>NC_047111.1:38408982-39023930 GCF_902500255.1 Thalassophryne amazonica | reverse complement strand
TCTGAAACACACAGGCTTCTAACGCTAACCAACATAGATTAAGAACCACATAACCAGTTAAAAACAGAAACAACCACATTGGTAAATTCTCTGACTTTGCTCATTTCTGTCTAGTCCTTTGCCTTTATGATGACCCTCTGGACTTTATTTTTAAATTATAATTAATGGTCAGAATGATCGCCATTTTATTTTGAGTGCCCAACAAGAATTTCCTGGTCCATGCAAAGATCCTGTTAATGTCCACACTCCTCAAACACAGACATTATTCTGGTTTGGTCATGTGCATGATCCAGCACATAGGAGTGTTGAGGACCCTAGTGGCTGGAGAAGGCCAAGGGGACACCCGCGCTTCACCTGGCTGATGCGGATAGGAGGTGGTTTTAGAAATGTGGGGATGGACCAGTTGTCTGCCTGAAGGCTGTTGCATGGTGTTATGGATGTGTGGAAGTGTGGCACCAGCGCATGCTCCCAGATTTGGCTCGTGCACCATATGGAGGATGGCAGAACCCCTGAAGACCTTCTTAATGGGTAGCATTAAGATGAGCACAGCTATGATTAAAAAGGTGTATGCAGACATGATCTGAAAGTCACCATTGTCAGCACAAACACTTGTGATGCCTTAGCAAAAGACAGTGACACCTGAAGGCAAAATCCAAAGGGGTCTGCAGAGATTTGAAGATCAGCAGCTGCTTCAGTGGGACAAGAAGAGAGGCCCCAGAAACACAAGAAGCCAGAATGAAAGACCAGCCACTCCCTTCTTCTGTGAACAGTGCCAGAAAGACTGACCCCTCCCATGTGGGACTTTTCAGCTTTAGGAGGCATTGTTCCAGCTCCACAGTGGACAACCAGGAACGCTGATCTAATGGTCCTAAGGGACTGCAGGATGCCTACAACTATGAATTCCAACACTACCACCCAGCGGACACGTTAATGTCTACACATTTTCTCATCCAGCAACTTATACTAGTCTTAACAAAGTCAAAAATTGGCCAAATATAAATTCCAGTCAAAAACATGTTTCATATGCCAGTACCCACCCACCTTTTCACTACACACTGTGATCTATGTCCACATTTTTCTACAGTAGTCCTTGTTTTAAAACTGCAAGTACAAATGAGCTCAATTTGAGCTCATTACAAAGAGAATGGGCCAATCACAGCCTAATATGCAAATGAACATTAATCGGCAGATTCAGACAGCTGGTGTGGTGGGCGCGTCTTCAGTACTGGTGCTTTTCCATCATTCCTCCCTCCCTTCATTTTCATAAGGGATCAGGAGAAGATGTCCAACAGTTTCAAAGTTTTAGTGAACCAAAAAAAAAAAAAAAAAAGACAAATGACATAAGGCAAAATATTTTAAATATTATATGCAGCAGATTACTTTGATATATCTTAAAATAGTGTTGGTGGCATCTTCAAATTGCCAACAATGATGAAGTGAAAAAACAAAGCTTATACATCTGTTTCTTTATCAGAGTATTTTAAAAGCACCACAAAGCTAAAACATTCAGTTGTGATGTAGTGATGTGAAATTACTGTGTAGAGAACTATAACATGTACACAGTAAGGAACTTAATGATGACTACAACACTGCACAAAATCACAAATTAAAGAGAAGATTATAAAAAAATCAACTGAACATGTTTTGATTGTAGTGTTTCTAAGACTGTGCACCAACAATCAATGTTCATCTGTGTCAAATTACATCCAGTGTATTGTCCAACATGTTCACATCTTCTTGCAAACCTCCATTATTTATTCTTATCTTTCGTTTTTATGTTAAGTAATAGCACATGCTGTATGTATTGTGTGCTTGTGCTACTGAGTTCCTGTTTGTTGCCACTTACACACTGGTATCACTTATTCTCCAGAAGATACGGTATCTGGTTTTGAGAAAGCCACAAATGTTGTATACTGCTCTTTTTATAAATCTCTTGTGTGCTCTGTCATTCTCTCTCTCACACATTGCATCTTAAAAATGGGGAACACAAGTATGCCATCCTGCTGACTTTTTAATAAATGTGTCATCTTAATAAATGTGTGCTTTCCTACAGTAAATTTAATTCCACTCTGAGGCGGAATCCATCTCTTTGACAAACGTGAAGGTGTCCGATCCCGCTGACATTTTAATTTCATTTTTTCTCTTTTTCTGCATGGTACAGCAGATGCACAGAGACAGGCACACATGAACATGATTTCACAGTGTCTGTAACGTGTGAGCACAGCGGTACGGAAATTCTACGTAACAACTCGAGCATGAACGTCACTTCTCTGCCGTTGCAGGGGTGATTATCTTCCATAAAAGTACTCGGCTGCATGTGTGAAAGCAGTTTATATTTGGAACTTCGGCCTCCAGCTGCATGTGACCCAATAAGAGGGCGGAGGCTCTGCTCCGCCCTCTTGGCCTCACCCAGAGCCGAGCTGTGCTCAGCTGAACTGGACTGAGGCCAGCACCTGGACTGGTGGCTCAGATTCCCCGATCACTCCTCTTGTTTCACTTCCACTCTTCTCTTTTCTCTCTTGGCGTCTTTTTGTTTTTCTGTTGGTGCCAGTCTCTCTCTCTCTCTCTCTCTCTCACCCATTCTCTCTCTTCACCTCCTCCCCCAGGGTCCTACACTGCTGCCATTGTTCGCTGTGTTTTCTGGCGATGCTGCAGCTGAGCCCCGGGTGGTTCTGGGAGCGAGCTGGGCGCACCGTTCCTCCCAGCAGGCCATGCAGGGCGGAGCATCAGCCAGTCTGATGCAAGTGACATGAATACATCAGTCCAAGATGCTGGGATTCCACAATGTCAGATTTATAAAAAAAACAAAAAAAAAACAAACAACCAAGACGGTGAAGAAGAAAAATGTCCTTCACATAGAAAAATATTTTTGTGGTTTTGATGGCTGCAAGTCTGCTGATAACTCTTCAAAAATCACATATAGAATTCTCGATGAGGATGGGGAGGGTATGGGTGTGAGTATTCTGAGTCCACAAAAAATAACATCGTCTGTGTTTCTTTTCCTGTTTATGAGAGTGTGACAATGAGTTGAAAGAGACTAATTCAAAACAAATCTCAGGCTATTTTAATAAAGGTCTGACAAAGAACCTGAAAAAGTTCTGGAGTTTCTTCTTCTGTTTCTGAGTAACAGAGTCACACCCGTCTTGAATTTCAAGTTTCATTTGTGTTTTTATGATGTATACCTACAGAAACACAGCATTGTGGCCCGAAGCTTTTAGCACCAGCTGCATCCACGTCCACATCAAATAAAACCCAGAATTTAGATGTTCTCGGGTTTTTGATTCTAAAAGGACATCCTGACCCTGATAGTGGTTTTAGATGATTATTAAAAATCCTTTATGTTGTCTATCAGACCACATTTGTCATGTGTGGGTTTAACCCCAATCACACACACACAAAAAATTGAGACAAAGGGCCTTTTAACATGTGCAAAAGGAAAAATTAATCTGATACAGCACCTTATTGGGGCCTTATTTCATTGCTTTTCATAACACTGACTGTCATATTGTTCAAAAACAGATTTTTTGCACTCCTGAACTCTGACATTGAGCACCATCACATGATCAGTGATGCACAACATGCTGTTCTATCCAGCACATCTGATATAGAGGAGAATATATCCAGGCTCATTTGCATTGCTCCTAATCAGAGGGGTAACAACTGTCTCAAAGCTGGTGGAGATGTGACTCAGCCACATTTGTAATCTGTCGATTCCCCTTGATGTCACCTGGTACTGCAGACAACAGTTGATACCGTCATTAAGGGTCCGATCATCCACCCGCTGCAAAGCAGCACATGGCGTGGTGCAAATATACAGTGCCCTCAATAAGTATTGGGCCGCTTGGTATTTCATGCATTTTAATTTGTTTACGGCATTTCAAATACAAAAAGTAAATCGGGCTTCTTAATATAAAAGTCTAAAATTATGTTCCTCAAACTCAAAGCAAATATGTACAACTTGATGCAAATGAATTAAAAAAAATATAAAAGCCAAGATGATGGGTTGCATAAGTAATGGGCCTCTTTGGTATAATACCTATAAATAATCAATTTTATTGCCAGTTTCCTTCAGACAAATCAGGGGATGGATACATGAACATTTCAAAGTTACTGAATATGTTTTGGATTTTATTTACATCAGATATGAAGAAATACAAACAGTATGACACTCTATGGTAAATCTGTGTGGAGCAGACAGTTCTCAAAAACTGAGTGACTGTGCAAGAAGGAGAAGAGTGAGGAAAGCCACCAAGACACCCAGACAACCCAGAAGAAGTTACAGGCTTCTCTGGCTGTGATTGGAGAAATTGTGCATCATGCATTTTGTATCACCAGTTATACAGCTTCACGATGAAGTGGGGCAGAGAAGGGCTTTGCATCTCAGATGTACTTTCTTGCAAATTGTAGCTGAACTTTCATGTTTTTCTTTTTAAGAAAATCCTCCTCTAGTCCCCTTCATCACATATCATGCCTTTGAAATGGCATAAACAAATTATAATGTGTGCAATTCCAAGGGGCCCAATATTTTTGGAGGGCACTGTAACTCACACTGTACAACTGGCACAGTTGTAATTTTCACAACCAGTAGAACAGCGCACATTTGTGCACAAATGGATGTGTTGGTCGAAAGCTAAGGTGTGGTCAGGCGCTGTGTTGGAGCATTGCTTTTGTGTGGCAGCAGAAAGCAGCTGTTTTTTTTTTCTTGTATTTAAATGACTCAGCATTCAGATGCCTGCAAAAACAAAATATACACAGAAAATACAAAACTTCATCTTACTGTTTGACATCAGGGAGATTTTTTTGGTGGCTGATCTCCACTGGTGTGCTGTAATGTCAGGTGCAAATCCGTTAATGATCCAGAAAACTCACTTGAATTCACTTTGTAAATAGTTGCGGGTGCACTGTGGCGCTTAAAGAGCATGCTAAACAAGACTGATTGGTTTATTTCATGTTGTGTCCAAAACACCTTCACGACCAATCATGCAGATAAATCCAACTGCTTTATGCACTGCAGATTGTCAACATAGGACCGTGCACTAAGGGTGCTACAGCTGAGCAAGGTTCACAATATACTTTATTATCCCAAAAAGGGAAATTCATTTTGGACCCATATACTGCATACAACGCACGATTAAAAACAATAAAAACCACAGCCAATATAAACACCCGGCATAAAAATGAATAGAAATATGGCACAATAAACAAAAATATAACAAACAATCCCCCCTCCCCTTTGCACAATTACTGTTCTACAATTACTGTTCAGTAAATGTAGAGAAACTTGTTTAATCCAGCAACTTCCTAAACTGCTACCTTTTTCCCCCCCACTGCCCTGTCTCCTCTCTAGCAGGCAGATGTAGGACACAGTTGCTCACAGCAGACAGACTTGAAGATGGAGTTAATAACTTGTAAGGTGGAGCCGTCTTCACCGGAGCCGTGCCCTGCTGACGATCAGACGGAGCCTGTGGACCTGTCACTCAATAAACCCCGTCCCTCTCCAGTCTCAGCCTCTGCGATGAGCGCTACAGTCAACCCTGCTCCCAGTGGTATTGTGGTCCCACCCAGTCTGTCAGCCACACCCGTCCCCACCACTGTACAATCAATAGGCTCCATGGTAACTATGGCATACACACACAAACACCTACTGCCACCATTAACAGTGGCTTATAGACCAGGGTACACAGTAGTAACACTTTAACTGTGAGAATCAATATAACTATGCCAGGTATAATAAAATGGTCATTAGATGTTGTAATGAATTCTCATATTCCCTCCTCCTCAGGTTCTGTCTCCAGGCTCCATCTTGGCCACACAGGGTGCTGGAGGCCAGCAGATCCTCCACGTCATCCACACCATCCCTTCAGTCAGCATGCCCAGTAAGGTGGGCCAGTTACAGACCATCCCTGTGGTGGTGCAGTCGCTGCCCGTTGTCTACACCACTATGCCCACTGACGGCGTTGCTACAGCAGCCATTACCGTGCCTCTTATCGGCAGCGATGGACGCTCAGAGGGATCTGGTGAGTGGCATAATGTATGGATTTCCAGGACATAAACACTGGAAAGTGCTGCTTCTGATGTTTGTCTACTTTATTGCTATTATGACAATAACTGCTGCAGTATTAGTGCTACCTTTTAGCCATGTCAGCACCATGGTGCTAAGGAAATAAAAATTTAAATGGATTTAAAAAAACGATGACTGTACCTTGACATTTGAAAACTCCATAATAGATAAGTTTACTTTTTACCATCTTAATTACAAGTAACCATTTTTGACAGTTAAGCCTCAGGGTCCTTACTGATTATTGATGATTGGTTTGTGTGACAGAAATTCCTTTTTTCACAAACTGCTAGAAAGTAAATGCTTGGATGACAGTTGGGTATCTACAGTAGAGCTTGAAAATAATTAAAGTCTCCGCCATCTATAATTGCTTATTGCAGTTATTAATGTATACTTCTGTTGGGAATATTTACTGTGCATTACATCAGCAGTAAATGAACTGGCCACAGCTAACTAAGTAGCTACCTACGACTACAGGGTTGATATACTCTTCTGGCCCACTGTAGTTGAAATTTCAGACCTTTTTGAACTAATCATTCATTGTTTCTTTATTTGTTGTTTCTTTTTATTGTTTCTTTAAAGCCCACCATATGAATAACAATTGACTAATTTTGGTGTCTCTTCACTGTACTCAATCTTTTCTGTTTCCTGTAGGGCTACAACAAAGGATTGTTTTTGATAATTGATAAAATTAATGATTACCACATTGATTAATTCACTAATCGGGTGATTAATAATAATATTTTTTTGTCTTGTTGCCTTGTGGTGTTATTCTTGTGTGCTAGCTAACAATGAGAAAATTAAACTATCTTTTCATAATAACTTTACCGGAGTGGCTATACGCCCAACCGTTGGTTCAATAAAGTAAATACGCGAGCATATACGGCCACCCACAACCGACCAATGCGCGTGCTTCTAAACTCACTTCCGGTTTCAACGTGGGAGGGTAAAAAGGCGGATATTTTTTTGCAGGAGGATTCACACCCTGTGGAGGGGCTGTGATCTAAAGCGGTTCTGTTTGGCTCATCGCACCCAGGGAACTGTGTCAAACTAACACCATCTTACAGCCAACAAGCAGCATTTTGTTCAAAAACTGTTTCGTCGTCCTTAACAGACTTCCTTTCAAAATGCTTATGAAGTTTGTCTCTTTTGATCCATTGTGGTGTTTTCGCAGTAATTAAAGGCGGCGCTGTTAAATGTGTCAAACATACGCCACAATAGAGCCTTAAAACGTGTAAAAACGTAGTTTAGATGCACAAAACATTTCAAATACACGATCACGGTTGGGCGAATAAGATAAGACATTATATTTATCTGCCCAACGGTTGGCGAATAAGGTAAGACATTATATTTATCTGCCCAACGGTTGGGCGTGTAGTGTTCAATGTATGACTTATCTGCCCAACGGTTGGCGAATAAGATAAGACATTATATTTATCTGCCCAACGGTTGGGCGTGTAGTGTTCAATGTATGACTTATCTGCCCAACGGTTGGGCGAATAAGGTAAGACATTATATTTATCTGCCCAACGGTTGGGCGTGTAGTGTTCAATGTATGACTTATCTGCCCAACGGTTGGGCGAATAAGGTAAGACATTATATTTATCTGCCCAACGGTTGGACGTGTAATGTTCAATGTATGACTTATCTGCCCAATGGTTGGGCGTATAGCCTTTGCTTAACTTTACTGAATGACATTAGTTAAAAGCAAAACAAAACAAAAATGAGTTCTGCTGAAGTCTGAATTATTGTTGTCCATAAACATGTGCAGGCCACACTGTGACACAGTATGAAGTGTCTTCATAACGCAGCTGGTAGGCAGCTAGTGAGTTAGCTAATAGCCCCAACTTGTGCTGTTTGACTATAACGGTGGAAGTTTTAATAAATCGGGAGGCAAAAGACCAACTCATACAGAAAACTGATCTTCCAGACCTCATGTTAACTTCAAAAGTCAGTGTTTAAAATCTGTTTATAAATGGAACATCACTACTGTATCAAATCTTAGGCTAACTAGCAAGTATACGTTAACTCTGGAGTCTTCATACAAAAACCGTGCCTAGAGTTGCACATTCACTTACTTTAACAATTTGTTGATATTATAGCATATTAAAGTACAAGACTGAAGATACACATTGCTACCATGAGCCCTTTTGTTTTTACATATGATCCTTGCTATCTAATCAGCATAGCTTCAGCTAGTTAGCGCTGTCTAAACCACACTCCCTTTTCACAGCTTCTAGTTTGTTTGTTTTTTTGTTTTTTTACGCAGGAGTGTTTTCTGTTGAATGCATTTTTTGTTTGTAGCTTTGGAAAATGTTTACACACTTTACACCATTTTGCCTCCAAAAGCTTTTTTAAATGGACCATGTTTGTACTTCACACTGTGTCAGATTCTGCTCAGAGAGTTGCTGTCTGAATGGGTTGAAAAGCCACTAAAGCAGACCTGGGCAAACTGCGGCCCGGGGGCCACATGCGGCCCTTTGCATGTCTCTGTCTGGCCCTCATGAGGTCTGTGATTATTATTACATATATTAAAAATGTCAAGCTTGTGTGTTGCAAATCATTAGAGAGGTTTATTTAGGTATATTTAAATATTTACATATTATTACAATAATAAAAATTACCTATAAATAGGTAATTTTTTGTAAAATTTGTAATGGGAGACAGCCGAGTTATCGATGGCGTGGCCCTCGGACATAATTCAGGTTCCCTATGTGGCCCCTTGTAAAAATTAATTGCCCACCCCTGCACTAAAGTAATAGTGAAGGCTGTAGTGAAATTATGGTGTGCCTTTGGTCTCTGAGGAGTAATGTGTCTCTCTACACAAGGACATGATCTGTGTTTGTGGTTTGTGCTATATTTGACTTCCCATCTTTCTGCCTTGTCTATCCTTCACACTCTGGAAAGTTTCCAAATGTTCTCGATGATTGATGTTCCCCAAAAGATGAAGACAGTTATGAATGAAGGGAATACTGTTGAGGGCAAAATTTCTCGTACAAGAATTATCTTGTCATAAATCTGCCAACATTTTGAAAAACAGATAAATCCTTAAGCATAGTAACACATCTTGTGGCCTGATTTACTAAAGTTTTGCATGCGTAAATGCATGGACAAACACCATAGCTCCCGCAAAACAGGGCATGCTCATTTACTAACGGCACACACTAAGGTTTAGTACGTATTTCTAATGTGCAAAATGGCGTGCATTATTCATGAAACACATTTACCTTCATGAATTTGTGGGATGGAGTGTGTCCACATGAGTGCACGAAATTGTGGGTGTTGAACATGCCAATAGGTGAAGTTTGTACTAGAACCTGACCCATATCAATTTTTGAGTGCCAATATGATACCCATATTGGGGAGAAAAAAAATTACGATACCGGTATATTTGGTAATGTATACACAAGTTAGCAATGATTATAAACATTTTGTTATCAAACCCTTATGACAAAGAAATGTAACTGAGGTTTGATGTTTTACATTTTAAACATGAACTTTATTACAGATAAATAGAAATGTAACCAACAACCAACCAAAGTACATCATGCTGCAGTCACTCTGCCTTCACTAGGTTGGCAGATGCCGTGTTGCATTGTTCTGTATTTGCATAAAATAGTTGAATTTTTGCATAAAATAGAGTTCCATTTTTGCCCCACCTAGATGGCAGCATAGTGAACACTCATCTCTCATCACAGTAAAATGCACACTCTCATTGAAAATGAATGGCAGCTGGTCGCTTTGCCTCTGTCTCCTGTAGCCAATGTGACTAAGGGGTGATGGGGGTCTCAGCCATGATTGCCCTCTGCTGGACAAACAATATAATAACACCATTTTAAAAAGTGTTTTATTGTTTTTTTAGTTTGCACACACAGATAGTTGCATTGAGCTTTTTTTTTTAATTACCAGGATGTGAACATGCTCAGTTATGTGGTAAAATCCTTGCGTAACTGAGCTTAAGCCACATAGCTGCAAGTGGTTTATTTGAATTTAATTTTTTGCCTTTACTGCTGCTAACACATTGAAAATCCTTATTTACACACTGCTTTTAATATGATGTTGCCACCAACAGTCATGTGCACAATTATCCTTAGTAAATGACCTACAAAGCATTCTCAATATGTAACATGTAAAAAAAATATGTAAACGTTTGGAAAGCCCACACAAATTAGCACTCGTTATATGGGATCTTACTAAATTAGGCTGTTTGTGTGTTAGCTTTGTGTAGGCTAAGCAACACAGTTACTGAGTAACTAAACACCTGTTATTCTTTAACCTTTCCTTGAGAGTGAACTTTGTCACAACATAACATATTCTGTTCCTCAAAAGTCCTGACCTTTTTGGGCACAGGGTATAATTTGGTGGTGTACGATGAAACTGTGGAAAAACACTGATGTGAGGATGTCTTTCTTTGAACTATACTCTGAATTTTAACCTCCTGTCTTTAGTCATCACACTGTCCACCTTGAACAACGAGCTGGACAGTTCACGTTTAGTGGTAGTGAACTGTGAGGCACAAGGAGGTGTAATTTATCCCTGAGCAAACAGCATGGGAAGGCCGACATTTGCTCAGGCAGGCCACTAAGTCAAGCCTCCGCCCCTCTGAAAAACTGTAGGAAAGTTCCCCAGTAGAGTCGGCCTGAACCACGATAGCCCAGAATGAAAACTAGTTCAATGGCTGTTGTAAACGTTGACAGGAGTCTCTGGCACACTCTCCTTCTTGAAAATGCTGAGTGCTTTAGTGATCTTCTAATGTTGTTGGTGATTGATTTAATTTCCCAACATCTATTTTAATAAATCTCTATCAATGAATTGAAAACTTCATCAAATAGACTCAACCGCAGGAGCTAAAGGCCCTGTTCTACTGCCACGAACTACACTTTTTTTGTTTGATACAAAGTCCTTCCAGCAGTGCCCAAGAATCCTTGTAAGACACCTAGTACCAAAGACATCCAGTCGTCACCTTAGGTCACTGCATAGCATGCAAGTCTCACAACCATACAGCAAGACGGGCAACACCACAACCCTAAAGACTTGGACTTTCATTCACCTGTAAAAATATCGGCATCGCCAAACACTTCTGTCCAGCAACCTCATGACTCCATCAGCTCTTCCCAGGCGCCTCTGTGTCAAAGCCCAGGAACCCAGAAACATGTATGTCACTGCTGAGATACCTGAAGGATGTACAATGGCTGAGTTCAGGAAGTTGTTAAAAAACAGAATCTTAAGGTGCCTTGACACTTACACAAATTTAAACCCCACACTGCCGCGCAATTCGTTGTGCCAATGCTACCCAGTTTATGGGTCCAGTGTCCAGCATTATTCCACTTTGACATTCAGGCACAACTGGTGGTTTGGTTAGTGGACCAAGCGCTTTGCCAACTGAGCTGTGGTTTGTTTGTTTGTTTGTTTGTTTTTTTTTAATCACAGGTTGTCCTCCAGATACACGTACAGAGCCCAGATGGAAAAATCAGTGAAGGCAGTCTTTAATAACTCATCAGGGATGTCAGCAGTGTAAATTCTGTCTTTATAGATTCCTACACTTTTTACAGTACAGTGAACACAACATGATCATAATTATCTGCATGGCTGCTCTGTGCTGGTTAAAATGAACAAAAAAGGGGGAGCAAGACTAAACAGATGGAAGAAAAAGAATTTCAGTCACCCACTTTACAAGAACTTCAAAATGTTTCCAAGTCAAAATTTCCCCAATGTCTTCAGAATAGTTGGGGGTGCAACGTTAACTACAAGGCAGAGACTTTCTTTCCACCTGCACCGCCCCTGTTCCTGGTCTTTTTTTGTTGTTGATTCTTTGCTTTTCTGGACTAATTTGTCTCTCAATGACCGCCACTTCTTTATACAATCATCAACCTCCAAACCAATGTTAATTGCAATTTCTCTCCATGAATCACAGGTCATTTGAGCAACTTTGTAGTTTTTTGACTCTGTTTTAAAGTTGGTCATATTTGGGGATGTTTCTGCTAAACGTTTCCTCTATTTCATCCATGATCGAAATGTAATTGGCATGTGCACTGCAAAAACTATTAAATCTGAAGGGAGAGGAAGGTGTGAAACTGCAAAAGTGACCAGTCATAGGTCCTTGTGGTCTCCATCATTTTGACGTGTAGTTTAAATTTTTGGAAGGTCCACGTCAGGCTAGGGAGAGGGTACGGTGCTATGGAGCTTTGAAAATGGAGAATCATAAATCAGGCTTAACCATGATCCCCTGTTCTTTAACACATCACATCCCAGATACCAGATTTCATTGCAGGGGGATCAGCAGTCATTCAGATCTGCTCCAAACTACATTTAAATTGAGGTCCATATTTTATTTTATTTAGAAATTGGTAATAATGCCAGGATGTGGCATCGTCCTCGTTTTAGCTGTAGTTGTTTTGGTCTAATATTATGGTAATTTCTGATAATTTTTCCCCATGTGTAATTTAGTATTTTCCTCTTGTGGTAATTCTGGTAATCTTCCTCCATGTTGTTTAGTATTTTCCTGTTGCTGGTAATTGTCTCTGTTATTTGGAATTTTCCTGTAATATTTATTTTTATGCTGTTAATGCATTGTTTTCCCAGTGTTCACTCTGGGTGTCTGTATTTTTTCCCTTCTGTGTTTATATGCCCCCTTGAAGTTCTGGGATTAATTGACCGGCTTCCTTTATAGCCGTGGTTTGAAAATCTTCCAGTCGCCAGATTGTATTAGATTCCACCCTGCTTTCTACTGTCCCAATTTACTTAGGCTTTAGTTAGTTTTTGATTCCACATTACAAACCCTTGCCGCCATTCTGGGCTCCTGTCTTTCGTGTGGCATCTTGGACTTTATGGTATGAGGATGATGTCTGGCTGCTGATCTGTGCTTTGGATAAGTCTGCTGCTTTGGATAAGTCTGCTGACCTAGGCCTAGTGAGCACCTTGTATGGCAGCACCCTCACATTGGGGTGAATGTGAGGCATTATTTGTAAAGCGCTTTGAGTGTCTGATGCAGATGGAAAAGCGCTATATAAATGCAGTCCATTTACCATTTATTTACTATTCTAACCCCTTAAAAGACCGTCACTGTACAGAACTCCCGTAGCTGAATGCCATGTTTTGGATAACTTTCTCCATTAGGGTTGTTCACCTCTGTTCTGAACCTGGGCTGTATTTTGAATACCCATTTGCCTACAACTCCTAGCTGTGTTTACTCCTACTGTGGACAGTAAAACCTGTTCAAATTGCCTTTTGTTGTGGTTCTCTGCGTTGGGGTCTTTGCCTAGATCCATTACAGTGGTATGCTCTGTCCGGCATTGATGATGAATGTTAAAATAATAAAATAAAATTCCTGGTTCCGCACCTAAATGAGTGGGGGTCTTTGCTGACCCCCACTCCAACCCTTCAGTGAGTTTCAAAATCAGCCTGTGAGTTTTTGAGTAGCCCTCGTGGACTCAGAGTTCAAACACATGTGAAAACTGAGGTAATAATATGTAATGAAACACAATAAGTTGATTGGCGATGAGTCTGATGCTCATTACTAAGATAAGATAAGACTTTATTGATCTCACAGTGGAGAAATTCACACTTTACGCCAGCTCTTAAAAAGACACACAAGATGGGTGCGAGTAGAGGAAGATGTGCATAAAACAAATTGTGTAAGGATAAGCAATAATAATAATACTTGGAATAATACAATAAAATAAGAAAATTAGGTAGAAATAGAATATGTATATCTGAGTATTATCTGAGTGCTTTTAGTTGAAAATGAATAATAGCTCAGTTTTTTTGGTGCACTTTGTAGTAGAGGCAGGCAAACGATTGAACAAGTGAACCAGAAGATAAGTGGAGTGAGGAAGCGAGTGTAGGTGATGGGAACATTGATAGTTATGTTGTTGTACCTGGAAGGAGCAGGAGGGAGCCAATGTTGCTGTTTTTGTGCTGCAGAGTTTTGTGGGAGGACAGCGGGCAATGTGTGGGGGGTGGGGGGGGGGGGTATATAGGTAGATGCAGGGGGAGGATGGGAGCAGTACTGGGCTGGGGCTGCAGGAGTGAGAGTTTGGGGAGGCTCAGTGAGGAGCAGAGGTCCAGAGGAAAGGAGATGGGTCGTTTTGCCTTTGAATGAAGGAGGCTACGTCCATGGAGGAGTGGGGGTGCTTTAATTGTCTCCAGAGACAAAGAACACCTCTCTTATCGGCTCACCCCCTTCACTCTCACACGTACCAGTGCACTCAGACATAAACACAACCCAAATTCCTTGTGTCACCCGTCCAGCTGCCCCGCCCTTCCCGGGTGGACGGTGTGACTGACACATTCCAACGGCGAGACGGAGGAAGGCAGCTTTCATTCATCAGGGCTTCACGTCTAATCACTCACATTCACACTCTGCTAGCAGTTATATTTTTGACCGGTGGGTGCACTGCTTTGGTAAGGCTGATCAATTTGGTAAGGTACACAGCAAGACATGACATTTTCAGTTTATGTCCAGACATGTACAAGTTTCATACTTACTATTATAAATACAGTATATACAGTATTTAACACATCAACATTTTTCTCAGTAAATACATTTCTAAAGGTGCTACTGACATGAAATTTCCACCATTAGTCAGTAACAACCCAAGTAATTCATAGATGCAAAGAAACCAAAACAAACAAGTACAGAAATTATGTGTAATAAAACAAAATGACATAGTGAAAAAGTATTGAGCACGCTTTCTGAAATTTATTTAATACTTCATATGAAAGCCATTCTTGGCGATGACGGCTTTAAGACAACTCCTGTATGTTGAAACTAGTCACATGCATTGCTCAGGTGTGATTTTTGCCCCATTCTACCACACAAATAGTCTTCAAGGTTCCGTGGACCTCTATTGTGAACTCTGATCTTTAGTTCTTTCCACAGATTTTTCCATTGGATTGAAGTCAGGTGATTGGCTGGACCATTCTAGCAGCTTTATTTTCATTCTCTGAAACCAACTGAAAATTTCCTTGGCTGTGTGTTTGCCATCATTGTCTTGCTGAAATGTCCACCCTTGTTTTATTTTTAATCATCCTGGTAGAGTTTTATCAAGACTGTCTCAGTACATTTTTCCAGTCATCCTTTCTTCAATTATATGAAATTTGCCAGTGCCAGATGCTGAAAAAAACAGCCCCACACCATGACCTCTAAACTTCACTGCGTATTTTGACATCCAAATTATTCAGGTTTGGTCTCATCTGACCAGACCCAGTATTTCACAGGCTTGTCTAAATGTTCTACAGCAAACTTTAAACAAGCTTCAACAATGTTTTTCTTCAGCAATGGAGTCTTGTATGGTGAGCATGCATACAGGGTGTTGTGGTTGAATCTATTACTTATTGTTTTCTTTGAAACAATTGTATCTGTTAATCCCAGGTCTTTCTGAAGTGGTCCTTGGCTCTTGGACAACTCTTCTGATAATTCTTTTCAGTCCTTTGTCAGAAATCTGTGCTCAATGGAACATTCAGAAGTTTAAAAATCCTTCTGTAACCAATGTCATCAGTATGTTTTGCAACAATAAGGTTGTTTAGATCTTGAGAGAGCTCTTTGCTTTTCCCCATCATGAGATTTCTTGTGTGACACCTTGGTAATGAGGCATGTTTTTATAGGCCATCAGTTGGGACTAAACTTACTGATATTAATTTGCACTGGAAAGGGGCAGGACTGTTTTCTAATTACTGATAGGTTTCAGCTGGTGTCTTGGCTTTCCGTGCCTTTTTGCACCTCTCTTTCGTCAGGTGTTAAATACTTTTTTCCTGTCTTTTCACATGATTACACATAACTTAATTTATGGACATCTATGGTTTGATTTCTTTGCATGTATGGATTACTTTGGTTATTACCAACATCTTACGAAACAAAGCACCTTTAGAAATATATTTACTGAGAAAAAAGGTGTCATGTTCAATACTTATTTTACCTGCTTTATGTATACATGCAATTGCTCCTTTTAGCAAAAAGACAGATTTATGTTTATGTTAATGGGTGTGCACTTCTGGATGTGTCCGTTTGGACTGACACATCCGGTTCAAGGCCACAACTGCCCCATCTTCCATGTACTTCTAGTGTTTTGCCAGGAAGGACATCCATTGTAAAATGGGCCAAATCAACATGCAGCCCATAAACCAGATCAACTTTGGTAACCCAGAGAACCCAAAAGATACTTGTTTATTAACATTCCCATGCTTACCCACCTTTACACCTTTTATAATAAGGTATTATTGGCTATAGGCATCTTAAAACGGTGTCAATGTTTGACATAAAAAATACCCCATAGCTATGACACGTTATACCTTTATGTCTGTCCATCCATTGAATCAGTCAGGTGTCTGTGCATCTCTCTGTTTGTCAAACAAAATATAAAAAGCAAGCATGTTAGTAATTTTCTCAAGTGGTCAGAAAATAGTGTGATTTTAACTTTGCAAATATAATGTACTAAAGGTACTGGAGAACCAAAAATATCTTGGCGTAACTATAATTATTGCTTTTAAAAAGCCACTAAGAAGCAGGGAGCTCAAACTACAAAATGATTTTTCACTATGTTGACTAAATGCCCCCCCCCCCCCAATAAAAAAAAAAAAAGTAGTTTGATCAAGTAGTTCCATGAATCTTGTTGTATGATTCAGATGTGTGGGGACATGAGGCAGCACGGTTACTTATACTGTTGCCGCACAGCAAGAAGGTCAAGGGATTGATTCCCACCTGAGGCCTTTGTGTGTGGAGTTTGCATGTTCTCCCAGTGTTTGTGTGGGTTTCCTCTGGGTGCTCCGGTTTCCTCCCACATTTAAAGACATGCATGTTAGGTGAATTGGAAACTTTATAATTGCTCAGGTCTCCCTTGCAAAAGTGATCTCAATCTCAATGGGACTAACCTGGTTAAATAAAAGTTAAAAAAATGAGGACAAATTCTTAACTGAATCTTGTCGTATTCATTTTATTTTAAGGTCAGTAAAAATATTGTCATTTGAGCAGTGTATGAGGAGATCAGTAAATTCAAACTGGTAAGAAAGGGTGAATGTAGTTAATACAGTTGTGGTCAGACATTTACATACACTCATCATGGACATGAATGTCATGAGTCAGAGTCTCATGTACTCATAGTTTTTACAAACACACCCAAACCTTTACGATGGGATCTCAATCCCATCATCACATCTTCCGAAGAGGAAGCAGAGATGGGGGACTCGGAGGCGGACTCATCCATTACCCAGGCCGAAGTCACCGAGGTGGTCAGAAAGCTCCTCAGTGGCAAGGCTCCTGGGGTGGATGAAATCCGTCTGGAGTACTTTAAGTCTTTGGATGTTGTGGGACTGTCTTGGTTGACATGTCTCTGCAACATCGCGTGGCAGTCAGGGACAGTGCCTCTGGAATGGCAGACCGGGGTGGTGGTCCCTCTGTTTAAGAAGGGGGACCGGAGGGTGTGTTCCAACTACAGGAGGGGTCACACTCCTCAGCCTCCCTGGTAAGGTCTATTCCAGAGTACTGGAGAGGAGAATTCGACCGATAGTCGAACCTCGGATTCAGGAGGAGCGGCGTGGTTTTTGTCCTCGTCACAGCACACTGGACCAGCTCTACACCCTCCATCGGGTGCTCGAGGGTTCATGGGAGTTCACCCAACCAGTCCACATGTGCTTTGTGGATCTGGAGAAGGCATTCGACCGTGTCCCTCGAGGCGCCCTGTGGGGGGTGCTCCAGGAGTACGGGGTCCGGGGTTCTTTGCTAAGGGCTATCCGGTCCCTGTACGACCGCAGCAGGAGCTTGGTCTGCATTGCCAGTAGTAAGTCGAGCCTGTTTCCAGTGCATGTTGGCCTCGCCAGGGCTGCCCTTTGTCAACGGTTCTGTTCATTACCTTTATGGATGGAATTTCTAGGCGCAGACAGGGTGTAGAGGGGTCCAGTTTGGGAACCACAGAATCTCGTCTCTGCTGTTTGTGGACAATGTGGTTCTGTTGGCTTCGTCAAATCAGGACCTTCAGCGTGCACTAGAGTGGTTTGCAGCCGAGTGTGAAAATCAGCACCTTCAAATCCGAGGCCATGGTTCTTGGCCAGAAAAAGGTGCTTTGCCCTCTTCAGGTTGGTGGGGTGTCCTTGCCTCAAGTGGAGCAGTTTAAGTATCTCAGGGACTTGCTCACAAGAGTGAGGGATGGATGGAGCGTGAGATCAACAGATGGATTGGTGCAGTGTCTGCAGTGATGCGGTCACTGTATCAGACCGTCATGGTGAAGAGAGAGCTGAGCAGGGGGGCAAAGCTCTCGATTTACCGATCGATCTACGTTCCGACCCTCACCTATGGTCATGAGATTTGGCTCATGACCGAAAGAACAAGATCGCTAGTACAAGTGGCCGAGATAAGTTTCCTCCGCAAGGTGGCCGGGTGCTCCATTAGAGATAGGGTGAGGAGCTCGGTCACTCGGGAGGAGCTCGCAGTTGACCCGCTGTTCCTCCACGTCGAAAGGAGCCAGCTGTGGTGGCTTGGGCATCTTTTCCAGATGCCCCCTGGATGCCTCGCTGGAGAGGTGTTCCGGGCATGTCTCATTGGGAGGAGGCCCCGGGGAAGATCCAGGACATGCTGGAGGGACTACATCTCTCAGCTGGCTTGGGAACGCCTCAGGGTTGCCCCGGAGGAGCTGCAGGAGGTGAGTGTGGATTGGGAGGTCTGGGCGGTTTGCTTGAGCTGCTGCCCCCGCGACCCGACCTCGGATGAAGCGGAAGAAAATGGATGGATGGATGGACCCAAACCTTTAGTAAACCATACCCTAAATGTGTACAAGATGAACATGCTGTGTAGTTCAGAGGATGCTCTGACAATATAATAAAGAGATTGTTTATGTTTAAAGATTTGTAACATATTCATTTATTATTGTTAATTCTGTTTGTAGGTCAGCAGGTGCTTGAATACTCTTTTGTTGATTTTAACTTATTGAACATGTTGTTAAGGGTTTTTTTTTTTCAATCAGTTTTTGTTAATTACCTATTTTCTGCCAACATACTTACATTGAAGAATTTGGTTTGAGATTAACTGTTGATTATCAGAAAAATAGAATTAGTTAAATGACATGGATCCTTTAGTGTCAGACTGCACAGTGTTTAGGGGAACAAAAATATTATTTTACTCCATATCCCATGTATCCGATAACCTGTGGCTCACTGACGATACTAAACTGTTGGTTTGTTCTGCTTTTCCAGTCTGTTACAGGAGCCTTTACATATCAGTGATTGTTGTAGAGTGTTTTCTTGCTTCAACCTCATTTTCAGTAGGCAGTCTAGAACCTTCACTCTTTGCTCTCTATTTTGGGCCATCTTCTTGAGGTTCCATCTGTCTGTGTTGGGTACATTTATCTGTAGACTGGCTGACAGAATGCTGTTGTAGATGTCTCAGCCCAGTCTGTTGTTGCCATCATGAGTTGTGTACATCACCAGTAACGATATGTGAGCCTTTTCCAGAAGCTGCCATTCAATCCCAATAAAATGATCTCCACATTTCAGACGACCTTGCGTGTTTTGGATGGTGATCAGATCCTTTCTCCCCCCACACTTTGGACATACCATCACGTCGGTAGAATTTAGTCCAGAGTCTCATCAGTCCATAAAACTTTGTTCC
Source organism: Thalassophryne amazonica (assembly GCF_902500255.1). Taxonomy (NCBI): domain Eukaryota; kingdom Metazoa; phylum Chordata; class Actinopteri; order Batrachoidiformes; family Batrachoididae; genus Thalassophryne; species Thalassophryne amazonica. The sequence goes on along the minus strand of NC_047111.1, from coordinate 39,004,275 downwards.
AGATCCATTTTGGCCCATCTCTGTACTCTTTGACAAATTCCAGTGTTTCTTTCCTTCTTACCGCTGTTGAGCAGTTTGTATCTTGTGCTTTGGCCTGTATACATCTGATGTCAAAGTCTTCATGAAGTGAGTTGTGTTACCTTCTCACCACTGCTCTTCGCAGGTTGTTGTTGAAGTCACTAACTGTTGTTTGGGGCGGTTTTCTTAACATGGTTTCTGTCACTGTTGTTTTCCTTGATTGATCAATTCGTTGTGTGTCACCCAGTACTCCCGTTATTCCTTAATGTTTCGGAACTCTCCTAATTGTTGTATTAGCTATGCTCAGTGCTTGTGCAATGCCTCCGTTTGGCTTCCCCTCTGTTCTCAACTTCTCACCCCCAGAATGCCTTACTTTAACCCAATAAATTGCTCCTCTTTTACGTTGGCTCATCCTTTTTAGTAACGCCTGCAGTTTTCACAGGTAACACATATGAGTGACTTAGTGGCTTTCACCATTACATACTTTCCTGCTTAAATGGTCCCTCACTTTTGAGATCTGCCTCAGGCATCATTTTTTAAATTTTAATATGAAGAAGCCCGAATTACCATACTTTTCTGAGTATAAGTCGCACATTTGTTTCTGTATCATCAGCTCTTTAATTTTGGGATTTTCGTGCATTGTTGTAGCCAGTGGTGGGCACAGCTAACCAAAACGTTAACCTTGATAACCGCTAATCAGCTAACTGAAAAGTTATTTTTTATAACACTAAACTGATAAACCACAAAAAAATATTGTGGAAACTACTGCTAACCGCTAACTTTCAGTATTGTTGTCAGTACATTCTCAGCTACCAACAAGTCACTTTTGAGTTTAAGCACCGCCAATGCTTCTGATTAGAATCAAAGACTATCACAAACCCAACACAATCAAGGAGCCAGCGCTTCTATTTTTGTGCGCCCTGCCAACTGCTGTAAGAAACAGTCATTTCTCTTCACAACATACAGCGGTCCAGCCATGCAGTAGATGGGTCAAAATGCATAGAACACTGCCATCTGCTGAATGGCAGTGTGAATGACACACGGTTGTTGCTGAATCGCAACTTAAACAGAATTTTCAGTTTTGCAAATGCCTTTTTTAAAAATTGGGAAAAAATGACATTTTACATATAATGAATCAATCAATCAATCAATTTAATTTATATAGCGCCAAATCACAACAAACAGTTGCCCCAAGGTGCTTTATATTGTAAGGCAAGGCCATACAATAATTACGTAAAAACCCCAATGGTCAAAACGACCCCCTGTGAGCAAGCACTTGGCGACAGTGGGAAGGAAAAACTCCCTTTTAACAGGAAGAAACCTGCAGCAGAACCAGGCTCAGGGAGGGGCAGTCTTCTGCTGGGACTGGTTGGGGCTGAGGGAGAGAACCAGGAAAAAGACATGCTGTGGAGGGGAGCAGAGATCAATCACTAATGATTAAATGCAGAGTGGTGCATACAGAGCAAAAAGAGAAAGAAACACTCAGTGCATTATGGGAACCCCCCAGCAGTCTAAGTCTATAGCAGCATAACTAAGGGATGGTTCAGGCTCACCTGATCCAGCCCTAACTATAAGCTTTAGCAAAAAGGAAAGTTTTAAGCCTAATCTTAAAAGTAGAGAGGGTGTCTGTCTCCCTGATCTGAATTGGGAGCTGGTTCCACAGGAGAGGAGCCTGAAAGCTGAAGGCTCTGCCTCCCATTCTACTCTTACAAACCCTAGGAACTACAAGTAAACTTGCAGTCTGAGAGCGAAGCGCTCTATTGGGGTGATATGGTACTATGAGGTCCCTAAGATAAGAAGGGACCTGATTATTCAAAACCTTATAAGTAAGAAGAAGAATTTTAAATTCTATTCTAGAATTAACAGGAAGCCAATGAAGAGAGGCCAATAGATATGCTCTCTCCTTCTAGTCCCCGTCAGTACTCTAGCTGCAGCATTTTGAATTAACTGAAGGCTTTTCAGGGAACTTTTAGGACAACCTGATAATAATGAATCACAATAGTCCAGCCTAGAGGAAATAAATGCATGAATTAGTTTTTCAGCATCACTCTGAGACAAGACCTTTCTAATTTTAGAGATATTGCGTAATTGCAAAAAAAGCAGTCTTACATATTTGTTTAATATGCGCTTTGAATGACATATCCTGATCAAAAATGACTCCAAGATTTCTCACAGTATTACTAGAGGTCAGGGTAATGCCATCCAGAGTAAGGATCTGGTTAGACACCATGTTTCTAAGATTTGTGGGGCCAAGTACAATAACTTCACTTTTATCTGAGTTCTAAAAGCAGGAAATTAGAGGTCATCCATGTCCTTATGTCTGTAAGACAATCCTGCAGTTTAGCTAATTGGTGTGTGTCCTCTGGCTTCATGGATAGATAAAGCTGGGTATCATCTACGTAACAATGAAAATTTAAGCAATGGCGTCTAAATACTGCCTAAGGGAAGCATATATAAAGTGAATAAAATTGGTCCTAGCACAGAACCTTGTGGAACTCCATAATTAACCTTAGTCTGTGAAGAAGATTCCCCATTTACATGAACAAATTGTAATCTATTAGATAAATATGATTCAAACCACCGCAGCGCAGTGCCTTTAATACCTATGGCATGCTGTAATCTCTGTAATAAAATTTTATGGTCAACAGTATCAAAAGCAGCACTGAGGTCTAACAGAACAAGCACAGAGATGAGTCCACTGTCTGATGCCATAAGAAGATCATTTGTAACCTTCACTAATGCTGTTTCTGTACTATGATGAATTCTAAAACCTGACTGAAACTCTTCAAATAGACCATTCCTCTGCAGATGATCAGTTAGCTGTTTTACAACTACCCTTTCAAGAATTTTTGAGAGAAAAGGAAGGTTGGAGATTGGCCTATAATTAGCTAAGATAGCTGGGTCAAGTGATGGCTTTTTAAGTAATGGTTTAATTACTGCCACCTTAAAAGCCTGTGGTACATAGCCAACTAATAAAGATAGATTGATCATATTTAAGATCGAAGCATTAAATAATGGTAGGGCTTCCTTGAGCAGCCTGCTAGGAATGGGGTCTAATAGACATGTTGATGGTTTGTATGAAGTAACTAATGAAAATAACTCAGACAGAACAATCTGAGAGAAAGAGTCTAACCAAATACCGGCATCACTGAAAGCAGCCAAAGATAACGATACGTCTTTGGGATGGTTATGAGTAATTTTTTCTCTAATAGTTAAAATTTTATTAGCAAAGAAAGTCATGAAGTCATTACTAGTTAAAGTTAAAGGAATACTCGGCTCAATAGAGCTCTGACTCTTTGTCAGCCTGGCTACAGTGCTGAAAAGAAACCTGGGGTTGTTCTTATTTTCTTCAATTAGTGATGAGTAGTAAGATGTCCTAGCTTTACGGAGGGCTTTTTTATAGAGCAACAGACTCTTTTTCCAGGCTAAGTGAAGATCTTCTAAATTAGTGAGACGCCATTTCCTCTCCAACTTACGGGTTATCTGCTTTAAGCTCCGAGTTTGTGAGTTATACCACGGAGTCAGGCACTTCTGATTTAAAGCTCTCTTTTTCAGAGGAGCTACAGCATCCAAAGTTGTCTTCAATGAGGACGTAAAACTATTGACGAGATACTCTATCTCACTTACAGAGTTTAGGTAGCTACTCTGCACTGTGTTGGTATATGGCATTAGGGAACATAAAGAAGGAAACATATCCTTAAACCTAGTTACAGTGCTTTCTGAAAGACTTCTAGTGTAATGAAACCTATTCCCCACTGCTGGGTAGTCCATCAGAGTAAATGTAAATGTTATTAAGAAATGATCAGACAGAAGGGAGTTTTCAGGGAATACTGTTAAGTCTTCAATTTCCATACCATAAGTCAGAACAAGATCTAAGATATGATTAAAGTGGTGGGTGGACTCATTTACATTTTGAGCAAAGCCAATTGAGTCTAATAATAGATTAAATGCAGTGTTGAGGCTGTCATTCTCAGCATCTGTGTGGATGTTAAAATCGCCCACTATAATTATCTTATCTGAGCTAAGCACTAAGTCAGACAAAAGTTCTGAAAATTCACAGAGAAACTCACAGTAACGACCAGGAGGACGATAGATAACAACAAATAAAACTGTTTTTTGGGACTTCCAATTTGGATGGACAAGACTAAGAGTCAAGCTTTCAAATGAATTAAAGCTCTGTCTGGGTTTTTGATTAATTAATAAGCTGGAATGGAAGATTGCTGCTAATCCTCCGCCTCGGCCCGTGCTACGAGAGTTCTGGCAGTTAGTGTGACTCGGGGGTGTTGACTCATTTAAACTAACATATTCATCCTGCTGTAACTAGGTTTCTGTAAGGCAGAATAAATCAATATGTTGATCAATTATTATATCATTTACTAACAGGGACTTAGAAGAGAGAGACCTAATGTTTAATAGACCACATTTAACTGTTTTAGTCTGTGGTGCAGTTGAAGGTGCTATATTATTTTTTCTTTTTGAATTTTTATGCTTAAATAGATTTTTGCTGGTTATTGGTAGTCTGGGAGCAGGCACCGTCTCTACGGGGATGGGGTAATGAGGGGATGGAGGAATCAGTGATCGGAGGTTCAGTTTACCCATAATGCATTTTGGCATCTGTGTGTTAATGTTCAAAACTTCAGAATTAGTGCATTATTTTAAAATTAAAAGATATGTGTTATATTTCACCATTACTGTGTTTAAAAAAAAAAAAGTTAGCGGACTAAATTATCGGAACTAAATTTAGCGGACGCTAACTGGTCCGCTGATGTTTTTTTTTTTTTTTTTAAGTTATCTGAAAAGTAAATCCACAAACAAAAAAGTTAGCTTTGCTAATTAGCAGTTAGCGGATTAGCGGAATTGTGCCCAACACTGGTTGTAGTGTACTTTTTATTGCTGTCATTTATCTTATTATTATTATTATGGTTTATTTTGTTTAATACTTTGATTCCTGGGAAAGTCCTACGTAAATAATCATTATAATTATTGGGGGCTGCTGGATGACCCCTGCCTGTGGCATAACCACCTGCATGGACTTCTCATCCAATACATATTCTTTTGTTATTATGTCATGTTATGAATTCCTGTTTTCTGTTTTGTTTTGTTTGTTTTTTTTGCCTCTTGCAAAGCTTTGTAAAAACCTTGTAACTGTTAGTATGGTTTAAGCAGTGGGTCACCCCTCTGAGTCTGGTCTGCTTGATGATTCAGAGGGAGTTTTTCCTTACCACTGCCACCTATGTGCTTGCTCTAGGGGTTGGTAAGGTTAGACCTTACTTGTGTGAAACACCTTGAGGCAGCTTTGTTGTGATTTGGTGCTATATAATTTAAATAAATTGAATTAAGAAAAAAACATGTCATTTTCAGTATATAAGTTGCACCAGAGTATGTCGCAGGGCCTCCCAAACATGTATAAACAAAAATACTCCTACTTATACTCCTGAAAATATGGTACCTTTAAAAAAAAAAAAAAAAAAAAAAAAAAAGTGTCACAAAATGTTTAATTGTGTAAAAATCCAAGCTTGCCCAAACTTTTGCATCTGTGTGTGTGTGTGTGTGTGTGTGTGTGTGTGTGTGTGTGTGTGTGCGTGCGTGCGTGCACATATGTGACTCAACAGGACCTCAGTGTAAAACAGACTTTTCTCCCTTTGGTGAAGAGCCGGTATTGGTATTAAAAACTTCTGTCAGATGTTGATGGCAGTGAACACAGACTTGTAATTTCCTCAAGAGATTTGTCTAAGTTAATTGCAAATTAGCTTTGAGTTCTGCAGAATATGTTTCTATTAACATCTGTTCACTTTGTCTTTTTCACACTTTGACACTGTAAAATGTTTAATTCTGTCTGAAAGCTTGGCATTTTGGCTGGACTTTGTTGTTTTCCACATTAAAATAAAATGCTCACTGAACAGAGGATTAGAAACACTGAAACAAAGATGGATGTTTGAGAGAAAGCCTGAGAAATGAGAACTGGCTGCAGATTTGATAGATCACTTGACTGTTAGAACAGTTTAAGTCTGTCATGGAAAATTGCTGGAATCAAGGCATTGTTAAAAAGTTATTAACCCCCTGCTGCAGTGCCGCCTTCTCCTACTTCTGTCTGTTGCACTTCATCCATTTCATCATTTCATTCATTTACTGATTCATCTCTTCTTGCCTCTCGTGGCCTCCCTCGTGTTCCATGTGTTTTGTCCGTTCTTCCTTGCTGTATGACTCGCACTCTTCCTGCCTTAATTTTTTTTACATCATCTGCCCATCTTCTGATCATGCCTCATTCTTCTATCTTTTTTTGTTGTTGTTCATCTCTGCAGTTCGCATTAAACCCGGTTCTACGTCTCCGGTGGAGTATCACAGTGACAGTGACGCAGAGAGCGGGACAGAATCTGGATCAGCTTCCCTTAGTGCCCAGAGCATCGACGCAGGGTGAGTCCAGTCCTTATGTGTCTTTTTAAATATATATATGTATATATATATATATATATATATATATATATATATATATATATATATATGTGTGTGTGTGTGTGTGTGTACAGCAGTGTTCAGAATAATAGTAGTGCTATGTGACTAAAAAGATTAATCCAGGGCTATTAGTAAAAAAGAAAAAGAAAAGGGGGTGTTCACAATAATAGTAGTGTGGCATTCAGTCAGTGAGTTTGTCAATTTTGTGGAACAACCAGGTGTGAATCAGGTGTCCCCTATTTAAGGATGAAGCCAGCACCTGTTGAACATGCTTTTCTCTTTGAAAGCCTGAGGAAAATGGGACATTCAAGACATTGTTCAGAAGAACAGCGTAGTTTGATTAAAAAGTTGATTGGAGAGGGGAAACTTATACGCAGGTGCAAAAAATTATAGGCTGTTCATCTACAGTGATCTCCAGTGCTTTAAAATGGACAAAAAAAACAGAGACGCATGGAAGAAGACGGAAAACAACCATCAAAATGGATAGAAGAATAACCAGAATGGCAAAGGCTCACCCATTGATCAGCTCCAGGATGATCAAAGACAGTCTGGAGTTACCTGTAAGTGCTGTGACAGTTAAAAGACGCCTGTGTGAAGCTAATTTATTTGCAAGAATCTCCCGCAAAGTCCCTCTGTTAAATAAAAGACATGTGCAGAAGAGGTTACAATTTGCCAAAGAACACATCAACTGGCCTAAAGAGAAATGGAGGAATATTTTGTGGACTGATGAGAGTAAAATTGTTCTTTTTGGGTCCAAGGGCCGCAGAGAGTCTGTGAGTTGACCCCCAAACTCTGAATTCAAGCCACAGTTCACAGTGAAGACAGTGAAGCATGGTGGTGCAAGCATCATGATATGGGCATGTTTCTCCTACTATGGTGTCGGGCCTATATATTGCATACCAGGTATCATGGATCAGTTTGGATATGTCAAAATACTTGAAGAAGTCATGTTGCCTTATGCTGAAGAGGACATACCCTTGAATGGGTGTTTCAACAAGACAATGACCCCAAGCACACTAGTAAATGAGCAAAATCTTGGTTCCAAGCCAACAAAATTAATGCCTCGCAGATGTGAAGAAATCATGAAAAACTGTGATTATACAACTAAATACTAGTTTAGTGATTCACAGGCTTGCTAAAAAAGCAGTTTGAACATAATAGTTTTGAGTTTGTAGCGTCAACAGCAGATGCTACTATTATTGTGAACACCCCCTTTTCTATTTTTTTTTTTTTTACTAATAGCCCAGTTTCATAGCCTTAAGAGTGTGCATATCATGAATGCTTGGTCTTGTTGGATTTGTGAGAATCTACTGAATCTGCTGGTACCTTGTTTCCCATGTAACAATAAGAAATATACTCAGAACCTGGATTAATCTTTTTAGTCACATAGCACTACTATTATTCTGAACACTACTGTATATATAAAGTTGTAGCTTTAAGATAAGTTTGATTTGAAATTGGAGCTTTTTCAAACTGTTCTTTTTAAAATTGAACCAAGCAGGATAACCAGGAGCAAGCAGCAAAATGCAGTTGACAAAACTGCAAGGAAAATATTTTTCTGCTTTATCTATCCATGAAGCCAGAGGACACACACCAATTAGCTAAACTGCAGGATTGTCTTACAGACATAAAGACATGGATGACCTCTAATTTCCTGCTTTTAAACTCAGATAAAACTGAAGTTATTGTACTTGGCCCCACAAATCTTAGAAACATGGTGTCTAACCAGATCCTTACTGTGGATGGCATTACCCTGACCTCTAGTAATACTGTGAGAAATCTTGGAGTCATTTTTGATCAGGATATGTCATTCAAAGCGCATATTAAACAAATATGTAGGACTGCTTTTTTGCATTTACGCAATATCTCTAAAATCAGAAAGGTCTTGTCTCAGAGTGATGCTGAAAAACTAATTCATGCATTTATTTCCTCTAGGCTGGACTATTGTAATTCATTATTATCAGGTTGTCCTAAAAGTTCCCTAAAAAGCCTTCAGTTAATTCAAAATGCTGCAGCTAGAGTACTGACGGGGACTAGAAGGAGAGAGCATATCTCACCCATATTGGCCTCTCTTCATTGGCTTCCTGTTAATTCTAGAATAGAATTTAAAATTATTCTTCTTACTTATAAGGTTTTGAATAATCAGGTCCCATCTTATCTTAGGGACCTCGTAGTACCATATCACCCCAATAGAGCGCTTCACTCTCAGACTGCAGGCTTACTTGTAGTTCCTAGGGTTTGTAAGAGTAGAATGGGAGGCAGAGCCTTCAGCTTTCAGGCTCCTCTCCTGTGGAACCAGCTCCCAATTCAGATCAGGGAGACAGACACCCTCTCTACTTTTAAGATTAGGCTTAAAACTTTCCTTTTTGCTAAAGCTTATAGTTAGGGCTGGATCAGGTGACCCTGAACCATCCCTTAGTTATGCTGCTATAGACGTAGACTGCTGGGGGGTTCCCATGATGCACCGTTTCTTTCTCTTTTTGCTCTGTATGCACCACTCTGCATTTAATCATTAGTGATCGATCTCTGCTCCCCTCCACAGCATGTCTTTTTCCTGGTTCTCTCCCTCAGCCCCAACCAGTCCCAGCAGAAGACTGCCCCTCCCTGAGCCTGGTTCTGCTGGAGGTTTCTTCCTGTTAAAAGGGAGTTTTTCCTTCCCACTGTAGCCAAGTGCTTGCTCACAGGGGGTCGTTTTGACCGTTGGGGTTTTACATAATTATTGTATGGCCTTGCCTTACAATATAAAGCACCTTGGGGCAACTGTTTGTTGTGATTTGGCGCTATATAAAAAAATTGATTGATTGATTGATTGATTACCTTAATTTCCTGTGTGTACGCTATAAGACACACATCTGTAAAGGTTTTTGCCAGGAGAGTTGGTGTAAACATTTAATCTGCCATATTTTTTTTAACAAGCCTCCGTTTGTCTTTCTGAACCCAGTGGGCAATTTTGTCCTCCTATCTCGACATGCAACTAGTGATCCATGTTCCAAACTTGCTTATTCCTGTTAAGGGTCATAGGGTTTGTTTAACTTGGTCATAAACAATAATCATAACTTCTACCAATTTTTTTTTTTAACCTTATACTCCATGACCTCCATGGGAAGGTGATGGTGGTTAAGTGTTGGGCTTCAGACCAGAGGATCCTCTGTTCAAAACCCAAAGGCCCTCGGGCAAGGTCCTTAATCCCTAGTTACTCCCGGTGTGTAGTTAGCACCTTGCATGGTAGCACCCTGTCATCAGTGTGTGAGTGTGTTTCTGTGAATGGGTGAATATGAGGCATAATTGTAAAGTGCTTTGAGCTTCTGATGCAGATGGAAAAGCGCTATATAAATGCAGTCCATTTACCATTTACCACAAATTTGTCACCAGCGTGCTGGCCATGCGGTTAGTGAGCATGTTTTCAGAGTAGATGGTTCCTGGTTCAAGACTACACCTGCCCCTTCCACTTATGTAATTTGGAGTTGTATCAGGAGGGGCATCTGGCATAAAACTAGTGCCGAATCAACATACAGATCCATAATGGATCTGCTGTGGTGAAAAAGGGAAAAGTCAGAAGCACTTACTTCATATTGCAGAAATTTGTCATAAAATGTTTGTTTTGTTCATAAAAATAATGGCCAAAATTTATAGGCATTTATGGACAGAACATTTTATGGAAAAAAGATAAACATGTCCCCCTTAAGGAAAGTGTACATGTGAAAGATGGTTTGTTTTCACTATGAATGTTTGAATGTCGATGAAGGGAAAGGTCTGCGTTAATACAAAGTGTGTTAATGTGTGTCATTTTGTGGTGTCTTATGTCTGCATGTGTTAGTATATCTTATGGGGTTAATGTAGGTCAACACTTTTCTCAGAAACACTTTAAAGGACAAGTGGCACGTTACGTAACATCTCTGTTAGTAATACATCATCAGAGTATTCCTGATTGTACATCTATACGTGCACATATGGTAATAATTAGTCGTCGCTAGTGTATTTTATTGCTAATTATCACTCAGCAAGTCAGCAGGTGTGTTTCTGGAAAACGTCTTACTCTGCATTTCTCCGCATGCAACATACATTTTAGGAAAAGCAGAAACATCCTGATAGCCAACAGACAGAGTGCAATGAAGGCTGCTACGTCTGATAACGAAGCTTCTGAGCTTCCGTTCGAAAGTGACGGTTTGGATTTACATAAAATGTACAGAGAGGAGGAGACACACTTCATCCAGAAACTCTTAATTTTTTGAGTCTGTCGAATTTTGGATCCTAACGTGTGCTGACTGTGCTGTTTGTGTCACAGGATGCCTCCACGGCACTGTTTTTACAGGCTGCCTGAACATGCAGATGAAGTTCTTACATTGGAAAATGTCAGAATACGTTATTTTCAGGAGATAATGGATTTTCTATCTAATATGCCAGAATCATGAGAGAACTTTGTGAGGAGCTGATGGCAGAGCTGCTGTAGGACATTGTTCTCCATCTGGCGATCGCGTGCCATCCATGCGTGACATCTTCTTTCATGGAGTGGATCTGGACATTATTCAAAGAATTTCTGCACAAACTGTCAGAAACCGTCTCAGGGAAGCTCATCTGCATGCTCGTCGTCCTCATCGGGGTCTCGACCTGACTCCAGTTTGTCGTCGTAACCGACTTGAGTGGGCAAATGCTCACATTCGCTGGCGTTTGGCATGTTAGAGAGGTGTTCTCTTCACGGATGAATCCCAGTTCACACTGTCCAGGGCAGATGGCAGACAGCGTGTGTGGCGTCGTGTGGGTGAGCGGTTTTCTGATGTCACTGTTGTGGATCGAGTGGCCCATGGTGGCGGTGGGGTTATGGTATGGGCAGGCGTCTGTTATGGACGAAGAACACAGGTGCATTTTATTGATGGCATTTTGAATGCACAGAGATACCGTGACGAGATCCTGAGGCCCATTGTTGTGCCATACATCCAAGAACATCACCTCATGTTGCAGCAGGGTAATGCACGGCCCCATGTTGCAAGGATCTGTACACAATTCTTGGAAGCTGAAAATGTCCCAGTTCTTGCATGGCCGGCATACTCACCGGACATGTCACCCATTGAGCATGTTTGGGATGCTCTGGACCGGCGTATACGACAGCGTGTACCAGTTCCTGCCAATATCCAGCAACTTCGCACAGCCATTGAAGAGGAGTGGACCAACATTCCACAGGCCACAATTGACAACCTGATCAACTCTGTGCGAAGGAGATGTGTTGCACTGCATGAGGCAAATGGTGGTCACACCAGATATTGACTGGTATCCCCCCTCAATAAAACAAAACTGCACCTTTCAGAGTGGCCTTTTATTGTGGACAGTCTAAGGCACACCTGTGCACTAATCATGGTGTCTAATCAGCATCTTGATATGGCACACCTGTGAGGTGGGATGGATTATCTCAGCAAAGGAGAAGTGCTCACTATCACAGATTTAGACTGGTTTGTGAACAATATTTGAGGGAAATGGTGATATTGTGTATGTGGAAAAAGTTTTAGATCTTTGAGTTCATCTCATGCAAAATGGGAGCAAAACCAAAAGTGTTGCATTTATATTTTTGTTGAGTGTATTTAATCTTGGAAATCATTCTACAAGTGGGTGAGTGCCTGTTCAGTTTTTTTCCTCTTTTGTATTTTGTTCTCCTCAGTACAGCCGGGGGGCTTTGTTAATTTTATTTTACTTTGAGAGAGTCTGTCAGATTTGGGATCTTGATGTGTGCGGAGTCTGCTGTCTGTACCGGAGCAGGATGCTGTTTTAACCCCGTTTTAGCTCCCACCGTGAATGTGCACATGGAACTCTCAGCTGTTTTTTAGGCTGTGTGATCACACAGATGTATTTCTTAGATTTTTCATAGTTATATCGATGACAACACTTATAAGTGTGCACAAAGCTCAGCCTCTAGCAGAGACAGTTTTTAACAGACTGCGTCCATGATGGAAGTGCACGCTCACTAACTCTTCCCAAAGTGGAGAATGGCTACTCCTTTTATTGTGATTGCATCAAATTGAACATCCATCCATCCATTTTCTTCCGCTTTATCCGGAGTCGGGTCGCGGGGGCAGCAGCTCAAGCAAAGCCGCCCAGACCTCCCGATCCACACACACCTCCCCCAGCTCCTCCGGGGGAACCCCAAGGCGTTCCCAAGCCAGCCGAGAGATGTAATCCTTCCAGCGTGTCCTGGGTCTTCCCCGGGGCCTCCTCCCAGCGAGGCGTCCAGGGTGGCATCCGGAAAAGATGCCCGAGCCACCTCAACTGACTCCTTTCGACATGGAGGAGCAGCGGCTCGACTCCGAGCTCCTCCCGAGTGACCGAGCTCCTCACCCTATCTCTAAGGGAGCGCCCAGCCACCCTGCGGAGGAAACTCATCTCGGCCGCTTGTACCCGTGATCTCATTCTTTCGGTCATGAGCCAAATCTCATGACCATAGGTGAGGATCGGAACGTAGATCGATCGGTAAATCGAGAGCTTTGCCCCCTACTCAGCTCTCTCTACACCACGACGGTCCGATACAGCGACCGCATCACTGCAGACGCTGCACCGATCCGTCTATCGATTTCACGCTCCATCCGTCCCTCACTCGTGAATAAGACCCCGAGATACTTAAACTGCTCCACTTGAGGCAAGGACATCCCACCAACCTGAAGAGGGCAAAGCACCATTTCCTGGCCAAGAACCATGGCCTCGGATTTGAAGGTGCTGATTTTCACACTCGGCTGCAAACCACTCTAGTGCACGCTGAAGGTCCTGATTTGACGAAGCCAACAGAACCACATCGTCCGCAAACAGCAGAGACGAGATTCTGGTCTAACTGGTAATGACAGACATTTACAAATTAGTTTTTGTCACATATAATGATAATAATTTGTTTTAGTCTGGCTTTTATTTGAAACATGAGTTTCAGATATAAATAATAATAATAATGTGACTTTGGGAATGAAAAATCTTTCGTCTGGTAAAAAGCTTATCAGATTCTCACATATAAAAATAAAATAAAACCTGATACTAAAGAGATCGGATCCAAAGTTCAGGCTTTGGGTCACTTTTGTCCTGTTTTCTGATCAAATTCTCAAATTTTATGTCATGTCTGCACTTTGGAAATAAATTGACACCCTGTTTAACATACTGTTAACAGGCCAGATCTATATAGTTTTGGCCTAATTTTGTGACACAACCAGTCTGTATATAATGAGGTACATAAACCTGTGGCCGAATTTATTGGCGTGTGATCGTCCATCAGGTGTTGAGAGAAACACCAAGCCACTAGTCTGTATCCACGGCACTGGATTTTGTTCCTACCTAACACCAGAACAGAAGGTACTCAGCTTACATTGTAAATAATAAAGAGATATGAGATCGGACATGTTTCTGTGCCTGTCACTTTAAATGGAAAGGAGCTGCCTGTGGCCACGCCCTCCTGCATAGAGCTCAACAGTGATCACACACTTTTTTAAGGGCTCAAGTTCTGAAAGTAAAATTCCCATTCATTTTCTCCACTGATGTTTTGTTAAATCCTAAAGTGTTTTACACTTTTAACCAAGTCAATCAGTTATGAGATGAATTGACCATAAAAAGATTTTACTTGGATAAAAAAGGAAGAAAGAACAATGCGGAAAAAAGGCAAGGGTACAAGACTGTGTACATAATTCTGCCAAAGCAAGAAGGAACTACTTATCCGATAATGCATTGCAAATCCAGCCTCTTCTGTCTTCTCAACCTTCTTCTAATCCTTTTCATTATTGCAGTGTTTATATAATTAATACTAGTGTATAATGATAGTTTTGTATATTTTCTGGTTTATATTGCATGTATCGTAAAATATAGTCAGGTTATGGTACAGTGCTTCATTCCTGACTGAAATCACCTTTTGTTTACCTCACAACAGCAGCATCTGTCACCTGAGCCATCACGCACTCACAAACGCATTTCTGGTCACTGCCAAGTCGCATACCACATCTCCTGTGGCGAATATGATTGTTTCACGAGCGGCTGGAATACAAGCTAGGCAGCAGTCTTGTACTGATCCGCACATGCTGGCCAGGAGGTTAACATATGCACGATAGCTTGTAAATTCTACAACTACACACGCGCATGTGTGCAGATAAGTACAAGATGGCCGCTTATTTTGTAGTCCAGATGCTTCTGACGTGTTCGGACATAAAGTTGTGTTTGTTTGTTTTTTGTCTAACAACAACAGAAACCTGGAAATGCAAAGCAACAACGTATTAAAGGAAAGTTTCTGCACCTATGTATTGACGTTGCGGGCCCGCATGTGCAGAGAGGGTTAGGGGTGCTGAATTAAATTAAGAGTCTATCGGAAAGACTGTTAGAAGAACGCTTTCGCAACTTTGACAGTGCCAAGCAGGGCTTCTAGTTAAGCAGTGGATCAGATACGGTCTTCTGTGACATATGTCACAGTGGTCTAAAATCAGCTGCTTCTGACATATGTTTATCTTAAAGCTCGCTTGTTTATTCACAAATACTCACAGAATTCCTTTCTTTCTTTCTTTCTTTCTTTCTTTCTTTAATATTTATTTCATTCATTTAAAAGAAAAACAGAAAAGCAGAAACAAAGCCCCACAACACCAGAATGAAAAGGAGCAGAAAGAAGAACAAGTTTTATGATTTCTGCCTCTTTTAACAATACAATCTTTCAGTATCCAGCATCATAGTCAACATTATTTAACAGATTGCATTTCTTTAACTTGTCACATACCACTGACCCATTTCATAATTATGACCATTAATTAATAGATTACATCTCTGACAGGTTACATTTTAAACTTAAAAGACTCCAAACATTATTAACAGATTACCTTTTTTTTTTAACTTTCTTGCAGCCCACTGACTTATTTCATAGTTTCATACTTACTTAATACATCTAATTTGATACATTTTTTAAATAATTTAAGCGACCTTAATTCTTTAATTTCTTTAAGATTGTTCCATAATTTGACACCATTTACTGCAATACTCCTTTCCTTTACTTTGGTTCTAAATCTTGGTTTTTTAAAGACTTCTATTCCTTTCAATTTATAACTACTTACTCTTTTTTCAAACATATTTTGAATGTTTGTTGGTAAAGTATTTTTATTAACTTGGTACATTGTTTGTAATATTTTCAAATCGACTAAATCATGAAATTTAAGTACCCTATACTTAATAAACAATGGATTAGATGGATCTCTAAAACCACTGTTACTAATCACTTTTAAAGCTCTTTTCTGAAAAATAAATAAAGGTTGTATATAGGTTGTATATGTTGATCCCCATATTTCTACACAATTAGTTAAATATGGGACAATCATTGAATTGTACAATGTTAATAAACCATAACTATTTAATGAATATTTTACTTTATGCAAAACAGCAATGGCTTTCGCTATTTTTCCTTTTATGTAATTTGTGTGACTTCCATGTAAGATCTTCATCAATCATGACTCCTAAAAATGTTGTTTCTTTTACCCTTTGTATATCCATTCCATCTATTTGTAATGACACATTATTTTTTTTTCGCTCTATCATTAAACAATATAAAATTTGTCTTATTAATATTTAGTGACAATCTGTTTATATCAAACCAATGTTTAACTTTTTCCAACTCTGTATTTATCACTTGTGCTACTTCCTGTATATCTGATCCAGAGTAAAACAGAGTTGTATCATCAGCAAATAAAATGCTGCCAAGCACATTGGATACATTCACAAAATCATTGCTATACAAAATAAACAGTTTGGGTCCAAGTACCGATCCTTGTGGTACTCCATAAATAATGTTACACAATTCTGATTTGGTATTATTTATCTGAACAAACTGTTTTCTATTTTGTAAGTAGCTTTTTACCCACTGATGTGCAACACCTCTTATTCCATATTGTTGTAACTTGTGAAGCAGTCTTGAGTGGTCTATAACATCAAAAGCCTTTTTCAGGTCGATAAAAATACTTACAAAATAATCCTTATTATCTATTGTTGATATTTTCTCTATTAGTTCCATAATTGCCATAGTTGTCAAATGTTTTGTTCCAAATCCATACTGAGCATTATTTAAAATATGATGTTTCTCAATAAATTTATCCAATCTTGTCACAAAACCTTTTTCCATAGTTTTAGAAAACTGTGGAAGCAATGATACTGGCCTGTAATTAGAAAAATTATGTTTGTCTCCATTTTTATATAATGGGACTACCTTAGCAATTTTCATTTCATCTGGAAAAATGCCAGTTGACAGACAGATTACAAATATAAGTAAATGGTTCAATAACAATTTCTATTATACTTTTTACAGTCATCATGTCTAAATCTTCATGGTCAGTTGATCTTTTGCTTACACAGTTTTTTTACAATATTTCTTATTTCATCTTTTTCCACATTGTCCAGGAAAATACTATTGACCGTATTTACCAGTGTATGTAATTTATCTTCTATTATTGGTTTATTTCCCACCAGACTTGATCCTACATTTGAAAAATAATTATTAAACCCATTTGCAACTTCTTTTATGTCATATATCTCTTTATTTTCCTTAACAAAGTAATTTGGAATAGTTGCTTTCGCTCCATCACTATCAATCACACTTTTTATAATTCCCCATGTTACCCTCATATTATCTTTACTCTTATTTAATTGTTCACTGTAATAATCTTTTTTTTGTTTCCTAATTATTGTTAATAGTTTATTTTTATATTTTTTGTATTTATGTTCTGATTCCTTTGTTTGCAATTTTAAAAAGCATCTGTATAAATAGTTTTTCTTTGCACAAGCATTTTTATTCCCTTTGTCAGCCATGGTTTTACTCTTTTATTACTAATTTCTATTAATTTACAATTTTTATTGTATGATTTCATCAATATTTTCATAAATGAGTTATATGCTACATTAACATCACTGACATAAACTTCTTCCCAATTTTGATTTTTAAGGTCATATTTTAATGCCTCTAAGGCTTTTACTGACTTATCTCTTTTAAAGTTTATAAGTTTTTTTGTTGTACCCATTTTTATATTTAAATATTGAAAAAATTGGTAAATGATCGCTAATATCTGTCATGAAGATCCCATTCTTGATAATTTCATCTGTTCTGTTTGTAAATATATTGTCGATTACCGTTGCACTTGCGATGTAATTCTGGTTGGTTTTGTTATCAAGGGGAATAACCCCAAACTATACATTGAGTTCACAAAATCACTTAATCTTTGGCAACTGGAGCTTTCTATGTTAATGTTAAAGTCCCCACACATAGAGAGCATTTTGTTTTTAATTTGATGGAATAATTCTATTATTTTATCTGTAAATTTCACAACACAAGAAACTGGTGCTCTGTATATACAACTGATTAGAATATTCTTAGATGTTTCATGTACAAGTTCCACTGTTACAATTTCTATGACATCATTCATAATTGTCATTTCTTCAGCAATTGTAAACATCAGATCTGTTTTTATATACAGAGCAATACCACCGCCTTTTTTATATCTTCTGTTTACAAAATACAGCTCATATCCCTCCATTTGAACTTCATCCATGAGATCATCTTTAAGCCAAGATTCAGTGATTGCAACAATACTAAATCTATTTTTAAACTGATTTAAATAATCTTTTATTTGTGACATTTTACAATACAAGCTTCGGCTGTTTATATGTATGAGTGACAGGGTATCTTCTGCAATTTTTTTCACTATTCAGCTGTTCTACCGTATAATACTCACAACCAATCGTTTTTAAGTCAAATATACTTTCATCAATATTAATGTCTGTCATATATTTTATCATCTGTTTCCATGTTTGATCTGATTTTTTTGTTGGTCCAATTACCAACAGACGTCATATTTGATTGTCTATTCAGGTCTGTATTTCGTAAGGTCCTCCATGTTTTTGATTTGTATACCGTTTGTTCCTTCTTTTATTCTAATCCACACCCTACAATTCCAGACCCATGTAGCAACAATGTGTTTGTTTTCTTAGTAGTCTTGCTTCCCTAGCAATATCTGCATTTTTTTTTCATTAGATGCTCATTTATATAGACACTCGTTCCTTTCAAATTCTTTGCCTGTCTTATATTTTCTGCTTGTAAATCGTATAACAATGTTAGGTAGTTTATTTTTTCTATCTTTAGTTGGAACAGTATAACAGTCCAATATCGTGTCTTGATGGATGACAACACGTTTTTGATATAAAAAGTTTGTAACTTGTTCCAATGATTGTCGTTCTTCAGGTAGTGCATCCTCCCCACTAGCTCCACCAGAATCCACCACCCTTGCGTATGTCCAATGTTTTGTTTCTAGTCCAGATATTATAACATCATCTTTTCTAGTGAATTGTTCATCTACACGTTGCTCAAGTTTCTTAATGATCTTGTCCTTCTCTTTAACCAGATTTTGGAGTTCTTTAATCTCCACCATCAGCTTGTCTAAATTAGACATGTCTTTTGATATACGGTTTAATGAGGTCTTTATCTCCTCTATATCTTCCTCGAGTTTATCTGTTTTCCTGGGTGGTGCCATGCCGACTATCGTGGCTCAGTATGGCCACTATTGATTACAAAAACAATTCTCACCGTTAGCCTCCACACCACAGGTCTGGTCGCCGCACACCAACCCTCCCCGTTGCTAACCTCGTTCACAGCCGCCCCCAGCCACGGTCGTAGCTACCGCTAACCATGGATGTAACCGTAGGGATCCTCAGATGTAATCGCCTCCAGCCTCAGATGTCGCCGCCGCCACCAGCCCCGGATGTAGCCGACGCTAGCCGCGGATATAGCCAACGCTAGCCTCGGATGTTGGTGATGCCGCGGGCCTGGATATATCGCCCCCACTGATGCCGCGGGCCTGGATGAACCGCCTCCACTGATGCCGCGGGCCTGGATGAACCGCCTCCACTGATGCCGCGGGCCTGGATGAACCGCCTCTGCCGATGTCGCGGGCCTGGATGAACCGCCTCCGCCGATACCACGGGCCTGAATGTAGCCGCTGCTAGCCGCGGATGTAGCCGCCGTCAGCCTCGGATGTAGCCGACACCGTGGGCCTGGATGTATCACCCCCACCAACGCCGCGGGCCTGGATGTATCACCCCCACCAACGCAGCGGGCCTGGATGAACCGCCTCCACCGACGCCGTGGGCCATTCGAGGATATTGGATTCGAGGATGTTTAACACAAAGTCCATATATATAAGTTGACTACAAACTCATTTTACACCAATATGACACTCTTGTGTTTTTATGCTTCTTACTGATTTGTTTTTGTTCTCAAAGATGAGGTGCGAGGTGAATGGTGAAGTTGGGAGTGTTTGAGATTCCATTGTGTGAATGATGATGGAGCTGCTGCCACGCCCAGAGGGTGAGGCCGCTCAACTGTAACAGACATTTAGGGTGTACAAGTATGCTTCTATCTCTGTGTGTGTGTGTGCTTGTTTGTGTGTGTTGCTGGGCAGAGCCACCCTTGAACTGTGATGTAAACAAGGTTACGTAATTCACTTTGCCGTCACACCTCCTTGAAAAATGGGTGGGGGTGGGGGGAGAGATGGGATTAAAGAAGCATTTATATCAGGTTATCAGAAATATTCATCATCATGTCGCTTCGAAGACAGAGAAGTTGATTTTGGACATTGAAGGGCAGGTTAATGAGGTGTGGAATGAGAATAAGATGGAACGGAGGGGATGGTGGTTTATTTTGTCCTTGTGCTTATTTGTTAAAGGAGAAAATGTAAAAAAAAAAAACAAAAAAAAAAACTGGAAGCTGTAAGGAGAGGAAACCAAAGAAAGATCCAGTCATGGTGAACTGACAACCACAGAGTGACTCTGCCGCCCCCTGGTGGCCTACGACCTCAAACAGATGGTGGAGAAAAAAAACCATTGCGCTGCAGTGATAATCCCTCATTTGGAATAGTTGTATAAAACAAACCCAGCTGCATGTTTTTGTGATAAATAATGTACTTTAATCCACCACATCTTCATCAGGTTCTGCTTTGACTGCACAAAACTATTAAGCACCGTAATGTTTGTGTGTAGCATTGCTGGTGTTTTTGTTTTCATTAGTAACAAAACAAACAAAAGTTGACATTTCTAAATATTAATACTAAAAAAAGTTTGAATATTAATCAGATTTTTAATTCATTTTACCAGTAAATTCTGTAAGTATATATATATATATATATATATATATATATAAATCCATTTTACAGTTTCAAAACATAACTTTTACTTTGTAGGTTTACATTGTGTGTCTCCACAAAGACAACAAACAAGTCAATAATCAGTAAATACTGAATTGATCAACATGGTTTTCTTATTTTTTTTTAAAGCACCACTGTTTTCCCAAAAGAAATCAGCTCTGAAGGTAGAAGGTCATCACAACAGTTCTTTATTTTGTTTAATTTTTAATGCTCATCATTATTGATGGAAAATTATCTGTATATATTTAGGTTTTAATTATTTTTTCAGCATCATTGCTTTATGTTGTCATCGTCATAAGAGTTCTGTGTTAAGTTGCAGACAAAAAAGGGCGAATTGCTCTCAAAAAGTCTGCAATGTTAATAAAACAGGATAATCAACAGCTACATTTCTACTTTTATCTAGATAAAACACATTATTTAATAATGGATTATTTGTCTGAGTAATAGACAACGAAATAACCATTCAGACAGGCCAGTTTAAGAATAAACGGTTCAGTTTCCTGCCCCTGGTGGCTGTTTTGTGTAACTGTATAGCTAAAGGGAACATGTCATTAATAAGCAATTAATCCCCTGAAGATAAATTAGTGATGGGGGTCATGTAATATTTACAGAGTAATCAAGCTGAATGTATTGCAGGATACAGAAGCCTGAACATGATACACGGCCACATTAAAAAAAAAAAAAAAAAATCCTGCTGCATTTCAGCTGTGTTGTGAGAAGGATTTGATCCATTCAGTCCTGTGATCTGTGATGGGATTTGAAAGAAGCATGTCCCTCATTTCCTTTCTTTTGTCTCCTTCAGGTCGGTCATAGACTTAGAGCCCGTGGATCCAGATTCACCGGACACCAAGAGGAGGCGGATCCACATGTGCGACTATGAAGGCTGTAAAAAGGTTTACACCAAGAGTTCTCACCTCAAAGCCCACAGGAGGATACACACAGGTGAGACCTGCCTCCGTGCACCCCCCCCCCCCCCCCATGTTCCCTCCTCCTCTCTAACTCCACATCTCCTCCTCTTCTACTTTTCTTCTTTCTTCCAGGAGAGAAACCCTACCACTGTACCTGGGAGGGCTGCACCTGGCGCTTCGCCCGTTCTGACGAGCTGACCCGACACTTCCGCAAGCACACGGGAATCAAACCTTTCCGCTGCACTGAGTGCGACCGCTCCTTCTCCAGGTCCGACCACCTCTCTCTGCACCGCCGCCGCCACGTTATGATGTGAACTCTGACCTCCTTCAAACCACGACCCATGACTCCTCCCTTACCTGCCGCCTCTTTACCCACTTACAAATTGCCTGCTATGACCTTTGAACCCTTGACCTTCCCAAACTCCTTTGCAGCACATCTTGTACTGGTGTTGTCCTCTGAAGCAATGTCCTGTCCCCTCACGATTTTAAGCTGCTGGAGCAGATGATTTAACAAAAGGCCACACGCCCTTCCTCCTTTTCCTCTCCATCTAGACATCACAGCAACATCAGGAATTCTGCACGTGCATGTAGGATTTTAGCTCCCGGCATCACCGTCCAGCGCTGCTGCTTCTTTTTTACCAAACAGCCCCCCACTGAAGACAGCAAAGGCGAATAGACAGACAGACCACAGCAGGGACGCTCATCCATCTGTCACATGCATCCATCCATTCTTTGGTGAGGAGGAGGAGTCGTCGATGAAAGGAGAAACCGCATGTGTGTGTCTTATTTTCAAAATAAGAGGGAGTGGTGCACATCTCTTCAGCTGCTCTTTACTATTCCACTAACAAAACAGCATATTTTATGATTACCCCCCCCCCCCCCCCCCCACACACACACCAATTTGTCCTCTTGATTACATTGTTTTTTTTATAGATTATTTTCTTTCTTGTCCAACCGATCAGCCAGATGTGTGTGTACATACTCATATGTACTAACTAAACTGGTATTTTCAAAAAGTACATGCCCCCCCCCCCCCCCCCCTTATAATATGACAAAACAATCATCAGTTTTACAGCAACTTGGCTTTTAGTCAGTTGATACAAAAACATTTCCCAGAGCAAAGAGTATGTCACAGGATATTTATTTAATATAGACAATGTTTTCAAAATCAGTTTTCAGTTTAACATAATTTTAAAATGATTTGTATAGAGACACCAACCCCCCCCCCCCCCCCCCCCCCCCAAATGATGCAATTAAAAACATGTCATAATTTTCACAGTAGTGTAAAAAGGTTTCCATGAAATTGTATCTACAGTCGGGAGGTTATGATCCAAAGATAATAAAGATAAAATATTAAATTTTCTGATTGTTTAGAAACAAAGTGACAGCTTTTAGATTAAAACAAAAAACACCCAGACAGGCTGTCAGGCTACAATTGGAAATTAATTCCATAAAACAGAGCTGGGAAATTTGCTATAAGTCTCCTGTTTGAGGCCACCGTCTTCTTCAGTGATGAAACAGAAAATCAAGTTTGAAATTTATATACATATATATATATATATATATATATATATATATATATATATATACACACACAGTGGTTCCTCGTTTATCGCAGGAGTTACGTTCTAAAAATAACCCGCAATAGGCGAAATCCGCGAAGTAGTCAGCGTTAGTTTTTTTTAACAATTATTATAGATGTTTTAAGGCTGTAAAACCCCTCACTACACACTTTATACACTTCTCACTTTTCTCTCCTGTGTAAACACTCTTTTTTCTTCTGGGCGAGAAGATTATAAACAGACACACGCAGAACACAGTGCGCGTGCTCTCCCTTCGCTCACTGCCTCCGGGGGTCATGGCCACGGAGCTCTGCGGTTGCAGTTACCAAGACCATGCAATGGCACTGCAGATTTTTCCGCAAGAAGTCTATTCTTGCGGGCTGCTGGAGCGCTCCGTATCAAAACAGTGAGCGTAGTCTCTGGACTGTTGCCAGAGTTGGACGCAGCTCCACACAGCAGACAGCGTGGCGGTGTGAGTGGCTCGCTGTGGCGTTTACCGAGCCCGCAGACTCAGTAAGCGCATTGGAGGCAGTGAGAGCAATCGTGGTGATGCCGACCGGTGCCGCGACCGACCCGCCTGATAAGGACGCAGAACACAATGCGCTGTTAAAAAAAAAAAAAAGCACGCAAAATTGCACTAAAAAAATCCGCGAAACTGCAAGGCCACGAAAGGTGAACCGCGATATAGCGAGGGACCTTGTGGTTTTGGGCCATTAAATTGACTGGTATCGCAGACCGAGCGGTCTGCCCCTAAAAATTGGTCCGCCCTGCCTCCACTGCGCATGTGTCCTTTCAGAGCTCAGCCGGTTGTCTGAGACAGTCTCTTCCCCCAAAGCAATCAAATGGATTAATGGGATTATTAACCATCAGATGATAAAGGTAAAACCTCTTAAATCATTCTAAAGTAAGTTTTAAGCAGAAACGAGGTGATAACCTGTGAGGCTTTGAAATGACCGACGCGCAGTGAACCCATCAGCTAGCAGCTCGTGTAGCCGCGGTGCTCTGATCGCTTCCTCCGTCTTTCATGATGAAATAATGCTGAATTTATGTGTAAGTGATTGTTGTACAAATGCTTCAGATATCTG
The DNA here is from genome assembly GCF_902500255.1 of Thalassophryne amazonica. Lineage (NCBI taxonomy): Eukaryota > Metazoa > Chordata > Actinopteri > Batrachoidiformes > Batrachoididae > Thalassophryne > Thalassophryne amazonica. The sequence continues at coordinate 38,980,078 of NC_047111.1, read as the reverse complement.
TCGCTGAGGCAGATGATGACTGGAGTGCAGTTTGAAGCAGAAACGAGGTGAAATCAGTGAACCGCAGCTGATGAAACGTGCAGTGAAGGCAGGATGCACCAATTTTTAGGGGGAACCGTTCGGTGTGTGACACAGGCATTTGGGGATCTGCTAATCGCCGGAACTAGAGGCGGAATGGAACTGGAACAATTGATAATTGGGAGAATATGTCGTTTTTGCATATATTACACCCAGGACAAGTATTGATGAGATGATCAGGTCTCACCATTAAAATAATCACGTTATTTAACCACTATATAAAGCTATAGGTTGGCATTACAAACGCTTGACAGAAGAGCGACAGAATGGCAGAATGGGAGCTTGTGTGGTGCCATCTAGTGTTAGTAAATGTCAATTTTTCCCACTGTGGCGATCTGCTATTAGTGCTAATTGGGACAGAAAAGAGATAGGTTTGTGCTTTGAACATGACAGGGAGACTTTCTGCTTTATATAATAATATCTTATTACATTATCTTGAGTGTCGGGGGCATCGTAAGCTGCTGTTCTGTCAATCATTCCGTCAATTGTATTATCATTCCGGTTCCTCCGAGTAGTACACGCTGCCAACCGAGTGATGTGTAGTGTAGGTGCCCTGTACACTAAATGTGCCTAAAACCATTGGGAGGCTGTGTAGAATTGTTTGTATGTATTTAGGCTGTGAGCAGAGAAAGAAGAAAGTGTTCGGTCCCAAACAATTTACACAGCAGCAGAAAGAAATCCAAACTGTCAGTTGGATCTACAAACCACATTTCTTTCAGAATATACACATGTACAATATGGTCATACATACTGCGGGTTTTAAGCTAGCCGCTAATGTTAGCAGGCTGCTAATGTTACTGCTAATAGCAGCTAACACAAATGTGTTTCGGAGGCTTGTTTTTTTTTTATATATATATACTTTGGTAAAAATATGAGTTGCATGAACACAGAGCAAAGGATGTTTCAGGACTTTTTAACACATGTGATTCGCGCATGGCCAGAACAAGGCTAACGCACTGGGCGTGTCTATGGACAAAATGAGCCCCAGAATCTGAAAAGTAGCTTTGGTGGTTTTTGTTATTTGACTCACTGTTTGTTTACAGGTGCCTGACAAAAGTTGTGTAGCCAACTTTTTCAAAGCAGCTGAAGTGATGTTCGATATCACTTCCTCTTTTTACAAACATTAGCGCCCCCCCCCCCCCCCCACTGGGACAGGGAGCTATGAGACTGTGAACATTTTCAAGTTATTTTCATGGCATAAATCATTGGTGAGTTCCCCCCAGCGCACACACCTTTGTGACGTTTCCTTCAGTAACAGTATTTGGTTTTGATGTGTTGTCGTTGCAGTTGCAGAAAAAGAAAAAAAAAAAAGACCTTTAGTTGTGTGTTCTTCTTTTTCTTTCTTTGTTGGGTGTTGGTGCCCGTAACTGAATTATTATTAATTTTTTTTTTTTTAATGATTTGAGATGGTTGGTTTGTGTTGTGAGGCTGTGAACCACGCAGAGGAAACGGACACATTTAAGATTGCACGTGAAACTTGCTCATGGAATCTGGGAGTTTTTCTGAGTTTGTGTGTGTGTGTTTTTGCGTGTCATTCATGTGCGTGTATATCTATTTGAATGTGTGTTTTGAGACAGACACATTATCAGAATTAAACTTTTTTTTTTTTTCTACTCCGCGTGTGTGTTCCGGGCACTTGTTTTTACCGCTTGCCCGTTGAGCCTTAATAACTGAAGTCGAATTGTAAGGGCGAACCCAGAACCACTGACAGATGGACGGCGTCCATGTATTCAGATTCAGTGACGGTCACAGTCACGTGCCTCGGTTCTTGAAAAACCTCAGCACATACCCTGTAAAATGCAGTTGAGTGAATAGATGGATAATGAACCCAGAACTTGCCGTCTGTCAGGGAATCTGTCAGTGATTCTATACAAAACCAGGCATTGAGTCGGGCTGTCAGGCTCGGCGTTGCTGGCGTTATGTCACGGGGACACTAAGAGCTGTCCTTTCTGACATTTCCACCGGGGGGGGGGTCGCTTTGATTTTAACTGAATGCTTCGACAAAGAATCCCATACTTTTGCTTTTGTCATGAAACTTGCTGACATGCGTCACTGCTAACAGGCTCCAAATCCAAGCGGCTCATTTATACGTTGTGCTAAGTTGCAGTTGCAACAGGAGCGACCCCCGTCCTAGACCCTGCTGTCTGTCCCCGCATTGTCCATGTCTTAACTGAGCTGTTTTTCAGCTCCTGGTCTGGGCTGAACTTGATTATGCAACATGATGCAGACCTTGCTCCAAGTGTTCAGAATAATAGTAGTGCTATGTGACTAAAAAGATTAATCCAGGTTTTGAGTATATTTCTTATTGTTACATGGGAAACAAGGTACCAGTAGATTCAGTAGATTCTCACAAATCCAACAAGACCAAGCATTCATGATATGCACACTCTTAAGGCTATGAAATTGTAGTAAAATAAGTAGAACAGGGGTGTTCACAATAATAGTAGCATCTGCTGTTGACGCTACAAACTCAAAACTATTATGTTCAAACTGCTTTTTTAGCAATCCTGTGAATCACTAAACTAGTATTTAGTTGTGTAACCACAGTTTTTCATGATTTCTTCACATCTGTGAGGCATGGAGTCAACCAACAGCATGTTCAACAGGTGCTGGCTTCATCCTTAAATAGGGGACACCTGATTCACACCTGTTTGTTCCACAAAATTGACAAACTCACTGACTGAATGCCACACTACTATTATTGTGAACACCCCCTTTTCTACTTTTTTTTTTTTACTAATAGCCCAATTTCATAGCCTTAGAGTGTGCATATCATGAATGCTTGGTCTTGTTGGATTTGTGAGAATCTACTGAATCTACTGGTACCTTGTTTCCCATGTAACAATAAGAAATATACTCAAAACCTGGATTAATCTTTTTAGTCACATAGCACTACTATTATTCTGAACACTACTGTAGTTGCGTCCATGGACGAGACCCTCTGAAATCATTTAGGGTGGCGTCTTCACAGTAGAGTCTTTTAGTGTTTTTTTGTGGGGGACGAAGTCACGTTGGCAGTGGTTTTACTTCTTCACGGGTTCCTCGGACAGGACTGTGTGATGTGGTTCTAATTACCACCAGCGTTCTGAGGTGGTAGTAAGTAAACGTTACGTTTGACGAAAGAACCAAAAATCATTTACGAGTTACACCAAAATCAGAAGACAGAATTGGGTGAATCCATAAGAAGTCACAGGTTTACAGAAGTTCTTGAAAAAATTGAGAAATCTCATTGAAAGCCATCTACACCCACATATATACAGTACTGTGCAAACAGATTTAGCATGGCTTTGGGTTTTTTAAGGATCTTAAACAGTTTTACAGTAGAGTGCATGAAAGACTAAACAAAATACAGATGTGTAATTACACTTTTAAGCAGAAGTATTTTCGTAAAAGAAAGTTACAGTTTTACAAGAACATATTGATAAAGTAATTTCTCATTGATTATTTTAAGATTTTATTGTCATTACAAAACATTGTACATGCATATGAATGAAATTTACAACTTGTAAATATATTAAGATTAAAAGCACTCACCGGCCACTTTATTAGGTACACCTTGCTAGTGCCGGGTTGGACCCCTTTTGTCTTCAGCGCTGCCTTAGAACTTTGTGGTATTAATTCAACAAGGTGTTGGAAACAGTCCTCAGAGATGTTGGTCCATATTGACATGATGGCATCACGCAGTCACCCATTCAACCAGTCTGCCTGTTGACCTCTGACATCAACAATTTCACACTACTCCTGCTCAACAGATATATTCTCTTTTTTGTACCTTTCTCTGTAAATCCTAGAGATGGTTGTGTGTGAAAATATCAGTAGATCAGCAGTTTCTGAAATACTCAGACCAGCCCATCTGCCATCAACAACCATGCCACATTCAAAGTCACTTAAGTCCCCTTTCTTGCCCATTCTGATGCTCGGGTTGAACTTTGGTAAGTCATCTTCACCACATCTAGATCTTTACATGCATGGAGTAGCTGCCATGTAACTGATTAGCTGTTTGTGTAAACAAGCAGTTTAACAAGTGTGCCTAATAAAGTGGCTGGTGAGTGTAATGTGTAGACCACCATAGTACCACAATCAAATGAAATTGCTAGCAACCCCACCACGTTGTGAAATCGCATATTGGGTTGTAAACATACAAAGTAATCACATTTTCCTTAATCTGTAAAGGTATTTTACTTTGTCATATTTTCTTTGATAAAACAGAGAAAATTATGTAAAGCTGGCACATTTGAAAATTATTTGTAAATTTCAGATATGGTGTATTGATTTGGGTGCTAAAGACTTCTGCACTGTACTGTATCTATTATTTTTTTTTTAACATTTTAGTCATATTTCATCATTGCCAGTTATGTACATAACGATGTGATTCTGTTTTTGGTGTATGTAAGTCCCATTAAATGGTGCAGTATTTTCTAGAAAACCTCCAAATCAGTTTCAGTCAAAAACATTTTTGGGAACCTTTGGGTGCCAGAGTGTTACCATCACTTCTCTGGTTTGTTCCCAGAGTCCCATCATCTTCAGAAGCATTTTTAAAAATCAAGTTTTTTTTGTTTTGTTTTGTTTTTAGCGACATGTTTCAGTCCTCAGTGCTGTTTGCTCAGAGGCACAAAGCACAGACATGAAGTCTTAATCATGGTGCAGAAGATGTGGTCACACTTCTTAAACTGCTTAATCTGAACCCAAACAGACGTTTTGCTCTTTGGTGATGCTGTTCTCCTTCACTGTTCAGAGGTGTTATCATTTCAAACACTATTAAATGAATGCGAAGTGTAACTGTGATGTGTCTTAGAATGATGAAAATCATGTTGCCATGAGCGCAGCACATTGTCTGCATACTGCAAAAAAAAAAAAAAATCTATCTCAGTAAATCTGATTTTTCTTTTTCTTTTCTTTTTTTTTAATAAGACTTGTTTTTCTGGAAACAGCATAGAAATAAGGAAAACATCAGCTTTGTTTGGTGTTTGGGGATATTGTCGTGAAAACTCAGATTTCATTAAGTGTCAAATTTAAGTTTAATTCGGCAGATGATTTCCATTTATAGGAGAGAAACTTGATGTTTGGGGGAATAAAATCCAGTCATTTGTATTGATGAACTGATTTCTTGTCTTTTGCAGAGCAATGCAATGTAACCGTTTCTCTTAACACCTCTCTGCTTCAACTCAAACATTTAAAAAAAAAAACAGTACTAAGCACATCTTTCTAGAAGAGTATATGTATTTGATTGCAATTTTCTTTTCTTTTATAAACTATTAATGAATACATAAAGGACAATGACAAATAATTAAGAGAATCAATGTATATAAATGTGTATATAATCAAAAAGTGCAGAGTACATGTAACGGGTGAATTTCTATTTTTAACACTGACTAGATAATGTGAAAAAAAGTCTGTTTGATGCAAATGTGTTTCTTCATATGTTCTTTAAAAAAAGAAAAAAAAAATCTAATAATGCGTTTTGTTTGGTAGTTTCTTCCAATGTTTTGTGTTGTGTGCACTGGTGTTGCATGGAGAGTAGCCTTCTTGTTTCCTTGCAGTGGTGTTGGTGAGCATGTTGGTGTGTGTGAGACACTGGGCTTGTCTGATCCTCCGTGAAGGAAGGAAAAAAAAAAAAACCTGACAAATCACGTTAGGGTTCTGGTAAGTACAGCAAAGATTTAGTCTTCATTACCCGTTTACAAGTGTGACAGTTTTTAAATATTTTTCTTCTTAAAGTTCCATATTCAGAAGTGGCTAACTGAAGACAGATTAATGTTAGATTCCAGCACCATTAGCTGAGTTTCTGTTGCTTTTTATTAATATATATATATATATATATATATATATATATATATATATATATATATATATATATATAATATACCCCGAAATGTAGTCCTCTTAATAAGGGCTCTGTAAATGTGTTGTTCTGGTACTACGTGCTAACAGAATATTGTGCGATAACAAGTAGCATTAGCCATTGGGGAAGTTCCACTTTTCTTTAAGACATATTGGTTCATTTTATTTGACCTGTAGATTAATGTATTTTTGATTGGCCGTACATTTTTGGACAATTAAACCAGCTAAAACATTGGCTTTGAATGTTTTTTTTTTTTTTTACATTTAGAAACAACTTTGCTACTGTTGAACAGTTGAATTTGTTGTGGTTGCAGTCAGTTTGATGCAGCCTATTAGGTACAATTAGCGCGCGCACACGTTACAATACCAGCAAGCCTTTTCCACAAATTCAAAACACATCTAACATGAGAAAGGTTTGAAAAAAGTTAGTGTTCCATATACACAGTGTGAAAAATTGTTACTAGTAACACAACGCATACCATGTCTACACATTGAAATATCAAAGTGGCTGGTGTATGTTCCATGTTGCAAATTATAAGTAGAAGAGAAAACGTAGCTGTTACGTAGCTTTTGCCGACACAAATATCCTGGAAGTGCTGTACCAAGTTGTCCATTCACATTCTATGTTTTTTTTTTTTTTTCTGGGAATACTTGACAGCTTAATGTTTGACTTGAAATGTAGCATTTACACAGTTTAGAAGGCTTTGTTAGCCATCATGTACTGTGCAATGCTAATTAGCTTGCTAGATGGAAAGAAAGGGTTTAATAACTTAGAAAATGCGTGACGCAAATACACTTGTCTTACATTCTCATCGGTCTCTGTTTAGAACAGTTTCTACTGGTGAATAAATTTTAGAAATTACATGACAGCTAACTCATATGACGGCCACTGTAATTTTAGATGCCGTTTACTTCTGTTACCTCAAAGGTCCACTGCATTAAGACATCTTGGGATTTGACATAACAGATTTCAACATTTGCATTTGACATTTTTAGCAATAACAGTCTTAGGGTGGCAATTTACTGCACTATGGATAAACAAATAAATAACAAAACAGCTCACAAAGCTTAGCTGCCATCTACTGGCACATTAGTATAACTATGCTCCTTATATCCCCAGCAAGTTGATATGATGTCTCACAGATACAGTACAATCTGTTAAAACATAAATAAAGATGATGACAACACAGATGACAAAAGCGGCCTAAATTTCACAAAACTGACCAGTGTTGTTTTTTATACTCAAAATCAGCCCAACATGGTGGAAGCGATCTCGATCTGGCAACACAGTTTGCCTGACGGATTTGTTGCAAAATTGTACACTCAGCTTAGGGTATGTAGAAAATTCAGAAAGTGAAAAAAAAAAAAAAATAGAGAGCAATTCATTGGAGATAAGTGGATTGTGGTGATTGTTTTATTGGATCTTCAGCTAGCTAACTTTGGCGAGCTGCAGTCACTTTCCTATTGCTAGCTTCTGGTGCGCTAGCATATGTAGCGTTATCTTGTAGTGCATTTTTTGTCCCAATCCCACTACTCTCCCTTGGCCCTACCACTTCATCCTTTCCCTTAATTTCATCAGGATGTGAACATGTTCTTGAAGATCATATTGACATGTATTCCTGTACTCTGAAGAAAGTAACTGTCATAAATTTATTAGCATTCAGCTGCTCTGCATTGGTTTCCTCTGTATGTTAATGGCTAAGGCTTATAGCATATGTTTTCATTGATTGCCATTAAAAAAATCAGTTTATCTTGGCTGTGACAATATCAACTTTGAATATGTATTTTGAAACATGATGTGAAAGAAAATCTGAAAAGTGACATTGAGCTACAGACGCAAACAAGCTAACTGTTCCTAACAAATGATCCAAACTAGTTGGAGAACCTTTGGAAATGCTCAGGCCTCTTTTTTCCAGGTGATAACTCACTTGAAATATTGTATGCAAGAGTACAGACCCTAGTCCCTGTTTCTTTGAATGTTGAAGCCCACAGAGCACACATTATGTGTCGGTATCAGCCTTTAGAAGCACATCGATTGGCTCCGTCTCGCGGCGGCAGCTGGAGGATTTTCCTGCACATTATAGACGTGCTGTCAACAACAACATTCAGTCATTTCAGATCAGCCACCTGCTAATATTTTGACCCAGTTAAAACCTTTTGAAGTTTTCCTGTGAGACTGCAGCATGTGTGTGTATTTTTCCTGCTTCCTGTTGTTTGTTGTTTTTTTGTTTGGTTTTTTTTTGGGTTCAGTTGTTGTTTTGTACCGGGGCTTGTTTTCCTTGGTATTTTGGTATTTCTCTGTGATTTTGTTCTCACATGCAGCAGGAGTGTTCACCTGTGAACAGACTGCAAAACGCGTTGAGATGCTAACGGGGCTAAAGTTGATGTTTGAGGGTCGCTGACTGTGTAATAGCGCCTCCACTCGCCATCAATCACTTTTTCAACAAATCACACTTTTTAGGTATTTTCTATTGAATGCAGTAACTTATGGGCCAGTACTATATTTACTCAGTGCAATGCAGTTATCATTATAATAATAGTTTTTTTGTTTGTTTTTGTACAGAACAAATGTGTAAAGATCAGTGAGGAAAACATGAGGTTTTTGATACTGCGACTCATGGTATTTCAAAGTCAGTTTGTCCCTGTACAGTTGTGATTATTTTGCCCTTTCCCTCTCTTCTTCTTTTATAGAATAAAATGTTTTTGGTGCAATTGAACATTTGCTGGCTTGGTGTTGTTTCTGATGTGGTGGTTGCCATACCCAGGTTGCAGGATCACCAGAGTTCTTGCAAAGGAAAGACACAGCAAAAGTAAAAATGACTGAGGATGAGAGAACGCCTGTTTACAGTAAACAAATGCTCTGAACAACTTACTACAGTTAAAGCACCCTGACAAATATACAAGACAGGATATTTCATACTGTGTTCTAGAAAGTTTGGAACTCAAAAAATTTCCATTCTCTTACTTGGTACCTTGGAAAATCACTTGAAGGTTGGGCTCCAATTGAACTGTGAAACTCTGGTTCACAGAGGACCATTGCTGTGATGGTAGTGAACCTGGCAGCAACCATGGAGTAATCAACGAAGCGACAAATAAGGCAAGGAAAGGTGTAGTGACCTTCACAGACAATGCTGTGACCTTTGACTCTGTGGATACCCTGATTGTTTAGAAGTTGCGCACGTTCTTTTGAGTAAAATGAAATGGAGTAAAGACGTTGGCTGAGTGTCTGGGTTTGTGATGGTCCTGGATGAAGACTAAGATAATGAGGTTGCTAAACAGAGGAGTTTTGCAAACTCTATCTTTACAAGAGAACTAATGTTCAAATTTTTACAGTCTTGGATCTTCCTGTCTTAATGTACAGTTGCGATACTTGGGCGCGAACCAGCGATTGAAGGTGAGGACTGGATGACTTTGGTACTGTGTCTCTTCGGATGATCATTGGGTACCGTTTGAATGACGTTGTCAAATGAGTGGTACTTAGGGAGATTAAGATAAGGAGTATCACTTTCATGCGAGAGAGCATCAGCAATGATATTTTGTGGCTCATTTCTTTTTCAAATTGTTTTTGGAAATCATGGACGTTGTGTCCTCCAGACAAAAGAGGAAAAGGACCATTCAGATTGTTACCAGCACAAAGTTCAAAACCCAGCATCTGTGATGGTATGGGGGTGTGTTAGTGCCCATGGAATGGGCAACTTACATATCTGTGATGGCACCATCAATGCTTAAAGGTACATCCAGGTTTTGGAGCAACACATGCTGCCATCCAAGCAACGTCTTTTTCAGGGACGTCCCTGCTTATTTCAGCAAGACAATGCCAAGCCTCATTCTGCACGTGTTACAACAGCGTGGCTTCGTAGTAAAAGAGTGCGGGTACTAGACTGACCTGCCTGCAGTCCAGACCTGTCGCCCATTGAAAATGTGGTGCAATATGAAGTGCAAAATACAACAACGGAGACCCCGGACTGTTGAACAACTGAAGTCGTACATCAAGCAAGAATGGGAAAGAATTCCACCTACAAAGCTTCAACAATTATGTCCTCAGTTCCCAAACGCTTAGGTGATGTAACACAGTGGTTAACATACCACTGTCCCAGCTTTTTTGAAATGTGTTGCAGGCATCCATTTCAAAATGCGCAATTGTTTGCACAAAAACAAGAACGTTTATCAGTTTGAACATTAAATATCTTTATCTTTACATTATGGTGTATTCAGTTGAATACAGGTTGAAGAGGATTTGCAAATCATTGTATTGTGTTTTTATTTACATTTTACACAACATTCCAACTTCATTGGGATTGGGCTTGTATTTCCTTTGTGTTTTGTTTCAACATCAATAGCACTGAAATAATAATTATGATGATGTTAAGGCAGCGGGATTCCTGTTGTTAACGCTGTCAGTCAGGATGTACACCCTCAGTGCATCAGGGGATTTAATGCCTGATTGACATGTAATTAATAACATACAGTAGTGTTCAGAATAATAGTAGTGCTATGTGACTAAAAAGATGAATCCAGGTTTTGAGTATATTTCTTATTGTTACATGGGAAACAAGGTACCAGTAGATTCAGTAGATTCTCACAAATCCAACAAGACCAAGCATTCATGATATGCACAGTCTTAAGGCTATGAAATTGGGCTATTAGTTAAAAAAAGTAGAAAAGGGGGTGTTCACAATAATAGTGGTGTGGCATTCAGTCAGTGAGTTCGTCAATTTTGTGGAACAAACAGGTGTGAATCAGGTGTCCCCTATTTAAGGATGAAGCCAGCACCTGTTGAACATGCTTTTCTCTTTGAAAACCAGAGGAAAATAGGACGTTCAAGACATTGTTCAGAAGAACAGCGTAGTTTCATTAAAAAGTTGATTGGAGAGGGGAAAACCTATACGCAGGTGCATAAAATTATAGGCTGTTCATCTACAATGATCTCCAATGCTTTAAAATGGACCCCCCCCCCCCCCCCCCCCCAAAAAAAAAATCTTGGCTCCAAACCAACAAAATTAATGCCTCGCAGATGTGAAGAAATCATGCAAATCAAAAATGAGGGGGGCTTCATAGATAATTGGCAAAGCTTCTGGGGAAAACCTGGTCTTGTTAGGAGAGACGGCATCAATCCCACTTTGGATGGAGCAGCTCTCATTTCTAGAAATCTGGCCAGTTTTCTTAAATCCTCCAAACCGTGACTATCCAGGGTTGGGACCAGGAAGCAGAGTTGTAGTCTTACACACCTCTCTGCAGCTTCTCTCCCCTGCCATCCCCTCATTACCCCATCCCCGTAGAGACGGCGCCTGCTCCCAGACCACCAATAACCAGTAAAAATCTATTTAAGCATAAAAATTCAAAAAGAAAAAATAATATAGCACCTTCAACTGCACCACAGACTAAAACAGTTAAATGTGGTCTATTAAACATTAGGTCTCTCTTCTAAGTCCCTGTTAGTAAATGAGATAATAATTGATCAACATATTGATTTATTCTGCCTTACAGAAACCTGGTTACAGCAGGATGAATATGTTAGTTTAAATGAGTCAACACCCCCGAGTCACACTAACTGCCAGAACGCTCATAGCACGGGCCGAGGCAGAGGATTAGCAGCAATCTTCCATTCCAGCTTATTAATTAATCAAAAACCCAGACAGAGCTTTAATTCATTTGAAAGCTTGACTCTTAGTCTTGTCCATCCAAATTGGAAGTCCCAAAAACCAGTTTTATTTGTTGTTATCTATCATCCACCTGGTCGTTACTGTGAGTTTCTCTGTGAATTTTCGGACCTTTTGTCTGACTTAGTGCTTAGCTCAGATAAGATAATTATAGTGGGTGATTTTAACATCCACACAGATGCTGAGAATGACAGCCTCAACACTGCATTTAATCTATTATTAGACTCGATGCTTTGCTCAAAATGTAAATGAGTCCACCCACCACTTTAATCATACCTTAGATCTTGTTCTGACTTATGGTATGGAAATTGAAGACTTAACAGTATTCCCTGAAAACCCCCTTCTGTCTGATCATTTCTTAATAACATTTACATTTACCCTGATGGACTACCCAGCAGTGGGGAATAAGTTTCATTACAGTAGAACAGAAAGCGCTGTAACTAGGTTTAAGGATATGATTCCTTCTTTATGTTCTCCAATGCCATATACCAATACAGTGCAGAGTAGCTACCTAAACTCTGTAAGTGAGATAGATTATCTCGTCAACAGTTTTATATCCTCATTGAGGACAACTTTGGATGCTGTAGCTCCTCTGAAAAGAGATCCTTAAATCAGAAGTGCCTGACTCCATGGTATAACTCACAAACTCGCAGCTTAAAGCAGATAACCCGTAAGTTGGAGAGGAAATGGCGTCTCACTAATTTAGAAGATCTTCACTTAGCCTGGAAAAAGAGTCCTCCGTATAGCTAGGACATCTTACTACTCATCACTAATTGAAGAAAATAAGAACAAACCCAGGTTTCTTTTCAGCACTGTAGCCAGGCTGACAAAGAGTCAGAGCTCTATTGAGCCGAGTATTCCTTTAACTTTAACTAGTAATGACCTTATGACTTTCTTTGGTAATAAAATTTTAACTACTAGAGAAAAAATTACTCATAACCATCCCAAGACATATCGTTCTCTTTGGCTGCTTTCAGTGATGCCGGTATTTGGTTAGACTCTTTCGCTCCGATTGTTCTGTCTGAGTTATTTTCATTAGTTACTTCCTCCAAACCATCAACATGTCTATTAGACCCCATTACTTAAAAAGCCATCACTTGACCCAGCTATCTTAGTTAATTATAGGCCAATCTCCAACCTTCCTTTTCTCTCAAAAATTATTGAAAGGGTAGTTGTAAAACAGCTAACTGATCATCTGCAGAGGAATGGTCTATTTGAAGAGTTTCAGTCAGGGTTTAGAATTCATCATAGTACAGAAACAGCATTAGTGAAGGTTACAAATGATCTTCTTATGGCCTCAGACAGTGGACTCATCTCTGTGCTTGTTCTGTTAGACCTCAGTGCTGCTTTTGATACTGTTGACCATAAAATTTTATTACAGAGATTAGAGCATGCCATAGGTATTAAAGGCACTGCGCTGCGGTGGTTTGAATCATATTTATCTAATAGATTACAATTTGTTCATGTAAATGGGGAGTCTTCTTCACAGACTAAGGCTAATTATGGAGTTCCACAAGGTTCTGTGCTAGGACCAATTTTATTCACTTTATACATGCTTTCCTTAGGCAATATTATTAGACAGCATTGCTTAAATTTTCATTGTTACGTAGATGATACCCAGCTTTATCTATCCATGAAGCCAGAGGACACACACCAATTAGTTAAACTGCAGGATTGTCTTACAGACATAAAGACATGGATGACCTCTAATTTCCTGCTTTTAAACTCAGATAAAACTGAAGTTATTGTACTTGGCCCCACAAATCTGAGAAACATGGTGTCTAACCAGGTCCTTACTCTGGATGGCATTACCCTGACCTCTAGTAATACTGTGAGAAATCTTGGAGTCATTTTTGATCAGGATATGTCATTCAAAGCGCATATTAAACAAATATGTAGGACTGCTTTTTTGCATTTGCGCAATATCTCTAAAATTAGAAAGGTCTTGTCTCAGAGTGATGCTGAAAAACTAATTCATGCATTTATTTCCTCTAGGCTGGACTATTGTAATTCATTATTATCAGGTTGTCCTAAAAGTTCCCTTAAAAGCCTTCAGTTAATTCAAAATGCTGCAGCTAGAGTACTGACAGGGACTAGAAGGAGAGAGCATATTTCACCCATATTGGCCTCTCTTCATTGGCTTCCTGTTAATTCTAGAATAGAATTTAAAATTCTTCTTCTTACTTATAAGGTTTTGAATAAACAGGTCCCATCTTATCTTAGGGACCTCATAGTACCATATCACCCCAATAGAGCGCTTCGCTCTCGGACTGCAGGCTTACTTGTAGTTCCTAGGGTTTGTAAGAGTAGAATGGGAGGCAGAGCCTTCAGCTTTCAGGCTCCTCTCCTCTGGAACCAGCTCCCAATTTGGATCAGGGAGACAGACACCCTCTCTACTTTTAAGATTAGGCTTAAAACTTTCCTTTTTGCTAAAGCTTATAGTTAGGGCTGGATCAGGTGACCCTGAACCATCCCTTAGTTATGCTGCTATAGACTTAGACTGCTGGGGGGGTTCCCATGATGCACTGAGTGTTTCTTTCTCTTTTTGCTCTGTATGCACCACTCTGCATTTAATCATTAGTGATCGATCTCTGCTCCCCTCCACAGCATGTCTTTTTCTTGGTTCTCTCCCTCAGCCCCAACCAGTCCCAGCAGAAGACTGCCCCTCCCTGAGCCTGGTTCTGCTGGAGGTTTCTTCCTGTTAAAGGGAGTTTTTTCCTTCCCACTGTCGCCAAGTGCTTGCTCACAGGGGGTCGTTTTGACCATTGGGGTTTTTCCGTAATTATTGTATGGCCTTGCCTTACAATATAAAGCGCCTTGGGGCAACTGTTTGTTGTGATTTGGCGCTATATAAATAAAATTGATTGATTGATTGATTGAAATCATGAAAAACTGTGGTTATACAACTAAATACTAGTTTAGTGATTCACAGGATTGCTAAAAAAGCAGTTTGAACATAATAGTTTTGAGTTTGTAGCGTCAACAGCAGATGCTACTATTAATGTGAACACCCCCTGTTCTACATGTTTTTTTTTTTACTAATAGCCAAATTTCATAGCCTTAGGAGTGTGCATATCATGAATGCTTGGTCTTTTTGGATTTGTGAGAATCTACTGAATCTACTGGTACCTTGTTTCCCATGTAACAATAAGAGATATACTTAAAACCTGGATTCATCTTTTTAGTCACATAGCACTACTATTATTCTGAACACTACTGTATTAAAATGTCAGGACTGATTGTGCACAAATGCACCAAATTCTAATCAGGTCATCCTCATATTAAAATTCATCCTTATTCAAAACTGCAAGTTGATGTGTTTATTTGTTTGTTTTTGTGTGAACAAACCTCCTGTACTGTCTGACTCACTCACATTACAGGTAAAGAATACACACTGGTGGACTCACATTGAGACTCCCAACAGTGAAGAATACTGACAATTGACTTGTCGACCACATGGGGGCGCACTGCACCTGAGAATGAGATGACTATAGGCCTGACAGCCAAAATATTTAAAAGCAAAGATAACAACAGCTGACTGGAGCAGAGAACAACTAAAATACAGCACCGTGCAGCTTAAAAGAAAAGAAACAAAATAAGGCTGCGCCAGTCGTACACACATCATACAAATACAACAAAGAACAAGAACATCATTCATTCAGGATCATTTATGTAAACTTTAATCTGAGAGTAAATCCATTCAAATCAGGTCAACTTGCAAATTACAGCACTTCCACAGTTTGTGGAATCCACCTCAGTCTGTCCCACCTTTGGTCCCAAACAGTTTGAAAATCAGATTCCTTAACCCAGACCATTGCAAAATGAATGATTTAAATTTAAATGTAATTTTAGAGTCAATGTTTACTGACATATCAAGGTTGGTCAAAACTCTGACCTCAGTGACCTTTGATTCCAGTGACTGACTTTTGGTAAATTTGATTTCACCTGAGCAATACCAGAACCAAACTTTACATATTTAAGTTTGGTGCAAATCAGAATCAAAACCTTAAATTTTGAACTTTGACCCGAATTGCATTGACTGATCTTTGGTAAAGTTGATCTGGCCGTGGTCGTCCCAGAACCTACCAACATATATGTGCAAAGCTTGGTGCAAACTGGAGTGAAAACTTGATATTTTGACCTTTGACGTCAGTGACAGTAAACGGTAAATTTGATCTTGCTCAGGCAATTCCGAAACCCAACTACATATTTAAATCAAAATTTTGACATTTGACCCCAAAGACTCTTACATTTGCCAAAATAAAACCTTTAAGGACAATTCCGGGGGGACTGTCACCCACCTATTAAGTCTCCTGGTATTTGGCTGAAGGACCTGGGAGGAGTAGAGGAACCAACAGTTAAACAAACCAAAATGTTGACCCCCCCAGTGACCTTGACAACCTTTAAGAACAATTTGGAGCTTGACCTTCACCCACTTACCAAATTTGGTGGGAATGTGCTAAAGGACATTGAAGGAGCAGGAGGACGAAGAGACAAACATTTTTCAAATGATGGCGTTTATGATCATACTGCAAAGATGAGTTTTTAATGTTAAAGAACAAGATGTTTCAAACTATTAAATAAATATGACTGATTTTTAAAAATAGTGATTTAATGTCATGACACAGCAAAGACATATAAAAGCCCAAAAGCAGTGAGTGTGTTCATGTGCATAGTACACTGTGTATGCGTGCAAATAATATTAACAGGAAAAAAAACTACAACATGCTCCTGTGAAAAGTACTGTGAAGCATGCCTTGTCATGAATGGACCCGGGTACAGTTTGCACTGTAAAACTGGTTGTTGTTTTTTATGCCATAGTCGCTGTATGAAGTGTGTGGGTTTACGTTAACGAGTTGGCGAACAATCCGGCTGATCTTTGCAGGACATGTTTCAGTGTTCAGGTGCTGACATCTCTGCTCGCAGGTTTCCCTCCTCCAGTTTCTCTGTAAAAACACTTTTACAGTATAATACAGCACAACAAATGTAAGTACTTCAAACAGCCGTAGACCAGTCAGACCACGTTCACAGAATAAGTACGGTGAAGCCGGAATGCGCCTCAGCTTGGCGGCACTTTGAGGTAACTGGGAGGGGTTTTAGTTGAAGTCGTTATCATGTTTCTGCTCCATCCACAGTGTGTGTGTGTGTGTGTGTGTAATTATTTTGACTTGCACACCGCTACAGTGGATTCAAAATGAAGGGATCATGTCCAGTGTTTTGTTGGACGGTTGGTCCCTGCAGTTGTGGGCTCTTGGTGCTTGCTGTGGCTGCAGGGCTCTGCAGGGCATCTTTATCTTTCATATCTGGAACATTGATTCATAACTTTTCTGTCATGTATGCACAGGTACATTCAGTGTTTTCTCAATATATAAATAAGAACAACCCCAGGTTTCTTTTCAGCACTGTAGCCAGGCTGACAAAGAGTCAGAGCTCTATTGAGCTGAGTATTCCATTAACTTTAACTAGTAATGACTTCATGACTTTCTTTGCTAACAAAATTTTAACTATTAGAGAAAAAATTACTCATAACCATCCCAAAGACGTATCGTTATCTTTGGCTGCTTTCAGTGATGCCGGTATTTGGTTAGACTCTTTCTCTCCGATTGTTCTGTCTGAGTTATTTTCATTAGTTACTTCATCCAAACCATCAACATGTTTATTAGACCCCATTCCTACCAGGCTGCTCAAGGAAGCCCTACCATTATTTAATGCTTCGATCTTAAATATGATCAATCTATCTTTGTTAGTTGGCTATGTACCACAGGCTTTTAAGGTGGCAGTAATTAAACCATTACTTAAAAAGCCATCACTTGACCCAGCTATCTTAGCTAATTATAGGCCAATCTCCAACCTTCCTTTTCTCTCAAAATTCTTGAAAGGGTAGTTGTAAAATAGCTAACTGATCATCTGCAGAGGAATGGTCTATTTGAAGAGTTTCAGTCAGGTTTTAGAATTCATCATAGTACAGAAACAGCATTAGTGAAGGTACAAATGATCTTCTTATGGCCTCGGACAGTGGACTCATCTCTGTGCTTGTTCTGTTAGACCTCAGTGCTGCTTTTGATACTGTTGACCATAAAATTTTATTACAGAGATTAGAGCATGCCATAGGTATTAAAGGCACTGCGCTGCGGTGGTTTGAATCATATTTGTCTAATAGATTACAATTTGTTCATGTAAATGGGGAATCTTCTTCACAGACTAAAGTTAATTATGGAGTTCCACAAGGTTGTGTGCTAGGACCAATTTTATTCACTTTATACATGCTTCCCTTAGGCAGTATTATTAGACGGTATTGCTTAAATTTTCATTGTTACGCAGATGATACCCAGCTTTATCTATCCATGAAGCCAGAGGACACACACCAATTAGCTAAACTGCAGGATTGTCTTACAGACATAAAGACATGGATGACCTCTAATTTCCTGCTTTTAAACTCAGATAAAACTGAAGTTATTGTACTTGGCCCCACAAATCTTAGAAACATGGTGTCTAACCAGATCCTTACTCTGGATGGCATTACCCTGACCTCTAGTAATACTGTGAGAAATCTTGGAGTCATTTTTGATCAGGATATGTCATTCAAAGCGCATATTAAACAATATGTAGGACTGCTTTTTTGCATTTACGCAATATCTCTAAAATCAGAAAGGTCTTGTCTCAGAGTGATGCTGAAAAACTAATTCATGCATTTATTTCCTCTAGGCTGGACTATTGTAATTCATTATTATCAGGTTGTCCTAAAAGTTCCCTAAAAAGCCTTCAGTTAATTCAAAATGCTGCAGCTAGAGTACTGACGGGGACTAGAAGGAGAGAGCATATCTCACCCATATTGGCCTCTCTTCATTGGCTTCCTGTTAATTCTAGAATAGAATTTAAAATTCTTCTTCTTACTTATAAGGTTTTGAATAATCAGGTCCCATCTTATCTTAGGGACCTCGTAGTACCATATCACCCCAATAGAGCGCTTCACTCTCAGACTGCAGGCTTACTTGTAGTTCCTAGGGTTTGTAAGAGTAGAATGGGAGGCAGAGCCTTCAGCTTTCAGGCTCCTCTCCTGTGGAACCAGCTCCCAATTCAGATCAGGGAGACAGACACCCTCTCTACTTTTAAGATTAGGCTTAAAACTTTCCTTTTTGCTAACGCTTATAGTTAGGGCTGGATCAGGTGACCCTGAACCATCCCTTAGTTATGCTGCTATAGACGTAGACTGCTGGGGGGTTCCCATGATGCACTGTTTCTTTGTCTTTTTGCTCTGTATGCACCACTCTGCATTTAATCATTAGTGCTTGCTCACAGGGGGTCGTTTTGACCGTTGGGGTTTTACATAATTATTGTATGGCCTTGCCTTACAATATAAAGCGCCTTGGGGCAACTGTTTGTTGTGATTTGGCGCTATATAAAAAAAATTGATTGATTGATTGAATATTCATAGTAATTCATATAAAATACTGCAAATTTCTGGGATCACAACCACCATCCTGATTTCCTCCTTCAGTAAATACGGTCAGTTGTCTGTTCATCTGTTTGTCTGCTTGTTGTTTAACTAAAGCACTCCTTCTGCTGAATCACCTCTAAATTATTTACACATTATTCACTTTGCGTGTTTTTAGGAATCCACTAGGTTGCGTAGCTACTAGCTTTTAGCCGATTTAGCATGGCGGCTTCTCCTGTCTCTCCCGCACTTTTCTGCTCTGGTTGTGAAATGTTTAGTTGTTCCTCGGCTTCCTTTAGCAGTAACGGTACTTGTAATAAGTGCAGCTTATTCGTAGCTTTGGAGGCCAGGCTGGGCGAATTGGAGACTCGGCTCCGCACCGTGGAAAATTCTACAGCTAGCCAGGCCCCTGTAGTCGGTGCGGACCAAGGTGGCTTAGCCACCGTTAGTTCCCTCCTGGCAGATCCCGTGCAGTCGGGAAAGCAGGTCGACTGGGTGACTGTGAGGAGGAAGCGTAGCCCTAAACAGAAGCCCCGTGTACACCGTCAACCCGTGCACATCTCTAACCGTTTTTCCCCACTCGACGACACACTCGCCGAGGATCAAACTCTGGTTATTGGCGACTCTGTTTTGAGAAATGTGAAGTTAGCGACACCAGCAACCATTGTCAATTGTCTTCCGGGGGCCAGAGCAGGCGACATTGAAGGAAATTTGAAATTGCTGGCTAAGGCTAAGCGTAAATTTGGTAAGATTGTAATTCACGTCGGCAGTAATGACACTCGGTTACGCCAATCGGAGGTCACTAAAATTAACATTAAATCGGTGTGTAACTTTGCAAAAACAATGTCGGACTCTGTTGTTTTCTCTGGGCCCCTCCCCAATCAGACCGGGAGTGACATGTTTAGCCGCATGTTCTCCTTGAATTGCTGGCTGTCTGAGTGGTGTCCAAAAAATGAGGTGGGCTTCATTGATAATTGGCAAAGCTTCTGGGGAAAACCTGGTCTTGTTAGGAGAGACTGCATCCATCCCACTTTAGATGGAGCAGCTCTCATTTCTAGAAATCTGGCCAATTTTCTTGGATCCTCCCTTTCTTGGAACCATCCCTTAGTTATGCTGCTATAGACGTAGACTGCTGGGGGGTTCCCATGATGCACTGTTTCTTTCTCTTTTTGCTCTGTATGCACCACTCTGCATTTAATCATTAGTGATTGATCTCTGCTCCCCTCCACAGCATGTCTTTTTCCTGGTTCTCTCCCTCAGCCCCAACCAGTCCCAGCAGAAGACTGCCCCTCCCTGAGCCTGGTTCTGCTGGAGGTTTCTTCCTGTTAAAAGGGAGTTTTTCCTTCCCACTGTAGCCAAGTGCTTGCTCACAGGGGGTCGTTTTGACCGTTGGGGTTTTACATAATTATTGTATGGCCTTGCCTTACAATATAAAGCGCCTTGGGGCAACTGTTTGTTGTGATTTGGCGCTATATAAAAAAAAAGTTGATTGATTGATTGATTGTTTCTCTCTCCTTTTCTCCACTGCCATTGTTGGTGCCTTAGTTGTTGTCACAAGAACAGTAATCTTTTTTAAACACAATTTCTTTTGGTATGACACAAAATACAATCCAATTACATACATTTTGGCTTCTCAACATTAAAATGTATGAAATTTCACTCAGGACCTTAAGCATTTGGACAGTGGTCACTTTTGTCATGTTGTAATTCAATGTGCATATTAAACAAATATGTAGGACTGCTTTTTTGCATTTGCGCAATATCTCTAAAATTAGAAAGGTCTTGTCTCAGAGTGATGCTGAAAAACTAATTCATGCATTTATTTCCTCTAGCCTGGACTATTGTAATTCATTATTATCAGGTTGTCCTAAAAGTTCCCTGAAAAGCCTTCAGTTAATTCAAAATGCTGCAGCTAGAGTACTGACAGGGACTAGAAGGAGAGAGCATATCTTACCCATATTGGCCTCTCTTCATTGGCTTCCTGTTAATTCTAGAATAGAATTTAAAATTCTTCTTCTTACTTATAAGGTTTTGAATAATCAGGTCCCATCTTATCTTAGGGACCTCATAGTACCATATCACCCCAATAGAGCGCTTCGCTCTCAGACTGCAGGCTTACTTGTAGTTCCTAGGGTTTGTAAGAGTAGAATGGGAGGCAGAGCCTTCAGCTTTCAGGCTCCTCTCCTGTGGAACCAGCTCCAAATTCAGATCAGGGAGACAGACACCCTCTCTACTTTTAAGATTAGGCTTAAAACTTTCCTTTTTGCTAAAGCTTATAGTTAGGGCTGGATCAGGTGACCCTGAACCATCCCTTAGTTATGCTGCTATAGACTTAGACTGCTGGGGGTTCCCATGATGCACTTTCTCTTTTTGCTCTGTATGCACCACTCTGCATTTAATCATTAGTGATTGATCTCTGCTCCCCTCCACAGCATGTCTTTTTCCTGATTCTCTCCCCTCAGCCCCAACCAGTCCCAGCAGAAGACTGCCCCTCCCTGAGCCTGGTTCTGCTGGAGGTTTCTTCCTTCCCACTGTTGCCAAGTGCTTGCTCACAGGGGGTCGTTTTGACCGTTGGGGTTTTTCCGTAATTATTGTATGGCTTTGCCTTACAATATAAAGCGCCTTGGGGCAACTGTTTGTTGTGATTTGGTGCTATATAAATAAAATTGATTTGATTTGCCACTACAGTTATCACACAAGTTGTAACAAGTTGTTTATATTAACAAAAATATTCTATTAACCACTGAGAAGTTACATATATTTTTTCAGAAGCCATAAGGAATTGGACAAACTAAATATGATGAAAAATCATCACTTTTACAGATAGTTTTTTTTAACAAGTCAATGGAATGGATACACAAACATTTCCAAGTTACTGAATATGTCTTGGGGAGGTGATGGTCTAGTGGTTAAGCGTTGGGCTTGAGACCAGAGGATCCTCGGTTCAAATCCCAGCCTGACCGGAAAATCACCAAGGTCCTTAAAACCCCAGGTTGCTCCCAGTGTGTAGCGATCGCCTTGTATGGCAGCACCCTCACATCAGGGTGGATGTGAGGCATTATTGTAAAGTGCTTTGAGTGTCTGATGCAGATGGAAAATTGCTATATAAATGCAGTCCATTTACCATTTATAACATGACAAAAGCTGTCACTTTTGACAGCTGGTGTTTGGTGCCATCTAGTGGCTACCACCAACACAGTGCTAGACTCCACCCTCAGCTCAAACATCATCAAGGAGATGGAAGGCTTTGCTGAGATGAATGTCGGGGTTACCTCAGTTAAAGTGGTGATCCATTCCAAAAGACAACTTGATGTGAAAACAGGTAAAAACATGAACATTCTTTTAACTTTCAACAAAGAAAAAGATAAAGAAATTCCTTTTCAGCCACTGTGTGCCAGCAGGGAGCTCAGAACTGTTATTTTACATTGTACCTAAAGTTCGTGTTGTCAGATATACACTAATTATCTTATTTGCACAGTAATTTAGCCCTTTGTAACGTGTACAATCAGCAATTCCCAGGCTTTAGAAAAGTCAAGGCATGTACGTTGTAAATGCAGTGAGTGAATAGATGGATAAATGAGTTCATCCCCTCCAGATTAACACAGTAACTCAAACGCAATAAATATTATATTGTTGTAACTCACTAAATTCAAAGGGTACATAGACAAACTTCAAATCTGGTGAACTTTGATGCACCAGATCAACCCAAAAAGTAACTTTGTCTTCCTTATGCAATAGCTCTTAGACATGTCTGCCACCAGCTAGACCGTTAATAGATGCTGGTTTGACGATGGATTAGAAGCAGGTGTGGTTGTCAGTGAAAATGACCGATTGCTTCCACACAGTAACACCCTGAGTCACAGACATCAACTGCGTTCGTATT
The DNA here is from genome assembly GCF_902500255.1 of Thalassophryne amazonica. Classification (NCBI taxonomy): domain Eukaryota; kingdom Metazoa; phylum Chordata; class Actinopteri; order Batrachoidiformes; family Batrachoididae; genus Thalassophryne; species Thalassophryne amazonica. Next base: position 38,957,181 of record NC_047111.1, on the reverse strand, counting down.
TGATCTCTGCTTGACAGCGATTACAGTCTAAAACTCAAAAAACATGATTGTAGAAAGGATTTCATAAAAATTATGAAAGATGCAGTTAAACATTGTGACCAGGACACGTTAACCTGAGGAAAAATGGTGGAAGTAATGAATTGTCATTGTGTAAATTTGAACACTACACACACACACACACACATTTAGTGGTGGGCACAGTTCAGCTAATCTGCTAACCGCTAATTAGCAAAGCTAACATTTTCTTTAGCGGATTAGGTTTTCAGCTAACTTTGAAAACCATCAGCGGACCAATTAGCTTCCACTAAATTTAGTTCCACTAACTTTCAGTCTGCTAACTTTTTTTTTGCTGGTAAAGTGAGTCAATTTAATGGTCAAAAATGCTTGTAAACCCTAAAATCATACATGTTAGTTCTTGTTTATGAATGCAGAGAGCAAGCTAACACTTCCGGTTCACAGGTCAAAGCACACAAGCGCTGGTAAGAAGACAAGAACTTACACTGTGGACAAAAATAGTATGCAAGCAGCTCAAAAGTCAGTATTATTATTTATTTATTTATCGTGCATCTGTTTTGTGTTTGTGAACGCAATACTGGTAAGCCTTAGCTCCGTTAACAGTTTATAAAGATATAGAGAGAAACTGTGACTTTTAATACTGTGATTTACTGCTTTTGATAAAGATGATGACAGTGTTTGGGGTTTTATTTTGTATTTATTTAATTTTCGTGTGTTTGTTTTGTGTTTGTGATCACCTTTGAATTTACCCAGCAGCCCTTGCAGCACTCAAACTTGAAACTGTCTTATCAGTAGCCGACAGTGTACCGAGTCAATACTAAAAGTTAGTGGTTAGCGGTAACTTCCACTAAATTTTTTTTTAGCAGTTTATCAGTTTAACGTTATAAAAGTTAATGTTTCAGTTAATGGTTTAATGGTTATAGAAGCAAATTTTTTGGTTAGCTGTGCCCACCACTGTTTATATTAACAAACAGCCCTTCACACATGTGCAATAAAGTGTAGACAAAGAAAGAAGAAGAAAAAAAAAATCATGGTAAATGTACAGCAGCAATAAATTGCCACAGTTAAATAACAAAGGCAATAAAAGCAGAGTGGAGAAAAAAAAAAAACAAAGCACAGAAATGCACATGAAAAATGACAGTTGTAATGTGTGAAAGTTTCAGAACTATTTGAGTTGCGGTGCAGGCGTTGGTTTCAACGAACTCCAAATCCCTGCTGTTCAGCCGTTAATCCCCAGTGTCTCTTAGTCAGATTTAATTCCTCACAATCAGTCTGCAGTCAGACAAGTTTTAACAAGAGTTGTGGAATGAGCAGTACGTCAGGCAGCTTCACCAGAAACAAGACTCACACCAGAGAAAAGAGAAAATAGAAATGAAACCTGCAGGATGTTCAGTCTGTGCCAGACATAAAGTCATCAGTGAACATCAGCACAGAAAAAAACATCAGTAAAGTTTTCACACGTCTTCTTTACTCATTAAAAATTAACATTCGGTTGTCATCTCCATAATAGTCAGAACTATACCAGACAATTTGATGTATCACTCAAATATACAAATTGCATAGACATTATATCAGGGATTTTCAAAGTGTGGTAGAGTGAGCCCCCCCCACCCACCGACACACATACACAGAATTTCAACATCATCGTGTGTTTCTTTTTATTCTTTTACACGTTAAACACATTTTAAATATACGAGGTCTGTCCAAAAAGTATCCGACCTTTTTATTTTTTTGCAAAAACCATATGGATTTGAATCACGTGTGATTGCATCAGCCAAGCTTGAACCTTCGTGCGCATGCATGAGTTTTTTCACGCCTGTCAGTTGCGTCATTTGCCTGTGAGCAGGCTTTGTGTGAGCAGTGGTCCACCCCTCTCATCGGATTTTTATTGTGAATAAATGTCTGAATGATTTGGAGCTTTGCTGCATCAAATTTTTCCAGAAACTGTGAGAGACCTCCAGGTGGACACCATTCGGAAAATTAATATGGCTTTCAGGGACGATTTTATGGGGATTACACAGATTAAGGAGTGCTCCAGCTGGTTTAAAGACCGCCCACAGCTGCTGAGAGCGCGCCGCGCTCCGAGTGCCGATCGACAGGCTCACATCCCGCTGAAACAACCAGATCATTTCCAACGTGAAGGCTTTGTTGATCCGGGACGTCTTCTAACTTTCACAAAAAGGCAGAAGGCGTGGACATCAGCACTTTTTCGTCACATTCTACTGTTACAGGAGTTTTTTTCATGGAAAAAGAAGCAGAGGATTGCCCCACCGTGTCGCTCATGGCGCGGGACAAAACCACCTCCGTGTTGGTCTCACAGGACAGCTTTCAGATGGCTCAGACGGCTTCCGGTTGCTTTTCAGTCGTGTGAATATCAGAGAAATTGAGCATGAGCTGGACATGCCCCAACATGTCCTGTGAGGCTTCATCACAGCGGTGCTTTGCGCCATGCGGCTCCGTCCTGATGCGCGGAATTCCTCCGCACGTCTGTCTCAATGTGCCGAAAAAGTGCTGATGTCCACGTCTTCTGCAATTCCTGTGCTAGTCAGAGGACATACCGGATCAAGACAGTGTCCAGTTTAGAAATGAAAGGCACATTCCACTGTTACAGGAGTTTTTGTCATGGAAAGAGGAGCGGAGGAATTCCGCGCGTTGCGGTGGGGCCGCATGGCGCAAAGCAACGCCGTGATGAAGCCTCACAGGACATGTTGGGGCATGTCCAGCTCATACTCAGTTTCTCGGATATTCACACGACTGAAAAGCCACCGGAAGCCGTCTGAAAGCCATCCTGTGAGACCAACACGGAGGTGGTTTTGTCCCGCGCCATGAGCGGCACGGTGGTGCAATACTCCGCTTCTTTTTCCATGAAAAAAACTCCTGTAACAGTAGAATGTGCCGAAAAAGTGCTGATGTCCACGCCTTCTGCCTTTTCGTGAAAGTCAGACGACGTCCCGGATCAACAAAGCCTTCACGTTGGAAATGATCTGGTTGTTTCAGCGGGATGTGAGCCTGTTGATCGGCGCTCGGAGCGCGGCGCGCTCTCAGCAGCTGTGGGCAGTCTTTAAACCGTCTGGAGCACTCCTTAATCTGTTTAATCCCCATAAAATCGTCCCTGAAAGCCATATTAATTTTCCGAATGGTGTCCACCTGGAGGTTTCTCACAGTTTCTGGAAAAAAATTGATGCAGCAAAGCTCCAAATTGTTCAGACATTTATTCGCAATAAAAATCCGACGAGGGGGTTGGACCACTGCTCACACAAAGCCTGCTCACAGGCGAATGATGCAACCGACAGGCGTGAAAAAACTCATGCATGCGCACGAAGGTTCAAGCTTGGCTGATGCAGTCACACGTGATTCAAATCCATATAGTTTTTGAAAAAATAAAAAGGTCCGATGCTTTTTGGACAGACCTCGTATTTATATGTTTTTAAAGAACTGTGCATTTACACATTTTACAGCCTTTGCAAACATTTTAAACATATTTTTAAAGAACTTTCTGTTCTTTCACACATTTTACACCCTTTTCATACATTTTAAAAGTGTTTTTAAAAAACTTCCTATTCTTCTATTTTTACCTTTTGTCATATTTTAAACATTGTTTTTTTTTAACATTTAAACACCTCTGTGTGTTTTTAAACATCTTTGACATAACTAACACATTTGAATATAAATAATATTAATTAAACTTTTATACATATTTAGTCTCATCTCGTGTCAACTCTTGTTTATTGTGAGCAGTGAGTCTGGGTCTTTGACGCGCACAGGCGGCTGATGCGGGGACGCACTGTAGAGAGGAGCAAACGAAGATCGTCCTCTACTTTCTTCTTTTTTTGGTTGCCCCAATCTCTGTCTCCTCACTGGTACATTTACACACTAAAACTTTATCCATTTTCCTCCTGGCATGTTAGCTAACAATGTTTTCTTTTTCCTTTTTTGACCTTCTTTTTTTGTTGGTAACAGCGTTTACAGTTATTTTTTTGCGCCCCCCCCAAAGAACTCTGGCACTTTTTAATTCTCTTGGCCTCTACTTCTCTGGTGATTTGGGCTTCCAATGTTCTCCTCCATTGGGGATGGGGGATGTCAATGGTGTATACGTATATAACGTATATACGTATATATACGTATATAAGTGTGGCCAAATGGTGGCAAAAAGGGAAAGTAATCTGGACTGGGGGTGGAGTTGCCAGAAGGCAGACTAGTGGACATGCAGGACAGCTACAAGTACCTGGGAATCCCACAATCCAATCTTAAAAATGATACAGATGCAAGAAAGCCAGCCACAGCCAAATACCACCAAAAGACTGGTAGTGAGAAGCCAGCTCAATGGTAAGAATAAATTCTAAACCATTAATATTAATCAATACAAATACCTAGTTGGAATAATAAATTGGCCACAGGAGGAGATAAATGCCACTGATGTCAAGACATGAACATTACTCACAATGCATGGAGGTTTCCAACCAAAGTCCACTACTCTGAGGCTCTATGAGCAACGCAAGGAGGGAGGGTGAGGGTTAGTGTCAGAGCCACAATCCAGGATGAGACAAGGAGCATCCATGAAGATCCCCCCGGGATGCTGCTACAAGAATGCCTGAGAGAGTTGAAGACAGACGGTAATAAGGAATAAGAGGAGGCGATATCATGGAAGATCAAACCCCTCCATGGGACATACCATCGCCAGATTGAAGAAGTGGCTGACATCAAGAAGACCTACCAGTGGCTAGACAAGGTCGGCCTAAAGGACGGCACAGAGGCTCTGATTGTGGCAGCATAAGAACAAGCCCTAAGCACCAGATCCTTAGAGGCAGGAATCCACCACACTGACAGGATCCAAGCTGCAGGCTGTGCAATAGTGCCCCAGAGACCCAGCTTGCATCTTGCATCCTGCTACTATGTGCTGGACTAAGAGGCACAACCAAGTGTCAGGAATCGTCTATAGGAATATGAGCTCCCAGAAATGTAAACCAACAACCCTCCAATCACAAGACCAGTTGTCTAAACTTTAGGTGACCAATTTATTTTTAAGTGAAAAACGTAAAACGTCTAAATCTGACAAACAGGCCTCTGAAGCTGAAAGTGAAAATAATTGGGTTGTTTCCAGGTGGTTCTGACACATATTTGTATGATTCATGAAGTAAAGAGAGGAGACATCACGTACACACATTCAGAGTACAAAAGGTGATGAGACAAATCAGTGTTCTGGCTGAAAGCCTCTTGGCATAAACATAATGACTTTCACTGCCAATGAAACCACAGCAGACTCCACCCTCTGCTTCTTTATCCTCTGTCTTTTCATAATTGTGTTCTTTTATTTATTCATCTTAAATCAAACCATCGCCTCCTTTTTTGGCCTTACCTTTGACCTGACAGCTCTGGCAAAGACAGTTGACTCCACCCTGAGAGTCGATGCAGGGACAATACCGTTTCCTCTCCGTCTGTCATCAGTAACGTTGTTAATATTTTATCTGTCCTCTTGTCTCTTCACATGACTCAGGTGGGTTATTTCCTTGGATTTCATGATGATTCAATGACTGATTTCAATGCCTGAACTATTCAGGAAAGAAAGAATGAGCTCAGTTTGACCACAGCATATGGCTGTGGCTGAATTCAGGGGCTGCATCCTTCTAAGGCTGCATTCATTGACTGTATGCATCACAGTGGTTTGAATAGGCTTGAATGGTGGGCGATAAATGCAGCTTTCTTTCCTTCACAACTCAAACAATCCAGCTGTAAAAAGTGTTTATTAGTGAAGAATAAATATTGTATTGTAAAGTATTGAAAAATGATTACTAACCTGAGATTATGCCCACTACGCTAGCTTGTCGTCGTGTTCAGCTGTCAAGGTTGCTAGGTGAAACGGGGTAGGGGTGGAATAAGGTAATGACAACATCATAAGATGCTTCGTCTCATTTCAGAATGGCAGTTTCAACCTTCGTGATCTCAGAAAGCCAGATCATCATAGGATGCAGCCTTCAAAGGATGCCACCCCTAAATTGAGACACAGCCTTTATATGACATATTTTAGGTGTTATTTACTACTGATTGGAGCAGGACAATGGAATGTTTGAAAATCAACTTAAATATATGGAAGATAAACTTTAGGCTCCCCCTCTAGCTGCTACCTTATCGTGGTGGGGGAGTTTGCGTACCCGGATGATCCTAGGAGCTATGTTGTCGGGGGCTTTGTGCCCCTTGTAGGGTCTCCCAAGGCAAACAGGTCCTAGGTGACGGGTCAGACTAAGGGCAGTTCAGAACCTCCAAGTTCAGAACCTCCATGACCAGTAAAAAAATCAACGACCGAGATGTCGCCCGGTATGGCGGAGCCGGTGCCTCACCCTGGAGCCAGGCCTGGGTTTGGGGCTTGCGCACGAGTGCCTGGTGGTCGGGCCTTAGCCCATAGGGCCCGGCCGGGCTCAGCCCTGAGAAAGTGACGTGGGCCTGCCCTCCTGTGGGTTCACCACCTGCAGAGGGGGCCATGGGGGTCGAGTGCAGAGAGGACTGGGTGGCGGTCGAGGGCGGGTGGCCCGGCGGCCTGGTTGTTCGAGCACAAGGTGTCCCAAAGTGCATGTGGCACCAGGACACCCTGAGCCGGAGGTCGATGATCGACTTTGTAGTCATATCATCTGACCTTCGGCCATGTGTCTCGGACACTCGAGTGAAGAGAGGGGCAGAGCTGTTGACCGATCACCACCTGGTGGTGAGTTGGATCCGCTGGGAGGGGAGGAAGCCGGTCAGACCTGGCAGGCCCAAATGTATCGTGAGGGTCTGCTGGAAATGACTGGCGGAACCCTCTGTCAGCAAGGTCTTCAACTCCCACCTCCGGGAGAGCTTCTCCCAGATCCTGGGGGAGGTTGGAGACATGGAGTCTGAGTGGACCATGTTCTCCACCTCCATTGTCGATACGGCCGCTCGTAGCTGTGGTCGCAAGGTCTCTGGTGCCTGTCGCGGCGGCAATCCCCGAACCCGGTGGTGGACGCTGGAAGTAAGGGATGCCGTCAAACTGTTGGTAGGTGGGACCCCGGAGGCAGCTGACAGGTACCAGCAGGCCAAGCGTGCTGCAGCCCGTGCGGTTGCAGAGGCAAAAACTCGGGTCTGGGAGGAGTTCGGGGAGGCCATGGAGGAGGACTATCGGTCAGCCTCGAAGAGATTCTGGCAAATCATCCGACGCCTTAGGAGGCAGAAGCAGCTCTCCACCAGCACTGTTTATGGTGCGGGTGGGGAGCTGTTGACCCTGACTGGGGATGTTGTCGGGCGGTGGAAGGAATAGTTTGAGGATCTCCTCAATCCCATCGTCACATCTTCCGAAGAGGAAGCAGAGACTGGGGACTCAGAGGCGGACTCATCCATTACCCAGGCCGAAGTCACGAGGTGGTTAGAAAGCTCCTCGGTGGCAAGGCTCCTGGGGTGGATGAAATCCGTCCTGAGTACCTTAAGTCTCTGGATGTTGTGGGACTGTCTTGGCTGACACGCCTCTGCAACATCGTGTGGCGATCAGGGACAGTGCCTCTGGATTGGCAGACCGGGGTGGTGGTCCCTCTGTTTAAGAAAGGGGACCGGAGGGTGTGTTCTAACTATAGGGGGATCACACTCATCAGCCTCCCCGGTAAGGGAGTACTGGAGAGGAGAATTTGACCGATAGTCAAACCTCAGATTCAGGAGGAGGAGCAGTGTGGTTTTCATCCTGGTCGCAGCACACTGGACCAGCTCTACACGTTCTATCGGGTGCTCGAGGGTTCATGGGAGTTCACCCAACCAGTCCACATGTTTTGTGGATCTGGAGAAGGCGTTCGACCGTATCCCTCGGGACATCCTGTGGGGGGTGCTCCGGGAGTATGGGGTCCAGGGTCCTTTGCTAAGGGCTATCCGGTCCCTGTACGACCACAGCAGGAGCTTGGTTCGCATTGCTGGTAGTAAGTCAAACCTGTTTCCAGTGCACGTTGGCCTCCGCCAGGACTGCCCTTTGTCACCGGTTCTGTTCATTATTTTTATGGACAGAATTTCTAGGCGCAGCCAGGGTGTAGAGGGGGTCTGGTTTGGGAACCACAGAATCTCGTCTCTGCTGTTTGCGGACGATGTGGTTCTGTTGGCTTCGTCAAATCAGGACCTTCAGTGTGCACTGGGTTGGTTTGCAGCCGAGTGTGAAGCATCCGGGATGAAAATCAGCACCTCCAAATCCGAGGCCATGGTTCTCGACCGGAAAAAGGTACTTTGCCCTCTTCAGGTCGGTGGAGTGTCCTTGCCTCAAGTGGAGGAGTTTAAGTATGTCGGGGTCTTGTTCACGAGTGAGGGACGGATGGAGCGTGAGATCGATAGACGGATTGGTGCAGCATCTGCAGTGATGCGGTCGCTGTATCGGACCGTCGTGGTGAAGAGAGAGCTGAGTAGGGGGGCAAAGCTCTCGATTTACCGATCGATCTACATTCTGATCCTCACCTATGGTCATGAGATTTGGCTCATGACCGAAAGAACGAGATCGCGAGTACAAGTGGCCGAGATGAGTTTCCTCCACAGGGTGGCTGGGCGCTCCCTTAGAGATAGGGTGAGGAGCTTGGTCACTCGGGAGGAGCTCGGAGTCGAGCCGCTGCTCCTCCACATCGAAAGGAGTCAGTTGAGGTGGCTCGGGCATCTTTTCTGGATGCCCCCTGGACACCTCGCTGGAGAGGTGTTCCGGGCACGTCCCATTGTGGGAGGAGGCCCCGGGGAAGACCCAGGACACACTGGAGGGACTACATCTCTCGGCTGGCTTGGGAACGCCTTGGGGTTCCCCCGGGGGAGCTGGGGGATGTGTGTGTGGATCGGGAGGTCTGGGTGGCTTTGCTTGAGCTGCTGCCCCCGTGACCCGTCTCCGGATAAAGCGGAAGAAAATGGCTGGATGGATGGATATATGGAAGATGGCCACAGTCTGTGCTCTAGTAAAACTGACATTTGATCTTTATGTGGAAAGCTTTACAGGAAATGTATCTTAGTGTAGGTTCTGGCAGCAAGGCTCAGGTTTCATCTTCCCTCCCATTTGCTCATTAATATCATCCGTATCACTAATCAGAAGCAGCTGGCAGTAATTTAGTGATTAACCACAGCCAGCTTAACAGAAACTGTTAAGTTATTTAAAAATGTCAGTCCTTACTCACCTCTCGTCATTTGCAGACGTGTCCAAGACTTAGCCACCGGTTTCTCGCTGCCTCCTGTTGGTCCCTGGAGCCCCTTTGCTCTCCATTGTCTCCTGTTGGTACCCATCTGTCGCTGCCCTCATCTCTGTCTCCTCCTCTAGTAGCCTCTCTTTGTTCCAGTGGTGCTGTGGTCGCTGTCCTGCACGTGCCCTCCTCCACCCCTCCGCCACCAGTTGGTTCTTGTCTGGCACTGGAAGTAGGCTCTGCCCCTGCCTTTCTTTGATGGCAGCATTTGTTCTAGCACCCTGTTGTCCAGGAGAGGGGACGAGCCCCAAACAAAAGATCTTTTTCTGTCAAATTTATATCTATAAATAAATATTCAGTCTTGCATCACCTGAGTCTTGATGGTAGAACAAGGCTGTAAACGTGATAACACCTGGTGACATTCATTGATGGGCACCAAACGAAATTATATGCAGGGACCCAACATCAAATCAGGTCAGGTCCAGGGGTATACATTGGTGTTGTATCCAAAACTCTATGGAACCACTTAAGCTCCTCCTGGATGGCAACCACCCAGGCAGACAACTGACCCATTCCCACTTCTCTAAAGTAGCCATCTATCTGCTGTAGCCAGGTGAAATGTGGGTGGGTCCTTGGCCTTCTCCACTGGGATCCTCAACAATGATGCACTTGTGTGCTGGACCATGCACAGTGAAACACACCACATGGCCAAAATATGGTAGCTGACATTACAGTGCAAGTGATGTTCCTCATCTGAGTAAGCATTTGTTTGACAGGAGAGACATCTAGTCATCATCTTAGATCAACAATTAACATCCAGTTCTCACAACCATATAGTAAGACGGGAATTACCAGTACCCTACAGACTAAGGACCTTGGTTCTCCTGTGAAGGTATCAGCTTCTCCAAACACCTCTGGCTACATCAGATTAGTCTTAAAGGTGTTCAGAGCATCCTAGCAAATGGCCAGATTCTTAGGGCCCCTTCACACATAGCACGAATAGGTAGGAATCAGGATGAATCACGGCAAAACAGCTCGACATCGGGAGGGACACACAGGTCGGCCAGGCGTGAACATTCCCAATGCCACGGTTTCATGCACGCGCACAAGCATGCATGAAACTGTCATAGCGGAAACACAGTGCGAGCAGCTGGAGCGTGTGGAACGACATTGTGCAGCTGCTGTGGAAAAAAATAAAAATAAAAAATACATGCCACCTGCGGGATTCGAACCTGCAATTTACAAAAGCGCTGATTAACAGACAGAAACTCTACCACCACTGTCCTATAAAAGGTGCTTAAAATGCCTGAAATCAGTAAGGAGATAAACGTTTTTAAAAAGACAAATCAGATGATGTAGACAAAGAGGAAGTCTTAATTCCGGTGGAAAAAGCGCAGTAATTGCTCCTGTTGTGGAGGGGGAAAAAACAGCCGGAATGTGTTGCACCACATCGTGCCTCTGCATGGTTTTAAAAAAGTAAAACCTCGCACCATAAAAAAACAAAACATAAAAGACCCCACAGCATTTGATTGAATCCCTGTTATCGAATGGACACTACAAGTATGAACCATCTGTTCCCCTGTAGATGACCCATGGTCACAGATGTACAGTCATGACATGACATAAATGAAGCAGTGTGCTGTTATGTCCACATCTGCTGGCGTAATGTGTCCGGCCCCAACATGCATGTCTAGTGGATGGCGGACCGCAGGACAGACACTGCTTCATGTGGAACAGAGCTCACGTGGGTGATGCTACATTCATGTGCGCCGTGTGCTCGCTCGCTGGCAGCCCATCGCAACAGCGATATATGTTTTTATGTATGTGCACGAGGACAGCAAGCAGAAACATGTGCATCACAGTGGACAGTTGTTAGGTCATGTCCGTCAAAACACTACGTGTTCCCCAGCCATGACATCCAGAACTAGAGATCTCAACAGCTGCTGCTGTTGGCAGACACGCCCTGCCTGACCAACACACACACACCAATGTGTCACTCTGTGTCTGTGTTGTGTGATCATTTTCTTTTAGTTATTTATGTAATTGTCTATATAGGTAGTGTAGTACTTATTAATATGTGTCCTGGCTGTGGTCTCTGTGTTTTTAATGTGACATGTCGTGTGCACTGAGCAGTCATTTGTAGCTGTCAGTGTGCTGTGTGCGCTCTGACGTGGCTGGCCGCTCCCCATCTGTACATCCAAATCAGCAGTTCATGCAAGTGCGCTCCCTCAGGACAATATGTGTTGTGAATGGGGGTGGTGGGGGGGGGGGGGGGGGGGGGCAACACGTGCGATTCACACGCTTGGCATGTGTTGCCGGGGGCATCGACACTCTGGCACGTTATGTGTGCTGTTTTTTTTTTTTGCAACGCCACACACAGACAAATTTCACAACCAGCTCGAAAGTGGTCATCTGCTGACTGTTTTCATGCTAACAGTGTGAATGGCCACACATTTTCTAAGTGTCAAGTGAGCAGTGTTGGATGTCGGTGGTGTCACCTGGAATTTGGCTGACACCTGCCGTGAGAGGGATCGATGAGCTCTCACAGGGCACACACTGTCTTTCAGCCGCTGGTGTGCATGAATAATTGTAGCGACAAGTGTACGAGGCATTGGAGACATCTATGATTTTTCACGAATAGCATGCAATTTCTCCTTCGCGCACCAGTCGGCTTCAATCGTGTTCTGTGTGAAGTGGCCACTGAAGTTATGCAAAACATCACATGCACAACACAATCAAATCAATTGGTCTTCTTGTAGCCAACGTCTGGTCTTCATATCAAACAGAGGAAGGACACATGACTGTTTTCGTGCCAACAGCACTCACAGTTTGTCTTTGGTTATCCAATTATCCAGCTTGTTTAGTCTACCCAAACAAGACCAAACCGGTTACATGGGCCACAGTGCATGCTATTAAGATAACATGCTCGGTACTCATGAAGCTCGTACACACGCACTTTAATGGTATTCAATGAGCATTCTATTGAGTAAATATCCTTGACAATGTCCTTAAAGTCTAACCCCCGGCCGCCAGTGCCTTCCATAGACAAGATTCCAATTTCTGAAATTTGTTACCTTCTCCTCTCTTTTTTTTCCTGTTTTTTCCCCAACAATTTTGCACCTAAACTGGCCAGAATAACGTGATTTCACATGATCAACTAGAGCACAAACCTCGTTTCCAATCGCACAAATGTTTACCTTGGTTACTGGTTTATTGGTTATAGCGCAGCAGATAAGAGAATATTTTGAGCAGAATCCTGCAAATGGTGATGAAAGCATCAAATTCAGCACAAATACTCCTTAGACATTCCTCTTTTGAAGAAAAAAACAAAACAAAAACATTGGCCATTTGAATTTTCAGTCTGCGGTCAGGTAGGAGTCAAGTGAAGAATTACACCCAGACACAAGCAGTCCGTCCCTAGTACTTGAAAGTAATCATCTATCTGCTGCAGCCAGGGGGAACATGGGCGTGTCCTTGGCCTTTTCCAGTTGTTGGGGTCATCAAAATGGAGGAACACGCATAATGGATCATGCATGGTGAAATGCACCACATGGCCAAATGTAGCCAATTTTTCATCACCGTGCAAGTCCTCATCTGATACTCCCTAAATAGCCACTCGTTTGAGTGGTACCCAACGATCCACAGCTCAGCTCCAATACAGCGGAAGCGATCAGAGTGCCGCAGCTAAATGAGCTGCTTGCTGATGCGTTCACTGCGTGTCGATCATTTCATGGAATTTCATCAGGTTTCTGCTTAAACTGACTTTAGAATGATTTAAGAGGTTTTACCTTTATCATCTGATGGTTAATAATCACAGTCCATTTGATTGCTTTGGGTGAAGAGACTCCGTCTCAGATATCCTGCTGTGGTCTGAAATGACGCAAGGCGGACCGATTTTTTAAGGGCGGACCATTCGGTCTGTGACACCGGATACTTTAAAATGTGGGCGTGGCATCACCATGCTCTCATACATGTGTTTATAAGCCAGAGACAATCCATTATTTATGAATCCTTTTATTTCATGTCAACTTTATGCTCAAACATCAAAAAATAAAACATTGTTCTTAATAATTTGTACATAAGCTAATACATTCGCATACATAAAGTATAAAAAAAAAATCAAAGCAAACATTCACATACAACTGATCTCAAATCCCTTTAGTTAAAAACAGAAAAAAAAAAATATTATAATAGGAAATAAACCAAATATTTACAATATTCTGTTCAAGCTAAAAACAATAGTTATGTACACATTAGGTGTCGGTGCTTCTTTCCGAGAACTGCTTCCATTGAAGAACAACCAGCAGTGATTAAAACGGTGCGTTTCCTGTAAAATCAACACACGGCAGTCGAGTCCAAACATGACAGTAAATGGGCTAAAAAATTAATGTTCCAGTGTACCCTAACATTCAAATTCACACACAAATTTGGCTAATATTCAAATACACAAATGCATTCCTGTGCCACCTACAGGCAAAGCAGGGAACAGCAGTGGTTTACAGCAACAGGTGCAAACCTACTGACTACTGCCACCTATAGGCAAAGACAGTAATATCAACTGAACAAAGAGGTTTACAAAGGAAAGGAAGAAGAAATATCAATCATGATCAAATCATATCACATGCTGTGTTTGGAATTACAGCCCCCGAAAAATAACTACAAGCCTCAGTTAGCTTAAGAACTTTGTTAAGCTATCGGCTTTTTTACGTGAAGGAAAATATTGTCACTTTAGCTTTACGTCAATGTGACACAATCATGCTGCACTGCACAAAAGAAAACATATGTTCTCTTAGCATCCCTTAGTTATGCTGCTATAGACTTAGACTGCTGGGGGGTTCCCATGATGCACTGAGTGTTTCTTTCTCTTTTTGCTCTGTATGCACCACTCTGCATTTAATCATTAGTGATTGATCTTTGCTCCCCCTCACAGCATTTCTTTTTCCCTGGTTCTCTCCCTCAGCCCCAACCAGTCCCAGCAGAAGACTGCCCCTCCCTGAGCCTGGTTCTGCTGGAGGTTCTTCCTGTTAAAAGGGAGTTTTTCCTTCACACTGTCGCCAAGTGCTTGCTCACAGGGGGTCGTTTTGACCGTTGGGGTTTTTCCGTAATTATTGTATGGCTTTGCCTTACAATATAAAGCGCCTTGGGCAACTGTTTGTTGTGATTTGGCGCTATATAAATAAAATTGATTTGATGTGTCATCAAAGCTATAAAAAAAACAATATGATGCCATTCAACACACCTGCAGGTGGCGCAAGTGCTGCAACTATAGCAACAATTACATTCTTTGATTGTAGGAGGCTGCATCACAATTTTAACATCTCTAAAATGTAGTTTGCTGGTACCGTTGTTTTTTCTGTCCAGTAGGTGGCATAACCAGTCTGACAAACACCAACAGCACCCCCCTGTGGTGTATCCAAAGAAATCATTATATTCACAACTGGTGATATTTTGCCGTTATAAAAATGTACGAGGTCATATAAATTATTTTCTCTCTAAGGTTGTTGGCCTTCAAGTGATCTAAAGTACTGCAGTCCTGCAAAAAACAAAAAAAACAAAAAAACAAAACAAAAGCGTCAGGTAGGCAGAGGCAGTTTACTACAAACTATGAGTGAAAATGAATGTCTGTGCAAAATGAGTGAAAATGAATGTCGTGCAAAAGAGTGAACATTAAGGTGTTGTTTATCCGGTTTTACTCTCCAGTCTGAGAGGGCAATTTGTCATAAAAATGTGTTTAAAAAAAAAAAAAAAAAAAAAAGGAAAAACAAAAAAGATGAATCATCAGCCCTTTGTCCAGCTGAAGTGTTGAACAAATACAGGTTTGCGAAAGATTAAAAAACGCAACAAGATGAAAAGGAACTTAGTCACCGTGGCAACGGTTCATGTCACAGATACAAACATTGGCGAGTGGCTGTGCTTGTCTGGGCTCGACAGGTATTACCTGTGCTGAAACATGCAGAACAAGGTGATTATTAACATTTCCATGGAGAGTTCTCTGATTGTTTCTGCTGATTATTTGTTTTCTGTCAGCTCCTTAAATGGTCATCATATCACGAGGAAGTTTCAGCATGGAATATTACCCACATTAATATGTTTTAAAAAAAGTCAAGTATGAATCTCAATACATTCATTGTATTTTCAGACACACATGCACACAGATATAAACAGATATTTACACACAGGAGAAACCAGCACGCTGCTCAGCTTCTGCTTCCACTTCTCCTTAAAAGTTCATGTCTCAAACAATAATGATTTGACAGTGTGGTGATGATGTTGGCAGTAAACTGGGGAAAAACGTTTTTTTTTTTTTTTTTTTAACATCAATTAAACTTCTTCGGATGTGATCCAAAAGAGTTCCAAAATGCATCATGGGAGTCACCAGGACGGTTCCACAGATACAGTTTCAGTTCCAAAAGCATGTGCTTGTGTGCTTATGGGCATGTGTGTGTGTGTGTGTGTGTGTGTAGTCAGTCTGAGTGAAACAGTGCATATGATGAATCAACATAAGTGGTAACTTGTTCAAGTAATGAGAACACACACCAAAATCATCTTTGTCAGCGTTTTCTGGGTTCTGTGCTTTGGGCTCTCGTGGTTTACATGTACTATGTACCACAGGTGGGACGAAGTCACCATCAAGTCACTCTCAAGTCATGAATCCGCAAGTCCCAAGTCAAGTTTCAAGTCATAATGACCACCAATTTTTTGCAAGCTGACCTGAGACTTGACTTGGGACCTGCTTATTCATGACTTGAGAGTGACTTGATGGTGACTTGGTCCTACCTCTGCTATGTACCAGACTGGATGTGGTACCTTGTAGTAGTATCAGACCTGACCATGTGGTGCACCACAATGACCGCATGAGCAAAGTTTTTTCCCTTCAAAAACTCAGTACTAAACACCAAATTTCAATAAGTGAATTCAATCAAATAAGAACTCTATGCAGCCATGAGGGATTTTAAGATAAACTGTGTTATGAAATCTGGCAACATTCAGCGTACGGCATAGTTTCTTCAGAACATGACCTCCGGTCTGCATTGTCAGGCTCGTTATGTAATTTGATTGTATTTTGTAATTTTAGGATTACTAAATTGTGCATTTTTTGGAAGTGTATGCAATAGCAATCAGAAAACAGACTATTCAATTTTCCTAAAGACCACCAACCACCACCATTGCATTCCATCCATCCATTCATCCATCTTCTATACCCACATCAATAAAGGTCACTGGGGGCTTATCCAAGCAGTCATAGGGCGTGAGCCGGGGTACACCCTGGACAGGATGCCAGTCTGTCACAGGGCCACATACAGCAAACAAACTATTCAGACTCGCACATCTACAGACAATTTAAAGTTTCCAATCCACCTAACCTGCATGTCTTTGGATGTGGGAGGAAGCCAGAGCACTCGGAGAGAACCCATGCAATACAGGAAGAACATGCAAACTCCACACAGGAAGACCGCAGCAGGAGTCAATCCTTGACCTTCTTGCTGTGAGGCCACACTGCTAACCATTAAGCTACCAGGGTGGGTTCCTTACACTGAAATACTAAACCACTGTCATCAGTGTCAAGCTGAAATTATAAACTATAATTTTAAGCTCCATTTTTACAAAGTTAAGCCACAGTGGCTTCTGGAATAAAGGCATCACACATTTTGTGATCGGCTATTGGCTATTTCTTATTGGCTAATATGTAATTTTTTTTTTAAAAATGTAGATTTTGCAAATATGCACAAAGTTCCAATAAAAGCTGGAACCGGAACACAGTGAAACTTTACTATTTGGCCAGTTTACAACTGGGAGGAGACCCATGGTTTCTAAATCTGAGGTAGTGGAAAACTGACTGCCCCGTCAGGACAGGAGCAAGTTACCGAGCCAAATGAAGGATGTGATAAAATCAACATCAAATTAAATTCATAATATAGAAAAACTGTAGTGTTAAAAATCTCACTGTAAATATTTCAGGTTTAAATTATAGCAAGCGGACTTTAACTTTCTGAATATCTAATTTAGGCCATGGTATGCCATGGTAGTGGTGCCGCTTCATAACCACAAGGTTATGGGTTTAAAACAGAGGCATTTATCTCCTATAAACAACACTCAAACAGTTGCACTTTTAAATCTGACCAGTGTTAAAGTACACTCTGTAGAGTTGAAAATACACTTTCAGACATTGTAAATGACAGTGTGTCAAAGTTAATATGATTAAACAGTTAATATTTTCACACAAACAAAAGTGTAACTAACTCTGAACTGGTGAGAATTCGCTAATATAAAATTCTGAACAATGTGTATTTTAACACAATGTTTAGTTTTGCTTGATAAATAACCATGAATTTATTGTCAATTCATTTCCTGTCTATCTAATAAATCAAATAATTTTTGTTTGTTTTTTTCAGTAGTAACTACATGGTAAGGACGTGTTAACAGTCATGCTGCTTCCATCTGGTCTGATGCAGGTTTCTCTTCAGGTGAGAAAATGAATTACTGTGTATTATTACCAGCTAGTTTCCCTGGAATGCACTGGAATGGGTCATTATTTTGATCACACGTTCAAAGTGGTGGATGCTAACCAGTTGGCAAAGCAGCAAGATAGACATGAATGATTTTGGTATGTGTGCGCTCATCATTTGGTGGACCACAAGAGTTGGTCCGTGTACCGCTTCATCCATGGTGTGTTCACTTGGCTGGTGTGTGTGTGTGTGTTAATTCTGGTGACGCTTCATGTGCAGGGCCAGGTGGTCGGAGCGTGAGAAGCAGCGGCTGCAGGCGATACACTTGAAGGGTTTGGCTCCGGTGTGTTTCCGATAGTGTCTAGTCAGCTCATCTGAACGGGCGAAACGCCAGTCGCAGTTCTCCCATGTACAACGGTACGGCTTCTCACCTGCAGGATAGAGGAAGAGACGTGTTTAATCTGGGGAAAAAAGATTTATACCTATATTTACAAACATAACATAAAGCTTTTTATGCAGTAACCATAGATCTGTGATCATGATAACATACCGCTCTGCCGTATCATAGATCAGTGGTGGAAATCGGTTGCGGTGGAACAGATTTCTGCTGTGTCCATACAAGATTCACAGAGAGATGCGAGATAAATGTATTTGAATCTGGTGTTTTGAGAAACTCTTTATATGGTTGGAAAATGTGACATATTGTATTTTTATCATTATTAGTTCCTTTTTATCCACATAATTACAAAATTAGAAAATACTGGCAGATTGAATAATATTTTTGAGATCCTCCCCATGTCAACATCAACCCTCACTCATAATAAAGGTATTCCCAAAAATTACACACTCAAAAAAAAAAAAAAAAAAAAAGACTCACTGGATGAACTCAATTCAATTATGTGCAGGATTTCCATCTAATAAATATATGTAGCCCCAACTCAAACAAAACACCCATGCAAGATAATTTAATTTAGTTGGGACTACATATATTTAAATTAATTTATGTAAGATATCACTTGGAAGAGTGGTGAAGCATCTTGAAGACCAACAAGAAGTCCACCTGCTGGAGACTTCTATCCTGCTTGAATTACTGAGAGCCACCGATGTGTTCAAGTGCAAAACAAACAAACAAACAAACAAACAAAGACCCCTCCCTCTCACACACTTTAAACCTCCAAGAAAACAGTTCCACCATTTTTTACATGGATGCAATTTTGCAGTGACAAGTAATGAGTGAAATATCTAATGATAGGTTCATATGCTGCCATTAAAATTCAAAAGGGTCTACTTTGTGAGTGTACAGTACAGTAATAATTGTCATGTGGACAAATTTTAATTTCACAGTATGACAGCATTTCATTGTTGCTATTCAATAAGTTTAAATGAGCAAATGTAAAATGTTCTGATTCATGAACATCAGTTACTTTGCATTTTGTGAACATATTTAAAATTCTGTACATAAAATTCAGCAGTCCCAATAACTCTGACAAGGACTTTACCAACACTGAAACAAGAGAAGTGTTGGACCAAATGACTAAAGTGCTTCAATTAGTAACACTTCAACTTAATAATATTTACAAAAACTTGTTGACCTAATTTGAACAAACGGAATTATTTTTAACATTACCAATTGACAAATTTAAATGTTTTCTATTTTTCTCACTGTAGAGTTAAGTAGTAAATACAACTCAAGCTCATGCCATTTTGTGATGGTATTATGACAAGTAAATTAATCTAATGGTCTGTGATACCCAGTGGTGGACACAGTTCTGCTAATAGGCTAACTGGCAAAGCAAACGTTTTCATTAGCAGATTAGCTTTTCAGCTACCTTTGAAAACCATGAGCAGATTAATTAGTTTCTGCTAAATTTTGTTCCACTAACTTTCAGTCCACTAACATTTTTTTTTTTTTGGTGGTAAAGTGAGTAAATTTAACAGTCAAAAACAATTGTAAACCCTAAAATCATACATGCTACTTCCTGTTTATGAACGAGGGAGCTTGCTAACATTTCTGGTTTACACGTCAAAGCACACAAGCAGCATGAAGTTACGCTGTGAACAAAAATGGTACGTAAGCAGCTCAAAAGTCAGGATTGATATATTTATTTTTCATGCATTAGTTTTGTGTTTGTGAATGCAATATGGGTGAGCTTGCGCTTCGTTAATGGTTATAAAATATAATACAGAGCTAAACTGTGACTTCTAATACTGCAATATACTGCTTTTGATAAAGATGATGACAGTGTTTAGGTTTTTATTTATGTTTTATTTATTTTTGTGCATTTATTTTGTGTTTGTAATTGCCTTTGAATTTACCCAGCAGCACCTGCGGTGCTAAAATTCAAAATTGGTTTATCAGTAGCCCACAGTGTAATCTGATGTGGCCACGACTGAGTCAAGACTAAAAGTTAGCTGTAACGTCCGCTAAATTTTTTTATCAGTTTATCGTAGAGCTAGAAATAGAAAAAAAAAAAAAAAAAAAAAAACGCGTCACGACAATGCGACTCATTTCATACCATGAAAAAAGCGTGCGACTGGGCCGAGTAAATAAGACAAATTCTGAAAGCAAATACTAAGTTTTGTTGACATTACTATTCATGTTTTCCACAGTCAGGAGTATTAAATTTAATTATACATTAAATCTACTTTTAGTCATTGTCATGCCATGTACTGTATGTGTTAGTATTGCAGCAATGCAGTTTTCATCTTTTAGTATCTTGTTCACCTGAAATCTGTTGGTCATTAATACGATAAAATAACTGATAAGTGGAGATTTAAAATTAACGTGAGCTTTGCTTTTTAAATAATCTTAAAGTGATCACTTCTTTCGTGAGGGAAAATCAAACTTATTATTTCATACATACTTTTATACTTGCTTATTATATCTTCAATTATCGTGACTATGAAAGTGGTTCATACATAATTACATGCTGGATAAGAAGGCATGAAGTAGCTCCAACAATAACACTTACGTTACCACACCCACACTCAGGCATTTCTCTGCAGTGCCACATTGCCAAACAATGAGCTAATCATCAACATGGAGCACAAGGCTGGTACGCAAACAACAAGAAAGAAAAATGTCATCTTTCATGGCGGAAGTTGAAATTAATATCTTAGAATCAATGGCATGAGCACAAACACAAGTTCAGCAGAGACAGCCAAACAATAAGACTCCATTGAGCACACATTCCTCAAACTGTGGCGTGTTCTGGAGCCAAACAGAATACAGACCATTTTCCAAAACAACATTAAAAATCATTATGGATAAAATGGTGTTCATTGCATAAACATCTGGTTTTAATGCAGGTTTGAGTCATTTCCTTTCATTCAAACATCAGTTCTGATAGTAGAGAAGCTTGAATCTTCGACTGGACTGGGTTGCTTGACGCGAGGACGTTTCGCTTCAAATCAAGAAGCGAAACGTCCTCGCGTCAAGCAACCCAGTCCAGTCGAAGATTCAAGCTTCTCTACTATGGAAACCCCTGGACAACTGAGAGCCTACACAGAATCAGTTCTGATGTTTTCTAGGTATTTCTTTTGGACAAAAAGTGTTGCTTTGATTGTCTTGTGTTTTGGCACCAAGAAGCACAAGTACGGCCAAAGCTTCAATGATACCAACGACATGAAAGGGGTAATTTCCAAATAATATGTTAGGGAACACAAATGTTAGATTTAGCTAGCTCACATGAAAGTAATTAAGTAAATAAGGTAAAAGTTTGAAACTAGCTAATGTTAGAATTCATCCATAGACACCTGACAGAATCTATTTCAGAACCTCTGAAGGTAAGAAACCAGTGTGTTAAAAAAGCTGGGTTAGTTACTGATACTAACTTACTACAGTATTTTGTTTGTGCCACAGACCATAGAATTAAACTGTCATGATGGGAATGAGATGGTCAGACAAATGGCATGGCCCCCTTTAGGGGTGTCTGCAGAGCCGGCCCAAGGCATACGCCAACTACGCGGTCGCTTAGGGCCTCCACGCCACCAGGGGGCCCCGAGACGTTGTGATAAAAAAGTAAATATATACATGAAATTAAAAAATATATTGAATAATTTAAATGAAATTGTATTACACCCGAAAAAATACATTCATTTTGACAAAATACCAATACTAGGTTAATTGATGCCTCCTGTTGGCTGATGCCACCGTTGGGCAAATTTAGATGCACCGCTTGGGTCAGGTGATCGATGACTAATCGTGAGGACTGAAGTGAGTGCAAGTCATGTCTCAGAAAAGAAATTATCCCTCTGGAGCGGAGAAAAGAAAAAAGAAGTTGGAAGAAGAAAAACAAGACAAAGGTAGGTTTGCATGACCAATATTACAGTTTTTGTTGTCATTATTTGCGAAATGCTCCGTTCGTTTAGTGTAAAGTGCTTTAGGTGTCTTAAAGTCAGAGGCGATTGCTCTAAGACTGCAAGGGAAGCTCAGCTTCCCCTAAAATGTCAAAAAATAAGTGATCAAATATATACTGTTGCGTGTACATGTCATTGACTAAATATGCGCTACAACTCGCACAACTTTTGTTCAGAATCAGCTTCTTATCAGTGGTAACGGTGCAAAAGGTGGGGAAAAGTAGCTCAGCTCTCAATTTGCAGGCCAAAGTTAAGGCAATAGCCCCCAGTGCAATGTGTGTGCATTGCTATGCACACACATTGCTGTTATGTTGTGGATTTCTATGTTCATTTTGGAGATTATTTAAGTATTGTATTTATTATTTAAGATTTAATTTTGATTACGACTTTATTTTTCTGTAAGATAATGTGAATGTCATATGATTCTATTTTGTATTTGGATATTGAACATTTTGCACACCATTGCACATCTGAAAGAAGTTAAACTATTTAACGTGTTTACTATAAATGCAGTCTCCTGCCTGCTGATGTTACTTTCAAATAGTTAAATTAATGAGCCATACTTATACATCACTCTGTATGTAGAAGTTAATTAAAACATATTTATGAGTTTGCTACCCCTTTAAGGTTAAAAACAAGAATGACACCTATATGATGTAAGATAATTACAAATAATGCTAATGATTGTGGGTACGTTACAAACATAACAGTGTAGCCTATGGAATAATGAGGCATCTGGTGCTGAGGTGATGGTAGGGGCCAAATTTCATTTGGGGGCCAAATGAAAGGCCACATAAAGGCTTGGGCCAGCCCTGGGTGTCTGAAATCGCATTACAAGATCCTTTACAGCCACGAATATGGGAAATCTATTGTAAGATTTATAATTATAGACCTCTGCCCCTCCAAAAAAAAAAAAAAGCAAAAAAAAAAATAAATAAAAACAAAACAAAACAAAAAAACAAACAAAAAACAAACACACAATCCCACCCTCTTTTTGGGGTGTCCAAGTCTGGGGTGGGGTGACCAGAACCCCACTCTGCCTAGTAACCGCTTTAATTTGAACGATGAGTACGGCCGAACTGAAATTCCTTAAAGAAATCCATTTATCAACCAGCGCTGAGTGAGTGCGACCATATTGGGGTCATTAAGTGCTCGTTACCAGCCCGGTCCTGTTGGTACTGATTAGATAGCTTCTTGCAGTGACCATCAATCACGTAGTGACAACCATTATCAGAGCGATGAGTCCAAAGAGCACATGGCAAACGTGACGAGAACATGACTTTAAAACACACAGAAAAGCTTTGCATATCTTTGATGAATATAAACAGTTTTTACCCACAAACACCAGGGAGCATCTGTGTTTTAAAAATAAAGGTTTATCAAAATTTAAGTTCAACAAATTGATAGTCAAATTTCAACATAAAAAAAAAAAGACTGTTTGGTTCAGGGTGAAGTAGTCTTAGCAGTTGAGAATGGACTTATGTATGTAGGACTTTCTAAACAAGATAAAGCCTTGTAAACACGTTTGTAATTCCTCGCTCCTGAGGATCATGTCTGGGTGCCTCAGCAGTCCTCCAGCCTCTTATCTGGACAATATCCTGTTTCTAGAGCAAACTGTTGTCTGTGTTTGAGGCGGCGTTCTAACGTCTTTGTATAGACGCTCGAGGCTGTGGACCTGCAGGTGTGTTTGTTTTGGTTGTATAGTCTGCTGCTGGGGTCAAAGCAGTCGCCTCCCTCCAACTATTAACCCTGCGTGCTAGCAAACAGCCGGGTGAAACATGACACGCAGCACGGACACACAAAACAAACACACTTGCCTGGTACAGGTCGGTAAATAAGCTGCCAACGAAAGCCCTAATCGGTCCACCTGTGCTTTCATTCATGCTTTTAGTCAGAACTGAGATTTTGGGACATTTACTTGCTGTCAAATGATCTGTGTGTTCAATGTAAGATCATGTACACGATCATGTGAATTTGAAAATGTATTCCCCCCATCCCACACACATTTTGAATTCGGTGTTAGCAAAGCTATTATTTTCAAATATACAGTGCATCTGGAAAGTATTCACAGTGCTTCACTTTCCCCACATTTTGCTATGTTACAGCCTCATTCCACAATGGAGTAAATTCAATTTGTTCCTCAAAATTAACACAAACCCCATAATGACAGTATGAATTTTTTCCCAAGATTTTTACAAATGTATTATTATTATTAATAATAATAACAATAAAAAACTAAGAAATCACAGTTACATAAGTATTCACAGTCTTTGCCACGAAGCTCAAAATTGAGCTCAAGTGCATCATGTTTTCACTGATCATCCTTGAGATGTTTCTACGGCTTAAATGGAGTCCATCTGGGGTAAATTCAAGTTACTGAACATGATTTGGAAAGCCACACACCTGTCTACATGTGTGCCAATGTTCTCCTTCCAATCTATTGGAGCTTGGGAGATGCTACAAAGAGGAATGGGTAAAACTGCACAAAGATAGGTGCACCAAGCTTGTGACATCATATTCAAGAAGGCTTGAGGCTGTAATTGCTGACAACAGTGCATCAACAAGGTTTGAGCAAACAAAGTATTGAGCAAACACTGTATAGAATTTTGATGATAAAATGAATTTCATCCATTCTGGAATACGTTTGCAACATAACATGTGGAACAGGTGCAGCGCTGTGAATACCTTCCAGATGCACTGTATACAAAATATGTTTCCATGAATGCACTACCCATTATTTGAAAAGTTTGACCTTAGTGTCTATTAACCAATCAAAAATGTGGCTCATATTAGTTTGAATGTGATCACTGACTAAATGATAATAAATGAATTCAAATTTCAAATAAGGAAATATCCTACCACTTGTACAGACCAGAATTTCAGCACCTTAAAGTCAATCCAGTGGAGGCGCTTATATACCGCTTATTGCAACAGATCAAAACAGATGTTTGTAGGAATCACGGCTCCTTTGTGAAGAAAAATCGGAAAATCGTTCACTAGGACTCATCAGCAGCCTCGTATGAATCCTGCGATCTTTTTCTGCCGACGCACCTGGGAGCTCGTACGTCCCATGTCTTCTGTTTCGGAGATCTGTGTACACAGATTCTCTCGTTTCCAGAGAGAACTTCATGGATTTCTCCAGGAGGTTTTCTACCTTCCATGTTCTCTGTCTCCACCATCTACTTCTGCTCCTCATCTCCTTTTGCATTCCCACTTTCCTCTACTTCCTGTTCAGTCTGCTTCACGTTTTATAAAAGAGTTTCTTACTCCAGCTTACTTTCCAGCTCTTGCATCTCCCTCTCTTTAGCTTCTTCAAAGTGAAGGAATGTATAAATATGTTTTTAAAACTTGCTCAGTCGGACCGCTGGCCGCTCACCGTTATCACTGCATCGGCACCGGTGTCGCAGACCGAACGGTCCCTCCTAAAAATTGGTCCGTCCTGCCTTCACTGCGCAGTGTCATTAACCGCGGTTCACCGATTATCACCTCATTTCTGCTTAAAACCACACTCCAGTCATCATCTATCTCAGTGACAGATATCTGAAGCTTTTTTACAAGTCATTTCCAATTAAATTCAGCATTATTTCATCATAAAAGACAGAGGAAGCGATCAGAGCACCGCGGTTACATGAGCTGCTAGCCGTTGCATTCGCTGCTTGCCCGTCATTTCAAAATGTCACCAAATATCGCTATGTTTCCACTTAAAATGGCCTTGTTTCTGCTTAAAACTGACTTTAGAATGATTTAAGAGGTTTATCTTGTCATCTGATTGTTAATAATCACATTCTCAGATGAGCTGCTGAGCTTTGAAATGACGTTTGCGCAGTGGAGGCAGGGTGGACCAATTTTTAGGGGGGGCCGTTTGGTCTGCGACACCGGGCTTATGAAAGAGGGCCAGACTGATGCGCGACTGTTGATGATCTGTGTGAATACCATTGAACTGTTGCAGATTTAAATAAAGGAGATGTTAATTATGCTGTTAAAACATGCTGCTTGTGTGTTCCACTTGCAGTGCTCATATGAAATAAAGCGAGAGGAAACAACAATGATTTGGAGAATGCTTGATCAGGCCCAACTCTGATCACTTCGACTGGTTGGAGACATCACTAGTTTAATATACACATTTTGATAAATTAGCATCAGGCAAAAGTGACATTCATTACCTTCAATACATATTCCATGAAAAAACAGGGTCTTTGTCCAGTTTTTTTTTCCTACTGTGTAGCTGCTGACACACTCAGTGACCCAAATAACTCATCATAAAATTCCCACACAAATTTTACAATTGACAGACAAGGTAAAATATCAACAGATATGTGATATGTAAAATATGTGCCGTTCATAATGTGTATTCGTTCATGTCATTTGGGCCTTAAAAGATCTTACAGTCAATAGAGTATGACGGTATAGTCTAATGATATTTCATAACCATCTGTGTGAGGTTTAAGTGAGTCAAAGAACAAACACTTTCAAGCTCTCCAGGACGCCCATAAACTCTTTGTGAATCTCTTCAGTTTATCAGTCCAGTTAATGTTTGTGAAGAGGGCTGGAGGGTTCTCTAATCAGCGCGCACACACACACACACACACAGAGTTAAGAAGAGGACATGAAATTTCAGCTGTAGTTTGCTAAAGGCACAGAGGAGACTTGAACTGAGATTTCATGTTTACGGTTTCAAATGTACTTTGTGCCTCACAGTCGCGGTGAAGCAACAGACAAGTTAGCCTTGGCCCAGTTTCTCCAATCACATCCACAGAAGCTGTGATAAAGGATTAAAACACAAAGACACAGCTTCATTCTGAGCAAATCACTAGTCACTTACTGCGTTGAACAAATGAGCCGAGAGGTGTAACAGACCACAAAACTCAGTTGGGCTCCTATCAAGTGGCAGGAGGGGACAGTAGAACATTGTTGACCATTTTTAAAAGACGGCTATATTAAACGGCAATATGAACAGTAGTATTGAATAAAAAGTGCCTGTCAATTAATAAAAAAGTTATTAAAAAAGAAAAGAAATCCAAGCAGACCTTTCATAACTTTGAACTCATAACTAAAACTTTTAAGTCCATAACTTCAAATTCTGTTTAAAAAAAATGAGGATTCTACACTGTCGAGGTTGTGACAGGTTAATACTACTCCTACTCCTATACTACAGCAGCATCCATCCACTTTCTATACCTGCTTACTCCAATTAAGGGCTGGGGGTGCTGGAGCATATCCAAGCAGTCATAGGGCATGAGGCAGGGTACACCTTGGACAGGGCGCCACTGTATTGCTGGGCTACAACTACTATTAATAATGCTAAAATAATGCACTTTATAATAAATAATGGCACTTTCTAGATAAATACATCAATTTTCCCGAGTAGGCACACTACTCTGCAAAAGTTCGGAAAAGTTGTCTGATGACACCACAGCACACACTCACTGGTCTGAATGATGTCATCAAGATCAGTGCGCACATTCAGCCCTCAACTCTTGACATTTGAGAGTGATTATTACCGTGCTTGGATTGCTGATGTGCATCTAGCTCAGGTGGGCAACGAGGCCGAGACAGTGCTGCACACCATATCTACTGTGAAGCATTGGGGTGGAAACATCATGCTTTGGGGCTGTTTTTCTGCAAAGGGGACAGGACAACTGATCCGTGTTAAGGGAAGAATGAACAGAGCCATGTATCGTGAGATTTTAAGCCAAAACCTCCTTCCATCAGTGAGAGCTGTAACTTTGCAAAAACAATGTCGGACTCTGTTGTTTTCTCTGGGCCCCTCCCCAATCAGACCGGGAGTGACATGTTTAGCCGCATGTTCTCCTTGAATTGCTGGCTGTCTGAGTGGTGTCCAAAAAATGAGGTGGGCTTCATTGATAATTGGCAAAGCTTCTGGGGAAAACCTGGTCTTGTTAGGAGAGACGCATCCATCCCACTTTAGATGGAGCAGCTCATTTCTAGAAATCTGGCCAATTTTCTTGGATCCTCCCTTTCTTGGAACCATCCCTTAGTTATGCTGCTATAGACGTAGACTGCTGGGGGGTTCCCATGATGCACTGTTTCTTCTCTTTTTGCTCTGTATGCACCACTCTGCATTTAATCATTAGTGATTGATCTCTGCTCCCCTCCACAGCATGTCTTTTTCCTGGTTCTCTCCCTCAGCCCCAACCAGTCCCAGCAGAAGACTGCCCCTCCCTGAGCCTGGTTCTGCTGGAGGTTTCTTCCTGTTAAAAGGGAGTTTTTCCTTCCCACTGTAGCCAAGTGCTTGCTCACAGGGGGTCGTTTTGACCGTTGGGGTTTTACATAATTATTGTATGGCCTTGCCTTACAATATAAAGCGCCTTGGGGCAACTGTTTGTTGTGATTTGGCGCTATATAAAAAAAAAGTTGATTGATTGATTGATTGTTTCTCTCTCCTTTTCTCCACTGCCATTGTTGGTGCCTTAGTTGTTGTCACAAGAACAGTAATCTTTTTTAAACACAATTTCTTTTGGTATGACACAAAATACAATCCAATTACATACATTTTGGCTTCTCAACATTAAAATGTATGAAATTTCACTCAGGACCTTAAGCATTTGGACAGTGGTCACTTTTGTCATGTTGTAATTCAATGTGCATATTAAACAAATATGTAGGACTGCTTTTTTGCATTTGCGCAATATCTCTAAAATTAGAAAGGTCTTGTCTCAGAGTGATGCTGAAAAACTAATTCATGCATTTATTTCCTCTAGCCTGGACTATTGTAATTCATTATTATCAGGTTGTCCTAAAAGTTCCCTGAAAAGCCTTCAGTTAATTCAAAATGCTGCAGCTAGAGTACTGACAGGGACTAGAAGGAGAGAGCATATCTTACCCATATTGGCCTCTCTCATTGGCTTCCTGTTAATTCTAGAATAGAATTTAAAATTCTTCTTCTTACTTATAAGGTTTTGAATAATCAGGTCCCATCTTATCTTAGGGACCTCATAGTACCATATCACCCCAATAGAGCGCTTCGCTCTCAGACTGCAGGCTTACTTGTAGTTCCTAGGGTTTGTAAGAGTAGAATGGGAGGCAGAGCCTTCAGCTTTCAGGCTCCTCTCCTGTGGAACCAGCTCCAAATTCAGATCAGGGAGACAGACACCCTCTACTTTTAAGATTAGGCTTAAAACTTTCCTTTTTGCTAAAGCTTATAGTTAGGGCTGGATCAGGTGACCCTGAACCATCCCTTAGTTATGCTGCTATAGACTTAGACTGCTGGGGGGTTCCCATGATGCACTTTCTCTTTTTGCTCTGTATGCACCACTCTGCATTTAATCATTAGTGATTGATCTCTGCTCCCCTCCACAGCATGTCTTTTTCCTGATTCTCTCCCCTCAGCCCCAACCAGTCCCAGCAGAAGACTGCCCCTCCCTGAGCCTGGTTCTGCTGGAGGTTTCTTCCTTCCCACTGTTGCCAAGTGCTTGCTCACAGGGGGTCGTTTTGACCGTTGGGGTTTTTCCGTAATTATTGTATGGCTTTGCCTTACAATATAAAGCGCCTTGGGGCAACTGTTTGTTGTGATTTGGTGCTATATAAATAAAATTGATTTGATTTGCCACTACAGTTATCACACAAGTTGTAACAAGTGTTTATATTAACAAAAATATTCTATTAACCACTGAGAAGTTACATATATTTTTTCAGAAGCCATAAGGAATTGGACAAACTAAATGATGATGAAAAATCATCACTTTTACAGATAGTTTTTTTAACAAGTCAATGGAATGGATACACAAACATTTCCAAGTTACTGAATATGTCTTGGGGAGGTGATGGTCTAGTGGTTAAGCGTTGGGCTTGAGACCAGAGGATCCTCGGTTCAAATCCCAGCCTGACCGGAAAATCACCAAGGTCCTTAAAACCCCAGGTTGCTCCCAGTGTGTAGCGATCGCCTTGTATGGCAGCACCCTCACATCAGGGTGGATTGTAGGCATTATTGTAAAGTGCTTTGAGTGTCTGATGCAGATGGAAAATTGCTATATAAATGCAGTCCATTTACCCATTTATAACATGACAAAGCTGTCACTTTTGACAGCTGGTGTTTGGTGCCATCTAGTGGCTACCACCAACACGTGCTAGACTCCACCCTCAGCTCAAACATCATCAAGGAGATGGAAGGCTTTGCTGAGATGATGTCGGGGTTACCTCAGTTAAAGTGGTGATCCATTCCAAAAGACAACTTGATGTGAAAACCAGGTAAAAACATGAACATTCTTTTAACTTTCAACAAAGAAAAAGATAAAGAAATTCCTTTTCAGCCACTGTGTGCCAGCAGGGAGCTCAGAACTGTTATTTTACATTGTACCTAAAGTTCGTGTTGTCAGATATACACTAATTATCTTATTTGCACAGTAATTTAGCCCTTTGTAACGTGTACAATCAGCAATTCCCAGGCTTAGAAAAGTCAAGGCATGTACGTTGTAAATGCAGTGAGTGAATAGATGGATAAATGAGTTCATCCCCTCCAGATTAACACAGTAACTCAAACGCAATAAATATTATATTGTTGTAACTCACTAAATTCAAAGGGTAATAGACAAACTTCAAATCTGGTGAACTTTGATGCACCAGATCAACCCAAAAAGTAACTTTGTCTTCCTTATGCATAGCTCTTAGACATGTCTGCCACCAGCTAGACCGTTAATAGATGCTGGTTGGACGATGGATTAGAGCAGGTGTGGTTGTCAGTGAAAATGACCGATTGCTTCCACACAGTAACACCCTGAGTCACAGACATCAACTGCGTTCGTATTTGATCTCTGCTTGACAGCGATTACAGTCTAAAACTCAAAAAACATGATTGTAGAAAGGATTTCATAAAAATTATGAAAGATGCAGTTAAACATTGTGACCAGGACACGTTAACCTGAGGAAAAATGGTGGAAGTAATGAATTGTCATTGTGTAAATTTGAACACTACACACACACACACACACATTTAGTGGTGGGCACAGTTCAGCTAATCTGCTAACCGCTAATTAGCAAAGCTAACATTTTCTTTAGCGGATTAGGTTTTCAGCTAACTTTGAAAACCATCAGCGGACCAATTAGCTTCCACTAAATTTAGTTCCACTAACTTTCAGTCTGCTAACTTTTTTTTTGCTGGTAAAGTGAGTCAATTTAATGGTCAAAAATGCTTGTAAACCCTAAAATCATACATGTTAGTTCTTGTTTATGAATGCAGAGAGCAAGCTAACACTTCCGGTTCACAGGTCAAAGCACACAAGCGCTGGTAAGAAGACAAGAACTTACACTGTGGACAAAATAGTATGCAAGCAGCTCAAAAGTCAGTATTATTATTTATTTATTTATCGTGCATCTGTTTTGTGTTTGTGGAACGCAATACTGGTAAGCCTTAGCTCCGTTAACAGTTTATAAAGATATAGAGAGAAACTGTGACTTTTAATACTGTGATTTACTGCTTTTGATAAAGATGATGACAGTGTTTGGGGTTTTATTTGTATTTATTTAATTTTCGTGTGTTTGTTTTGTGTTTGTGATCACCTTTGAATTTACCCAGCAGCCCTTGCAGCACTCAAACTTGAAACTGTCTTATCAGTAGCCGACAGTGTACCGAGTCAATACTAAAAGTTAGTGGTTAGCGGTAACTTCCACTAAATTTTTTTTTAGCAGTTTATCAGTTTAACGTTATAAAGTTAATGTTTCAGTTAATGGTTTAATGGTTATAGAAGCAAATTTTTTGGTTAGCTGTGCCCACCACTGTTTATATTAACAAACAGCCCTTCACACATGTGCAATAAAGTGTAGACAAAGAAAGAAGAAGAAAAAAAAAATCATGGTAAATGTACAGCAGCAATAAATTGCCACAGTTAAATAACAAAGGCAATAAAAGCAGAGTGGAGAAAAAAAAAAAACAAAGCACAGAAATGCACATGAAAAATGACAGTTGTAATGTGTGAAAGTTTCAGAACTATTTGAGTTGCGGTGCAGGCGTTGGTTTCAACGAACTCCAAATCCCTGCTGTTCAGCCGTTAATCCCCAGTGTCTCTTAGTCAGATTTAATTCCTCACAATCAGTCTGCAGTCAGACAAGTTTTAACAAGAGTTGTGGAATGAGCAGTACGTCAGGCAGCGTTCACCAGAAACAAGACTCACACCAGAGAAAAGAGAAAATAGAAATGAAACCTGCAGGATGTTTCAGTCTGTGCCAGACATAAAGTCATCAGTGACATCAGCACAGAAAAAACATCAGTAAAGTTTTCACACGTCTTCTTTACTCATTAAAAATTAACATTCGAGTTGTCATCTCCATAATAGTCAGAACTATACCAGACATTTGATGTATCACTCAAATATACAAATTGCATAGACATTATATCAGGGATTTTCAAAGTGTGGTAGAGTGAGCCCCCCCCACCCACCGACACACATACACAGAATTTCACATCATCGTGTGTTTCTTTTTATTCTTTTACACGTTAAACACATTTTAAATATACGAGGTCTGTCCAAAAAGTATCCGACCTTTTTATTTTTTTGCAAAAACCATATGGATTTGAATCACGTGTGATTGCATCAGCCAAGCTTGAACCTTCGTGCGCATGCATGAGTTTTTTCACGCCTGTCAGTTGCGTCATTTGCCTGTGAGCAGGCTTTGTGTGAGCAGTGGTCCACCCCTCTCATCGGATTTTTATTGTGAATAAATGTCTGAATGATTTGGAGCTTTGCTGCATCAAATTTTTCCAGAAACTGTGAGAGACCTCCAGGTGGACACCATTCGGAAAATTAATATGGCTTTCAGGGACGATTTTATGGGGATTACACAGATTAAGGAGTGCTCCAGCTGGTTTAAAGACCGCCCACAGCTGCTGAGAGCGCGCCGCGCTCCGAGTGCCGATCGACAGGCTCACATCCCGCTGAAACAACCAGATCATTTCCAACGTGAAGGCTTTGTTGATCCGGGACGTCTTCTAACTTTCACAAAAAGGCAGAAGGCGTGGACATCAGCACTTTTTCGTCACATTCTACTGTTACAGGAGTTTTTTTCATGGAAAAAGAAGCAGAGGATTGCCCCACCGTGTCGCTCATGGCGCGGGACAAAACCACCTCCGTGTTGGTCTCACAGGACAGCTTTCAGATGGCTCAGACGGCTTCCGGTTGCTTTTCAGTCGTGTGAATATCAGAGAAATTGAGCATGAGCTGGACATGCCCCAACATGTCCTGTGAGGCTTCATCACAGCGGTGCTTTGCGCCATGCGGCTCCGTCCTGACTGCGCGGAATTCCTCCGCACGTCTGTCTCAATGTGCCGAAAAAGTGCTGATGTCCACGTCTTCTGCAATTCCTGTGCTAGTCAGAGGACATACCGGATCAAGACAGTGTCCAGTTTAGAAATGAAAGGCACATTCCACTGTTACAGGAGTTTTTGTCATGGAAAGAGGAGCGGAGGAATTCCGCGCGTTGCGGTGGGGCCGCATGGCGCAAAGCAACGCCGTGATGAAGCCTCACAGGACATGTTGGGGCATGTCCAGCTCATACTCAGTTTCTCGGATATTCACACGACTGAAAAGCCACCGGAAGCCGTCTGAAAGCCATCCTGTGAGACCAACACGGAGGTGGTTTTGTCCCGCGCCATGAGCGGCACGGTGGTGCAATACTCCGCTTCTTTTTCCATGAAAAAAACTCCTGTAACAGTAGAATGTGCCGAAAAAGTGCTGATGTCCACGCTTCTGCCTTTTCGTGAAAGTCAGACGACGTCCCGGATCAACAAAGCCTTCACGTTGGAAATGATCTGGTTGTTTCAGCGGGATGTGAGCCTGTTGATCGGCGCTCGGAGCGCGGCGCGCTCTCAGCAGCTGTGGGCAGTCTTTAAACCGTCTGGAGCACTCCTTAATCTGTTTAATCCCCATAAAATCGTCCCTGAAAGCCATATTAATTTTCCGAATGGTGTCCACCTGGAGGTTTCTCACAGTTTCTGGAAAAAAATTGATGCAGCAAAGCTCCAAATTGTTCAGACATTTATTCGCAATAAAAATCCGACGAGGGGGTTGGACCACTGCTCACACAAAGCCTGCTCACAGGCGAATGATGCAACCGACAGGCGTGAAAAAACTCATGCATGCGCACGAAGGTTCAAGCTTGGCTGATGCAGTCACACGTGATTCAAATCCATATAGTTTTTGAAAAAATAAAAAGGTCCGATGCTTTTTGGACAGACCTCGTATTTATATGTTTTTAAAGAACTGTGCATTTACACATTTTACAGCCTTTGCAAACATTTTAAACATATTTTTAAAGAACTTTCTGTTCTTTCACACATTTTACACCCTTTTCATACATTTTAAAAGTGTTTTTAAAAAACTTCCTATTCTTCTATTTTTACCTTTTGTCATATTTAACATTGTTTTTTTTTAACATTTAAACACCTCTGTGTGTTTTTAAACATCTTTGACATAACTAACACATTTGAATATAAATAATATTAATTAAACTTTTATACATATTTAGTCTCTCATCTCGTGTCAACTCTTGTTTATTGTGAGCAGTGAGTCTGGGTCTTTGACGCGCACAGGCGGCTGATGCGGGGACGCACTGTAGAGAGGAGCAAACGAAGATCGTCCTCTACTTTCTTCTTTTTTGGTTGCCCCAATCTCTGTCTCCTCACTGGTACATTTACACACTAAAACTTTATCCATTTTCCTCCTGGCATGTTAGCTAACAATGTTTTCTTTTTCCTTTTTTGACCTTCTTTTTTTGTTGGTAACAGCGTTTACAGTTATTTTTTTGCGCCCCCCCCAAAGAACTCTGGCACTTTTTAATTCTCTTGGCCTCTACTTCTCTGGTGATTTGGGCTTCCAATGTTCTCCTCCATTGGGGATGGGGGATGTCAATGGTGTATACGTATATAACGTATATACGTATATATACGTATATAAGTGTGGCCAAATGGTGGCAAAAAGGGAAAGTAATCTGGACTGGGGGTGGAGTTGCCAGAAGGCAGACTAGTGGACATGCAGGACAGCTACAAGTACCTGGGAATCCCACAATCCAATCTTAAAAATGATACAGATGCAAGAAAGCCAGCCACAGCCAAATACCACCAAAGACTGGTAGTGAGAAGCCAGCTCAATGGTAAGAATAAATTCTAAACCATTAATATTAATCAATACAAATACCTAGTTGGAATAATAAATTGGCCACAGGAGGAGATAAATGCCACTGATGTCAAGACATGAACATTACTCACAATGCATGGAGGTTTCCAACCAAAGTCCACTACTCTGAGGCTCTATGAGCAACGCAAGGAGGGAGGGTGAGGGTTAGTGTCAGAGCCACAATCCAGGATGAGACAAGGAGCATCCATGAAGATCCCCCCGGGATGCTGCTACAAGAATGCCTGAGAGAGTTGAAGACAGACGGTAATAAGGAATAAGAGGAGGCGATATCATGGAAGATCAAACCCCTCCATGGGACATACCATCGCCAGATTGAAGAAGTGGCTGACATCAAGAAGACCTACCAGTGGCTAGACAAGGTCGGCCTAAAGGACGGCACAGAGGCTCTGATTGTGGCAGCATAAGAACAAGCCCTAAGCACCAGATCCTTAGAGGCAGGAATCCACCACACTGACAGGATCCAAGCTGCAGGCTGTGCAATAGTGCCCCAGAGACCCAGCTTGCATCTTGCATCCTGCTACTATGTGCTGGACTAAGAGGCACAACCAAGTGTCAGGAATCGTCTATAGGAATATGAGCTCCCAGAAATGTAAACCAACAACCCTCCAATCACAAGACCAGTTGTCTAAACTTTAGGTGACCAATTTATTTTAAGTGAAAAACGTAAAACGTCTAAATCTGACAAACAGGCCTCTGAAGCTGAAAGTGAAAATAATTGGGTTGTTTCCAGGTGGTTCTGACACATATTTGTATGATTCATGAAGTAAAGAGAGGAGACATCACGTACACACATTCAGAGTACAAAAGGTGATGAGACAAATCAGTGTTCTGGCTGAAA
This sequence comes from Thalassophryne amazonica, assembly GCF_902500255.1. Taxonomy (NCBI): domain Eukaryota; kingdom Metazoa; phylum Chordata; class Actinopteri; order Batrachoidiformes; family Batrachoididae; genus Thalassophryne; species Thalassophryne amazonica. Next base: position 38,921,246 of record NC_047111.1, on the reverse strand, counting down.
GCCTCTTGGCATAAACATAATGACTTTCACTGCCAATGAAACCACAGCAGACTCCACCCTCTGCTTCTTTATCCTCTGTCTTTTCATAATTGTGTTCTTTATTTATTCATCTTAAATCAAACCATCGCCTCCTTTTTTGGCCTTACCTTTGACCTGACAGCTCTGGCAAAGACAGTTGACTCCACCCTGAGAGTCGATGCAGGGACAATACCGTTTCCTCTCCGTCTGTCATCAGTAACGTTGTTAATATTTTATCTGTCCTCTTGTCTCTTCACATGACTCAGGTGGGTTATTTCCTTGGATTTCATGATGATTCAATGACTGATTTCAATGCCTGAACTATTCAGGAAAGAAAGAATGAGCTCAGTTTGACCACAGCATATGGCTGTGGCTGAATTCAGGGGCTGCATCCTTCTAAGGCTGCATTCATTGACTGTATGCATCACAGTGGTTTGAATAGGCTTGAATGGTGGGCGATAAATGCAGCTTTCTTTCCTTCACAACTCAAACAATCCAGCTGTAAAAAGTGTTTATTAGTGAAGAATAAATATTGTATTGTAAAGTATTGAAAAATGATTACTAACCTGAGATTATGCCCACTACGCTAGCTTGTCGTCGTGTTCAGCTGTCAAGGTTGCTAGGTGAAACGGGGTAGGGGTGGAATAAGGTAATGACAACATCATAAGATGCTTCGTCTCATTTCAGAATGGCAGTTTCAACCTTCGTGATCTCAGAAAGCCAGATCATCATAGGATGCAGCCTTCAAAGGATGCCACCCCTAAATTGAGACACAGCCTTTATATGACATATTTTAGGTGTTATTTACTACTGATTGGAGCAGGACAATGGAATGTTTGAAAATCAACTTAAATATATGGAAGATAAACTTTAGGCTCCCCCTCTAGCTGCTACCTTATCGTGGTGGGGGAGTTTGCGTACCCGGATGATCCTAGGAGCTATGTTGTCGGGGGCTTTGTGCCCCTTGTAGGGTCTCCCAAGGCAAACAGGTCCTAGGTGACGGGTCAGACTAAGGGCAGTTCAGAACCTCCAAGTTCAGAACCTCCATGACCAGTAAAAAAATCAACGACCGAGATGTCGCCCGGTATGGCGGAGCCGGTGCCTCACCCTGGAGCCAGGCCTGGGTTTGGGGCTTGCGCACGAGTGCCTGGTGGTCGGGCCTTAGCCCATAGGGCCCGGCCGGGCTCAGCCCGAGAAAGTGACGTGGGCCTGCCCTCCTGTGGGTTCACCACCTGCAGAGGGGGCCATGGGGGTCGAGTGCAGAGAGGACTGGGTGGCGGTCGAGGGCGGGTGGCCCGGCGGCCTGGTTGTTCGAGCACAAGGTGTCCCAAAGTGCATGTGGCACCAGGACACCCTGAGCCGGAGGTCGATGATCGACTTTGTAGTCATATCATCTGACCTTCGGCCATGTGTCTCGGACACTCGAGTGAAGAGAGGGGCAGAGCTGTTGACCGATCACCACCTGGTGGTGAGTTGGATCCGCTGGGAGGGGAGGAAGCCGGTCAGACCTGGCAGGCCCAAATGTATCGTGAGGGTCTGCTGGAAATGACTGGCGGAACCCTCTGTCAGCAAGGTCTTCAACTCCCACCTCCGGGAGAGCTTCTCCCAGATCCTGGGGGAGGTTGGAGACATGGAGTCTGAGTGGACCATGTTCTCCGCCTCCATTGTCGATACGGCCGCTCGTAGCTGTGGTCGCAAGGTCTCTGGTGCCTGTCGCGGCGGCAATCCCCGAACCCGGTGGTGGACGCTGGAAGTAAGGGATGCCGTCAAACTGTTGGTAGGTGGGACCCCGGAGGCAGCTGACAGGTACCAGCAGGCCAAGCGTGCTGCAGCCCGTGCGGTTGCAGAGGCAAAAACTCGGGTCTGGGAGGAGTTCGGGGAGGCCATGGAGGAGGACTATCGGTCAGCCTCGAAGAGATTCTGGCAAATCATCCGACGCCTTAGGAGGCAGAAGCAGCTCTCCACCAGCACTGTTTATGGTGCGGGTGGGGAGCTGTTGACCCTGACTGGGGATGTTGTCGGGCGGTGGAAGGAATAGTTTGAGGATCTCCTCAATCCCATCGTCACATCTTCCGAAGAGGAAGCAGAGACTGGGGACTCAGAGGCGGACTCATCCATTACCCAGGCCGAAGTCACCGAGGTGGTTAGAAAGCTCCTCGGTGGCAAGGCTCCTGGGGTGGATGAAATCCGTCCTGAGTACCTTAAGTCTCTGGATGTTGTGGGACTGTCTTGGCTGACACGCCTCTGCAACATCGTGTGGCGATCAGGGACAGTGCCTCTGGATTGGCAGACCGGGGTGGTGGTCCCTCTGTTTAAGAAAGGGGACCGGAGGGTGTGTTCTAACTATAGGGGGATCACACTCATCAGCCTCCCCGGTAAGGGAGTACTGGAGAGGAGAATTTGACCGATAGTCAAACCTCAGATTCAGGAGGAGGAGCAGTGTGGTTTTCATCCTGGTCGCAGCACACTGGACCAGCTCTACACGTTCTATCGGGTGCTCGAGGGTTCATGGGAGTTCACCCAACCAGTCCACATGTTTTGTGGATCTGGAGAAGGCGTTCGACCGTATCCCTCGGGACATCCTGTGGGGGGTGCTCCGGGAGTATGGGGTCCAGGGTCCTTTGCTAAGGGCTATCCGGTCCCTGTACGACCACAGCAGGAGCTTGGTTCGCATTGCTGGTAGTAAGTCAAACCTGTTTCCAGTGCACGTTGGCCTCCGCCAGGACTGCCCTTTGTCACCGGTTCTGTTCATTATTTTTATGGACAGAATTTCTAGGCGCAGCCAGGGTGTAGAGGGGGTCTGGTTTGGGAACCACAGAATCTCGTCTCTGCTGTTTGCGGACGATGTGGTTCTGTTGGCTTCGTCAAATCAGGACCTTCAGTGTGCACTGGGTTGGTTTGCAGCCGAGTGTGAAGCATCCGGGATGAAAATCAGCACCTCCAAATCCGAGGCCATGGTTCTCGACCGGAAAAAGGTACTTTGCCCTCTTCAGGTCGGTGGAGTGTCCTTGCCTCAAGTGGAGGAGTTTAAGTATGTCGGGGTCTTGTTCACGAGTGAGGGACGGATGGAGCGTGAGATCGATAGACGGATTGGTGCAGCATCTGCAGTGATGCGGTCGCTGTATCGGACCGTCGTGGTGAAGAGAGAGCTGAGTAGGGGGGCAAAGCTCTCGATTTACCGATCGATCTACATTCTGATCCTCACCTATGGTCATGAGATTTGGCTCATGACCGAAAGAACGAGATCGCGAGTACAAGTGGCCGAGATGAGTTTCCTCCACAGGGTGGCTGGGCGCTCCCTTAGAGATAGGGTGAGGAGCTTGGTCACTCGGGAGGAGCTCGGAGTCGAGCCGCTGCTCCTCCACATCGAAAGGAGTCAGTTGAGGTGGCTCGGGCATCTTTTCTGGATGCCCCCTGGACACCTCGCTGGAGAGGTGTTCCGGGCACGTCCCATTGTGGGAGGAGGCCCCGGGGAAGACCCAGGACACACTGGAGGGACTACATCTCTCGGCTGGCTTGGGAACGCCTTGGGGTTCCCCCGGGGGAGCTGGGGGATGTGTGTGTGGATCGGGAGGTCTGGGTGGCTTTGCTTGAGCTGCTGCCCCCGTGACCCGTCTCCGGATAAAGCGGAAGAAAATGGCTGGATGGATGGATATATGGAAGATGGCCACAGTCTGTGCTCTAGTAAAACTGACATTTGATCTTTATGTGGAAAGCTTTACAGGAAATGTATCTTAGTGTAGGTTCTGGCAGCAAGGCTCAGGTTTCATCTTCCCTCCCATTTGCTCATTAATATCATCCGTATCACTAATCAGAAGCAGCTGGCAGTAATTTAGTGATTAACCACAGCCAGCTTAACAGAAACTGTTAAGTTATTTAAAAATGTCAGTCCTTACTCACCTCTCGTCATTTGCAGACGTGTCCAAGACTTAGCCACCGGTTTCTCGCTGCCTCCTGTTGGTCCCTGGAGCCCCTTTGCTCTCCATTGTCTCCTGTTGGTACCCATCTGTCGCTGCCCTCATCTCTGTCTCCTCCTCTAGTAGCCTCTCTTTGTTCCAGTGGTGCTGTGGTCGCTGTCCTGCACGTGCCCTCCTCCACCCCTCCGCCACCAGTTGGTTCTTGTCTGGCACTGGAAGTAGGCTCTGCCCCTGCCTTTCTTTGATGGCAGCATTTGTTCTAGCACCCTGTTGTCCAGGAGAGGGGACGAGCCCCAAACAAAAGATCTTTTTCTGTCAAATTTATATCTATAAATAAATATTCAGTCTTGCATCACCTGAGTCTTGATGGTAGAACAAGGCTGTAAACGTGATAACACCTGGTGACATTCATTGATGGGCACCAAAACGAAATTATATGCAGGGACCCAACATCAAATCAGGTCAGGTCCAGGGGTATACATTGGTGTTGTATCCAAAACTCTATGGAACCACTTAAGCTCCTCCTGGATGGCAACCACCCAGGCAGACAACTGACCCATTCCCACTTCTCTAAAGTAGCCATCTATCTGCTGTAGCCAGGTGAAATGTGGGTGGGTCCTTGGCCTTCTCCACTGGGATCCTCAACAATGATGCACTTGTGTGCTGGACCATGCACAGTGAAACACACCACATGGCCAAAATATGGTAGCTGACATTACAGTGCAAGTGATGTTCCTCATCTGAGTAAGCATTTGTTTGACAGGAGAGACATCTAGTCATCATCTTAGATCAACAATTAACATCCAGTTCTCACAACCATATAGTAAGACGGGAATTACCAGTACCCTACAGACTAAGGACCTTGGTTCTCCTGTGAAGGTATCAGCTTCTCCAAACACCTCTGGCTACATCAGATTAGTCTTAAAGGTGTTCAGAGCATCCTAGCAAATGGCCAGATTCTTAGGGCCCCTTCACACATAGCACGAATAGGTAGGAATCAGGATGAATCACGGCAAAACAGCTCGACATCGGGAGGGACACACAGGTCGGCCAGGCGTGAACATTCCCAATGCCACGGTTTCATGCACGCGCACAAGCATGCATGAAACTGTCATAGCGGAAACACAGTGCGAGCAGCTGGAGCGTGTGGAACGACATTGTGCAGCTGCTGTGGAAAAAAATAAAAATAAAAAATACATGCCACCTGCGGGATTCGAACCTGCAATTTACAAAAGCGCTGATTAACAGACAGAAACTCTACCACCACTGTCCTATAAAAGGTGCTTAAAATGCCTGAAATCAGTAAGGAGATAAACGTTTTTAAAAAGACAAATCAGATGATGTAGACAAAGAGGAAGTCTTTAATTCCGGTGGAAAAAGCGCAGTAATTGCTCCTGTTGTGGAGGGGGAAAAAAACAGCCGGAATGTGTTGCACCACATCGTGCCTCTGCATGGTTTTAAAAAAGTAAAACCTCGCACCATAAAAAAACAAAACATAAAAAGACCCCACAGCATTTGATTGAATCCCTGTTATCGAATGGACACTACAAGTATGAACCATCTGTTCCCCTGTAGATGACCCATGGTCACAGATGTACAGTCATGACATGACATAAATGAAGCAGTGTGCTGTTATGTCCACATCTGCTGGCGTAATGTGTCCGGCCCAACATGCATGTCTAGTGGATGGCGGACCGCAGGACAGACACTGCTTCATGTGGAACAGAGCTCACGTGGGTGATGCTACATTCATGTGCGCCGTGTGCTCGCTCGCTGCAGCCCATCGCAACAGCGATATATGTTTTTATGTATGTGCACGAGGACAGCAAGCAGAAACATGTGCATCACAGTGGACAGTTGTTAGGTCATGTCCGTCAAAACACTACGTGTTCCCCAGCCATGACATCCAGAACTAGAGATCTCAAGAGCTGCTGCTGTTGGCAGACACGCCCTGCCTGACCAACACACACACACCAATGTGTCACTCTGTGTCTGTGTTGTGTGATCATTTTCTTTTAGTTATTTATGTAATTGTCTATATAGGTAGTGTAGTACTTATTAATATGTGTCCTGGCTGTGGTCTCTGTGTTTTTAATGTGACATGTCGTGTGCACTGAGCAGTCATTTGTAGCTGTCAGTGTGCTGTGTGCGCTCTGACGTGGCTGGCCGCTCCCCATCTGTACATCCAAATCAGCAGTTCATGCAAGTGCGCTCCCTCAGGACAATATGTGTTGTGAATGGTGGTGGTGGTGGGGGGGGGGGCAACACGTGCGATTCACACGCTTGGCATGTGTTGCCGGGGGCATCGACACTCTGGCACGTTATGTGTGCTGTTTTTTTTTTTTTTGCAACGCCACACACAGACAAATTTCACAACCAGCTCGAAAGTGGTCATCTGCTGACTGTTTTCATGCTAACAGTGTGAATGGCCACACATTTTCTAAGTGTCAAGTGAGCAGTGTTGGATGTTCGTGTGTGTCACCTGGAATTTGGCTGACACCTGCCGTGAGAGGGATCGATGAGCTCTCACAGGGCACACACTGTCTTTCAGCCGCTGGTGTGCATGAATAATTGTAGCGACAAGTGTACGAGGCATTGGAGACATCTATGATTTTTCACGAATAGCATGCAATTTCTCCTTCGCGCACCAGTCGGCTTCAATCGTGTTCTGTGTGAAGTGGCCACTGAAGTTATGCAAAACATCACATGCACAACACAATCAAATCAATTGGTCTTCTTGTAGCCAACGTCTGGTCTTCATATCAAACAGAGGAAGGACACATGACTGTTTTCGTGCCAACAGCACTCACAGTTTGTCTTTGGTTATCCAATTATCCAGCTTGTTTAGTCTACCCAAACAAGACCAAACCGGTTACATGGGCCACAGTGCATGCTATTAAGATAACATGCTCGGTACTCATGAAGCTCGTACACACGCACTTTAATGGTATTCAATGAGCATTCTATTGAGTAAATATCCTTGACAATGTCCTTAAAGTCTAACCCCCGGCCGCCAGTGCCTTCCATAGACAAGATTCCAATTTCTGAAAATTTGTTACCTTCTCCTCTCACTTTTTTTTCCTGTTTTTTCCCCAACAATTTTGCACCTAAACTGGCCAGAATAACGTGATTTCACATGATCAACTAGAGCACAAACCTCTTGTTTCCAATCGCACAAATGTTTACCTTGGTTACTGGTTTATTGGTTATAGCGCAGCAGATAAGAGAATATTTTGAGCAGAATCCTGCAAATGGTGATGAAAGCATCAAATTCAGCACAAATACTCCTTAGACATTCCTCTTTTGAAGAAAAAAACAAAACAAAAAACATTGGCCATTTGAATTTTCAGTCTGCGGTCAGGTAGGAGTCAAGTGAAGAATTACACCCAGACACAAGCAGTCCGTCCCTAGTACTTGAAAGTAATCATCTATCTGCTGCAGCCAGGGGGAACATGGGCGTGTCCTTGGCCTTTTCCAGTTGTTGGGGTCATCAAAATGGAGGAACACGCATAATGGATCATGCATGGTGAAATGCACCACATGGCCAAATGTAGCCAATTTTTCATCACAGTGCAAGTCCTCATCTGATACTCCCTAAATAGCCACTCGTTTGAGTGGTACCCAACGATCCACAGCTCAGCTCCAATACAGCGGAAGCGATCAGAGTGCCGCAGCTAAATGAGCTGCTTGCTGATGCGTTCACTGCGTGTCGATCATTTCATGGAATTTCATCAGGTTTCTGCTTAAAACTGACTTTAGAATGATTTAAGAGGTTTTACCTTTATCATCTGATGGTTAATAATCACAGTCCATTTGATTGCTTTGGGTGAAGAGACTCCGTCTCAGATATCCTGCTGTGGTCTGAAATGACGCAAGGCGGACCGATTTTTTAAGGGCGGACCATTCGGTCTGTGACACCGGATACTTTAAAATGTGGGCGTGGCATCACCATGCTCTCATACATGTGTTTATAAGCCAGAGACAATCCATTTATTTATGAATCCTTTTATTTCATGTCAACTTTATGCTCAAACATCAAAAAATAAAACATTGTTCTTAATAATTTGTACATAAGCTAATACATTCGCATACATAAAGTATAAAAAAAAAATCAAAGCAAACATTCACATACAACTGATCTCAAATCCCTTTAGTTAAAAACAGAAAAAAAAAATATTATAATAGGAAATAAAACCAAATATTTACAATATTCTGTTCAAGCTAAAAACAATAGTTATGTACACATTAGGTGGTCGGTGCTTCTTTCCGAGAACTTGCTTCCATTGAAGAAACAACCAGCAGTGATAAAACGGTGCGTTTCCTGTAAAATCAACACACGGCAGTCGAGTCAAACATGACAGTAAATGGGCTAAAAAATTAATGTTCCAGTGTTACCCTAACATTCAAATTCACACAAATTTGGCTAATATTCAAATACACAAATGCAGTTCCTGTGCCACCTACAGGCAAAGCAGGGAACAGCAGTGGTTTACAGCAACAGGTGCAAACCTACTGACTACTGCCACCTATAGGCAAAGACAGTAATATCAACTGAACAAAGAGGTTTACAAAGGAAAGGAAGAAGAAAATATCAATCATGATCAAATCATATCACATGCTGTGTTTGGAATTACAGCCCCCGAAAAATAACTACAAGCCTCAGTTAGCTTAAGAACTTTGTTAAGCTATCGGCTTTTTTACGTGAAGGAAAATATTGTCACTTTAGCTTTACGTCAATGTGACACAATCATGCTGCACTGCACAAAAGAAAACATATGTTCTCTTAGCATCCCTTAGTTATGCTGCTATAGACTTAGACTGCTGGGGGGTTCCCATGATGCACTGAGTGTTTCTTTCTCTTTTTGCTCTGTATGCACCACTCTGCATTTAATCATTAGTGATTGATCTTTGCTCCCCTCCACAGCATTTCTTTTTCCTGGTTCTCTCCCTCAGCCCCAACCAGTCCCAGCAGAAGACTGCCCCTCCCTGAGCCTGGTTCTGCTGGAGGTTTCTTCCTGTTAAAAGGGAGTTTTTCCTTCCCACTGTCGCCAAGTGCTTGCTCACAGGGGGTCGTTTTGACCGTTGGGGTTTTTCCGTAATTATTGTATGGCTTTGCCTTACAATATAAAGCGCCTTGGGCAACTGTTTGTTGTGATTTGGCGCTATATAAATAAAATTGATTTGATGTGTCATCAAAGCTATAAAAAAAACAATATGATGCTCATTCAACACACCTGCAGGTGGCGCAAGTGCTGCAACTATAGCAACAATTACATTCTTTGATTGTAGGAGGCTGCATCACAATTTTAACATCTATAAATGTAGTTTGCTGGTACCGTTGTTTTTTCTGTCCAGTAGGTGGCATAACCAGTCTGACAAACACCAAACAGCACCCCCTTGTGGTGTATCCAAAGAAATCATTATATTCACAAACTGGTGATATTTTGCCGGTATAAAAATGTACGAGGTCATATAAATTATTTTCTCTCTAAGGTTGTTGGCCTTCAAGTGATCTAAAGTACTGCAGTCCTGCAAAAAACAAAAAAACAACAAAACAAAACAAAAGCGTCAGGTAGGCAGAGGCAGTTTACTACAAACTATGAGTGAAAATGAATGTCGTGCAAAAATGAGTGAAAATGAATGTCGTGCAAAAGAGTGAACATTAAGGTGTTGTTTATCCGGTTTACTCTCCAGTCTGAGAGGGCAATTTGTCATAAAAATGTGTTTAAAAAAAAAAAAAAAAAAAAAAGGAAAAACAAAAAAGATGAATCATCAGCCCTTTGTCCAGCTGAAGTGTTGAACAAATACAGGTTTGCGAAAGATTAAAAACGCAACAATGATGAAAAGGAACTTAGTCACCGTGGCAACGGTTCATGTCACAGATACAAACATTGGCGAGTGGCTGTGCTGTCTGGGCTCGACAGGTATTACCTGTGCTGAAACAGGCAGAACAAGGTGATTATTAACATTTCCATGGAGAGTTCTCTGATTGTTTCTGCTGATTATTTGTTTTCTGTCAGCTCCTTAAATGGTCATCATATCACGAGGAAGTTTCAGCATGGAATATTACCCACATTAATATGTTTTAAAAAAAGTCAAGTATGAATCTCAATACATTCATTGTATTTTCAGACACACATGCACACAGATATAAACAGATATTTACACACAGGAGAAACCAGCACGCTGCTCAGCTTCTGCTTCCACTTCTCCTTAAAAGTTCATGTCTCAAACAATAAATGATTTGACAGTGTGGTGATGATGTTGGCAGTAAACTGGGGAAAAACGTTTTTTTTTTTTTTTTTTAAACATCAATTAAACTTCTTCGGATGTGATCCAAAAGAGTTCCAAATGCATCATGGGAGTCACACAGGACGGTTCCACAGATACAGTTCAGTTCCAAAAGCATGTGCTTGTGTGCTTATGGGCATGTGTGTGTGTGTGTGTGTGTGTGTGTGTAGTCAGTCTGAGTGAAACAGTGCATATGATGAATCAACATAAGTGGTAACTTGTTCAAGTAATGAGAACACACACCAAAATCATCTTTGTCAGCGTTTTCTGGGTTCTGTTGCTTTGGCTCTCGTGGTTTACATGTACTATGTACCACAGGTGGGACGAAGTCACCATCAAGTCACTCTCAAGTCATGAATCCGCAAGTCCCAAGTCAAGTTTCAAGTCATAATGACCACCAATTTTTTGCAAGCTGACCTGAGACTTGACTTGGGACCTGCTTATTCATGACTTGAGAGTGACTTGATGGTGACTTTGTCCTACCTCTGCTATGTACCAGACTGGATGTGGTACCTTGTAGTAGTATCAGACCTGACCATGTGGTGCACCACAATGAACGCATGAGCAAAGTTTTTCCCTTCAAAAACTCAGTACTAAACACCAAATTTCAATAAGTGAATTCAATCAAATAAGAACTCTATGCAGCCATGAGGGATTTTAAGATAACTGTGTTATGAAATCTGGCAACATTCAGCGTACGGCATAGTTTCTTCAGAACATGACCTCCGGTCTGCATTGTCAGGCTCGTTATGTAATTTGATTGTAATTTTGTAATTTTAGGATTACTAAAATTGTGCATTTTTGGAAAGTGTATGCAATAGCCAATCAGAAAACAGACTATTCAATTTTCCTAAAGACCACCAACCACCACCATTGCATTCCATCCATCCATTCATCCATCTTCTATACCCACATCAATTAAAGGTCACTGGGGGCTTATCCAAGCAGTCATAGGGCGTGAGCCGGGGTACACCCTGGACAGGATGCCAGTCTGTCACAGGGCCACATACAGACAAACAAACATATTCAGACTCGCACATCTACAGACAATTTAAAGTTTCCAATCCACCTAACCTGCATGTCTTTGGATGTGGGAGGAAGCCAGAGCACTCGGAGAGAACCCATGCAAATACAGGAAGAACATGCAAACTCCACACAGGAAGACCGCAGGCAGGAGTCAATCCTTTGACCTTCTTGCTGTGAGGCCACACTGCTAACCATTAAGCTACCAGGGTGGGTTCCTTACACTGAAAATACTAAACCACTGTCATCAGTGTCAAGCTGAAATTATAAACTATAATTTTAAGCCTCCATTTTTACAAAGTTAAGCCACAGTGGCTTCTGGAATAAAGGCATCACACATTTTGTGATCGGCTATTGGCTATTTCTTATTGGCTAATATGTAATTTTTTTTTTAAAAATGTAAGATTTTGCAAATATGCACAAAGTTCCAATAAAAGCTGGAACCGGAACACAGTGAACTTTACTATTTGGCCAGTTTACAACTGGGAGGAGACCCATGGTTTCTAAATCTGAGGTAGTGGAAAACTGGACTGCCCCCTTCAGGACAGGAGCAAGTTACCGAGCCAAATGAAGGATGTGATAAAATCAACATCAAATTAAATTCATATATATAGAAAAACTGTAGTGTTAAAAATCTCACTGTAAATATTTCAGGTTTAAATTATAGCAAGCGGACTTTAACTTTCTGAATATCTAATTTAGGCCATGGTATGCCATGGTAGTGGTGCCGCTTCATAACCACAAGGTTATGGGTTTAAAACAGAGGCATTTATCTCCTATAAACAACACTCAAACAGTTGCACTTTTAAATCTGACCAGTGTTAAAGTACACTCTGTAGAGTTGAAAATACACTTTCAGACATTGTAAATGACAGTGTGTCAAAAGTTAATATGATTAAACAGTTAATATTTTCACACAAACAAAAGTGTAACTAACTCTGAACTGGTGAGAATTCGCTATATATAAAATTCTGAACAATGTGTATTTTAACACAATGTTTAGTTTTGCTTGATAAATAACCATGAATTTATTGTCGATTCATTTCCTGTCTATCTAATAAATCAAATAATTTTTTGTTTGTTTTTTTCAGTAGTAACTACATGGTAAGGACGTGTTAACAGTCATGCTGCTTCCATCTGGTCTGATGCAGGTTTCTCTTCAGGTGAGAAAATGAATTACTGTGTATTATTACCAGCTAGTTTCCCTGGAATGCACTGGAATGGGTCATTATTTTTGATCACACGTTCAAAGTGGTGGATGCTAACCAGTTGGCACAAAGCAGCAAGATAGACATGAATGATTTTGGTATGTGTGCGCTCATCATTTGGTGGACCACAAGAGTTGGTCCGTGTACCGCTTCATCCATGGTGTGTTCACTTGGCTGGTGTGTGTGTGTGTGTGTGTTAATTCTGGTGACGCTTCATGTGCAGGGCCAGGTGGTCGGAGCGTGAGAAGCAGCGGCTGCAGGCGATACACTTGAAGGGTTTGGCTCCGGTGTGTTTCCGATAGTGTCTAGTCAGCTCATCTGAACGGGCGAAACGCCAGTCGCAGTTCTCCCATGTACAACGGTACGGCTTCTCACCTGCAGGATAGAGGAAGAGACGTGTTTTAATCTGGGGAAAAAAGATTTATACCTATATTTACAAACATAACATCATAAAGCTTTTTATGCAGTAACCATAGATCTGTGATCATGATAACATACCGCTCTGCCGTATCATAGATCAGTGGTGGAAATCGGTTGCGGTGGAACAGATTTCTGCTGTGTCCATACAAGATTCACAGAGAGATGCGAGATAAATGTATTTGAATCTGGTGTTTTGAGAAACTCTTTATATATGGTTGGAAAATGTGACATATTGTATTTTTATCATTATTAGTTCCTTTTTATCCACATAATTACAAAATTAGAAAATACTGGCAGATTGAATAATATTTTTGAGATCCTCCCCATGTCAACATCAACCCTCACTCATAATAAAGGTATTCCCAAAAATTACACACTCAAAAAAAAAAAAAAAAAAAAGACTCACTGGATGAACTCAATTCAATTATGTGCAGGATTTCCATCTAATAAATATATGTAGCCCCAACTCAAACAAAACACCCATGCAAGATAATTTAATTTAGTTGGGACTACATATATTTAAATTAATTTATGTAAGATATCACTTGGAAGAGTGGTGAAGCATCTTGAAGACCAACAAGAAGTCCACCTGCTGGAGACTTCTATCCTGCTTGAATTACTGAGAGCCACCGATGTGTTCAAGTGCAAAACAAACAAACAAACAAACAAACAAACAAACAAACAAACAAACAAAGACCCCTCCCTCTCACACACTTTAAACCTCCAAGAAAACAGTTCCACCATTTTTTACATGGATGCAATTTTGCAGTGACAAGTAATGAGTGAAATATCTAATGATAGGTTCATATGCTGCCATTAAAATTCAAAAGGGTCTACTTTGTGAGTGTACAGTACAGTAATAATTGTCATGTGGACAAATTTTAATTTCACAGTATGACAGCATTTCATTGTTGCTATTCAATAAGTTTAAATGAGCAAATGTAAAATGTTCTGATTCATGAACATCAGTTACTTTGCATTTTGTGAACATATTTAAAATTCTGTACATAAAATTCAGCAGTCCCAATAACTCTGACAAGGACTTTACCAACACTGAAACAAGAGAAGTGTTGGACCAAATGACTAAAGTGCTTCAATTAGTAACACTTCAACTTAAATAATATTTACAAAAACTTGTTGACCTAATTTGAACAAACGGAATTATTTTTAACATTACCAATTGACAAATTTAAATGTTTTCTATTTTTCTCACTGTAGAGTTTAAGTAGTAAATACAACTCAAGCTCATGCCATTTTGTGATGGTATTATGACAAGTAAATTAATCTAATGGTCTGTGATACCCAGTGGTGGACACAGTTCTGCTAATAGGCTAACTGGCAAAGCAAACGTTTTCATTAGCAGATTAGCTTTTCAGCTACCTTTGAAAACCATGAGCAGATTAATTAGTTTCTGCTAAATTTTGTTCCACTAACTTTCAGTCCACTAACATTTTTTTTTTTTTTGGTGGTAAAGTGAGTAAATTTAACAGTCAAAAACAATTGTAAACCCTAAAATCATACATGCTACTTCCTGTTTATGAACGAGGGAGCTTGCTAACATTTCTGGTTTACACGTCAAAGCACACAAGCAGCATGAAGTTACGCTGTGAACAAAAATGGTACGTAAGCAGCTCAAAAGTCAGGATTGTTATATATTTATTTTTCATGCATTAGTTTTGTGTTTGTGAATGCAATATGGGTGAGCTTGCGCTTCGTTAATGGTTATAAATATATAATACAGAGCTAAACTGTGACTTCTAATACTGCAATATACTGCTTTTGATAAAGATGATGACAGTGTTTAGGTTTTTATTTATGTTTTATTTATTTTTTGTGCATTTATTTTGTGTTTGTAATTGCCTTTGAATTTACCCAGCAGCACCTGCGGTGCTAAAATTCAAAATTGGTTTATCAGTAGCCCACAGTGTAATCTGATGTGGCCACGACTGAGTCAAGACTAAAAGTTAGCTGTAACGTCCGCTAAATTTTTTTTATCAGTTTATCGTAGAGCTAGAAATAGCAAAAAAAAAAAAAAAAAAACGCGTCACGACAATGCGACTCATTTCATACCATGAAAAAAGCGTGCGACTGGGCCGAGTAAATAAGACAAATTCTGAAAGCAAATACTAAGTTTTGTTGACATTACTATTCATGTTTTTCCACAGTCAGGAGTATTAAATTTAATTATACATTAAATCTACTTTTAGTCATTGTCATGCCATGTACTGTATGTGTTAGTATTGCAGCAATGCAGTTTTCATCTTTTAGTGATCTTGTTCACCTGAAATCTGTTGGTCATTAATACGATAAAATAACTGATAAGTGGAGATTTAAAATTAACGTGAGCTTTGCTTTTTAAATAATCTTAAAGTGATCACTTCTTTCGTGAGGGAAAATCAAACTTATTATTTCATACATACTTTTATACTTGCTTATTATATCTTCAATTATCGTGACTATGAAAGTGGTTCATACATAATTACATGCTGGATAAGAAGGCATGAAGTAGCTCCAACAATAACACTTACGTTACCACACCCACACTCAGGCATTTCTCTGCAGTGCCACATTGCCAAACAATGAGCTAATCATCAACATGGAGCACAAGGCTGGTACGCAAACAACAAGAAAGAAAAATGTCATCTTTCATGGCGGAAGTTGAAATTAATATCTTAGAATCAATGGCATGAGCACAAACACAAGTTCAGCAGAGACAGCCAAACAATAAGACTCCATTGAGCACACATTCCTCAAACTGTGGCGTGTTCTGGAGCCAAACAGAATACAGACCATTTTCCAAAACAACATTAAAAATCATTATGGATAAAATGGTGTTCATTGCATAAACATCTGGTTTTAATGCAGGTTTGAGTCATTTCCTTTCATTCAAACATCAGTTCTGATAGTAGAGAAGCTTGAATCTTCGACTGGACTGGGTTGCTTGACGCGAGGACGTTTCGCTTCAAATCAAGAAGCGAAACGTCCTCGCGTCAAGCAACCCAGTCCAGTCGAAGATTCAAGCTTCTCTACTATGGAAACCACCTGGACAACTGAGAGCCTACACAGAATCAGTTCTGATGTTTTCTAGGTATTTCTTTTGGACAAAAAGTGTTGCTTTGATTGTCTTGTGTTTTGGCACCAAGAAGCACAAGTACGGCCAAAGCTTCAATGATACCAACGACATGAAAGGGGTAATTTCCAAATAATATGTTAGGGAACACAAATGTTAGATTTAGCTAGCTCACATGAAAGTAATTAAGTAAATAAGGTAAAAGTTTGAAACTAGCTAATGTTAGAATTCATCCATAGACACCTGACAGAATCTATTTCAGAACCTCTGAAGATAAGAAACCAGTGTGTTAAAAAAGCTGGGTTAGTTACTGATACTAACTTACTACAGTATATTTTGTTTGTGCCACAGACCATAGAATTAAACTGTCATGATGGGAATGAGATGGTCAGACAAATGGCATGGCCCCCTTTAGGGGTGTCTGCAGAGCCGGCCCAAGGCATACGCCAACTACGCGGTCGCTTAGGGCCTCCACGCCACCAGGGGGCCCCGAGACGTTGTGATAAAAAAGTAAATATATACATGAAATTAAAATAATATTGAATAATTTAAATGAAATTGTATTACACCCGAAAAAATACATTCATTTTGACAAAATACCAATACTAGGTTAATTGATGCCTCCTGTTGGCTGATGCCACCGTTGGGCAAATTTAGATGCACCGCTTGGGTCAGGTGATCGATGACTAATCGTGAGGACTGAAGTGAGTGCAAGTCATGTCTCAGAAAAGAAATTATCCCTCTGGAGCGGAGAAAAGAAAAAAGAAGTTGGAAGACGAGAAAAAACAAGACAAAGGTAGGTTTGCATGACCAATATTACAGTTTTTGTTGTCATTATTTGCGAAATGCTCCGTTCGTTTAGTGTAAAGTGCTTTAGGTGTCTTAAAGTCAGAGGCGATTGCTCTAAGACTGCAAGGGAAGCTCAGCTTCCCCTAAAATGTCAAAAAATAAGTGATCAAATATATACTGTTGCGTGTACATGTCATTGACTAAATATGCGCTACAACTCGCACAACTTTTGTTCAGAATCAGCTTCTTATCAGTGGTAACGGTGCAAAAGGTGGGGAAAAGTAGCTCAGCTCTCAATGGTTTGCAGGCCAAAGTTAAGGCAATAGCCCCCAGTGCAATGTGTGTGCATTGCTATGCACACACATTGCTGTTATGTTGTGGATTTCTATGTTCATTTTGGAGATTATTTAAGTATTGTATTTATTATTTAAGTATTTAATTTTGATTACGACTTTATTTTTCTGTAAGATAATGTGAATGTCATATGATTCTATTTTGTATTTGGATATTGAACATTTTGCACACCATTGCACATCTGAAAGAAGTTAAACTATTTAACGTGTTTACTATAAATGCAGTCTCCTGCCTGCTGATGTTACTTTCAAATAGTTAAATTAATGAGCCATACTTATACATCACTCTGTATGTAGAAGTTAATTAAAACATATTTATGAGTTTGCTACCCCTTTAAGGTTAAAAACAAGAATGACACCTATATGATGTAAGATAATTACAAATAATGCTAATGATTGTGGGTACGTTACAAACATAACAGTGTAGCCTATGGAATAATGAGGCATCTGGTGCTGAGGTGATGGTAGGGGCCAAATTTCATTTGGGGGCCAAATGAAAGGCCACATAAAGGCTTGGGCCAGCCCTGGGTGTCTGAAATCGCATTACAAGATCCTTTACAGCCACGAATATGGGAAATCTATTGTAAGATTTATAATTATAGACCTCTGCCCCTCCAAAAAAAAAAAAAAAGCAAAAAAAAAAATAAATAAAAACAAAACAAAACAAAAAAACAAACACAAAAAACAAACACACAATCCCACCCTCTTTTTGGGGTGTCCAAGTCTGGGGTGGGGTGACCAGAACCCCACTCTGCCTAGTAACCGCTTTAATTTGAACGATGAGTACGGCCGAACTGAAATTCCTTAAAGAAATCCATTTATCAACCAGCGCTGAGTGAGTGCGACCATATTGGGGTCATTAAGTGCTCGTTACCAGCCCGGTCCTGTTGGTACTGATTAGATAGCTTCTTGCAGTGACCATCAATCACGTAGTGACAACCATTATCAGAGCGATGAGTCCAAAGAGCACATGGCAAACGTGACGAGAACATGACTTTAAAACACACAGAAAAGCTTTGCATATCTTTGATGAATATAAACAGTTTTTACCCACAAACACCAGGGAGCATCTGTGTTTTAAAAATAAAGGTTTATCAAAATTTAAGTTCAACAAATTGATAGTCAAATTTCAACATAAAAAAAAAAAGACTGTTTGGTTCAGGGTGAAGTAGTCTTAGCAGTTGAGAATGGACTTATTGTGTATGTAGGACTTTCTAAACAAGATAAAGCCTTGTAAACACGTTTGTAATTCCTCGCTCCTGAGGATCATGTCTGGGTGCCTCAGCAGTCCTCCAGCCTCTTATCTGGACAATATCCTGTTTCTAGAGCAAACTGTTGTCTGTGTTTGAGGCGGCGTTCTAACGTCTTTGTATAGACGCTCGAGGCTGTGGACCTGCAGGTGTGTTTGTTTTGGTTGTATAGTCTGCTGCTGGGGTCAAAGCAGTCGCCTCCCTCCAACTATTAACCCTGCGTGCTAGCAAACAGCCGGGTGAAACATGACACGCAGCACGGACACACAAAACAAACACACTTGCCTGGTACAGGTCGGTAAATAAGCTGCCAACGAAAGCCCTAATCGGTCCACCTGTGCTTTCATTCATGCTTTTAGTCAGAACTGAGATTTTGGGACATTTACTTGCTGTCAAATGATCTGTGTGTTCAATGTAAGATCATGTACACGATCATGTGAATTTGAAAATGTATTCCCCCCATCCCACACACATTTTGAATTCGGTGTTAGCAAAGCTATTATTTTCAAATATACAGTGCATCTGGAAAGTATTCACAGTGCTTCACTTTCCCCACATTTTGCTATGTTACAGCCTCATTCCACAATGGAGTAAATTCAATTTGTTCCTCAAAATTATACACACAACACCCCATAATGACAGTATGAATTTTTTCCCAAGATTTTTACAAATGTATTATTATTATTATTAATAATAATAACAATAAAAAACTAAGAAATCACAGTTACATAAGTATTCACAGTCTTTGCCACGAAGCTCAAAATTGAGCTCAAGTGCATCATGTTTTCACTGATCATCCTTGAGATGTTTCTACGGCTTAAATGGAGTCCATCTGGGGTAAATTCAAGTTACTGAACATGATTTGGAAAGCCACACACCTGTCTACATGTGTGCCAATGTTCTCCTTCCAATCTATTGGAGCTTGGGAGATGCTACAAAGAGGAATGGGTAAAACTGCACAAAGATAGGTGCACCAAGCTTGTGACATCATATTCAAGAAGGCTTGAGGCTGTAATTGCTGACAACAGTGCATCAACAAGGTTTGAGCAAACAAAGTATTGAGCAAACACTGTATAGAATTTTGATGATAAAATGAATTTCATCCATTCTGGAATACGTTTGCAACATAACATGTGGAACAGGTGCAGCGCTGTGAATACCTTCCAGATGCACTGTATACAAAATATGTTTCCATGAATACACTACCCATTATTTGAAAAGTTTGACCTTAGTGTCTATTAACCAATCAAAAATGTGGCTCATATTAGTTTGAATGTGATCACTGACTAAATGATAATAAATGAATTCAAATTTCAAATAAGGAAATATCCTACCACTTGTACAGACCAGAATTTCAGCACCTTAAAGTCAATCCAGTGGAGGCGCTTATATACCGCTTATTGCAACAGATCAAAACAGATGTTTGTAGGAATCACGGCTCCTTTGTGAAGAAAATCGGAAAATCGTTCACTAGGACTCATCAGCAGCCTCGTATGAATCCTGCGATCTTTTTCTGCCGACGCACCTGGGAGCTCGTACGTCCCATGTCTTCTGTTTCGGAGATCTGTGTACACAGATTCTCTCGTTTCCAGAGAGAACTTCATGGATTTCTCCAGGAGGTTTTCTACCTTCCATGTTCTCTGTCTCCACCATCTACTTCTGCTCCTCATCTCCTTTTGCATTCCCACTTTCCTCTACTTCCTGTTCAGTCTGCTTCACGTTTTATAAAAGAGTTTCTTACTCCAGCTTACTTTCCAGCTCTTGCATCTCCCTCTCTTTAGCTTCTTCAAAGTGAAGGAATGTATAAATATGTTTTTAAAACTTGCTCAGTCGGACCGCTGGCCGCTCACCGTTATCACTGCATCGGCACCGGTGTCGCAGACCGAACGGTCCCTCCTAAAAATTGGTCCGTCCTGCCTTCACTGCGCATGTGTCATTAACCGCGGTTCACCGATTATCACCTCATTTCTGCTTAAAACCACACTCCAGTCATCATCTATCTCAGTGACAGATATCTGAAGCTTTTTTACAAGTCATTTCCAATTAAATTCAGCATTATTTCATCATAAAAGACAGAGGAAGCGATCAGAGCACCGCGGTTACATGAGCTGCTAGCCGTTGCATTCGCTGCTTGCCCGTCATTTCAAAATGTCACCAAATATCGCTATGTTTCCACTTAAAATGGCCTTGTTTCTGCTTAAAACTGACTTTAGAATGATTTAAGAGGTTTATCTTGTCATCTGATTGTTAATAATCACATTCTCAGATGAGCTGCTGAGCTTTGAAATGACGTTTGCGCAGTGGAGGCAGGGTGGACCAATTTTTAGGGGGGGCCGTTTGGTCTGCGACACCGGGCTTATGAAAGAGGGCCAGACTGATGCGCGACTGTTGATGATCTGTGTGAATACCATTGAACTGTTGCAGATTTAAAATAAAGGAGATGTTAATTATGCTGTTAAAACATGCTGCTTGTGTGTTCCACTTGCAGTGCTCATATGAAATAAAGCGAGAGGAAACAACAATGATTTGGAGAATGCTTGATCAGGCCCAACTCTGATCACTTCGACTGGTTGGAGACATCACTAGTTTAATATACACATTTTGATAAATTAGCATCAGGCAAAAGTGACATTCATTACCTTCAAATACATATTCCATGAAAAAACAGGGTCTTTGTCCAGTTTTTTTTTCCTACTGTGTAGCTGCTGACACACTCAGTGACCCAAATAACTCATCATAAAATTCCCACACAAATTTTACAATTGACAGACAAGGTAAAATATCAACAGATATGTGATATGTAAAATATGTGCCGTTCATAATGTGTATTCGTTCATGTCATTTGGGCCTTAAAAGATCTTACAGTCAATAGAGTATGACGGTATAGTCTAATGATATTTCATAACCATCTGTGTGAGGTTTAAGTGAGTCAAAGAACAAACACTTTCAAGCTCTCCAGGACGCCCATAAACTCTTTGTGAATCTCTTCAGTTTATCAGTCCAGTTAATGTTTGTGAAGAGGGCTGGAGGGTTCTCTAATCAGCGCGCACACACACACACACACACACAGAGTTAAGAAGAGGACATGAAATTTCAGCTGTAGTTTGCTAAAGGCACAGAGGAGACTTGAACTGAGATTTCATGTTTACGGTTTCAAATGTACTTTGTGCCTCACAGTCGCGGTGAAGCAACAGACAAGTTAGCCTTGGCCCAGTTTCTCCAATCACATCCACAGAAGCTGTGATAAAGGATTAAAACACAAAGACACAGCTTCATTCTGAGCAAATCACTAGTCACTTACTGCGTTGAACAAATGAGCCGAGAGGTGTAACAGACCACAAAACTCAGTTGGGCTCCTATCAAGTGGCAGGAGGGGACAGTAGAACATTGTTGACCATTTTTAAAAGACGGCTATATTAAACGGCAATATGAACAGTAGTATTGAATAAAAAGTGCCTGTCAATTAATAAAAAAGTTATTAAAAAAGAAAAGAAATCCAAGCAGACCTTTCATAACTTTGAACTCATAACTAAAACTTTTAAGTCCATAACTTCAAATTCTGTTTAAAAAAAAATGAGGATTCTACACTGTCGAGGTTGTGACAGGTTAATACTACTCCTACTCCTACTACTACAGCAGCATCCATCCACTTTCTATACCTGCTTACTCCAATTAAGGGCTGGGGGTGCTGGAGCATATCCAAGCAGTCATAGGGCATGAGGCAGGGTACACCTTGGACAGGGCGCCACTGTATTGCTGGGCTACAACTACTATTAATAATGCTAAAAATAATGCACTTTATAATAAATAATGGCACTTTCTAGATAAATACATCAATTTTCCCGAGTAGGCACACTACTCTGCAAAAGTTCGGAAAAGTTGTCTGATGACACCACAGCACACACTCACTGGTCTGAATGATGTCATCAAGATCAGTGCGCACATTCAGCCCTCAACTCTTGACATTTGAGAGTGATTATTACCGTGCTTGGATTGCTGATGTGCATCTAGCTCAGGTGGGCAACGAGGCCGAGACAGTGCTGCACACCATATCTACTGTGAAGCATTGGGGTGGAAACATCATGCTTTGGGGCTGTTTTTCTGCAAAGGGGACAGGACAACTGATCCGTGTTAAGGGAAGAATGAACAGAGCCATGTATCGTGAGATTTTAAGCCAAAACCTCCTTCCATCAGTGAGAGCACTGAAGATGCAACGTGGCTGGGTCTTCCAGCATGACAATAATCCCAAACATCGCTCAGGCAACAAAGGAGTGGCTCCGTAAAAAGCATTTCAAGGTCCTGGAGTGGCCTTGCCAGTCTCCAGACCTCAACCCCATAGAAAATTTGTTGAGGGAGTTGAAAGTCCATGTTGCCCAGCGACAGCCCCAAAACATCACTGCTCTAGAAGAGATCTGCATGGAGGAATGGGCCAAAATACCAGCTACAGTGTGTGCAAACCTGGTGAAGACTTACAGGAAACCTTTGACCTCTGTCATTCCCAACAAAGATTATGTTACAAAGTACTGAGTTGAATTTTTGTTATTGACTAAATACTTATTTTCCACTACAATTTACAAATAAATTCTTTAAAAATCCTACAATGTGATTTCCTGGATTTTTTTTTTCATTTTGTCTCTCAGTTGAAGTGCACCTATGTTGAAAATAAGAGACCTCTCTCATCTTTCTAAGTAGGAGAACTTGCACAATCAGGGGCTAACTAAATACTTTTTTCACTGTAAATATTTGGACACTAGCATTAAATTATATCAAAGGTATTATTTTTCTCATTTAAACTCTTAATGAGACTCCAGCTTATTAATTAATCAAAAACCCAGACAGAGCTTTAATTCATTTGAAAGCTTGACTCTTAGTCTTGTCCATCCAAATTGGAAGTCCCAAAAACCAGTTTTATTTGTTATTATCTATCGTCCACCTGGTCATTACTGTTAGTTTCTCTGTGAATTTTCAGACCTTTTGTCTGACTTAGTGCTTAGCTCAGATAAGATAATTATAGTGGGCGATTTTAACATCCACACAGATGCTGAGAATGACAGCCTCAACACTGCATTTAATCTATTATTAGACTCAATTGGCTTTGCTCAAAATGTAAATGAGTCCACCCACCACTTTAATCATATCTTAGATCTTGTTCTGACTTATGGTATGGAAATTGAAGACTTAACAGTATTCCCTGAAAACTCCCTTCTGTCTGATCATTTCTTAATAACATTTACATTTACTCTGATGGACTACCCAGCAGTGGGGAATAAGTTTCATTACACTAGAAGTCTTTCAGAAAGCACTGTAACTAGGTTTAAGGATATGATTCCTTCTTTATGTTCTCTAATGCCATATACCAACACAGTGCAGAGTAGCTACCTAAACTCTAAGTGAGAGAGTATCTCGCCAATAGTTTTACATCCTCATTGAAGACAACTTTGGATGCTGTAGCTCCTCTGAGAGCTTTAAATCAGAAGTGCCTGACTCTGTGGTATAACTCACAAACTCGCAGCTTAAAGCAGATAACCCGTAAGTTGGAGAGGAAATGGTGTCTCACTAATTTAGAAGAGCTTCACTTAGCCTGGAAAAAGAGTCTGTTGGGACATCTTACTACTCATCAGTAATTGAAGAAAATAAGAACAACCCCAGGTGTCTTTTCAGCACTGTAGCCAGGCTGACAAAGAGTCAGAGCTCTATTGAGCTGAGTATTCCTTTAACTTTAACTAGTAATGACTTCATGACTTTCTTTGCTAATAAAATTTTAACTATTAGAGAAAAAATTACTCATAACCATCCCAAAGACGTATCGTTATCTTTGGCTGCTTTCAGTGATGCCGGTATTTGGTTAGACTCTTTCTCTCCGATTGTTCTGTCTGAGTTATTTTCATTAGTTACTTCATCCAAACCATCAACATGTCTATTAGACCCCATTCCTACCAGGCTGCTCAAGGAAGCCCTACCATTATTTAATGCTTCGATCTTAAATATGATCAATCTATCTTTATTAGTTGGCTATGTACCACAGGCTTTTAAGGTGGCAGTAATTAAACCATTACTTAAAAAGCCATCACTTGACCCAGCTATCTTAGCTAATTATAGGCCAATCTCCAACCTTCCTTTTCTCTCAAAAATTCTTGAAAGGGTAGTTGTAAAACAGCTAACTGATCATCTGCAGAGGAATGGTCTATTTGAAGAGTTTCAGTCAGGTTTTAGAATTCATCATAGTACAGAAACAGCATTAGTGAAGGTTACAAATGATCTTCTTATGGCCTCAGACAGTGGACTCATCTCTGTGCTTGTTCTGTTAGACCTCAGTGCTGCTTTTGATACTGTTGACCATAAAATTTTATTACAGAGATTAGAGCATGCCATAGGTATTAAAGGCACTGCGCTGCGGTGGTTTGATTCATATTTATCTAATAGATTACAATTTGTTCATGTAAATGGGGAATCTTCTTCACACACTAAGGTTAATTATGGAGTTCCACAAGGTTCTGTGCTAGGACCAATTTTATTCACTTTATACATGCTTCCCTTAGGCAGTATTATCAGACGGCATTGCTTAAATTTTCATTGTTACACAGATGATACCCAGCTTTATCTATCCATGAAGCCGGAGGACACACACCAATTAGCTAAACTGCAGGATTGTCTTACAGACATAAAGACATGGATGACCTCTAATTTCCTGCTTTTAAACTCAGATAAAACTGAAGTTATTGTACTTGGCCCCACAAATCTTAGAAACATGGTGTCTAACCAGATCCTTACTCTGGATGGCATTACCCTGACCTCTAGTAATACTGTGAGAAATCTTGGAGTCATTTTTGATCAGGATATGTCATTCAATGCGCATATTAAACAAATATGTAGGACTGCTTTTTTGCATTTACGCAATATCTCTAAAATTAGAAAGGTCTTGTCTCAGAGTGATGCTGAAAAACTAATTCATGCATTTATTTCCTCTAGGCTGGACTATTGTAATTCATTATTATCAGGTTGTCCTAAAAGTTCCCTGAAAAGCCTTCAGTTAATTCAAAGTGCTGCAGCTAGAGTACTGACGGGGACTAGAAGGAGAGAGCATATCTCACCCATATTGGCCTCTCTTCATTGGCTTCCTGTTAATTCTAGAATAGAATTTAAAATTCTTCTTCTTACTTATAAGGTTTTGAATAATCAGGTCCCAACTTATCTTAGGGCCCTCATAGTACCATATCACCCCAATAGAACGCTTTGCTCTCAGACTGCAGGCTTACTTGTAGTTCCTAGGGTTTGTAAGAGTAGAATGGGAGGCAGAGCCTTCAGCTTTCAGGCTCCTCTCCTGTCGAACCAGCTCCCAATTCAGATCAGGGAGACAGACACCCTCTCTACTTTTAAGATTAGGCTTAAAACTTTCCTTTTTGCGAAAGCTTATAGTTAGGGCTGGATCAGGTGACCCTGAACCATCCCTTAGTTATGCTGCTATAGACTTAGACTGCTGGGGGGGTTCCCATGATGCACTGAGTGTTTCTTTCTCCTTTTGCTCTGTATGCACCACTCTGCATTTAATCATTAGTGATTGATCTCTGATCCCCTCCACAGCATGTCTTTTTCCTGGTTCTCTCCCTCAGGCCCAAACAGTCCCAGCAGAAGACTGCCCCTCCCTGAGCCTGGTTCTGCTGGAGGTTTCTTCCTGTTAAAAGGGAGTTTTTCCTTCCCACTGTAGCCAAGTGCTTGCTCACAGGGGGTCGTTTTGACCGTTGGGGTTTTTACGTAATTATTGTATGGCCTTGCCTTACAATATAAAGCGCCTTGGGGCAACTGTTTGTTGTGATTTGGCGCTATATAAATAAAATTGATTGATTGATATACTGTGTCAACTCTTCTTTTAAAACAGGGTTGCTGAACAATAGAGTTGTAAATGAATGCAAAGTGTCTTTCCTTTCTAAACCTCTTTTTCATTTGAATAACTCAAGGACAACAATTATCCAGACATTAAGAGGTAATAAGTGAATAGATAGTGATAGAACAACCCCATCTATGAACAACTCATCAGGACAACACTTTAAAACCAACCCTTTGCATTAAACACTGAAAGAAACAACACCACACAGTTTGCCTTGAAGAAAAAAAAAACAAAAAACAAAACAATTTCACTCACTTCCACAACACAAATGAGTGACAACATTTCACTATGTTAAAGACTCTGTGGAGGTGATGGTCTAGTGGTTAAGTGTTGGGCTTGAGACCAGAGGATCCTTGGTTCAAATCCCAGCCCTACTGGAAAATTACTAAGGGCCTTTGGAAAAGGTCCTTAATCCCCTAGTTGCTCCCGGTGTGTAGTGAGCGCCTTGTGTGGCAGCACCCTGACATTGGGGTGAATGTGAGGCCTTATTGTAAAGCGCTTTGAGCATCTGATACAAATGGAAAAGCGCTATATAAATGCATTTCATTTACCATTTATCTGTGCCAAGACTGATTAGATAGATAAAAGGTTTTACAATTCTGTCTGAATGAGGACAGACCCAGAAATGCTCCTTATAGCTGTTCAGCTGACAACTACATTCACAGACGCTGAACGGTGTCTGTTGGGCTTCCTTGTTCCTTGGTGGATGATACTGTAATTAATCACCATTTACGTCATGCAGCTGGCAGACGCTTTTACCCAATTCAGGCTGAGAACACAGCAGCAGTACGCTGACTGAAACGTGAAGCTCTTTGGAGCTAACATTGATAATGATAAAACAAACAAACAAACAAAAAAATAAATAAATAAAACTCAAACTTTGTCATACACAATGGCGGGGGAAATTTTCAGGCATTCAGCACATTTTGAAAAATTACTGAGATTCAAAATTCAAAGCGACTTGTATGACAATGGGTCAGTCAAGATCTCCCATGTAGTCATTTGATCACAGACTCTTCAACTTGTTGTTGTTGTGTGTTGGGGGGGGGGGGGGGTTTGGCTGGACAAGGTTGGGTTGTTGTGTTTATTTTCCTTCCCAGGTGATTTGGGGCTGTTCTCTGAGGAAAATGTGCTGCAGAAGAGTCTCTCTCCTCTGTTACGATGATTGGCTGCACCTGTTGCATTCTTGTGCGGCTCTCTATCAGGACAGTCCACGACACCTGTGATGTTCACGTGCAGATCTGAGAACTTCCAGCTGGTACCAATGTAGTGATGAAGAACTACATTTAAACCAGCAGTGAATTGGATAAGATTGCCGGAGAATACGACCTTGTGGGGACGCTGAGGGCCGTTTCAGAGTCTGACATCACGCCTGTGAAGGAGGACGAGGGTGAGAGACAAACGTTATCAGCACACGGGAGAGGTGAATATTCTGAAAAGTTTATCCATGAATGTAAATTGGCGTCTTATACGCAGCTATAAGTAATTATTGGTAGAAAGTGTTTGGCGTGCTCCTCACGGCAGTGGCGTGCGGATTAATGATCCTGCACTAGCTGTGAGCAGCAGCCTCTTTGAACTAAGTTTTGAAACCAGACCTAAATGTGTAGCTGATAAGTTTGCCTCTAAACAATATTTCGTAGTAATAAGTGTTGAATAATCTCATCTCTGTTCCTCCTTCACAGAGTACAGTCTGGGAAAGTCACCTGGGGGGGGGGGGGGTTGGCGGAACTCCTGAGTCCTGAACGTTCGGACTCCGACTGTTGAGACGCTGAGAGAGCACGCCGTCTTTTCACCTCACCAGAACTTAAATTATTTAGTATTTCATGTATAGCACAAAGGGGAGAAAAATAAATGTTTTCTTTTTAGAACTGCTTCTGCTTATTTCATGCTGGGTTCAGTCAGATACTGGACCGCTCCTCAATCCGCGTCTTATCCATAACAGTTGTGTTCACATGCACCTTTTGTCTTTGTTTTCTCAGGTAAACTGTCACCATTTCATTAATTTTTCAGACTTCTGATTCGATTTTAAGGGCATCAATCAGTGACTGGTATGGAAACACCTGAAGCTCTGATGAGGAGACGTATACGTAAACCCTTGATTTGTGAGCACTGTGGCCCAGGGCTGCACAGAAACACTAACATTATGTTTGCCTCTGCTGGTGGTACTGTTGGTGATTAAAGCTACAGTGTGTAGAATTTACTGTCATCTAGTGGTGATGTTGCAAATTAAATATGGCCGTTGCTGGTCATGACTTTTTTTCCTCTTCATGTTTTTTCTTTTTTGTCAACAGGGACTCGTGCAGCTTTGCCTTTTTTGTGATAAGCACCATCACGTGATTATTTGCTGCAGGCAGTTACACACACATGAACCAATCGGTATGAATATGACATTTCATTTCTGCTAATAAACACCCCTAAATCTTACACACTGTAGCTTTAAAATTTGCTTGGCATGAATAAGAACTTGATAATGAAGTAAGTGCAGTTTGACCATATGGCATGTTGCACTAGGTGGCAGCATGCTGCTTGAAGATGCCATTAAATCAGGCAAAGAAGATGGCGATGACATCTGCCTCTTGAAAATGATTTTTCCAAGTATCAGGGTCTTGTTTATAAAACAATTTTTAAAAACCTGAGACTAGAGCAACTAGAGATCTGTGACCAAGCTCATAAAATGACACTCCACACTCTGCCATATAAGTGATAGTGAAAATTTTTGATGAAGAAGCTGAATTAAACCAAAACCCACTTAGTCCACTTAAGGGTCACAGGGGGATGGTGTCTATCCTAGCAATCACTAAGCCAGAGGCGGGGTGCACCCTGGGCAGGCCGACACACTTACTCACACCTACTGTCAATTTAGGCCAAGTATCCATATAGCTGCTTTCCCCCCTTGTCAGAAAAGCACTAAGACGGAGCCAAGAACACTTCCTAGTGCTTTCTTAAAAAATAAAAAGTGCTCCTCGTGAGATTTGTTTCTATGACAACAATAAACAGCAAACGACTAGCTTATAATGCATACGGGGATAAAAGCGTTCACCCTCAGCAGAACCATAGGGTCTGGCCAATATGCTATCACAGATAAGATTTGTTGTGTCAAATATCAGCCAACTGTAGACAAGAACAGACAAAAAGAAACTTTGCTTTTGTTGTGCTGTGTTATCAGTGCACTATGTTTTCAGATGGGGCAAAACTTGTCACTCTAACCGGAGAAGAAGCGCATGTCTTTCTAACCTGCATGTCTTTGGCGATGGGAAGCAAAAACATGCAAACGCCACACAGGAAGAAACAGGTCGGATTTGAACTGTGACCTTCTAGCTGTGAGGTAACCATGAACCAGAACTATTCTCCATCAGACACATCTTCATATGGAGTGTTACTACTGTGCGAAGTTTCAATGAAGCCTATAACGCGGTTTAGGAGTTGTAATGACAAGACACATGGACAGACTGACAGACCCCCTGCCAACAAAAAATTGGGGGGTTATAAAAATTAAATTTACTGAATCAACCTGGGCCTATGATCCACAAATCCCCTGTGAGCCATCAGACCAGCGTTAATGTTTAGCATGAATATTCAGAGTTCATCAGGCCATCACTTATAAGAGACACATTTAGAAAGTACGAAACAGGCTTCTTCTTTCACTTCATCATCATGGTGCACATATGTAGCCACGGGCCTTTGTCATACACTTAGTCCCACAATGCTTCAGTGTTTAATTTTCTGTTTACTCTTCTCATTGTTCATTTTATTTGTCTTTTGTTCTGCTGTATCCTGCTGCAACAACCCAAGTTCCACACTGGGATCCATAAAGGTCCATCTTATCTTTTTTTTTTGTTTGCACATTCATGTGTTCATCCTTTTTGAGTCAATGTTTTCAAGCGGAAGAAGCACAGTAAGTTTCAGCTGATGAATATATCGACCAAATACAACTCAGAGACTGCTGGAAATCCACAAGGTTTCATCTTACAGCATGGAAACGCATGTGCGTCTGCCCATTTTGCAAACCCTCCTCCATCCTGTGAAAAGGGACTGAAAAGCAGGAGTAACTGGTTTGGTGTTCGTTCTAACTGTGCATCTTGCGTCTATATTTCGCTTTTTGCTTCATGTACCCCTCCTCCCTCCTTTGTTCAGTCTCTCTGGGGAGAACAAGTACGAACACGTACAAACACAACGGAAGAAAAGCAAAAGCCCTTTAGCAAGTGCATACATTTTTTTCATCCCATTTTTCTCATCATTGCTGTGTTCTGCATCATTGTGTCATTGCAACACTGTAGCTTCTTGTCTGATTGAAACTGGAAGTGTGGTAAAATATCTATTACACAATTAAGATGATCAAGCCAACGGAACTCAGCTTTCAACAGAGATGAACAGGGATGAGAATGTTTGCTGGTCTTGGATCACAGTTAAAAAAAACAAAAACAAAACCTATGGCCCTATGATCAAACTCATGGTAAATGGACTGCATTTATATTGCGTTTTTCCATCTGCATCAGACGCTCAAAGCACTTTACAATTATGCCTCACATTCACCCCGATGTCAGGGTGCTGCCATACAAGGCGCTCACTACACACCGGGAGCAATAGGGGATTAAAGGCCTCATGAAATGCTTTGTCAGATTAGTGGTTTCTATGTATTATACAAGGTGCACTTAATAAGTAACAATGCAAGAATGCAAGTTGTCATTTGCTGGGGAGTTGTAGGGAACTTTTGCTTTGTGCTTGCATGAAATTTTTCCCGCCTGCAGAGTGCATGAGCCACTATTAGTCAGTCTGACAGTCAACATGCGTACTGAGCAGCAGTAGGATTCTCATTTGCATGTATGTATGCATACAAATGCAAATGTATTGCATCAAATTTTGCCAAAAACCTGGCGATACCCAAGTGGAAACCAATCATAAGATTCAGCAGGCTTTTGGAAATTATGCACGTCAGTGGAGAGAGACGCACATTCCGGAAGGCCATCCACAAGCCAAAATGACTAAGTGACTGACAGAATAAGGACTCTGGTCATGGATGCTCACCATGTTACCATCCAGGAACTTGTGGACAAGGTGGAGATAAGCACATATTCGGTACATTCCATTTTGACGGAGGATTTGGGCATGCAGAGTGTGTCAGTAAAATTTGTACCAAAGCTGCTAACAGTGGAGTAGAAGAAACTGCTCTGAAAGTCTCACAGGACATGCTGGAATATGCAAAGAGTACCAGCGACTTTCTGACCACGGTCATCACTGGTGATGAGACATGGGTTTAGGGGTACGACCCGGAAGCCAAATTTATCTACAACGTGATATAAATTAGTTAAAAATATAAAAGCCAAGATGATGGGTTGCATAAGCAATGGGCCCCTTTGGTAGAATACCTGTAAATAATCAGTTTAATGAACATGAACATTTCCAATCACTGAATATGTCTTGGACTTTTTTTTTTTTTTTACATCAATTATGAAGAAATACAAACAGTATGGCACTCTATGGTAAATCTGTGTGGACAGCTCTCAAAAACTAAGTCACTGTGGAAGAAGAAGAGTGAGGAAAGTCACCAAGACACCCAGACAACCCAGAAGAAGTTACAGGCTTCTGTGGCTGTGATTGGAGAAATTGTGCACAGTGAATGTTCTGCGTTTTGTATCACCAGTTATACACCTTCAGGATGAAGTGGTATAGAGGAGGATTTGCTTTCACCAAAACATCAAATCTAGGCCTTCTGGCAAATTGTAGCTGAACTTTCAGGTCTTCTTTTTAAGAAAATCCTCCTCTACAACTGTCTACTCCAAAAAATCCAAACCAAAACACCATTATTTACACCTGAAGAACAGCAGAAGAAAGCAGTTTTGTATACTTTGATGATTGTATAAGCATTTGGGTAATAGTTACCTGTGTGCGTTCTTTGGTGAGCCTTCAGATGAGAACTCTTTGTGTAAACTTTGGTGCACCCTGGAGAGAGAGAAAGAAAGAAAAAAAAAAGAAAGAAAATCAGAAAACTCATCAACCTCATGGACAACTGAACTGTGATTGCAGACCTGCCAACCTTTAATTCAGTTTATTTATATAGCACCAAATCACAACATAAATCACCCCCAAGACACTTCACAAAGGGTAAGGTCCAACTTTTGAGCAAGTATTGGAGAACCACTTTCATTGAGGGTAATCAGTTCAAGTACAAGCCCACAGCCAATAAACTGAAATATTTATTCAGGGTCAGAAATCTGTGTAAATGAACTTACAAACTAATCCATTTACTGGCCAAACCACGGCAAGCAAATAAATAAATAGTGTCGCTGAATGAAATTCTGATTGTAAGCATGGCCTTAAGAGGAAAAAATGAATTTCTGACAGCGTGCACCTAAAGATAAAGATTACATTTACAGTAATTGATTACAAAGTAAAAAGTAAATTGTAAAATTACCATAAATCAAACAATTTAAAACAACTAGTCAAACTGCGTACTTTCAGCAAAAAATACAGTTTCTAAAATGTAACATTCTGTTTCACCATTTTTCCCTGTGACAGACTGGCGTCCTGTCCAGGGTGTACCCCGCCTTTTGTCCTATGATTGCTAGGATAGGCTCCAGTACCCCCGACACTAAAAGAGTTCAGCCGTTAGCAGTGGCAGACTTGGCTCTTTTAAGGCTCCATCTCAGCGTTAGTAAACAAGCAAAGGTTAACAGGCTAACCTTGGCTCAGGTGTTTTATTAAAGTCTAGAATTTGTGGACTGGTCCTTGGTTTTCATGAAGGTTTGGTGGGGTGCAGGACAGGTATTAAAATCGAGGACAGGATTATTGCTTCAGTAACAGCAAATAACAGTGGAAATAACATCACTAAGCTAGCGATACCTGCTAACAATGCTAACACCTAATTAAGATGAAAAAATTTCACCTGATGGAAATATTGGAGCACAGACTTATTCGACTGTCTGTTAATATAACTAATTGCACAACAAGCCATATAATCTCAGATATTTATAATAAAATGCCCAGAAAGAGAGAGAAAAAAAAAAAAATATATATATATATATATATATATATATATATATATATATATATATATGCACATGCTCACAAATGAGGCCATTCCATTGATAGATCTATAGATACACATTACCTTTTGGAGGTTAAAATCAGAAAAGTAAAAAAGTTTTTCCATTACGCTGTCAAGACCTGTGTTGAAAACCAGTGAAGTTATTTCCCTCAGGCAGCAGGAGCAATTAATTTAAATAAGAGTCAAACTACTGTCACTATGTGAACTGTATTTAACCTGCACCGACCTAGGAAGTCACAGAAGTGGATTCTTCGTTTTTCCAGCTCAGGGTTGTTCCGCCTGTTGTACTTGGGACCTGTCAGGACGCCCTGGCCGTGGGTCATCAGCATGGCATGATGGGACAGCCCCATTAACTTTGGCCCTCCCATGTGCTGGTATGGAGGCGGTAGGTGTGGATGATGTGGTGCTAAGGTCAGCAACTCAGCCTGACCATCTGGGCTTCCTGGCTGGGAGTTTGGAGGTGACGGAGGCAGACTGTGGGGCTGTTGCTGAGCTGGGTTAGACTGAGAAATCTGGAAGTACCCATGGCACTGTGCCAGCTGGTGGTCTGCCATCACATAGTTACCATTGGCTGTCGTCAACGCAACACTCCCGAGGTTCAGCATCGTCCTGCCACTGCTGGAGCTGCTTGGCAGCTGGCTGCTGTGGGAAAGGGTCATGGTGAGGTCGGCACTGGTGGTTATGGGCATGTGGTAGACCTGCGGCTGGGGCCCTGGTGGGCCAATCTGAAGCTCTGTTTCCAAACTCTGCTGCTGCTGGGATCCTGTGACCATGCTGACTACCCCTCCAGAGCTCATTTCTGGTTTGATGAAAACGTTATTGACCACAGGCGGCACACTGAAAACTGAGGTGAACCTTGGCAGGGCCTGGGTAGTGGTGGTGGGGATGGAGCAGGGAACCTCCTGCCCAGGCTCTGTCTTGATCTGATGGGGTGTGAGGGTCTTTGTGTTGGGACGGTAGAGGCCTGTGCGGAGGTGATTCGTGCTGGCGACGTTTATGACGTTTATGTTGAGGCTGTAAGGCGTGGCCGGTTTGTCCTCTGAGAAATACTCGTCGACCACAGATGCGCTCTCTCGTCTGTACTTCTTGTCAACAGTGTCATTGGAGGCGTTTAAAATAGGACTGCTGGTCTGGGGGAGGTACTTATCCATCTCCAGTCGAATCTAAAGGGAAAAAATAAACAGGATTATTGATGTGCACCTTAATGTAACTTCACTGCTACAGCAGACATGTGAGATGTCAAACCAAGTTAGACTTTTCTGAATATCTGCCAATTGGCTTTGTTATCTTCACTTGAGGATTTCTCAAATTCTCCGTCTTGGTTAAACTCCATAGAATCAGACTGCTGCTAATCACATGCAAGCAAATGGCATACAATTAGATTTACAAAGCAAACTGCTACACCGAGGCGTGCCCATAAAGATGTACTGTATTACATAAATTGGGGCCTATGAACCTGTTCCTTTGATTGAGGATGGTACCAGAGAGCTGCAAACGGATTGAGTCTTGCGGGACCCAACGCAAATCTGGCAGGAGCGGGCGGTCAGAACTTCGCTGCGAGTGGGAGTGGGCAGCTAAAAAAAAAAAAAAAAAATACTGCAGGAACGGAAGCAACAGGATGACTCAGTCAACAAAGGAGAATAGTGTAACATATACAGTGTCTAGACGCTACTTTCAGAGAACATCTTTAATATAACAGGAGCAGCGGTCATAACGGGAGCGAACAGGTACACATACAGAGAGACACAGACACAGCACAGCGGGCTACCGTGGCAAGACTGCATGCCCATATAGGGCACATGCATGAAACTGTCTTTAAACTAAATGAAAACAACCAAATAGTAGTGCTATTCCTGACCAGTGTGTCAAAAGACATACAGGCCAGGGAAGTGAAGCAAACAACCCCATGAATCTCTTCAATAGCCTAAATGACGTGTTTTCCCCTGTGAGATGGGTGGAGACACAAAATGAATGCATCTTGATTACTGTGTGGACGTAAGTTCTCAACGTTTTGTGGGTGCGGGTGGGACTGGACAGGCACATTGCAGGAACGGGAGTGTAACACACGTTCTGGGTGCGGGCGGTAACGGTCTGAAATTCAGCGGGAGCGGGCCGGAATGGGACGAAGAAATTACTCCCGTGTAGGGCTCTAGATAGTACAAGTTGGTTAATGCAAAGTGATAAGAAAAATCTAACGCTAGACTAACGCTAAAAGACAACAGCAGGCGTGCTGGGCAATGAGCTGCTCCTCAGCCATAACAACCATCAGGAAACAAAATATTATACGGCCATTTTCTCTCTGGTTAAACGCACATGGAGTATACTGGCTGCTCAAATATAAAAGCTGTGTATCACTGTATTGAATCCTGTCTCACCTTTGATGATGTCATTTATTGTCTCTCTTTACAAACTACTTAAATAGATGTAAATATTGCTAAAAATCTACCTTGCTGACCCCACATAAGCATGGAATTAAGACATAGAAAAAGAATAAGAATTCCTAAAAAAAAAAAAAAAAAAAAAAATCTATGTAAATCTCTCATGTCGAATTTGGGAGCATACACTAGTACCACATGTCATCACCACACTACGGAATAGTCTTGGGTCCTGGAGAACACTCACCAAAGGCAGACAAATGGTCATTCCCTACCTCTCAAAAAGGATCAGTCTATCTGATCAGTCTAAAACACGGGCAAATCCTTGACCTTCTCCAGCCACTGGAGTCCTTAACAATGAGACACCTGCGCACTGGATCATCCACAGGGAAATGTGTGAGCCAACAACACACCACTTCACAATGCAAGTCATACTCCTCACCCGAGTCTCTTTAAGTAAGTCATGATGGTTCCAGTGGTACCAAAGAGACCTGGTACCAAAGACATCCAGTTGTTGCCTTTGGTCACTGGTTACCTTTGCAGTCCAACAAGCATAGAGTAAGACAGGAAGTGCCCAGACAATAAAAACCTTCCTTCTCCTACAAAGGCATCACTATCACCAAACATCTCTGTCTAGAGGTCTCTCGGTCTCAAAGGCCGAAGACCCAAAGACATGAATGTCACTGCCAAGCTAAGTGAATGTCTCTACAAATTCAACACCACATACAGAAGCACTTCTGATGGCTTGTACACAGAGTAAAATAAAATTGCAAAGCTTTTCAAACATTTTTTTAAAAACAAGCACTGAACTGACATGAAACAAATACTATTTTATTGTGATCTGGTCCGAGATAGTCTGGATTGAGATATTCTACTAAAGGAAAAGAGGAACTGGGGTAATTACATCTGTCAAAGAGGTCATGTTTTCACCGGCATTTGTCTCTGTCTGTCCATTAGCAGCATAACTCAAAGTAATGAACAGATTCCAGTGAATTTTGGCAAGCAGATAATGTACTGGAAAATAAATTTTGAGGTGATCTGGAACATATTCTGGACCTGAGATCCAGAAGAATGTTCAGAAAATAACATTCGACTCAAAACAACGTGAGCATATGTTGATGAGATTTGGTGAGGAGACCTAGAATTCCTAGAACCCAGAAGTCCTAGAAGTTTGAAAGTTTTCTCTATCCTGTTTAACTTCTCTACACTGCCACCTTCTTATTTAAGATGTCTCTTTATTAACATGCAGAGGCCCTGACTTGAATAGACTCTAAAGTCCTTTGGACAATGAAAGAGTAATTTTGACCAAATTAAGTACATCATTAAGTATGGCATTAAGTAAGTCGTTTTTATGTATTTGGCTGAAATTGTTTACCATTCTGGGGTAAATGCGTGTAACATTGTAAACTATTCTGGTTGTACAAAATTGGTCTGTTTATTTATTTTTTGAACCCATTTTAAATTCTGTTCTTCAACATTTCCAAGTTACTGAATATGTCTTGAACTTTATATCAGTCATTAAGAAATACAAACAATATAATACTGTTTGGTAAATCTGAACAGTAAACCTTTGTCAGTTGGATCAGCAGTTATTCAGTTTCATGGTGGAGTGGAACAAAATATTTTAACATCTGAAAACTTAACAAATCCAAGATCTATTCTTTTAAAGAAAAATCATTCTCTGTGCCATTCTGTAATGAAGCCAATAACCTGCTGATACAACTGATAAAGGTTGCACTTTGCACAGTTTCTCCAGCCACAGAAGTCCCCCCCGAGTACTGACTTATCTCATAAAAAAAAAAAAAAAACTGGTGTAAAATTAAATTCAGAGTGCCAATAATTGTGTCACATAGACATTTTAAATATTTTGTTTCACTGTATGAAAATATCTTGTTTTGTTATTTAATATCGGTGCATTAAAAAAATACAAAAATCTAATTATACAAAATTAGATCATTTCTATTTATTTTTTTCAGTAAAGTTTATATCACGTACTTAAAATTCAGAGGCAGCAACAATTCTAAACAACTGCATTCAGGCCTTTTCAAGCAGTTTATTTTATTATACACACACAAAATATTATTTATATAATATTGTAATTGTATTATGAATAGCACTGGTGGGTATCTTTTTTAAATATTTCCCAGCCTTGTTTTACCATTTCCTAATATTTATTCATGGTTATTTTATATATTTTTTTATTTTCACTGTACTTACACCATACTATATTGCATACACGCTGTATACAATATAAGAACAGGGATTCATTCAGCCATATATGCAAAAATGAAATAATTAGGGATGAACCGATACCGATACCAGTATTGAGCAACAGCCAAATACCATATTCATTTACTTGTAATCATAAACTTCTCCGATACTACGACACCTGATGTCAACCTCTCAATAGGGGATTTTCATGCACTACCACGCGCCATAATATTCGGACTATAAGCCGCTACTTTTTTTTTAACAATGATGTGGCTAATTTATGGATTTTTTACAGGTTTTCATGTAATTTACTCAAGTCAAAATACATCCATCAATGCTATCCAATGATTGGCTGAAAGCTGCAGTCCTCATGCAGCGTAAATTCACACATGAAGTAAATATAAAGTGTTACCTGTTCGTTTCAGTGGAATTCGTGATCACATCCTGAAGAAAATTATCCACATAAAGCCTCCTGATTTTAGAAAACAACATCTGAAAATGCTTTAATTTCTTCTTGTGTCTGAAAAAAAGTTACTTTGTGACCCCCCCACTTTTCACCACAGTTCTGCCTTCAGATCATGGTTTCAGCAGCAGAGGTTGTCCATCAGGTGACTGAGCTGCAGCCCTTGGTGTGGCTGTCCAGGCCCATGTGAGACTGGCTCAGTCTGCTACAGGTGTAATCCGTTTGTTGGATGTCTGTGGTGCTGTCAGCGGAACCACCTCTCCCCCCAACGGGCCGCACTTTGCTGCACAAGTTGAAAGATTCACTGCGCCTCGCTAACATCTCAGTTACAACAGGCATCAGGCAATTCTGTCTGCATGTGATGAAATTATCCCATGATCCATAAAGAAAAACAAAATAATGTTAAAATTACTCCGTGGAGATGCCGTGCAACACCGTGTGTCCTTTCTCCATGTCCTGTCCACCAACAGCAATTCTTGTATATTCATCCGTGAATTGTTCTGTGAATTGTTTCTGTAATTTATGTTTGTAGCATGGCCCAAATAGAGTGTCACCCCTTTGAGTTTGGTCTGGTTGAGGTTTCTTCCTCAGATGGAGTTTTTCCCTTACCACTGTTGCTCTGTTGTGATTTGGCGCTATATAAAGGAAAATAAATTGAAATTGAAAACTGAAAATAGAGAACTGAGTAATTCTATAACTTTTTCTTGAGATTTCATCGCGTGTGCAGCCAGGATCGCATGGAGCTTGTGGTAAATGAGACGTTACTGAGGTGCTGTGACCTTTAAGACTTGTTGCGCCAAGACAGAGAACTGATGGGGAAGGAGGGGGGAGAAGACTCTGCTCCGCTAACTGATCTGACGGCACAAAGTGCTGCAGAGTGACTTTTCTTCACTAAAACACTCAGGTAAGACCTATTTACACTGTGTGTGTGTGTGTGTGTGTGTGTGTGTGTGTGTGTGTGTGTGTGTGTGTGTGTGTGTGTGTGTGTGTGTGTGTGTGTGTGTGTGAATTCACACTACATGAGGAGCGCAGCTTTCAGGAAATCAACTGACAGCATCAATTGACATATTTGTTGTTTATTTGAGAACATTTTATTTAACTTCTTACCAGGCAGCACTTTGCAATTATTTTATTTTCCTGTTTGTATAATGTTACAATAAATTGTTGGTTTAAACAACAAGAAAATTTAGGTTTTGCATTTTGTTCCCATACTGTATCGAAAATGAACCGAACTGTGACCTCAAAACCGAGGTACGTATCGAACCATGATTTTTGTGTATCGTTACACACCTAGTATTTGTGTATGTTACCAATACATATTTAATTAAAAGTTTAAAAAAAGTGTGGAGAGTGAAAGGCTGTTTAGCTCAGTGTCACACATTGTAGATAAAAACAGAAATAATGCAGAGAAGCTTCTTTTCATCAAAAAGAATCTGCCCCTCACATTTTTAAAAAGGATTTTAGTCCTCACAGACATAAAAGTAAAGTTAGTGATGGACAGTTTCAGTTCTGTTCCTGGTATTGTATATTTTGTAGTGCTGAGGTCCACAGGTTAAATTGAGATGTTTGGCAGTGTCGTGTTTTTTAAGAAACACAATGTTAAAGGACAATTTGTTGTAGTCAAAAAGTGATGTTACATGATTTAAGTGAAATGTTTGTAAATTAAAACAAAGCTAATGTTATTGGTGAGCAGTTATAGTCAAAACGTAAGCAACAACTGATGAATAAAACATGTTTTCAAACTCATAAAACTGTAATTAATTATCATTAAGCATTTGTATTGGCAGTCTGTATCGACGAGTACCAAAATGTATGTACTGTACTCGGTCTGGAAAAAAGTGTTATTGGTGCATCCCTAAAAATAATATTTTAAAAAGTTGTAGAATTTGTGCCTGAGCACAGAAATCTTATTTGTAAGAAAATGAAACAGGTATTTGTTAAGAAAGAAAAAATTATCTCACCTCACTTGATCTTAATCCGAGTGAGGTGACAAGTCAGACAAATATGCCATCTGTGCATGTACAGAGACAAAACTTTAGATGTGCACGAATGATATCGTGCAGAATCTAGATGTGCAGGATATCATGTGCAGAATCTGTCTAGTGCACAAATAAAAATGCATGTGTCTAAATACTAAAACAATAAACAAGAAAACACCTGCCTACTCAGGCACGCGTGCGCGCACACACACACACACACGCGTGCGCGCACACACACACACACACACACACACACACACACACACACACACACACACACACACACACACACACACACACACACACACACACACACACACACACACACACACACTTCCCTCCATGGGTGTGGCAGATAAGCAGCTGGATGTATAAAGTGGATGATTAAAAACAAGGCAAACCAAAACACAGGCTGAAGTAATGAGAAAGACAGCAAAACAAACACTGTCGGGTAAAAATAGACCTGCCAGACAAATGTGATCCATCCAGTGACAAGAGATACGCAGCAGTGATGAAAGATGGATAAATGAGCGGAGGGGCGAAATCAGGGAGAGAGAAGGAAAGAACAAGAACAAAAAACAGAATGAGACACACTGAAAGCTTGGTGGAAAAAAGCATACGCTGAAAAGAAAGTGAGAAGTTAATTATGAAACTGATACTGAAGTGTGAATGAGGCGGCTAATCTGATGGTGAAATCTGCAGAATGGTTTCAAAGCAACCGCTAAGGACGGTGCACAGAATCTTCCAATGGGAGAAATGTGAGCTGCAAATCCAGAATTAACAACTCGGCAGAGCCAAGAGTCACAGAAACATCCGAGTCTCGATTGTGGTTGTCCAGAGAAAGGAATGCTGCCTGCTTGTAAAATGCATTTAAGAACATGAACCAAGTACATGAGAGGATGAAGTCAACAACATAATTCTGATATACACACACACACACACACATATATACACACACACACACACACACATATATACACACACACACACACACATATATACACACACACACACACACACATATATACACACACACACACACACACATATATACACACACACACACACATATATACACACACACACACACATATATACACACACACACACACACATATATACACACACACACACACATATATACACACACACACACACATATATACACACACACACACACATATATACACACACACACACACATATATACACACACACACACACATATATACACACACACACACACACATATATACACACACACACACACATATATACACACACACACACATACACATATATACACACACACACACATACACATATATACACACACACACACACACATATATACACACACACACACATACACATATATACACACACACACACATACACATATATACACACACACACACATACACATATATACACACACACACACACATACACATACATACACACAGTTCCAATCCAATACTTGTATTTTTCTAGATATTGCACTTGCACAGAGCACATTGCAGATATCAATCTAGTGAAAATGCTTGACAATTTAACAGCTGTGCCATGCATTTGGGGGGAGGGGGGCACCTGCAATCCAAGCTGCTCCTTGATTATTTTGAATTAACTTTTTTTTTCAGTTCCATTTCTTGCAGAATTTTAGTAGTAAAACTGGGAAAAACACAGAAAAATATTGAACAATTTTTTTAGTTGCAAAAAAAGTATTAATTGACTAATAATGCAAAACAATAAAAAAAAAAAAATCAAAACATATTAAAAAAAACCTCAACACTGATAGTTTTAGCACAATCATAGAGCACTTCCCAAAGATTTTCAGTGGCACTGAGTTGATATCACTTTCCTGGAAAAAGGTTGAACCTTCTTTACTCTGTGGAAGATGCATCACGATCCTGACACACCATCACCACCAAAATAATGTTCAACTGATGGAATCTGAGAAGTGTCCAAAATGTCAATGAAGACATGCAACCCCGTCTCATAAATGAGTGGGTAAATCTGCTTATTTTCTTCAGGCAGCTGCTTTTATACGTTCCATTACAACCATACCAGACTAAAGTTCCAGCATCAGTGACTTGGCTAATGCAGATGTGGGATTCATCACTGAATATCATCCATTTGTAGTTTCCTCAACACATGGTTTTTTCCTCTACATGATCTTGGGGGTGGGTGGAAAATACATGCCATCAATTAAATCTCATATATTGGAAATATGTTTTAATGAAGCCAGAATGCTGAGCAGTAAAACAAGTGTTGCTTTACGTCATATCTCTCATTTGTCTGCATGCTGAGTGGAGATGGCGTAATTTTTGCTAAGAGTTATAAATGCACAAACAGTACGCATACAGTCAGCGAGTGTGTGCATTGACGTACATTTGGTCTTGCACTCAAAGCAAACAGATTCATTGTTCATGCCTGCTCCATCTTGTCATCAGTGCAATCTGAGGACTTGGTGAAATTGAAGTCTTGGGGTATTTACTGTAGAAAAAAGAATACAAAAAACAGCCTCTCTGTTTCCAGTCCCCTGAAGGCTCCTGTGTGGCTTTCAGGATGCGACACAAACAGGCCCTGTGCTGTAACCCTTGGGTGCCCTTGGCCTCGTCACCTACCGACTGTTCTCTCCAGCTGTCAGCCAGTTCACTCTGATTTATCCCAATCTTTTCCCAGTACGGACACACCACGTTTCAGCCTCTTACGAGTCACATAATGTCGTGAGAAGGTTGACGACCACTTCCTGATTTCCTATATTTGTACCGCCGCTAGCTGACAGAAGAGAGCTGATGTTACATGACCAACTGCTTGTCCGTTTGCGGGTTGATAAAACATTTCAAAAAGTTTGAAATCTCTCTTCAAATATTTCTTGGTTGATCTTGCTGTTTCAACTTCTGAGTCTTGTTCAGTGGTGGTCATGTTTCAGCCTTCCTGAGAGGGCCATTCCACAGAGTGCAATCCCTTCCCATTTAATCCCAAATGACAAATCATGGAACGTTTTGAAGCATCACAGTAATTTCTTGATCCATCTTTGTCAATCTTGCACAAACATTGCGTATGTAGTAGTTGCAACCATCATCGGCACCAGATTTGAAATCAGAATCTAATTTTAAAACTGTTCAAAAAAATTTATTCGATTCTCGAACTCGTTGATAGGACATTGTAATGTCTGGGTGTTTGTAGTCTTAACAGCTTCAATCATGTTGGAACTTCTTAAAACAAGGTATTCTTAGTAACTACAGTTTGAAACTCCATTGGGAAATCTGAAGCCAAATATTGTTTGTTGTGGTTCTGGCTGAGGGTGCAGCTCCTTTTTTTTTTCCTGCAAGTTGCCAGGTCTGCACTTTACAAGCCAGCCTGTTAGGAGGAACCGTATTTTGTCCCATTTTGCACTTTTTTGGATCATGGGCAATTGTAGTAGTGGTTGCTCCTAGTGTGTGGATTGTGTCTAACTATAATTAGGATGGACTGAATGCAGAGGACAAATTTTGTTGTATGTATGTACAATGGCAAATAAAGGAAATGATTAATATTAGTTGTAGAATGGCACCCTGTGGAATAGGGGTATTACCTTGGCTATGTCTCTGAACATTGAACACCTCGTACTACTGGACACTCCAGGTAGGTTGCAGTTATGGAATATGGTGGCACTGGAGGATAATGGGTTCCTGGTAGCATCTCATTTAATTCTTCTCAAGTCTTTTGCAGTTAAGTCTTTTCTTGTCCACACATTTCTTTTGACCCTGTTGACTATTTGCAACAAAACGTGATTGTTCGTTTGTCACGCCTCAATAGCTTAACTATTTCAAGAGTACTGCATCCCTCTGAAAGACATTTTACAATTTATGACTTAAGTATCTGTCAAATATCCTTTTTGTCCCATTTTGCCTGAGGTAAAGAAGCGGCTGAATAACTATGTACATCTCCATATAGGGTGCTAATCACTTTCGGTCACGCCCTCCATCACCTGAGAATGCTTAAAACTCATCAGCATTCAGGTTCATCTAGCTTGGAGTTGGAAAATATGTATAAAATATAAGGTCAGAAAACTCACCTGCCTAATCATTGTGCACACAGCAGACCGTAAGTTACTGAAAAATATGAAGAGCCATTTCAATTTCCACACACTTACATGGGTTGGACCAGTATCTGTGGTTGATAGAGATTTCCTGATCATGTGTTTTAGGGTTTTTTTTTGTTTGTTTGTTTAAACCACCAATCCCAATCAGAGTCATTTAATATCTGCCGATACGAGTCCTGATCCGATATCTGTATTTTTCTAGATATTGCACTTGCACAGAGCACATTGTAAGCACATTAAAGTCAATCCAATGTAAATGCTTGTGGCTGGCAGGCCGTTCCTCATTAAAGTGAGTCACAGTGGCATCTGTCAGGGCAGCAGTGATGAGTGAAGTGCTGCCAAACTACATATAAAGATTGAGACAATCACAAAGAAAGCAACAGCTCAAGTCTTACAAAGAATTCTCCTATGGAGACCAGCTAAAAAGACTGGTGATTTAAAATCTGACAAAACACAGTTATGTACACCGCAAAATATATACATAAATAAAATGGCAACAACAAAGACAGACATAAAGTTTCTTTAACAAGCAATTCAGATTGTAACCACTAAAGACCTCACAGACTTCAGACCCAACCTCTTGTGCCGAGGTTACTCTGAAAG
The DNA here is from genome assembly GCF_902500255.1 of Thalassophryne amazonica. Classification (NCBI taxonomy): domain Eukaryota; kingdom Metazoa; phylum Chordata; class Actinopteri; order Batrachoidiformes; family Batrachoididae; genus Thalassophryne; species Thalassophryne amazonica. The sequence continues at coordinate 38,876,256 of NC_047111.1, read as the reverse complement.
GGTTTTTAAAATCACAACACTAAATGTAGTTCCTGCAGGTGTGCCATGAGAGGTCATTTTAAAAAAAGTCTTTGATTTTCAATTTTGTAATAAGAATTAGCTCAAAAATATTTGACTGTGGGCAGCGCAGTTGATTAGTAGTTGGCACTGTTGCCTCACATAGAAGATCACCCTGTGTTTCTATACAGGTGCTTCAGTTTTCTCCCACCTCCAAAGACATGCAGGTTAGGTGATTTGGTGACTCGAAACTGACCAAAATTGTAAATGAGGCTGTCTCTGTGGGTCGGCTCTGCAAGAAGATTGGTAGTCTATCCAGGGTGTACCATGCCTTGTGCCAATGATAGGCTCCAGCACCCTGTGACTTAACTGGAACAAGTGGTTTTACAAAATGAATAGATGAATATTTGCTTTTTTAAAATTGCAATTGGAAGTAAACAAAGGATAATCTCAACAAAGGTTGATATTTCTGAGCAATCTGTGATTTTAATAACTACATTTACATGGAGAAATCCAACACACTGTTACATTTGGCTCCAGTTATCCTCATGTCAACTTCAGGTCTTATCCAATTAACTCCGGTACATTATGGATGTTAACTGTCCCTTCCCAAATTAATACATGCATCAGTTGTTTTTCAGGTGTTCTATGGTTTCAGTTCAGCCTAAATAAGTAAATAATGCACACACCATAATTTGAACACAATTATAACATGACTTGTCCAATTCCAAGACGTGTACTGTAGTTGACATTTATAGCTGTGCTGCATGCCTATACAGGGCTGATGTACACCCATCTGACAAGGAAACTTTCAACAACAAAATCATCAAAGCCTGATATTAAGATAGATACATATGACTACAACTCTATAAAATAACTGAGTGAAGAAAAAAAAATATTGAAATGACCGAACTGACTGGCTTTTATATTTATTGTGTCACATGTCTAACTGATTTGCATAGATGAGGGCTGGTCGGGTTGGAGTGTCGCCTTCGATTGCAACCAGTCCCTCAGGGAGCAATGAGGACATTTTGGTGTCACTTTTCAGGAGTTATTGACTATATATTGCTATTGTAAATAATTTAAAATGAGTCCATGTCCAAAGCAAGCACTTCTTTCTCATTTTCCAATCACAGAAATTAGAAGCTTTACAGACGTCAAGAAGTGGATACAATTTTTGCTTTACCATCCACATATTATCAACCTCAAAGAACACGTTAAGTAATTTAATACATTATCAGCTTAGATCATTAAGGAAGTGCATTGGCATTTGTGTTGCTTATCCTCTGAGATTTCCTCAAGTCTGTTGCAAGAAAGAAAAAACCCATGAAAATGTCCCGGGTTTTTTTTATGTGGCAGTCAGAGAAATAAATCTGAAGATATGGAGTCTGAAGAATATCTTAAAGTGCAGACTGAGTCAGTTAATAATTGGAGAACATGTATAACTGCTCTGCTATGAATCCTACCTGATAAGAAAGAGTCTCTTATCAGCTCAGTCCAGATTTATGGGCTGCAGCGGGAGTTCCCACACTTCCGGGCTACCTAACATTCCCCCAAATATGTAGGACCATACCTTGACAGCAGATGCAGGAGTGTTGCAGAATGATACAAATACTTGGGGTGTGCCCAAACTTGCAATTGAGAAGGCACATAAATTTGTGTGCAAACCAACCGCAATAGTACTAAAATGAAGTGTACAAGGCAAACAGAGGTGCGACTGTGAAAACACAACTGAAAGATTTTCTGGTGAATTAGCAGATTACTGACAACATGCAAGCTCAGCAGCAGGCAGCAGCCACCAAAGCTCCCTGAGGTGAAGGAGTGAAGGAGTAAGGTTGAGTTTTGCATTTTTCTACAAGTGTTTGCTTTTATTTTATTGAATGTTTGTTTTCAATTTACTTTCATCAAGTATGTTGTGGCATATAATGTTTTTGTGCACACAGTCACGTAAGACATTATGTTCCAAAAGTGTCATTACATGCAATTACCTGCAATGGTAACTTCATGTGCCAAAAACATGCTGCAACAGCTGTGTGTGTATGTGAGAGAGACAGAACAACATCACTCCACATCACAGACACAAACATCAAATGTGCAAGTTAATGAGGTGGAACAGTTTCGAACATAGCTGTCTATATATATCTATATCTATAGATAGATAGATAGAGAGAGAGAATACTGTGGTAGTATCACAGTGCTGAGGTGTTTTATCGCCTTAACAAGTCCAAAAGAACAAAGATCAGAGATGGAGACATCTCTGGTTGAAGTCCAGCTTTTCACAGTCTCATAGCCAAAAACATTCAACACTTAATGTTTTTAAATCTCAAATTGATTTCTAATATCCTCAAAATGCATCAAACTGCAACCAGCCTCACACTGAACACTGCAGACGTTATTTTAACATGGGAGAAATCTACTTCGATAGGCCCTTTTTCCACATTAATTTTGAAACGAATGGCTCCACGTACCCACTAATGTCTGTTTATAGCACTTAAGAGTATCTCTGATTTACCATGGGGGGGAAAAAATCAAAATACTGATGTCAGGAACCCACAGTCCACTTTCTGTGAATCAATAAAGCAGAATTCATGTCAATGTCAGAGCAAAATGAAACCTTTGAGACTGCAGTGACTTTTTTGGGCACTGCTTTCAACATAGATATGAAGCCATACCAAGCGAGGATCTCGTAGTTAAATGTTTTGTTAACTGTAGGGATGTTGTAAAGCGAGCCATAACATTTATTTGAAAAAGCTACACAAATGAAATGTATAAATGTTTAAAAAAAACAAATCCTGTTATATAGCAGAGTGCCACCATCGCTTTCTTACCCTGCGTATCAACGAAGAGGTGATAGAGTACTGTGTGCACTGGGGTGTGTGTTTGTATGCAAGATCATTCAAAAACAACTAGACCTGGTGTGAATATTACTTGGATAAATATGTAGAGGTGATTAGAGTTTGGTCAAAGGTCAAGGAAAACATTGTCAATTAAAAAAACAAAACAAAAAAAAAACCCTTTTTGTCAATATCAATAATCAAGAAGCCTCGATGTATGAATGAAAGCATATATCCATCAGCAGAATGTTTGCGCTCATTAAAAAAAATTATGAATACTTAATCAAACCACTAACAAGGTTAACGAATCTTTCAATTGAACAAAATTCTTTTCCAGATAAAATGAAAATTGCAGTAATAATTCCTATACACAAATATGGTAATAAACAAGAAATGGAAAATTATAGACCGATTAGCATTCTTCCAATATTTTCCAAAATCATAGAAAAGGTAGTGTCCAGGCAAATAATTGACCATCTAGAATCAAATGCGTTGTTACATCCTATGCAGTTTGGTTTTAGAAAGTACCATTCTACAGATACAGCCTGTAGCTATCTCTTGGAAAACAAAAAATCAAATTTAGACAAAGGAGGAGTTGTTGGAGCAATTTTCTTAGACTTACGCAGAGCGTTCGATACTGTAAATCATGAACTTCTCTATTCAAAATTACAAAGATTCAAACTATCAGAAAACACAATAAGTTGGATAAAATCTTATTTATCAGGGCGCAATCAATGTGTCAGAATGAATAATGTAGTATCTGAGATAAAACTGTGCAATATAGGTTTACCACGAGGGTCAATTTTGGGGCAGGCATTATTTTCTTTATATATAGATGATTTACCTTCAGTATGTGACAATGTGAGCATACAAATGTACACAGATGATACAATAATATACACACATGGAACAAATATGACTGAGGTTGTGAGCAAATTAACTATAGCCATGGGAAGAGTTTCTACGTGGCTTCAGGAATGCTGTCTAACATTAAACTTGGAAAAAACAGCAGCCATGTATTTTACTATTAAGAATAAAACAACAGTATATCCAAATATTATTATCAATGATCAAATTATAAAAAATGTAACTGAGTTCAAATATTTAGGGCTTACATTAGATTCAACTCTCAGTTTTAAGAAGCATATAAAAAAGATCTCAAACACTTTGAAATTTAATTTAGTTACTTTTAAAAGCATAAGAAACACATTAACAACAGAGGCTGCAAAATGCTTTCTAAATGCAATGATAATACCTCATTTTTCTTACTGTATAACAAGTTGGGCTCAAGCAAATCTAACAGCGTTAAGACCTTTGGAGTCCCTGTATAAAAGGGCTCTTAAAATCCTTGATCAAAAAAGTATTCAATATCATCATTGTCATATTTTGAGCAAATATGCTATGCTCAGCTTTGAAAATTTTATCTTTTTCCATGAGGTTCAAATGGTATACAAAATAGTTAATAATCAAGCCCCGCCACCTCTCAAGAACTTCATTCACCTGTCCTCTGATACAACAACAAGGGTAACAAGAGCAACCACTCAGAGGCAGTGTACCATTCCCAAATGTAAGACTGCATTTGCACAATCGACATTTTCTTACAGAGCCACAAAGAAGTGGAATATATTATCAGAAGAAATAAAGACACAACCAGACTTTAAGACATTTTCTGTAAAGGTAAAATCATGGCTTCTTCAAAACCAAAGATGTAGGCACTAAATATATAGCACTGCTAAAGGTAACACTGAACATGTGTAATAAGTATTCTGATTCTATATAGAAATTGAGAGATTAACTGTATGAAGGGTGAATATTTTTTACAAGTGTTTTGATATTGTACAATAATTGAGAGGATTAGATGAATTTATGAATGTCTTGACAATTTTGATGTTTTGATGCTGCATGTTATGAGTGACAGGGATGAATTATGAATGGTTGTTTTAAATGTTTTGATATGGCACAGTATTTTAGAAATGAATGACGTAAGAATGAATTTAATATTATATATTTTATGAATTTAGTATTATATATTCTGTAGGTTTGTTTGTGATGTATTTAATAGCCCTATGTGTATCCCCCTGACCCTCAAGGACTACAGATGGAAATTAGCTGTTGCAGCTACAATCTGGTACAAACATCTCTGCTTGATGAGCATAATGTAATTGTATGTTGTCCTTGTACAAATAAATGGAAGTAGATTGATTGATATGACTTCATAATAAATTCACACAGAAGTCATATGATGCAGTTACAGAGAGCCAGAACCACCATGACATGCATATCTATATTTAGTTGTAGATTTATATTGTCATGTGTAGCGCACGCAGGGTCTGATGTGCTAGACTGTTGCTCATATAAACCAGTGGCATGCTTATTTTCAACAAGGCTTGACTTGTTCTTGGTTGATGAGCATTTCTTTGTTTTGTTTTCAGTTTCTACAGATGAAGTAAGACTAAAACTTGATCTTATTTTGAGCTTTCGCAGTTGAGCTTTGAGACCACAGACTTCAGCAGACAGCAGAACATGTCTGCAGACAGCATGTGGTGTCTGGTGCAGATATGCAGCTGAGAATGATGGGTAAAGATCAGCAGACCAAACAATCCAATTATAAAAAAACATGAGTCATAACTGGGTAGCACGGTGGCTTAGTGTTTAGCACTGTTGCCTCACAGTAAGAAGGTCATGGGATTGCTTCCTAAGTGGGGTTTTTCTGTGAGGAGTTTCCATGTTCTCCCCGTGTTTCCGTGGGTTCCCTTTGGGTGCTCCGGCTTCCTCCCACAACCAAAGACAAGCAAGCGAGATGAATTGAGAACTTTAAATTGACCGCAAGTGTGCTTGCAGGTGTGAATGCGATAGACTGGCCCACTGTCCAGGGTGTGCCCCACCTCACACCCTGTGACTGCTGGGATATGCTCCCCCGACACCCTTAATTGGAGTAAGCAAGTATAGAAAATTAATGGATGAATGAACCTAAAGCGGTACACACATAAACACATAGGATTTTCTGCACACTGGGCTCATTTTTCTTAAAAACAACAAAAAACTTAAAAAAATAAAAGTCCCGATATAGGGACAATTTATTGCAGGTCTCATTCTGACCACTGGACAGATTTAATCTGCACAAAGCCTGTAAGAAGAAGTAAGAAAATGCTTTACATGTTTCTGGTTCCATCTTGTACAGAGGTTGCTCGTCAATCTGGGGAGCGTTTCAGTGCACGCTGCTACTTAAGCAGTGGAAAATACCTGAGCAGAGAAGGCTCTGCGCACAAAAAGGTCGGGTTTATCATCATCATTGGCGTCCACATATGACATCAACCAATCAGAGGTGCCAAAGTGCTCTTCCCTAACTCAAGTGTGCCAGGCACACAGAGCTGTGGTACCATCAACAAAGGCAAGTGAAAGGATTACTGCGTTGTTAAAGGATTAATCAACTGTGGCCTGTGGCAAAGGAATGATATTTTGCCAATCACCGGCTCGCGATTCAGCTATATATGATCAGATGAGAATAAGATGGCTGCACCCGTGTCTTATTCATGGTAGTAAAAATTAAGATTTGTATTAACAATAATCCTTAGTCATTTTTCAGTAACGTATGGCCTCTGAAAATGGAGGGACTGTGTACGAGGGCTGTCAATAAAGTAACGGTCCTTTTTATTTTTTTCCAAAAACTATATGGATTTCATTCATATGTTTTTACGTCAGACATGCTTGAACCCTCGTGCGCATGCGTGAGTTTTTCCACGCCTGTCGGTGACGTCATTCGCCTGTGAGCACTCCTTGTGGGAGGAGTCGTCCAGCCCCTCGTCGGAATTCCTTTGTCTGAGAAGTTGCTGAGAGACTGGCGCTTTGTTTGATCAAAATTTTTTCTAAACCTGTGAGACACATCGAAGTGGACACGGTTCGAAAAATTAAGCTGGTTTTCAGTGAAAATTTTAACGGCTGATGAGAGATTTTGAGGTGATTCTGTCGCTTTAAGGACTTCCCACGGTGCGAGACGTCGCTCAGCGCTCTCAGCCACCGTCGTCAGCCTGTTCAAGCTGAAAACCTCCACATTTCAGGTTCTATTGATCCAGGACGTCGTGAGAGAACAGAGAAGTTTCAGAAGAAGTCGGTTTCAGCATTTTATCCGGATATTCCACTGTTAAAGGAGATTTTTTTAATGAAAGACGTGCGGACGGGTCCGCGCGTCGGGACGCAGCCGCCGCGACGCTCCGCCACAGGAAAAACACCTCTGTTGGAAGCCTTAAGGACAAGTTGGAACATGTCCTGCTGTTAAACAATTTCTCATATACTCACTCCACTGAAAGCCATCAAATGCCGCCTGGATTTTACAAATGGTTACCGCCGCACCGCGTCGTTAAAATTTTCACTGAAAACCAGCTTAATTTTTCGAACAGTGTCCACTTCGATGTGTCTCACAGGTTTAGAAAAAATTTTGATCAAACAAAGCGCCAGTCTCTCAGCAACTTCTCAGACAAAGGAATTCCGACGAGGGGCTGGACGACTCCTCCCACAAGGAGTGCTCACAGGCGAATGACGTCACCTACAGGCGTGGAAAAACTCACGCATGCGCACGAGGGTTCAACATGTCTGAGGTAAAAACATATGAATGAAATCCATATAGTTTTTGAAAAAAATAAAAAGGACCTATACTTTATGGACAGACCTCGTATAAAATGGCTGTAATTCCTAAGTTGCTAATTTGATATTTTTGCTAAACCCCTTGAATTAAACCTGAAAGTCTACACAACAAGCACATCTAGACTTTCATTTCAACTTCATTGTGGTGGTGTACAAGCAAAATAAATAAATTAAAAAAGTTTCACCGTCCAAATGTTACTGTATGCATCTGACTATTTATGTAATTAACAACGATACAGACAAGTGGAGCAAATCCTCATATTATAACAACTGTAACCAAATTATTTTTACAATTACTCTTCCAAATTAAAAACAATAAAAATGTTTTTTTTTCTGCAGACTGACCATTTGCAGCTCAAGATTGTGGTGGAGGGTGGACTTTTTTCTGGTTCCGGAGCACAGCGGTGTTCTGCTGTATCTGTTAGCTGTTTGAACTGAGCTGTTTGAGTTCTTTGAATTAACAGTCTTTTTCAAGACTTTTTTACTTTTTTTTAACTTTTTCACCGTGCTCCAACGCCTAAAGAAGACCTCTAACGGTCGAAGCATCGCGACGGAGCTCTTTTATCAGCTAACCTTCATCAGCGTTGCCAAGCTAACTAGCTTGCTAACGCTTTCGTTTTTATTTTTATTTTATTTTTTAGCACTGTTGTCGTGCTGCTCCACAGCCTGCCTAGTGGATTTTTATTTTATTTTAGCACTGTTGTCGTGCGTTACCTGTGCTGCTCCACAGCCTGTCCAGTGGATTTTTATTTATTTTTTACCACTGTTGTCGTGCGTTACCTGTGCTGCTCCGCAGCCTGTCCAGTGGATTTTTATTTTATTTTTAGCACTGTTGTCGTGCGTTACCTGTGCTGCTCCGCAGCCTGTCCAGTGGATTTTTATTTTATTTTTTAGCACTGTTGTCGTGCGTTACCTGTGCTGTTCCGCAGCCTGTCCAGTGGATTTTTATTTTATTTTTAGCACTGTTGTCGTGCGTTACCTGTGCTGTTCCGCAGCCTGTCCAGTGGATTTTTATTTTATTTTTTACCACTGTTGTCGTGCGTTACCTGTGCTGCTCCGCAGCCTGTCCAGTGGATTTTGATTTTGATTTTATTTTTTTGGGCGCTGTTGTCGTGCGTTACCTGTGCTGCTCCGCAGCCTGTCTAGTGGATTTTTATTTTTTTGGGCGCTGTTGTCGTGCGTTACCTGTGCTGCTCCGCAGCCTGTCTAGTGGATTTTTATTTTGTTTTAGCGCTGTTGTCGTGCGTTACCTGTGCTGCTCCGCAGCCTGTCTAGTGGATTTTTATTTTTTGGGCGCTGTTGTCGTGCGTTACCTGTGCTGCTCCGCAGCCTGTCTAGTGGATTTTTATTTTGTTTTAGCGCTGTTGTCGTGCGTTACCTGTGCTGCTCCGCAGCCTGTCTAGTGGATTTTATTTTGTTTTAGCGCTGTTGTCGTGCGTTACCTGTGCTGCTCCGCAGCCTGTCTAGTGGATTTTTATTTTGTTTTAGCGCTGTTGTCGTGCGTTACCTGTGCTGCTCCGCAGCCTGTCTAGTGGATTTTATTGTGTTTTAGCGCTGTTGTCGTGCGTTACCTGTGCTGCTCCGCAGCCTGTCTAGTGGATTTTTATTTTGTTTTAGCGCTGTTGTCGTGCGTTACCTGTGCTGCTCCGCAGCCTGTCTAGTGGATTTTTATTTTGTTTTAGCGCTGTTGTCGTGCGTTACCTGTGCTGCTCCGCAGCCTGTCTAGTGGATTTTTATTTTGTTTTAGCGCTGTTGTCGTGCGTTACCTGTGCTGTTCCGCAGCCTGTCCAGTGGATTTTTATTTTATTTTTTAGCGCTGTTGTCGTGCGTTACCTGTGCTGTTCCGCAGCCTGTCCAGTGGATTTTTATTTTATTTTTTACCACTGTTGTCGTGCGTTACCTGTGCTGCTCCGCAGCCTGTCCAGTGGATTTTTATTTTATTTTAGCACTGTTGTCGTGCGTTACCTGTGCTGCTCCGCAGCCTGTTCAGTGGATTTTTATTTTATTTTTTAGCACTGTTGTCGTGCGTTACCTGTGCTGTTCCGCAGCCTGTCCAGTGGATTTTATTTTTTAGCGCTGTTGTCGTGCGTTACCTGTGCTGTTCCGCAGCCTGTCCAGTGGATTTTGATTTTTTTGGGCGCTGTTGTCGTGCGTTACCTGTGCTGCTCCGCAGCCTGTCTAGTGGATTTTTATTTTGTTTTAGCGCTGTTGTCGTGCGTTACCTGTGCTGCTCCGCAGCCTGTCTAGTGGATTTTTATTTTTTTGGGCGCTGTTGTCGTGCGTTACCTGTGCTGCTCCGCAGCCTGTCTAGTGGATTTTTATTTTGTTTTAGCGCTGTTGTCGTGCGTTACCTGTGCTGCTCCGCAGCCTGTCTAGTGGATTTTTATTTGTTTTAGCGCTGTTGTCGTGCGTTACCTGTGCTGCTCCGCAGCCTGTCTAGTGGATTTTTATTTTGTTTTAGCGCTGTTGTCGTGCGTTACCTGTGCTGCTCCGCAGCCTGTCTAGTGGATTTTTATTTTGTTTTAGCGCTGTTGTCGTGCGTTACCTGTGCTGCTCCGCAGCCTGTCTAGTGGATTTTTATTTTGTTTTAGCGCTGTTGTCGTGCGTTACCTGTGCTGCTCCGCAGCCTGTCTAGTGGATTTTGTTTGTTTTAGCGCTGTTGTCGTGCGTTACCTGTGCTGCTCCGCAGCCTGTCTAGTGGATTTTTTTTTGTTTTAGCGCTGTTGTCGTGCGTTACCTGTGCTGCTCCGCAGCCTGTCTAGTGGATTTTTATTTTGTTTTAGCGCTGTTGTCGTGCGTTACCTGTGCTGCTCCGCAGCCTGTCTAGTGGCTTTTATTTTGTTTTAGCGCTGTTGTCGTGCGTTACCTGTGCTGCTCCGCAGCCTGTCTAGTGGATTTTTATTTTGTTTAGCGCTGTTGTCGTGCGTTACCTGTGCTGCTCCGCAGCCTGTCTAGTGGATTTTTATTTTGTTTTAGCGCTGTTGTCGTGCGTTACCTGTGCTGCTCCGCAGCCTGTCTAGTGGATTTTTATTTTGTTTTAGCGCTGTTGTCGTGCGTTACCTGTGCTGCTCCGCAGCCTGTCTAGTGGATTTTTATTTTGTTTTAGCGCTGTTGTCGTGCGTTACCTGTGCTGCTCCGCAGCCTGTCTAGTGGATTTTTATTTTGTTTTAGCGCTGTTGTCGGTGCGTTACCTGTGCTGCTCCGCAGCCTGTCTAGTGGATTTTTATTTTGTTTTAGCGCTGTTGTCGTGCGTTACCTGTGCTGCTCCGCAGCCTGTCTAGTGGATTTTTATTTTGTTTTAGCGCTGTTGTCGTGCGTTACCTGTGCTGCTCCGCAGCCTGTCTAGTGGATTTTTATTTTGTTTTAGCGCTGTTGTCGTGCGTTACCTGTGCTGCTCCGCAGCCTGTCTAGTGGATTTTTATTTTGTTTTAGCGCTGTTGTCGTGCGTTACCTGTGCTGCTCCGCAGCCTGTCTAGTGGATTTTTATTTTGTTTTAGCGCTGTTGTCGTGCGTTACCTGTGCTGCTCCGCAGCCTGTCTAGTGGATTTTTATTTTGTTTTAGCGCTGTTGTCGTGCGTTACCTGTGCTGCTCCGCAGCCTGTCTAGTGGATTTTTATTTTGTTTTAGCGCTGTTGTCGTGCGTTACTGTGCTGCTCCGCAGCCTGTCTAGTGGATTTTTATTTTGTTTTAGCACTGTTGTCGTGCGTTACCTGTGCTGCTCCGCAGCCTGTCTAGTGGATTTTTATTTTGTTTTAGCACTGTTGTCGTGCGTTACCTGTGCTGCTCCGCAGCCTGTCTAGGGATTTTTATTTGTTTTAGCACTGTTGTCGTGCGTTACCTGTGCTGCTCCGCAGCCTGTCTAGTGGATTTTTATTTTGTTTTAGCACTGTTGTCGTGCGTTACCTGTGCTGCTCCGCAGCCTGTCTAGTGGATTTTTATTTTGTTTTAGCACTGTTGTCGTGCGTTACCTGTGCTGCTCCGCAGCCTGTCTAGTGGATTTTTATTTTGTTTTAGCACTGTTGTCGTGCGTTACCTGTGCTGCTCCGCAGCCTGTCTAGTGGATTTTTATTTTGTTTTAGCACTGTTGTCGTGCGTTACCTGTGCTGCTCCGCAGCCTGTCTAGTGGATTTTTATTTTGTTTTAGCACTGTTGTCGTGCGTTACCTGTGCTGCTCCGCAGCCTGTCTAGTGGATTTTTATTTTGTTTAGCACTGTTGTCGTGCGTTACCTGTGCTGCTCCGCAGCCTGTCTAGTGGATTTTTATTTTGTTTTAGCACTGTTGTCGTGCGTTACCTGTGCTGCTCCGCAGCCTGTCTAGTGGATTTTTATTTTGTTTTAGGCACTGTTGTCGTGCGTTACCTGTGCTGCTCCGCAGCCTGTCTAGTGGATTTTTATTTTGTTTTAGCACTGTTGTCGTGCGTTACCTGTGCTGCTCCGCAGCCTGTCTAGTGGATTTTTATTTTGTTTTAGCACTGTTGTCGTGCGTTACCTGTGCTGCTCCGCAGCCTGTCTAGTGGATTTTTATTTTGTTTTAGCGCTGTTGTCGTGCGTTACCTGTGCTGCTCCGCAGCCTGTCTAGTGGATTTTTATTTTGTTTTAGCACTGTTGTCGTGCGTTACCTGTGCTGCTCCGCAGCCTGTCTAGTGGATTTTTATTTTGTTTTAGCACTGTTGTCGTGCGTTACCTGTGCTGCTCCGCAGCCTGTCTAGTGGATTTTTATTTTGTTTTAGCACTGTTGTCGTGCGTTACCTGTGCTGCTCCGCAGCCTGTCTAGTGGATTTTTATTTTGTTTTAGCACTGTTGTCGTGCGTTACCTGTGCTGCTCCGCAGCCTGTCTAGTGGATTTTTATTTTGTTTTAGCACTGTTGTCGTGCGTTACCTGTGCTGCTCCACAGCCTGTCTAGTGGATTTTTATTTTGTTTTAGCACTGTTGTCGTGCGTTACCTGTGCTGCTCCACAGCCTGTCTAGTGGATTTTATTTTGTTTTAGCACTGTTGTCGTGCGTTACCTGTGCTGCTCCACAGCCTGTCTAGTGGATTTTTATTTTGTTTTAGCACTGTTGTCGTGCGTTACCTGTGCTGCTCCACAGCCTGTCTAGTGGATTTTTATTTTGTTTTAGCACTGTTGTCGTGCGTTACCTGTGCTGCTCCACAGCCTGTCTAGTGGATTTTTATTTTGTTTTAGCACTGTTGTCGTGCGTTACCTGTGCTGCTCCACAGCCTGTCTAGTGGATTTTTATTTTGTTTTAGCACTGTTGTCGTGCGTTACCTGTGCTGCTCCACAGCCTGTCTAGTGGATTTTTATTTTGTTTTAGCACTGTTGTCGTGCGTTACCTGTGCTGCTCCACAGCCTGTCTAGTGGATTTTTATTTTGTTTTAGCACTGTTGTCGTGCGTTACCTGTGCTGCTCCACAGCCTGTCTAGTGGATTTTTATTTTGTTTTAGCACTGTTGTCGTGCGTTACCTGTGCTGCTCCACAGCCTGTCTAGTGGATTTTTATTTTGTTTTAGCACTGTTGTCGTGCGTTACCTGTGCTGCTCCACAGCCTGTCTAGTGGATTTTTATTTTGTTTTAGCACTGTTGTCGTGCGTACCTGTGCTGCTCCACAGCCTGTCTAGTGGATTTTATTTTGTTTTAGCACTGTTGTCGTGCGTTACCTGTGCTGCTCCACAGCCTGTCTAGTGGATTTTATTTGTTTTAGCACTGTTGTCGTGCGTTGCCTGTGCTGCTCCACAGCCTGTCCAGAGAATTTTTATTTTTATTTTATTTTTTAGCACTGTTGTTGTGCGTTACCTGTGCTGCTCCACAGCCTGTCCAGTGGATTTTTATTTTTATTTTATTTTATTTTTTAGCACTGTTGTTGTGCGTTACCTGTGCTGCTCCACAGCCTGTCTAGTGGATTTTTATTTTTATTTTATTTTATTTTTTAGCACTGTTGTTGTGCGTTACCTGTGCTGCTCCACAGCCTGTCTAGTGGATTTTTATTTTGTTTTAGCACTGTTGTCGTGCGTTGCCTGTGCTGCTCCACAGCCTGTCCAGTGGATTTTGATTTTTATTTTATTTTTTTTGGCACTGTTGTCGTGTGTTACCTGTGCTGCTCCACAGCCTGTCCAGTGGATTTTGATTTTGATTTTATTTTTTTTGGCACTGTTGTCGTGTGTTACCTGTGCTGCTCCACAGCCTGTCTAGTGGATTTTTATTTTGTTTTAGCACTGTTGTCGTGCGTTGCCTGTGCTGCTCCACAGCCTGTCCAGTGGATTTTGATTTTTATTTTATTTTTTTTGGCACTGTTGTCGTGTGTTACCTGTGCTGCTCCACAGCCTGTCCAGTGGATTTTGATTTTGATTTTATTTTTTTTGGCACTGTTGTCGTGTGTTACCTGTGCTGCTCCGCAGCCTGTCCAGTGGATTTTTATTTTATTATTTTATTTTATTTATTTATTTATTTATTTTTTTTTAGCACTGTTGTCGTGCGTTACCTGTGCTGCTCCACAGCCTGTCCAGTGGATTTTTATTTTATTTTTTAGCACTGTTGTCGTGCGTTACCTGTGCTGCTCCACAGCCTGTCCAGTGGATTTTTATTTTATTTTTTACCACTGTTGTCGTGCGTTACCTGTGCTGCTCCACAGCCTGTCCAGTGGATTTTTATTTAGCGCTGTTGTCGTGCGTTACCTGTGCTGCTCCACAGCCTGTCTAGTGTCGGATTCCCTGTTTGGGAATCCGCTAGCTTAGCGTAGCTACTAGCTCTTAGCCGTTTTAGCATGGCGGCTTCTCCTGTCTCTCCCGTACTTTTCTGCTCTGGGTGTGAAATGTTAGTTATTCCTCGGCCTCTTTTAGCAGTAACGGTACATGTAATAAGTGCAGCTTATTCGTAGCTTTGGAGGCCAGGCTGGGCGAATTGGAGGCTCGGCTCCGCACCGTGGAAAATTCTACAGCTAGCCAGGCCCCTGTAGTCGGTGCGGACCAAGGTAGCTTAGCCGCCGTTAGTTCCCCCCTGGCAGACCCCGTGCAGTCGGGAAGGCAGGCTGACTGGGTGACTGTGAGGAGGAAGCGTAGCCCTAAACAGAAGCCCCGTGTACACCGTCAACCCGTTCACATCTCTAACCGTTTTTTCCCCACTCGACGATACACTCGCCGAGGATCAAACTCTGGTTATTGGCGACTCTGTTTTGAGAAATGTGAAGTTAGCGACACCAGCAACCATTGTCAATTGTCTTCCGGGGGCCAGAGCAGGCGACATCGAAGGACATTTGAAATTGCTGGCTAAGGCTAAGCGTAAATTTGGTAAGATTGTAATTCACGTCGGCAGTAATGACACTCGGTTACGCCAATCGGAGGTCACTAAAATTAACATTGAATCGGTGTGTAACTTTGCAAAAACAATGTCGGACTCTGTTGTTTTCTCTGGGCCCCTCCCCAATCAGACCGGGAGTGACATGTTTAGCCGCATGTTCTCCTTGAATTGCTGGCTGTCTGAGTGGTGTCCAAAAATGAGGTGGGCTTCATTGATAATTGGCAAAGCTTCTGGGGAAAACCTGGTCTTGTTAGGAGAGACGGCATCCATCCCACTTTAGAGGGAGCAGCTCTCATTTCTAGAAATCTGGCCAATTTTTTGGGATCCTCCAAACTGTGACTGTCTAGCGTTGGGACCAGGAGGCAGAGCTGTGGTCTTATACACCTCTCTGCAGCTTCTCTCTCCCCCTGCCATCCCCCTATTACCCATCCCCGTAGAGACGGTGCCTGCTCCCAGACCACCAATAACTAGCAAAAATCTATTTAAGCATAAAAATTCAAAAAGAAAAAATAATATAGCACCTTCAATTGCACCACAGACTAAAACAGTTAAATGTGGTCTATTAAACATTAGGTCTCTTTCTTCTAAGTCCCTGTTGGTAAATGATATAATAATTGATCAACGTATTGATTTATTCTGCCTAACAGAAACTTGGTTACAGCAGGATGAATATGTTAGTTTAAATGAGTCAACACCCCCGAGTCACACTAACTGTCAGAATGCTCGTAGCACGGGCCGGGGCGGAGGATTAGCAGCAATCTTCCATTCCAGCTTATTAATTAATCAAAAACCCAGACAGAGCTTTAATTCATTTGAAAGCTTGTCTCTTAGTCTTGTCCATCCAAATTGGAAGTCCCAAAAACCAGTTTTATTTGTTATTATCTATCGTCCACCTGGTCATTACTGTGAGTTTCTCTGTGAATTTTCAGACCTTTTGTCTGACTTAGTGCTTAGCTCAGATAAGATAATTATAGTGGGCGATTTCAACATCCACACAGATGCTGAGAATGACAGCCTCAACACTGCATTTAATCTATTATTAGACTCTATCGGCTTTGCTCAAAAAGTAAATGAGTCCACCCACCACTTTAATCATATTTTAGATCTTGTTCTGACTTATGGTATGGAAATAGAAGACTTAACAGTATTCCCTGAAAACTCCCTTTTGTCTGATCATTTTTTAATAACATTTACATTTACCCTGATGGACTACCCTGCAGTGGGGAATAAGTTTCATTACACTAGAAGTCTTTCAGAAAGCGCTGTAACTAGGTTTAAGGATATGATTCCTTCTTTATGTTCTCTAATGTCATATACCAACACAGAGCAGAGTAGCTACCTAAACTCTGTAAGGGAGTTAGAGTATCTTGTCAATAGTTTTACATCCTCATTGAAGACAACTTTGGATGCTGTAGCTCCTCTGAAAAAGAGCTTTAAATCAGAAGTGTCTGACTCCGTGGTATAACTCACAAACTCGTAGCTTAAAGCAGATAACCCGTAAGTTGGAGAGGAAATGGCGTCTCACTAATTTAGAAGATCTTCACTTAGCCTGGAAAAAGAGTTTGTTGCTCTATAAGAAAGCCCTTCGTGAAGCTAGGACATCTTTCTACTCATCACTAATTGAAGAAAATAAGAACAACCCCAGGTTTCTTTTCAGCACTGTAGCCAGGCTGACAAAGAGTCAGAGCTCTATTGAGCTGAGTATTCCATTAACTTTAACTAGTAATGACTTCATGACTTCTTTGCTAACAAAATTTTGACTATTAGAGAAAAAATTACTCATAACCATCCCAAAGATGTATCGTTATCTTTGGCTGCTTTCAGTGATGCCGGTATTTGGTTAGACTCTTTCTCTCAGATTGTTCTGTCTGAGTTATTTTCATTAGTTACTTCATCCAAACCATCAACATGCTTATTAGACCCCATTCCTGCCAGGCTGCTCAAGGAAGTCCTACCATTATTTAATGCTTCAATCTTAAATATGATCAATCTATCTTTGTTAGTTGTTATGTACCACAGGCCTTTAAGGTGGCAGTAATTAAACCATTACTTAAAAAGCCATCACTTGACCCAGCTATCTTAGCTAATTATAGGCCAATCTCCAACCTTCCTTTTCTCTCAAAGATTCTTGAGAGGGTAGTTGTAAAACAGCTAACTGATCACCTGCAGAGGAATGGTCTATTTGAAGAGTTTCAGTCAGGTTTTAGAATTCATCATAGTACAGAAACAGCATTAGTGAAGGTTACAAATGATCTTCTTATGGCTTCGGACAGTGGACTTATCTCTGTGCTTGTTCTGTTGGACCTCAGTGCTGCTTTTGATACTGTTGACCATAAAATTTTATTACAGAGATTAGAGCATGTCATAGGTATTAAAGGCATTGCGCTGCGGTGGTTTGAATCATATTTGTCTAATAGATTACAGTTTGTTCATGTAAATGGGGAATCTTCTTCACAGACTAAAGTTAATTATGGAGTTCCACAAGGTTCCTGTGCTAGGACCAATTGTATTCACTTTATACATGCTTCCCTTGGGCAGTATTATTAGACGGTATTGCTTAAATTTTCATTGTTACGCAGATGATACCCAGCTTTATCTATCCATGAAGCCAGAGGATACGCACCAATTAGCTAAACTGCAGGATTGTCTTACAGACATAAAGACATGGATGACCTCTAATTTCCTGCTTTTAAACTCAGATAAAATTGAAGTTATTGTACTTGGCCCCACAAATCTTAGAAGCATGGTGTCTAACCAGATCGTTACTCTGGATGGCATTTCCCTGATCTCTAGTAATACTGTGAGAAATCTTGGAGTTATTTTTGATCAGGATATGTCATTCAAAGCGCATATTAAACAAATATGTAGGACTGCCTTTTTGCATTTACGCAATATCTCTAAAATCAGAAAGGTCTTGTCTCAGAGTGATGCTGAAAAACTAATTCATGCATTTGTTTCCTCTAGGCTGGACTATTGTAATTCATTATTATCAGGTTGTCCTAAAAGTTCCCTAAAAAGCCTTCAGTTGGTTCAGAATGCTGCAGCTAGAGTACTGACGGGGACTAGCAGGAGAGAGCATATCTCACCCGTGTTGGCCTCCCTTCATTGGCTTCCTGTTAATGCTAGAATAGAATTTAAAATTCTTCTTCTTACTTATAAGGTTTTGAATAATCAGGTCCCATCTTATCTTAGGGACCTCGTAGTACCATATTACCCCATTAGAGCGCTTCGCTCTCAGACTGCGGGCTTACTTGTAGTTCCTAGGGTTTGTAAGAGTAGAATGGGAGGCAGAGCCTTCAGCTTTCAGGCTCCTCTCCTGTGGAACCAGCTCCCAATTCAGATCAGGGAGACAGATACCCTCTCTACTTTTAAGATTAGGTTTAAAACTTTCCTTTTCGCTAAGGCTTATAGTTAGGGCTGGATCGGGTGACCCTGGACCATCCCTTGGTTATGTTGCTTTAGACGTAGACTGTGTTTCATAATTATTGTATGGCAACTTGGGGCAACTGTTTGTTGTGATTTGGCGCTATACAAGAAAAAAGTTGATTGATTGAAGTTTAAAAAAACCCCCCAAAAACAAACAAAAATAAACCTGGACCTCATTATCTCCAGGAAGAAGAATTAAAAAAAAAAAAAAAAAGTGAGAGAGAATGCATCATGTATTTCATTCTCATCATCTCCAATCACTGTGAGATTGTGTGGAGCTGAGCGCTCCATGTAAGCTGACACTTGCCCACATGCAAAGCAGCTTTGTGTGTTTGTCCTGGAAGTCAAGTCATTAGTCAAACTCAAACCAATTCCACTCTCAGCAGATCAAGAGTGCACCTGAGCAACAAGGTACCGAAAAGGATAACAAATCTCAGTACTAACCAATGAGGGGAAGGAACAGCAGTCCTTCTGACTCATGTCAAACACATGGAATGAGGTATGAACCCAATAAGAGGGCATTACGTGCCCACCGTGTAAAATAACATATCAGCTTGGTGACACAGTTTAAAGAATATCTGAGTATTGATCTTCAAGAATCATTAGACATGAGTGGCGGCACGCTCTTGATCTGCACGCTATAAAGTTACTCTGTAACTTCCTCCATCGTCAACAGTCTTTCAGGAAACTCGCAGGTGAATTAACGGCAAAAGAATCTGGAAATAGGTTTCATATCAGTTACTTATTATGCTGTGACTCCTCGGGTATATGAACAGAGTCATTATAAAATACAGCGTGTTGTATAGCAAGAAACATAGCGGCGGTGAGTCCCGCGACTGCTACAAACCTAAAGTGAGTTGAGCCACTACAATGTTCTGATGAGAAGGCAATGTTCCGGTGACAAAATGCTGATATTTGCATGACAAACTCTAAAAGTTTCAAAATTAAATGGATCCTGCTTTATTTGCTTTGCTTATATTTGAGTCAACTAGAGATACTTCCCACTCTGCTAAAATAGTTGCTTGCATGTATTATATAACAATGGTAATAAATCTGATGGTGGAATAATGGCAATTCATCTTTCGAGGTCAGTGTCGTACAATGTACTGCACCAGTTAAAAATAAAACAGAGCCGGATGTATTTTCCGTCTTACACGTAAGCAGTTTAGAAGAGATGCACTCATCAGACCAGAGAATTTTGTTTCTCATGGTCAGAGTTCTTCAGGTGCTTTTGGTCAAACTTCAAGTGTCCATGTGTCTTTTATCAAGGAGTGGGCTTCTGTGTGGCCACTCTACCATACAGGCCTGATTGGTGGATTGCTGCAGAGATGGTTGTCCTTCTGGAAGGTTCTCTCTCCACAGAGGAATGCTGGAGCTCTGACAGAGTGACCATCAGGTTCTTGGTCTCTTCCCTGACTAAGGCCCCTCTCCCCTGATCGCTAAGTTTAGACGGGTGTCTAGCTCTAGGAAGAGGCCTGGTGGATCAGAACGTCTTCCATTTACAGATGATGAAGGTCACTGTGCTCATTTGGACCTTCAAAGCAGCAGAAATGTTTCTGTACCCTTCCCCAGATTTGTGCCTTGAGACAGTCCTGTCTGCAATTCAGCTGTAGAGACATCTCAAGGATGATCAATGGAAACAGGATGCACCTGAGCTCAATTTTGAGCATCATGGCAAAGGCTGTGAATACTTATGCACATGTGATTTGTTAGTTTAGTTATTATATTTAGTAAATTTGAAAAAAATCTAAAAACTTCTTTCATATTGTCATTATGGGGTATTGTGTGTACAATGTTGAGAGAAAAAATTTATTTCCTAAACTTTGGCTGTAATAAGACTGTAACATAAAATGAGGAAAAAGTGAAGCGCTGCAAATAATTTCAGGATGCACTGTATGTATTTCAGGGTGGATGCACACTGAATCCTGTTGTCACTGGCAACTTCAGATTGAGCCGTGTTAATGTGAATGCAGTCCGAGTTGTTGAACTGGAGCTGAGTCGGGAAGGGCATCCGGTTTAAAACCTGTGCCAAATCCTAATGTGGATCTGTTCTGGATCCACTGTGGCAACTCTGAAGAACTGGAAGCAGCCAACAGGCAAATAACAGATTAGCTTTTGCATTTACTATGTACCTCGTGATTTGAGCCCCCCCCCCCACAGCACTAACCGAGATATTTTATATACGTCGCCACAAAAGAACTGGAAAGCAACTAAGAGGAGTACTTAAATTTTGTAATTGGAATTCTAGCGGTTTAAATCTGCCACTTAACCTTAAAGTACTTCATGGCCTTCAGCGCAGAGGAACAGACATCGATTACCTCTAGGACACACTGTTAAAATCATCTGATCATACCAAATGACATAAAAGATAAGCCAATCAAGTACATCATTCCATAGGAAATCTACGCAGGTTTGCAAATGTGGAATAGTTGACCATTCCTTCCCTAAAACTGTAGTACCCCCTCACTCTGTTCAGACCATTCAATCTTTTGTTGATGAAATTAATGTCTTCAGATGACTGCGATTTCTTAAATCCATCTTTTTCATCAGTCCATCGTCACTCGTATTCAATATGTTTTGGTTGAGAACCAACTCATACCATTGCTGCACTCATCATCATGCTACTGTTCCATAAGTCTGCTCTCCTGAACTCATGGAGATGCCTATTTAAGATGATGACAGTGCTGCTCCTCCTCCTCCTCAGCGCCTAAATACTCATTTATTGTCAAATCAGAAGTCAGAATCCTGTCAAACTGACTTTTTTTTTTATTTCTGTTAAGAAAACATGTGGGATTTATGACTGACTGTTGTGGAAATACTTATATTTTATAGGGGAAATAATTTAGTATCGTGTATATAAGGTTAATTTTCACAAAAAAACAAAAAACAAAAAAACAATTACACACTGTCAAAGTAAACGCACCAACTGGGCAACATCTTTGCTATCTCCACTTCTCCAGACTTCTATAGGGAACACCTTTACCTCAAAGCAGGCTTTGACATTCAGTGGACAAGTTATTTAAACCCATACAGTGAGGAAAATAAGTATTTGAACACCCTGTGATTTTGCAAGTTCTCCCACTTAGAAATCATGGAGGAGTCTGAAATTTTTATCTTAGGTGCATGTCCACTGTGAGAGACATAATCTAAAAAAAAAAAAAATAAATAAATAAATCTGGAAATCACAATGTATGATTTTTTAATAATTTATTTTATTTTACTGCTGCAAATAAGTATTTGAACACCTGTGAAAATCAATGTTAATATTTGGTACAGTAGCCTTTCTTTGCAATTACAGAGGTCAAACGTTTCCTATAGTTTTTCACCAGGTTTTCACACACTGCATCAGGGATTTTGGTCCACTCCTCCATACAGATATACTCTAGATCTTTCAGGTTTGGAGTTTCAGCTCCTTCCAAAGATTTTCTATTGAGTTCAGGTCTGGAGACTGGCCAGGCCACTCCGGGACCTTGAAATGCTTCTTATGGAGCCCCTCCTTAGTTGCCGTGGCTGTGTGTTTGGGGTCATTGTCATGCTGGACGACCCAGCCATGACCCATCTTCAGTGCTCTTACTGAGGGAAGGAGGTTGTTTGCCAAAATCTCACAATACATGAACCCATCCATCCTCCCTTCAATACGGTGCAGTCATCCTGTCCCTTTTGCAGAAGAGCACCCCAGAGTATGATGTTTCCACCCCCATGCTTCACGGTTGGGATGGTTTTCTTGGAGTTGTTCTCATCCTCTAAACATGGTAAGTGGAGTTGATTCCAAAAACCTCTATTCTGTCTCATCTGACCACATCACCTTCTCCCATGCCTCCTCTGGATCATCCAGATGGTCATTGGTGAACTTCAAACAGGCATGGACATGTGCTGGCTTGAGCAGGGGGACCTTGCTGCCCTGCAGGATTTTAAACCATGACAGCATCATGTGTTACTAATGTAATCTTTGTGACTGTGGTCCCAGCTCTCTTCAGGTCATTGACCAGGTCCTCCTGTGTAGTTCTGAGCTTTCTCAGAATCATCCTTACCCCACAAAGTGAGATCTTGCATGGAATTCCAGACCGAGGGAGATTGATAGTCATCTTGTGTTTCTTCCACTTTCTAATAAATAATCATAACAGTTGTTGCCTTCTACCAAGCTGCTTGCCTGTTGTCCTGTAGTCCATCCCAGCCTTGTGCAGGTCTACAGCTTTGCCCCTGGTGTCCTTAGACAGCTCTTTGGTCTTGGCTATGGTGGACAGGTTGGAGTGTGATTGATTGAGTGTGTGAACAGGTGTCTTTTATACAGGTAACAAGTTCAAACAGGTGCAATTAATACAGGTAAAGAGTGCAGAATAAGAGGGCTTCTTAAAGAAAAATTAATAGGTCTGTGTGAGCCAGAATTCTTGCTGGTTGGTAGGTGGGCAATTCTATGGTAACGGAATTACAACAGCAGCAAAATCTGGACATATGGCATCTAACCACGACAGATTAGCTCAGATTGTAATTCTGTTACTGTAGAATTGCCCAGGTGTTCAAATACTTATTTGCAGCAGTAACATACAAATAAATTATTATTATTAAAAAAAAAAAAAAAAATCATACATTGTGATTTCCGGATTTTTCTTTTTAGATTATGTCTCTCACAGTGGACATGCACCTAAGATGAAAGTTTCAGACTCCTCCATGATTTCTAAGTGGGAGAACTTGCAAAACCTCAGGGTGTTCAAATACTTATTTTCCTCACTGTATGTGCCTATTTTGAAACCAGCAATTTGTTTGCCCACCAACTACAACAAGCATCGCTCACACATCAGATTTCTCACCTTTGGATTCATTCTGGCCTGAGGACATATCCCACCCAAATTGAACATTTTAAACTGTTTTATACCGCCCTACATATAAACAAAATTCTGACTTTTTTTTCCTGACTCATTAGAAATGTCAAGGTCAAGCCCTGATGCAGCCAAGAAGCTGGAGGAGTCAATCACTAAAAATGACCCGAGACAAGCTGCTTGCCCAGTCCAAAATGGATGTGTCTGTGACTGGGAGGCTACCCGGAGACATTTTTACAATATTAGCATAAATTTTAATAGATATGTATATGGATTCATAGTGATACCACTTTCCTATGCCTCAGTTTCCCTGTTACTGGAGAAAAATAAAGGTTCTCTATCCTGTGCCAGCTATCGCTTTATCAGTTTACTGGCTACAGACTTGAAGCTTTTATCTAAATTATTCATTTTGTGTTTGGAACTTGTTCTTCCCACTATCATCTCCAGATTACAAAGGGGTCACCCAAAACACGCAGGTTTTTTTTTCCAATAAAATACTGTTAATGAATTATACAACTCCTGCCCAATAAATGCAACAAAAGCTCTGATATGTATTGATACAGAAAAACCCTTTGACCAATTGGAGTGGATGAACCTTTTGTATACACTGGAGAAGTTTGTATTTGGCAAGAATTGTGTTGCTTTGGTAAAATTGCATTATGCATCCCCTACAGTTTCAGTTAGAACTAACAATAACCACTCAAAACAGTTCTCCAGGCACTGCTCCACCTAACAGGACTGCAGACTTAGTCCTCTTTTGTTTGACATTACTATTGAGCCACCTGCTAGCTCGCTTAGATCAGACCCTTGTATTACAGGTGTAATTATGCACTGCGTAATATATAAGACTTCACTCTATGCAGATGACTAACTGCTGTGAATATCCAACCTTTCCATATCCATCCCAAATGTGTCAGACACCTTCACTATATTTGACCACTTAAATAATCCTTTCAATCCAGATTAAAACAAAAAAAAAAAAACTTTCCCCCCAAATGCAGCATCACATAACTGTCCTCTACATAATTCCCATTTAAGATTCCTTCACATGTCTCGGTATTCAAATCAGAGTTAAATTTGAGGCCTTATTAAAGTTTAATTTTAACAACATTTCACATGTTGGTCATTACTGCCTCCAACTTGCATGAAGATGAACTCACTAAAATGTGCTCATCTCTTCCAAAGCTTATCTTTCTCTAGTACTTTTTCCACAAAATTTTCAAGCTATTGTCAGAACTGTTTTTGTGTTAAATAAAATCCCTAAACTTTACAAATCCGTTACAAAGGCCAAACCCACATGGAGGAATGCTATTGGGCGTCCAAACTTCGAATTACACAGTTTTAGATGCAGTTCGAGAACTCGCCCTCACATCATAAGTGGATGGCTGTGGAGGCTTACAACTCTTATTCATGTCCCCATTAAGTAGGGGTCGATCAATATACTGGGAGAAATTCTCCCCACGTTAGAAATAGTTGATGGCATGTTTTCATATGTACTGTATGGAGGCAGCTGATGCAGAACGATGGTGGAAGGTCGAGTTCAAAGTGTGCAGGAAGAAATATTAAGCTGACTATAAACTACATGAAGCTATAACACAATGCATGAATTTTTTTCTCATCCGCAGAGCACATCAGTGGCAAGCAGCATGAGTGAAGACATGTTCTCAGCACCCATCGGATTTTCTTTTGCTGTAACATGACATAACTTGAACCATCCACAACTCAAAATGCTGAAACTTTGCACAGAAAATGCCACCAACTTATGATAAAAGTTGACATTTTATATGAATTGGTGTAAAATTTCACAGATGATTAGCCACACCTCGGATTTGCTGTGGTGACCCCGAGTGCAAACAAGGGAGCAGCCGAAGGGACTTACAGAGTGAGGTTTTAAGAGATGCTGTCATGTGCAGAAACAAAACAAACTTAAATCGTCAAAATTTTCAAGGCAGTCTGGCTGCACATGTTGCACAACATACAAACAACCAAAAAAGACATCAAAGATAAATGAAAAACCAAAAGACAACCAAAACACTTGATGACAAGAGATGCAATCCAATTTGCAAACATTTAATGAAAAAAAGAAAGTTTACACTTGCTAAAATAGACAGCAGCTAGTGTATGTAAAAACCAAACTCATACCAAACCATGACATCTAAAAACAAATATGAACCAAAAACTGCCTTCTTTGAACTGTGACACTCCTAGTTTTAAGCCTATATCTTGCATGTCTACCATTAAGTTTGTTTCCCTCTTCTCTGGATTAAAGTGAATGACAGGCATCACTCTGACTGGCTGAATTTATCTTTGGCACATAACACCTCTTTGACTAATGAACACTGTAAAACCAACCTCTGCCCAGTTTCCAGCTTTACATTCAGTTTATGCACCCTCTCGATTGCAAATAGAATTTGCAAAAACATCTATGCTACTCTCCTCCCCTCATTGTACACTGTTCAACTGTCAAAATAGGGCCCTTCACTGGTGTGGTGCAACTGAGAAACAAAAAGGCTGACATTCATGTTGATGATTAGGATCTAGGGTCACTACATTATCAAAGCATCATGCATGTCGGGAATGTCATCCCCATAATTTTGATATACCAGTGGTGGATGTGGCGAGCAGTTTGTCAATCCACTGTTTTGTGCAGCTCTGAGTGCTTTAACCTGGAAAAAACAGTGTGGTGACAATGCATTGAACAAGAGAAGCACACCCACTGTGACTTTTAGAAACATATTTAGGCTTTCTTTTCTTTCAAAGTACATATGTATACACCTGCGGTGAGTTCACAAATTCTCTTTGTGATGATGGGATAAAAGCACAGATAAAACCTTCTTAGCTGCCAATCAGGTAGTATTTTCCACATAAATACATGAGTTTGCCATTCTTCCTGCTCAGCCTGTGCAGGACAGGGGCACAGCCAGAGGGGAAAGAGGATGGGATCCCCCCGACCCCAACAACACCCTTAAAGGACCACTTTTGAAGACATTCATATATAATTACTACTAATAGTATTATTCTGTCTCATATTTTTACTATACTTATTTCATTAAAATTTTTGGCATAATTAAAGTTAGATGTGAAGCAATTTTTTTTTTAAGAAATGTCATAACTGGGTCTGCTTGGGGTTCTAGCTTTAAAATCAGGTGGGTTAGGGAAGCCATAAATTTGAAAATGATTACAGCTCTTGGGATTAGTAATCTTATCAAACGTAGGTTGTGACAGTTTAAATGCAAAAAAAAGAAAAAAAGAAAAAAAAAGAAAATACTAATCTAACACACAATAACGTGTGTATACCTAGAGCATTTAAAGAATGGTTTACACACCAACACCATACTCTATCATTTATGCATGCATTTAAATAAAATTTATATAAGCGGTATTAAGCACACAAATGTATTGATATTGCGATAAGCATGGAATATCTGGCATCCAATGATGCATATCGTATCGAGTTTTGAGAAACGATATAGAACTCTACTGAAGATTACTCGGGTGATGTTTTGTCATTTTAATTTTAACCTTTATTTAACCAGGTTAGTCCCATTGAGATCAAGATCTATTTTGCAAGGGAGACCTGGGGCAATTGTAAAGTTTCCAATTTACCTAACTTGCATGTCTTTAAATGTGGGAGGCAGCTGGAGCACCTGGAGCAAACCCACGCAAACATGGGGAGAACATGCAAACTCCACAGGTGGGAATCAATCCCATGACCTTCTTGCGGTGAAGCAACAGTGCTAACCACTAAGCCACCATTTACACTTTCGCTAAATTTCCTTTTAAAAATCAAACGTGATAAAGCTTGACAGTTGATCCAGCAGTTTCCAGACATGCCTTCTACCGCCATTAAATCAACTGTAGAAAACAAAACGCACAGGTGTCCCCCAGATGAAGGTTCAGCGAGTTGATTTACAGACTTTGTTTCACAAGTTCATCAGCTGGCAGCAGGAACGAAGAGATAAGAATAAAGCAAACAATATTCCCGTGATGAGCCTCCGCTAGAGCTAACACCCGAGTGTGATTAGAGCAGCCCATCTTCATCAGCAGCCTTTTCTCTGCAGCAGTGACTTTCTCATGAGGTCGGATTTTACCATCCTCCCTACCTGCCCCGAGGCAGGCTATGGAGATGTGGGCCCTGCTCAGACAGGTTGGACAACATGCTGCTGTCACGACACACCAGCTTAGTTCAGCAGCCTTTTAAAACACCAACACAAAGAAAAACATCTCTGAGAAAATAAAGTAAGTAGGAAAAGACAAGAGAGGCAGGGTTATTTTTCTCCTTTAACCCACAACCTTCTATTGTGCGTTCTAAGAGCCCAAACACTCTTTAGATATTTTAAAAGACAAAAATGACGAGAGACTGAGGAGGAAAGAGGGAGAAATGGAGGTTAACAGTCAGAGAAACAAAGTAGACAAACACTGAGTGATCTGTTTGTTTGAGACGTCAACTGCGTGTGTGTTCACGGGGAACCAAAGGCACTTGAGGTAATCTTCTCAGGTTGCAGCTGTCACCGCAGTTGCCTGAGGGGCTAACTATAACTTAACATGGCGTCGTAGCTCTTTGTAATAATTTGAATATGGAGTAGAGGACACATCTTCCAGCAATGAGGAAAAAAGTAGAAAAGGGGGTGTTCACAATAATAGTAGTGTGGCATTCAGTCAGTGAGTTCATCAATTTTGTGGAACAAACAGGTGTGAATCAGGTGTTCCCTATTTAAGGATGAAGCCAGCACCTGTTGAACATGCTGTTCTCTTTGAAAGCCTGAGGAAAATGAGACATTCAAGACATTGTTCAGAAGAACAGCGTAGTTTGATTAAAAAGTTGATTGGAGAGGGGAAAACTTATATGCAGGTGCAAAACATTATAGGCTGTTCATCTACAATGATCTCCAATGCTTTAAAATGGACAAAAAACCAGAGAAACGTGGAAGAAAACAGAAAACAACCATCAAAATGGACAGAAGAATAACCAGAATGGCTACGGCTCACCCATTGATCAGCTCCAGGATGAACAAAGACAGTCTGGAGTTACCTGTAAGTGCTGTGACAGTTAGAAGACGCCTGTGTAAAGCTAATTTATTTGCAAGAATCCCCCGCAAAGTCCCTCTGTTAAATAAAAGACGTGCAGAAGAGGTTACAATTTGCCAAAGAACACATCAACTGGCCTATTGAGAAATGGAGGAATATTTTGTGGACTGATGAGTAAAATTGTTCTTTTTGGGTCCAAGGGCCACAGACAGTTTGTGAGATGACCCCCAAAACTCTGAATTCAAGCCACAGTTCACAGTGAAGACAGTGAAGCATGATGGTGCAAGCATCATGATATGGGCATGTTTCTCCTACTATGGTGTTGGGCCTATATATCGCATACCAGGTATCATGGATCAGTTTGGATACGTCAAAATACTTGAAGAGGTCATGTTGCCTTATGCTGAAGAGGACATGCCCTTGAAATGGGTGTTTCAACAAGACAATGACCCCAAGCACACTAGTAAACGAGCACAATCTTGGTTCCAAACTAACAAAATTAATGCCTCGCAGATGTGACGAAATCATGAAAAACTGTGGTTATACAACTAAATACTAGTTTAGTAATTCACAGGATTGCTAAAAAAGCAGTTTGAACATAATAGTTTTGAGTTTGTAGCATCAACAGCAGATGTTACTATTATTGTGAACACCCCCTTTTCTACTTTTTTTTTTTTTACTAATAGCCCAAATCATAGCCTTAAGAGTGTGCATATCATGAATGCTTGGACTTGTTGGATTTGTGAGAATCTACTGAATCTACTGGTACCTTGTTTCCCATCTAACAATAAGAAATACGAGGTCTGTGAGAAAAGTAACGGACGTTATTATTTTTTTCAAAAACTATATGGATTTGAATCACGTGCGATTACATCAGACATGCTTGAACCCTCGTGGGCATGCGAGAGTTTTTTCATGCCTGTCGGTTACGTCATTCGCCTGTGGGCAGTCTTTGAGTGAGGAGTGGCCCACCCTCTCGTCGATTTTTTCATTGTTTAGGAATGGCTCAGAGACTGCTGCTTTGTTTGATAAAAAATTTTCAAACCTGTAAGGCACAACGGAGTGGACACCATTCGATAAATTCAGTTGGTTTTCGGTGAAAATTTTAACGGCTGATGAGAGATTTTGGAGTTTTACTGTTGCCGTAAGGACGGCCCACGGCGCCTGATGGCGATCTGCGCACCGAGGCGTCGTCGTCTCGCTGTTTCTAGCTGAAAACTTCCTAATTTCAGGCTCTGTGGACCCAAGACGTTGTGAGATAACAGAGAACTTTCAGAAGAATTCAGGATCAGGAGTTTATCCAGACATTCCACTATTAAAGGAGATTTTGTAATGAAAGAACGTGCGGGCAGATTCGCATGTCGGGCCGGACCCGACCGCGGGGGTCGCCACAGGAAAAACACCTCCGTTGGAAACTTTAACGGACAAGTTGGAACATGCCCAAGCTGTTAAACAATTTCTCAGATACTCACTTGTTGAAAGCCATCAAAAGCCGCCTGAATTTTACAAATGGTTTTCAACACGGAGGTGTTTTTCCTGTCGCGGCGCAGACGGATTTGCCACGTCGTCACGGATCCGACTCGGCAAATTCGTCCGCACGTTCTTTCATTACAAAATCTCCTTTAACAGTGGAATGTCCGGGTAAACTCCTGATGCTGGCTTCTTCTGAAACTTCTCTGTTCTCTGACGATGTCCTGGGTGAACAGAGCTTTAAATTAGAATGTTTTCAGCTCGAAACAGCCAGACGGACGCCATCTCCGTCCGCGCCGATCCACTTTGTGGGCTGTGCTTAAAGCGAAAGAAACTCCACAATCTCTCATTAGCCGTTAAACTTTACACCAAAAACCAGCTGAATTTCTCGAATAGTGTCCACACGGATATCCCTCACCGGTCCTGAAAAAATTTGATAAAGCAACACGCGCCGCCTCCCTGCAGTGTCTCAGACAAAGAGATTCCGACGGGAAGGGGAGTCCACACCTCACTCAAAGCCTGCCCACAGGCGAATGACGTCACCGACAGGCATGACAAAACTCACGCATGCGCACGAGGGTTCAAGCTTGTCTGACGTAAAAACATATGAATCAAATCCATTTATTTTTTAAAAAAAAATTAAAAAGGACCGCTTTTTATATCACAGACCTCGTATACTCAAAACCTGGATTCATCTTTTTAGTCACATAGCACTACTATATATACATATATATATACATACATATATATACGTATGTATATATATACATATACATATACATATATATATACATATACATATACATATACATATACATATATATATACATATACATATACATATACATATATATATACATATACATATATATATACATATACATATACATACATATACATATATATATACATATACATATACATACATATATATATACATATACATATATATATATATATACACACACACACATACACACACACACACACACACTTTGCAATGGGATTAAACAAGTGCAAATTATAAAGAAGACAATGCACAAATGGCTGAGGGTATTTTAGCACTGAGTTATATTTTTAAACTGTTTTGGGTTAAACATTTCACTTAGGATTAAAAAGATTTTAATTGGTCTCCTGCTTGGTTTGATTGTTAAAACTG
The DNA here is from genome assembly GCF_902500255.1 of Thalassophryne amazonica. Lineage (NCBI taxonomy): Eukaryota > Metazoa > Chordata > Actinopteri > Batrachoidiformes > Batrachoididae > Thalassophryne > Thalassophryne amazonica. Next base: position 38,845,593 of record NC_047111.1, on the reverse strand, counting down.
AGGAAGTGCATGGGGCAATCAAAAAAGACAGCGGTAAAATACTTCTCCTTGCAACTAAATACACAACATTTTAGGAAAGTACAATGTTGGATTTTAGTCAATATTTGACATGACGCCATTTCCAAACTTATTTTGGTTGATACCAACATATAAATGTTTGATCTTTGGTTTCTTTAACTACACTGAAGAACACCAAGTCTCTTCGGTAGTTACACCACAAAGCCCCTCTCACACAGAAGCTGTTTGCGTGGCATTTTAATGGCAACCAGTGGCATGCTATACTGGCCACTGACGGCGTGTCACCGCTGCCTGTGCATGTGTTTAATGTGCAAACACACACACACTTTTTATCACGGACGTGGAGGTTCTGAACAAACTGGTGCTTTCCGGCATGGCATGTGCATGGCACATTAATGGTGTGTAAGGGGTGACTACAACATGTGAAGTTGGTGCATGTTTGAACATTTATGATTACATGATTATTTTGCAAACTCAAATAAAAAAACAAGGAAATCATTGAAACATGATAATATGCAAATGATATGCATGTGGCAGATTTCAATTTCAGGCAAAATGGAAACAGTCAAATTAAGAACAATATGTTATTCTCTGTGAGTCACTAACAGCACTGTAACAAGCCAATGACACTCACCTCCTCTCTACTGCTCAAAATGAAACTGAAAATCCTCTGGTGCTTGAACAGGTTTGCATTATGCTTCCCTGAGATAATCTCACAAAATATTTGATACTGGAGACAAAAAAAACAAACAAAAAAAACACTCTTGAGCTCAGTTCAGTTCTATGAGCAGCACTGGTGCTGCATGCCACTGTTCACCACACTACAGAACTGTTTTGGGTTCTGGATGGCAACCAACCACACAGATAACTGGCTCTTCCTCACATTGGCAAAGAAATGTTAGCATTTTCTAGCCACTAGAGTCCTTAAAACTGACGCACCTGTGTGCTAGATCAAGCCGTGCAAATGATACACCTCATCATTGTTCACACAAAATAACAAAAGATAAATAAGTATTTATTTGGGACCCACAAGGCTGGAAAGAAAACTGACTGATTGGTTATAGTTAAAACTGTACAAACTTAAAATCCACACACACTGTGACTGTTAGGCATCCACTACACAAAATATGTATTATGTAATATTAAAAGCCAAGTGGCCTCTGTGTATGTGTGTGTCTGTACCTTTGAACTCGGACAAACTGGGGAGAGCTGACATTTGCCACTTGGTTTGCTTATGTGTTTTGATTCAAGGATGAACGTTGATAGGTCTAATATTTTTGGAGAAATTACGGCTATTACGTAACAACACACGCCATTCCAAATCATTACAAAAAGCTTGCATAATTTATTACCACCCTTGAAACATATCAGCTACATGTTTTATAAACACTGCCCAATCTAGAGCCCATGGATCCCCACGGGAAACACGCTAGTTATGTTTAATCCTTGACATGAACTTTAGCCGCTGCCATCATCTTCAGATACATGAAGCTGACAAACAACTTCAGCTGTCTTTTTTTTTTAACAGCACACTTTTGTTTGTTTCACAATCAAACTGATGTCCGTGCATTTCACATTTAGTACTGCAGGAAAACTTTGACAAGGGACCTAATTTCTGAAGGACCCATCGTGGATGTACTACATTTGGAATAAAAATTACTTTTGATTGTTTAACATTTTGTGGTCAGTCCACCTGCTTCCAAAGCAGAAGGTTCCTGGATCAAGACCACCCGTACCCATTCGCTATGTAACTGGAGTTGCACCAGGAAGGACATCCGGTGTAAAACTTGTGCCAAATCAACACAGTGATACATATCAAATCTGCTATGGTGTCTTTCAGCAAAATGGGAGAAGCCAAATGACAGAAGTCATCGATTGTACCCAGCTGAGTGCATAGGAGTCTTAAATGCAGTTTTACAACTTTGATCAAATATTATAAGTTAGTAACAACATTTTAAAACCTGCCCTCAGATGAAAAGGCAGCCAATGCTAAAATATTACTACAAATGTTTGAAAGCAGCTTAACAGATTATTTATTTGCATTTCTACATTTTTTTGTTGTTTCTCTCTGCTGATTTACAATTTAAAAATGGCTAACTAATGATACTGAGGTAATCAACCCCATACGGACTAGCTGCAATTAAACAGATCATTTTAAATTTTGATCACACGTTCATTTGATACAAACTGTTTATTCATCTTCAGTTCATGATAAGACTAATCAACAGGACTACAAATCTCTCAAAACTTTTTAATAACTTCTTTCTACACTGGACCAAAGAGATGATTTTCACCTCTTGCTGCAGCCTCCATTAACACGCAAATTAAGACATCATATTGTGCATCAAACACAGATTTTAACAATTCATAACGCAGGTATATCATCAAAACAAACAAACAAAAAAACACGAGACACGAATGTAACATATTCAGAAATGCCAACCTCATAACGACAGCAAAAAACCCAGAAGAAAGTTACTATTCCAAAGCAACAAGTGAAACTTTATCAACTACAATGCTGCCAATTACTCACAAAACTGAGAAATGTAACAAAAATCTTTTTCAATAGGATTTCTTAAAAAGATTTTATTATCATTTATACTGGATCCGTGATCCGCCACCTCTCTTGACTAACAAAATATAAAAAAAAAAAATCACTGCGATTGCTCTCACTGTCAATCACACCACCGCCCTCCTGTCTGCTGCGCGGAATTGCGCCAAATCTGGCAACAGGTCCAGAGGCTACGCTCGCTGTTTTGATCCGGATGTTGACCGTAGCCGCAGAGCTCCGTGGCCACCGAGAGACGACTTGGATTCTTTGCAGGTCCCGCATCCGTACCCCCGGAGGCAATGAGTGAAGGGAGAGCCACGCATTGTGTTCTGCATGTGTCTGTTTATAATCTTCTCGCACAGAAGAAAAAAGAGAGTGTTTACACAAGAGAGAAAAGTGAGAAAATGTTAATGCCTGTTTGAGAAAAGTGTGTAGTGAGGGGTTTTACAAACATCTATAATATGTGTAAAAAAATGCCGCGCTCACACCGGGCGCGATCAGACGCTACAAATTCGCGGGGGTCGCGTGACGACGGACGCGCCTCCTTCGCCCGGTGTGTCGCTCTGCTTGGGTGGACTTTCGCTGCGAAAATTCACCCCGGTGCGTCATCAAATAGGAGGAGCTTCCATTCCGCTCGGCGTCAAGTCATCATGACGGACCTTGATCACACGGAGCGAGTTGTTGTGAAAAGCTTCCAATACAGAGAGTATCATTATTTGCTGCACGAGCTGCGTGTGGATGATGGCCGCTTTCAGTGGTCCTTCCACCTCTGCAGGACCCAGTTTGAGGACCAACTGTCCCGTTCATGCGCACATGTAAACAATTAAAAAAAAGAAAGAAACTCCGCTGCTTGCTGCAGCTGGCTCTTCCCCCAAAAAACTCTGTCATAATTGTGTTTAGAAACCAGTCACCATTTGTTTTATACATCTGTGTAGTTAATAAAATATTCTCCACACAGACGATTCGCTCGTGCGCGCACGTTAAAAAGAAAGAAAGAAAGAAAGAAAGAAACTCTGCGGCTTGCTGTGAGGCTGCTCCTCGCTCTTTCCCCCCTCAAAAAACTCTGTCATAATTGTCTTTAGAAACCAGTCACCATTTGCTTTATTATAGTCAGTGATGGGCACAGATAACCAAAAAATTAACTTCGATAACAGATAATCAGATAACTGAAAAGTTATCTTCAATAAAGATAAAACAATAAACCACCCAAAAATGTATCGGAAGTTACAGATAACTGATAACAGATAAATTCCAATATTACCTCTGACACATCTACAACTAGTAGTAGAACAAATTTAATAGCTTACAATAATATTAAAAATAAAAACAGACCCCAACAATGAGACCACACTTTTCTTTCTACATTCTGCCCCTGCTGGAAGCTCTTATTTACTACAGCGCTCCCAACACAGAGGCACTCCAAGAGCAGCCATAAAACCAACTCTCTATCAATTATGACACTCCGGTCAGGTGCAGGTCTTGAAAAATAAAGTCATGCTGACTTATGGTTTTGATTATAAATAACATTAATACCGATAGAATAACTCCATTAATGTCAATTATGTCATTTGTACAAAGTTAAAATATAAAATATCTTTTAATGTTGAATAATGCACTAATTCTGAGGTTTTGTAGCAAACAGATCGCAAAGGATTCTGGGTAAAAGTGCCTCTTTTGGAGCGAGGCTGAGGGGAAGGCGAAGGGCTACAAAACCCTCCGTTTGGAGGGGTAGGAGGAGCTTACTGCTGTCTCTGAAAAAACAAACATGGCACCGAAAGAGCCGCACAAATGAAGCGGCTTTCATTACAAATTACGCTGTTTAGAAAGTTATAACTTGCCAAAAATCTTTACAGGCAGTTGTCTATGACAGCAGCGTGTATGCTGCTGGATGCATGTGCGTATGTTATCGTTCTGAAGAATATTGTAACGTTGCTCGTGCGCTGCGTTATAATGCACATACACACGAACGCTACGATAAGACACTTTTATAACTCACAATGGAGAAAATCATGATAAAGTGTAAGCACGTTAATTTGAATGTTCATAAATCTTTGGATAATATCAATCCCTGCTGTTGGATTTCAAGGTCTGTAACGTGTGTGTATTTTGTAAACAAATGGAGCCCTGAACACACTCATCTAATAAGCTTTTAGGCAGAAAATGAAAAGTTTCATCAATGGGAATAAGTTGGAAAATATATACACACACATGTATATGTGTAACACATAACCTGACGTCCTAATAGACTGATATTATTTGTCAAGGAAATTTCTAAAGGAAATAAGGCTGGATGCAAAAAATGGGAGAATTTGAAAAAGAAATAAGATTGTAATTCCATTAAAAAAGTGAAACTTGTATAATGTATACATTCATTGCACACAAAAAAAGCCATTTGCAAAGCCAAAAAGTTGATTTGACAATCATCTGACATAACCGGGGTCAAAATAAATAGAACACTGCTATCTACTGGTTCCCACATGCTTAGTGAACACTACTGACCAGTAGAGGCCTTGAAAACAAAATTCCAGATACAGTAATCCCTGTCTGCTACATTTAAAATGCGTGGAATTTAACAAACGCAAATAAAACCAACATCTATAAACACAGAGAATATATTCAAGAGAGTTTTAGGCACTAGAGTTTAATGCTGTTGTCTGTGGAGCCTGAACAGAGTGTCTGAAATGCATTTGTCCTGTCGTGATGTACTGAGATTACATCATCCTACCCAAAATGCATTGCGGGTCACAGGATGTGCTCACAAAACCTTAAAAATTAGCACATTACTTTAAAACTAAAACATATGTCTGATATTTTCACTTAATAAAACTCAGACATGACAGTAATTTTAAATAACTTGTCCAAAATTTGTTTGGTTAAAATTTGAACCAAAACTTAAAAACGTATGCCTCTGGATGACTTAGGTGATATCGGCAGCCTTTTGGTATGGTGTTAAAGGAAATGTTTTTTTTTCTTTTGGGGCTGTTTCTCTTTTGTCTGCACATGATTGAGATGCTTTTTATACAAGCGGCTCTCTTGTATTTGCAAAGGTTATGGCTGTGTGTCTGTTACAAAACTTTTAACAGGTGAGTGCTAAACTAATTTTAAAAATGCTTGTCGCTGTTCAGCTTTGTTTATTTTGTTTATCGGTTTAAAAGTTTAAAAGACCACAACTCACTCCGCATTCTTTACTGCTCACTGGTTTTACCATATTTACAGTACTGTGCAGAGGTATGGGGTAATACTTATAAAGGTACAACACAATCACTATCAGTAATGCAGAAAAGAGCTATAAGAATTATTCATAATACTGGCTATAGAGATCATACAAATCCACTATTTTTACAATCCAAATTCTTAAAATTCACAGACTTGGTTCATTTTCAAACAGTACAAATTGTGTATAAAGCAATAAACAATTTACTTCCAGCAAATATTAAAAATATGTTTTTTAACAGATCAGGGGATTGCAGTCTGAGGGGGAAATTTAATTTAAAGCATCAGTGGGCACGAACAACATTAAAAGGTTTCTGTATTTCTGTCTGTCGGGTGAGGATGTGGAACAGATTGGGAGTGGGGCTCAAGGAATGTCCAAGCATGAACCAGTTCAAACAGCGGTACAAAAATATGTTTTTTCTAGGTATAGGGAGGAGGAAGGGTAATGAGGGTTAGGGTGTTTTTGTTTTTTGCTTCGGCTTGTAAATATATAGTATTTTGTATGCAAGTAGGTATGTGTAGGTGTATATTTATGTTTGTGTGTATATATATATATATATATATATATATATATATTGATATCGGTTTAGGTGTGTAGGAATCTATGTGTATATGTGGCAAAGGGTATTACTGGTTGTGGGGAAGAAGGGGTAGGGATAAATAAGCTGATGCTTCACCCTACCCCTTTTCGGACATGTTGGGTACACAGTAAGAACTTTTTTGTTGTTGTCTTTACTGATCTATCTTGTAATTGTTGTTGTATCAAATGTTCGAAATAAACAGTTTTCATTCATTCATTCATTCAAAAGTTATTGGACAAAGATTAATCGGAAGATAATTGGTCCGATAATGGTTTTAAAGTTATCTAAACAGATAATCCGATAAATAAAACATTATCTTCAATAATTATCTGTTATCAGATTATCGGAAGTGTGCCCACTACTGATTATAGTACATCTGTGTAGTTAATAAGTAAAATAATCTCCATGGATGATTCCCTCGCGCGCGCACGTAAAATAAAAAGAAAAACTCCGCTCCCGCTGCTGTGGTGCTGCTGCTCGCTCCAAAAACTGCCATAATTGTGAAATAAAGGACAAAAGAGATAAGTCCTCCTCACAGGCTGCTACCAGAGACAGGACATGTTCACATCTTCAAACTCCAGACATCTCCACGTCACTACATATCCAGTCCCTGATTGGTCATCACAGCGCGACGAGACGAAAAAGTTCAGATTTTTCAACTTGGGGAGGAGGGCAACATGACGTGACGCAATATTGCGCCACAAACGCGCAAAACGCTCAAAATTGCTTCACTCGCGTCGCGCGGTTTGGCGCCAAAACACGTCCTTACATAGGGATTACATGGCAACCTGTGGCTGCAGTCACTCGCGTCGCGCCCGGTGTGAACGCGGAGAACTAACTCCCGCGATAAACGAGGGACCACTGTACATCATTAAACAGGAATTTGTACTCTATCCGGATTTGGTGTGACTAGTGTTATCAGGCCTACAATACATGCCCAGTTTATTTTCGGTGTGGCGCACAGCGTTGTTCACAAGCCCCCCCCCCCCCTTTTTTTTTTGCACCGGGGCCACCCATAATCTGCGCTCCGGGACCTCCCACTTTACAAATTAAGCACTGTGTGTAACGTATTATTAAAACCTTCACTGCACAGTTTATGCTCCATCCAGAGATAAACGACCAGTTTGTGCAATGTTTGTAGCCCTGCAGTTATGAGTTCCATTTGCACTTATTCAACCAAGTCAGCCAAGGCCATCCAAATGTCACAGCTCAAAATCCCAGCATGCCTTGCAGCACTTTGATCTCTTCATACCAGGTTCCTTCTTTGGAGCCACCTCAAAAAGATTTACAGAGCCACGAACAACTGTACAAGCTGTCAGACCTAAATATAAGAAGCTTGGGATCAGGGACCAGAGAAACGTTACACCACTGAGGAAGGCGGAGCACATCTACACCCAAGAACTAATAGACATTTGTGCTACAGTTCCACCAGAAACTCGGGGTCATAACTACAGAACTGATGAAGGAGATGAATTCATCTGATAGAAATGCAACATTGTTCAAATTTAAGACAAAGGTGGATGATCTACCATCCATAATATCTGACAGACAGATATTTGTCACAACATATAATGCTGCCAGTTTGAAGACCATCCTGATAATGACAGAATCCTGACAAAACTAGGTGGTTCGCTAAACTTTTATTTTGGGAAACACTTTACATGGTTAGAAAGTGCAACACAAATGTGTAAATGTTAAAACTTCTATGACTATGGTGGTGCATGTCTAGGACTTTTATTGTGAAAGGTCAGGATGGGAAGTGTGTTTCTATCTCCTTGTGGAAGTATTGACTGTGACTTCAGCGAAGCAAAGTTTTAGAAAAAGGATTTATCTAGCAGACAAAGTTGGTTTGGTAACAGCCGTGTTCTCATTGCTCATAAAACTCACTTTGCGAACCATTAATAATTAAAAGCTGCTTTACACACGTGCTTAAAAAATGGCAGCTGTAGAGAAAGCAGCCTTATAGCCATGTTTTAAAAGGTCTGACTGAAATCCAAATAGTAATTTGACAACCGCTTATTCCTGGAATGTGCACGAGGACCCTAAACTCCACCATGAAGGTCCCTAACTTATCCAATAGATTTCACACTTTCCTGGATTCACCTCCCAATGACACAGTAGTCTTTTGATGCCACCATTGGTGCTTTCCTGGCTATGCAAATATCTGAACTATCTATCATCATTGCAACATTACATTAACAGTCTTCCCAAAGATGTTAAAGCTGTCAAAGTTGTCACTTTGAAAATTAAGGTGAAGGAGGAAGCAAGCAGACTGCGTGCTTATATAAAAGCAACGAGTCCTTAAACACACGGATAACGATATTACTGTCTTAGAACAATGGTCACCAAACCTTTGTTTAAGCAGCAGCCACTTTTCATGCCAGAGTAAAAGCAAATATCTATGTGCTGGGTGGAGTGAGGGCATCCGTTGAACATACTGTACAAAGGTAGTCTGGTGAGTAAGGAAGGAGTCAAGGACTCCAGGTCTGGGTGCTGCAAAATGAACAGTGGTTTTTCAACAATCATGATGCCTGGGATCTACCATGAAATGCTGAAAGAAACAACCAATAAAAGCATCCGATGGCTAAAAATCATCACTGAACCAGGTGCATTCCATCAACGTTGTTTAAGAAATTGCGCTTAATTGAAGAGCCTGGCCTGGGTTGTGCAGCGATTTCCACTCGAGGCCTATTCCATTCAATGAACTGAAATCAAATGTATCTTGTGCTGCATGCTGCATTTGAAAGTGACCCTGTTGCAGGGACAGGCCCACTGACGGTGTGTACGACCCCTACCTGTGCTGCTGACATCTATGTGGACTTCTCATCTTTTTTATGGGCGATTCTTAGACTACGGGCACTTATGTCCTTTGAGCATATTGTATGAAAAACAGAAAAAAGGGGAAATTTCACACTTTTAGTTATCTTTACAATGAAAGGGTGTTAAGAAATTTGTTCTAGTAGTCTATGATGACTTTTTCACCTTTTTTCAGCATCATTATATGCAAATATTGCCGTTTTGTGCTTGTCCCACACCCAGACTTTTGATCTTCAATGATAAAAATGAATGGTAAAGAAACGTTTTTTCTAATGTTTTAAAATATCTCTGAATAAAATATCAGTAAAATAATCAAAACATAATTGGGGTATTCAATGTCATACAACTGTTGTGATTTTTTTAAACAAAATGTAGTTGTCCCACACTATTTCCACCACAACACTGTAATGTCCCTTTAAACAGTTTGTATGAAAGATTGTTTGGGTAGTTTCTATGGAGATAAACCTTGACATCAGAGCACATGTATATAGCGCCAAATCACAACAAACAGTTGCCCCGAGGCACTTTATATTGTAAGGCAATGGTGTGGTGGAAATGACATTTACAAGGCCAATAGTGCCCGTAGTTAAAGAATCACCCTTATATTATTATGTTGTTTGATTTTCTATTTTCTGTTTCTTCAGCTTTGTAAAAATTTGCAAAACCTTGTAATTATGAGAATGGCCTAAGCAGAGGGTCACCCCTTTGAGTCTGGTCTGCTTGAGGTTTCTTCCTCAATATCAGAAGTAGTTTTTCCTTACCACTGTCACCTGTGTGCTTGCTCTGGGGGTTGGTAAAGTTCGATCTTACTTGTGTGAAGCACCTGGAGGCAACTTTATTGTGATTTGGGGCTATATAAATGAAATAAGCTGATTTGAAGTAAACAGAACTGAATCTTGTAATTGGCAACTCTAGTGAGGCTTATACCAGCCTGTACATAAGCAGCCGAGTGTCAAAAACATGATATAATGTTAAAACCATGGTCAAAAGCTGAAGGCAAAGAAAGCCGCATTCTTCACAGCAGACCCCACTGATGGAACTGAACGAGACGTGCAAACATCTAGTCAAGAAAAAAGTAGTTTTATACATGGCCGTCTCAGTTTAATACGAGCCGTCACAAGAGAAGGATTAGTGCCACTTTCAGTCATCACATGTGTGAAACACACTGGTTTGAATACAGTAGTGGGATGTATTTATTTATTTTTCCCCATCATGGCTCATATTTTTGTGAGTAAGGGACAGTGGTGCGGATATGGGTGACGATAATGTGACCATGGTGAAAACTGGACAGAGCTGATTTTTGTGTTTCCGGTGGGAGGTGACACCAATAATTTAAGCTTCACAGTTATCCCGCTACAGACCAGGCTAATTCAGGAGCAGACACTACCATGGATAGTTAATCACAATGATGGAACCAACGTCTCATGTATGCAAGTGAGAATTAGGATTTTGTTTTAGACTTGTTGATGGAATACCTCCCAGCTCCATCTGATGGCTACACATTGATATTTGTCTTCCAGGTTCATGGTTGCCACAACAGATCCTGTACAGATCCGCACAGAGAATTGGCACTTTTCACACCTGTTGTCCTTCCTGATGCAACTCCAGTTGTAGGTAATTCTACGGTAATGGAATTACAATCAGAGCAATTTTTTTTTTTAAATGGTAAGAAAAATATGGCCAGATTTTTCCATCACTGTAATCTTGTTAACGTAGGATTGTCTTGCTACGTGAAGAAACATCCCCATGTCCTGGTCTTCCAAAGCGGTCTGCCAGCCAAGTACTACTAATCGTGACTTACTCTGCTTCTAAGATCTGATGGCATCAGGTGTTCACAAAGCAGATGGACTGCCGTCTGATGGCTAAATAAGCATGGCATAATAGTGTTTAGCTAATCTGTGAAAGCTTTAGGAATATCTGATGGCGACGTTCATGTGCAAATCAAACAAATACATTGGTGGTCATCCCTGTGTTCTTTGTGAAGACAAACCCATTTCTCACAGGTGCAGTCTTCACCACGGGGTCAAAAATTACAATTCTGTACTATAAATAATGAATGCAGACATATCGTGCAGCCCAAACAAAAGTTCCCTAAAATGTTATTCATCCATTAGTTCTGATTGTACTTTAATTTGCACAAAGGGCATACTGTGTCCCTTCCAGGTTGTGTTTTATTTTTGCCTTTGGATATAAAATTATATTTGCCGCACAAATTTTTGGTATCTTTCTTATTTTTTTTTTAAAGCAACTGACAAGTATATTATTTTGGCTTTTTGTTGCAGTGTTGACCATTCTTTACTTACTTTGACAAACCATACACCTACACATGGAAGAACAATGCGATTAATTGAAAATTTCAGTTGATATTCATTCATTCAGTTAATGAGGAAACCAGATAATGGCAGTACCTCACCGCCACCAGCTATTCACTGAGGTGTGATTTATGTGGCAGCCCCAGGTCAGCATAAGTCTGTTTCAATACCTGGTCTAGTTCCTGAAACATGGTTATTAATATATTTTACATGATGACTTGTGATTTGACTTTGACCTATGATTTTGACATAACCTGTGTTGTGAGATGACAATCCAATGAGTTTATCCACCAAATTTGACTGAAATTGATTTTTGTGTTTTTAAGATATCGCCACAGACAAACAAACAAAAACAGACAGACATGGCCATTACAATAGTCTCTTTTGTGTTTTGCAGAGAGGATAATAAATAAATGAAAAGGCATGTCTGCATAGATGTGTTTTTTTTTTTGGACTAAAATTATGTAATTTCATGACACTTAATTGATATCATAATATTACTTGTACCACATAACAACAAATGACGTTAAGCTTTTGATCCCCTCTGTAACCCTGTTGGTTGTGGAGATATCTGGGAAGATGCTGGTAGCTTTTTTTGACATCATGGTATCTTTGTGATGTCATCATCTATACCACTTGATGACAAATGATTTACTGACTGACATAAGCTTTACAAAGTGCTTGTATAGCCCAAATTGGTTGCTGTTATTTCCTGGAAAATGTGCTTTTTGGGAATAAATTTTCAATTACCTTCACCTTTGACTGATTAGTTCTAAATGTTAATCATCGCACCCAAAGGAATGTTCCTACAAGTTTGGTAAAAATCTGCTCATCTCTTTTGTGGTATTTTGTGCACAGAAAAACACACATTAATGATTACAATACCCGCTGGCTGTTGTCACACAGCGTAATTACACTTGAACATACACTTGCAGGCTAACTTTGATCTTCTCCACCTTGTGAGTGTGTGTGAGTGTGTGTGTGTGTGTGGGGGGGGGGGGGGGGGGGGGGGGGGAGGGAATTTTCATCACTCAACATTTTTGAAATGTTCAAGCATCAAGATTTGAAAAAGAATTTACCAGATTTTCTTGATCAACAGATGGAAAAGTGCAACAACAAGTAACCAATTTATCATTGTCTATCTGCTCATTAATAATGTGACCAAATGAGGAATTAACAGCTATTTCAGGTGCAGACATCACCAAAATAATAATAAGTAGTACTCTCCCAGTCACCTATAATTGTGAAACAAGAAGGGCACTCAAGGAGCACAAACCAGAGCTAAGCTAATTATTACTTGCCAACTGACAGCACACGCATTTCAAAGTTGACATTTGTAAGAACATAAAATAAGCTGAGATTGACCTCAGGATTATGAGCGCCTCCAATGTATGTCACCGAGTAGGAACGTTAAAGGCGGAAATATACTCGTTTTTAATCACGGGTTCATGTAGACAACCTGCTGAGTCATGAACGTAATTCTACACAGACCGGCCTACGCACTACGCATGTTACTGTAGGATTCCACCAGCAAGCACACGGATGTACTCAGATGAAGTAGAAAGTCCAGATTTGTATGCTGTAAATAAACATGAATCATGTAAATTTGGAAAATTGTGGACTTAGTCACACAACTTCTCTTAAAAATCTTCCACCAGTGTTTGCTGATAATTAATATCACCCCTAGTATTCATGTGTACACTGTATTGCAGTTTGCGGATGCATAGGATTCATTTCTGAAGACGTGCACATGTGATACACCAAGTCGATGCAGAATACACGAGGAAGCCTTCATGTGCACAGGAACACCAGTATTTCCCTTACAGTTTACAGCCCTGGCAGGCCGCCAGGTGAACAAGAACCTCCACACTCAAAAAAATAACTTATCAGTCAACATAATAAAATTATGGAAAGTATTTGCACCCATGTAAAATGCGTTAACTTAGTCAGAAACAATTTTGCAGAGTGACCTAAATGTAAATTTGTTGGGTCAACATGATGAATTTACGTTACTGTTACTTAATTACCATGGTTCAGGCCAACTAGATTTGTAAGGGTAAATGTAATAAAAAAGTAAGTCCCTTCAGTTGCTCCTTTGTCTGCACTTGGGGTCACCACCGCAAATCCAAGGTGGATCTGCATGTTGAATTGGCACATTGGAGAAATGTGACGGGTGGGGTTTGAACTAGGAACCTTCTGCACTGAAACCAAGTGCACTAACCACTTGGCCACCACCTCTGCGCTTGCTTTACCAAGGTGTCTGGCCTTAACTTCTGAAGAAAAAAATTGGGTGCACATGTGCCCTGAGATCTGTCAGTGATAACTAGTGGGATTCTGACATTAAATTTAGCTTTACCCAAATGTATACTGTTTGTATCCATGCAGTTATTGGTATTAGTGAACATGACACTGCGTGATCCCACTCTTACTCTTTAATATGAAAAATATCTTGTGTATTTTTCTGTGAAAAGTTGTCTCCCTTTCTTTTTTCTTTTTTAAAATCACAAATGCAGGATTGTGGCAGGTTTACATAAATAATGTGCACACAACTTAATTTTAGCTTTTGTGTTTCTGAGTCAGTCACATTTTTCCTTGTGATTTGCATCGGGGGGGACACAAAGTTAAAAGCAAGTATGTGTCACTATAAACAATATTTTTTTTTTTTATATTTTGACTGGAGCCAGCTCATCACCAGAACGGAATCACCACTTCACTGCCTTGAGGATTTGTCAAGTTGGTATTCTAAATCCGCAGAATAACTGGAACATACACAAATACCCAGTTTCACTTCCAGATATTCCCCTTAAATTTACTTCTCCACTTCCTGCACTAAATATGAAGAGTACTGTAATATTTCCATCATCAATTTAAAATGAAGACACTTCCAAAAGAAGTCCACGTTTCCTTCTTGTTTCGCAAATGGCAACCAGACAGTATTGTTGTATCATGTCACCAGCAGGTAATAAAACAATATTCACAAGCAGTTTTTTTTTTTAATCTGTTAACCTTGTAGCACATAAAACAGAAGAATTGTTTTCTTCACATTGTCAATCCAAAATACAATTTGCTCAAAGAATGTGGTCTTTTGCATCTTTAAAAATAGAACGTTATGGAAGGTTTTTAACACATGTAGGAAAGAAGCATTGATTTAGGTCAGAATATGATGCATACACTAATAGTCAACCTACATTATACAGTTACCACAACTATCTCACCACAAACCTTTGGTAATACCCGTCCATACGTCTCCACATGCCACGTCTTAAAACCCAAACGAACAGACACAATCACATAACCTCTACCCCCTGCTCCGTTTGCTGGAGGAGGTTAAGGGCCATTAACAGGATGTTTATGTGCACAGACGTGCACTTCTTTTAAAGAAAGCTTAGGATCCCCATATATTAAACTCCCATCAATATTATCGTCATTGATGGGTTACTTTTAATCTATCTTAGCTTTTGCATTGTATCACTACAGTATGTAGAAAAAATTAATATCCGCAATAAAATGCGTTGGCTGTCTGTGATTACCATTTATATCATTACTATTATTCTAAAAAATTGCCTTCAAACTACGCTGGAATGTCTACAGTACCCAACACAACGTTGGTTTCCATGGGGTTGACCTACAAAAGTTGTTTATGAGTGAGTTGTTTTGCAGAATATGAGCGCCAAACAGCCTACAGGTGAACTTACCTGTGTTTTCTAACATGTCAGGTGTCTGGTGTTGGACTTTAACCTGCCTGTACAGGTAAAAAAAAACAAAAAAACAAAAAACAACCTGATCTATTCAAGAAGAAGCAGTAGAACAACGTGCACCAAAGTGCCAACTTATTAACAGGTTATAATCAAAACAATTAAAAAACAAACAACAACAACAAAAAAACTTACATCCACAATGTCTAACAGACTTATTATGCAAGTAAGGAGAAGCCATAAAAAGAAAAGAGAAGCCGGACCACCGGTTCACCGGAAGTCCGGCCGCACTCAGCGGGGCGTCACAGACTCTCACCCCGGGTTTGACGTCCTCAAACACGGACGCTTCCTCGGCGCCGTCCGCTGCCGACATCCTGACCGGCTTCAGCTGCGTGAACACCGCCCTCTCCTCTGCGGGGTGCGGCGGATTCATAGCCAGTCCTACACTCGTTGCCATTAAAAATATCAACTTTCAAGCAGTATACGCCTTCAAATAACGCGTGTCTTAAAAAAAAACAGACTTGAAATATAACCGCGCCTTATTTGAGCTTAAAATAAGAGTCGAGCCGCTTGAGGACACAGAGCGCAGCCAACCGTTCTGACTCACAGGTAAACTTCACCTGAGCTCAAGTACGACCTGCTACCTGCTGGAATGACTGACAGGCACCAGAGCCAATCAAAACAAGGCGCGGGTCAGGCGACCCAATCAATTACGTGGTTAGGCGTGGCTCACCTGGGGACTTCAGATAAAGAATACGCAACAATTATATTTTTAACTGTGAGGAAAACTGATTCCCTCAGAATGACAAAAACAGAAAGTTTTTCAAAAGTCTTCAAAAAACAATAACAAATAAAGCTGATTTGACTCATCTTTCTTGATTAAACAGCTGTATTAATTTATTCTTTTCCACATAATTTGTTCAATAAGCCTATGAAGAAATAATTTGCCATTCCTTTACTTTTGTTTGTGCACTGATTTTCTGTTGCTTATTTTGGTCCAGGTTGTGGTGGCAGTAGTCCAAGCACCTCATTCCACACTTCCCTATACTCCGTCAAGTCCTCCAACACTTCCTGGAGGATCCAGGTTACCCTAGCCTCCTGCCAGTTGGCGGTGCCTGGAAGTCCTCCCTAGGTAGACAATCCGGGGGTATCCTCACCAAATGCCCAAACCGTCTCAAATGGGTCCTTTTGTACAAAGTGTAGTCCAACGCAAAGAAGCAGCGGCTCCACTCAGACTCCCTCCCGGTTATTCAAACCGCTCATCCTGTCCTGGATTGTAAACCCAAATACACATTGGAGAAATATTATTTTTGCCGCTAATATATCCCTGGTTTGGACTGCACAGTGGATTAGTGCTTTACACTGTCGCCTCACAACAACAGGTTCTATTACCGAAAATTATTAAAGACACAGAAACCAATATGTTCAGAGAAAACTTGAAAACACAATAAATATATGTCCAGAGGAAGGTCACTTAAGCACGCAAGTTCAGAAGCATGTGTTAGCCACCATGGCTAGGTAAACGATTATTTACTCATCAGTCATTTTATGAATGAATGCAGATGTTATTCCAAAAACAACAAGTTAACAAGCTCAGATGGCTAAAAACATGTTCCAATCAGATCACTTCTTGGAGCGCGCACCGGTGCTGCATGTTGCTGCATCCGCCAACATGATGGATCCCTCCTCAGTCCTAGGACAGACATCTACCCACAGTATGACCCATTTAAACACAAATTAATTTCAATCAATCAATCAATCAATTTTTTTATATAGCGCCAAATCACAACAAACAGTTGCCCCAAGGCGCTTTATACTGTAAGGCAAGGCCATACAATAATTATGTAAAACCCCAACGGTCAAAACGACCCCCTGTGAGCAAGCACTTGGCTACAGTGGGAAGGAAAAAACTCCCTTTTAACAGGAAGAAACCTCCAGCAGAACCAGGCTCAGGGAGGGGCAGTCTTCTCCTGGGACTGGTTGGGGCTGAGGGAGAGAACCTTGAATAACTTTATTCAAAAGAAATTTGAATAAAGTACAATCCCAATTCCAATGAAGTTGGGACGTTGTGTAAAATCATGTAAATAAAAACAGAATACGATTTGCAAATCCTCTTCAACCTATATTCAATTGAATACACCACAAAGAGAAGATATTTAATGTTCAAACGGATAAACTTTATTATTTTTGTGCAAATATTTGCTCATTTTGAAATGGATGCCTGCAACACATTTCAAAAAAGTTGGGACGGGGCAACAAAAAACTGGGAAAGTTGATGAATGCTCAAAGAACACCTAATTGATGTGAAGCAAGGCGGGGGTGTTGGTCTTATTTATAAATCTAGGTTTAGCTTATTAGCTGTTGGGGGTCACAAATATCACTCGTTTGAGCATCTGATTCTCTGGTCTGCTCAGGATATTACACATTGCCAAGGTCAGAAGAATAAAAATCAGTCGTATTACTTTGTCACTGTATATAGGCCTCCTGACCCATATTCTGAATTCTTAGATGAATTTGGTGCATTCATATCTAACTTGTCAAGTAGTGCAGATAACATTCTGACCATTGGTGACTTTAATGTTCATATAAATAATCCTTCTGATCCCCTCTGCAAATCATTTATCGAAATTGTGGATGCATTAGGATTTCGGCAATGCATTCAGGACTCGACGCACATTAGTGGAATTACCCTGGATTTGGTTCTCGCACGTGGTATTGCTGTCATGAATATTGACATCATGCCTCTTACATCAGTGGTCTCTGATCACTCATTAAGTTTACAGTTTTGCTGCAGTGTTTTGTGGAACAACAACCTTATATATCACTATGGCGACACATCAACTCCTCAGCTAAGACTGAACTTGAAGCTAGACTGCCTGATGTGTTAGCTTCACATCTGGCAAATACCCAATCGGTAGACAGACTTGTGGATAGTTTAAACTCAGTGCTCAAAACTACACTCAACATGATTGCGGCACCTGAGTTAAAACTGCGCTCCCCCAAAACACAGTCACCTTGGTTCAATGATTACCTGCGTGACCTCAAGCATGAGCCAAGAGGTCTCGAACAGAAATGGTGTAGTTCAAAATTAGAAATATTCCACCTTGCATGTTGTGATGCTATCTTAGACTATAAGCATGCATTATTGGCTACAAAGCGGACCTATTACTCTGATTTGATCAACAAAAACAAGTATAACTCAAAGTTCTTGTTCAACACGGTGGCAACACTTATTCATGGACAACCACCTGCAGTTCGGTCTTTTACAGCACAAGATTTACTGGATTACTTTGAGAAGAAAATAGAAGACATTAGGTTAAACATATCCCAGCATGCCTTAACCCAGCCACTACACCCTGCTAGTGAGGTGGGCGCCACTACTGAGGTATTACCTAGATTTACAGAATTTGAGAGTATCTCTCTAGGCATGATGATGAAACTCGTAACATCAACAAAAAGCACAACCTGGTTATTTGATCCTATACCAACAAAACTGTTTAAGGACCTGTGGCCCACTCTTGGGCCGACTGTGCTGGAAATTATTAATCTTTCTTTAACTTCTGGATCTGTTCCTAAATGTTTCAAATCTGCAGTGATTAAACCATTACTTACGAAACCTAATCTTGACCCTAGTGTACTGAAAAACTATCGGCCGATATCAAATCTATAATTTTGCTCTAAAATTCTGGAAAAAGTGGTGTCACGGCAGCTTGTGGACAGTCTTACTGAGAATAACCTTCCTTGAGCCACTGCAGTCTGCTTTTAGAAAATATCATTCCACAGAGACAGCTCTCACTAAAGTGATGAATGATCTTCTGCTTGTAATGGATTCGGACACCACTACGGTTCTGGTGCTGTTCGATCTCAGTGCTGCATTTGATACAGTGGATCATCATATTCTACTTGATAGGCTGGAAAATCATTTTGTGATTACTGGGAGTGCCCTTGCATGGTTGACGTCATACATGACCAGTTGTTCTCACTGTATTTTGTACAGTAACACTACCTCTAACCTTAGTGACATGAAATTTGGGGTTCCACAGGGGTCCGTCTTAGACCCCTGCTTTTCTCCCTTTATATAGCACCCCTTGGGCACATATTGCGGTGTTTTGGGATTACCTTTCAATGCTATGCTGATGATACTCAGTTATACATGCTGATAACTGCAATCTCATTCCCAGAAAATCCTTAGAAGATTGCCTTGCAGCAGTGAGAAGTTGGGTGTCTAGAAACTTCCTACTTTTAAAGTCTGATGAGATTGAAATGATGGTTCTTGGTCCAGTGAGACATCAGCATCAATTTGACCAGTTAATGCTTAGCCTAGGCTTGTGTGTCATACATCAAACTGACAAAGTGAGGAACCTTGGGGTAATTTTTGATCCTACATTGTCCTTTGACCTCCACATTAGAAATATTACGAGGACTGCTTTCTTCCATCTGCGAAATATAATGAAGATTCGTCCCATCCTGTCTATGGCTGATGCTGAGTCTCTGATCCATGTGTTTATCTTTTCTAGATTGGACTACTTCAGTGTTTTATTTTCTGGTTTACCGCAGTCCAGCATTAGGGGTCTCCAATTGGTTCAAAATGCTGCAGCCAGACTTTTGACACAAAGTAGAAAGTTCGAACACATTACTGTTATGTGCAGACGCGAGTTGAGGAGCGCGACCAGCGTCTGACTGAACCCAGCGCTAAAATAACCAGAAAGCGGTTCCAAAAACAAAACACGTTTATTTCCCCTCTGTGCAATAATTTGTGTACAACATAAATGTGCGGTTGTCTGGCGAGGTGAAGGACGGCGCGCTCTCCAGCGCCCAAATGGATCGAAGCCCGACGCTTCTGGACCCAGACTCACCGCCGAACACCCCCCAGGTGGACACGACAAACTGACTCTCTGATGTGTGCTGACAGCATGTGTCCCTCACCCGTCCTCCTTCACAGGCACGATGTGTCAAACCCAGGCGCGGCCCTCAGCGTCTCACAAACGAACGTCACAAGGTCGAGTTCCCGGCAATTCTGCTTGAACCACTCATGGCTTAAATGCAGAACGCCATCTCATTATCTGCTTCAGCTGAAAGTCTTTAAGTTTACACGTGAGCATCATCCACAGGTGCAGCTAATAATGCTGATGAGGGTGAAGGACTCTTCTGCCAGCACCGTCTCCACAGACAAAAAACCAGTTTGCATACCACCTGGAGAGCAAAGAAAAGAAAACAACACCAAAATGTCCAGCCAAACCCCCCAACACACAACACATTACACCCATTTTCAGCATCCCTTCACTGGCTTCCTGTCCCAGTGAGATCAGATTTTAAGGTTCTGCTACTAGTCTATAAAACTGTTCACGGACTGGCACCTCCCTACTTAGCTGACCAAATTAAACCCTATGTGCCGGCCCGGGCTTTGTGTTCTCAGGGTGCAGGACTACTTTGTGTCCCTAGGGTGAATAAGAAGTCTGTGGGTCATAGAGCTTTCTCTTATCGTGCCCCTGTTCTGTGGAATGATCTCCCTGCGTCAATAAAATAGTCAGATTCTGTGCAGACTTTCAAGTCCAGACTTAAGGCGCACTTATTTTCCCTTTCGTATGGCTAGCATACTGGCATAGTATAGTATTACTCTTTTAATTCATTTCATTAGGAAATGGAGCGGGCCACGGCCTCAACTTTACCTAAATTCTGGGTCTTTTAGTGAAGTTTAGGGCTAGTGGCTGGAATCACCTTAGTATTTCCTGTTTTCTTGTTGTTTAATGCTGACAAATTATACTGTATTTCTTATCTTTCTGATGACTGATTCTGTTTTTTTCTCTCTGTTTAAGGTGCGGCTCCATCCAGAGATGGGTGTGGTATTTGTGCTAGAGACCCTCCTGTCCTGTGCACCAATTGCATTTCCTGTATATTCATTTGTGAATTGTTCTGTAATTATGTCCATAGCATGGACCAAGCAGAGGGTCACCCATTTGAGTCTGGTCTGCTTGAGGTTTCTTCCTCAGAGGGAGTTTTTCCTTACCACTGCTGCTCTGGGGGTTGGTAAGGTTAGACCTTACTTGTGTGAAGCGCCTTGAGGCAACTCTGTTGTGATTTGGCGCTATATGAATGAAAATATTTTGAAACTGAAATTGAATTGGAAACAGGTGAGTGTCATGATTGAGTGTAAAAGGAGCATCCCCAAAAGGCTCAGCCTTTCACAAGCAAAGATGGGATGAGGATCACCACTTTGTGAACAACTGCGTGAAAAATAGTCCAACAGTTTAAGAACAATGTTTCTCAACGTTCAATTGCAAAGAATTTAGGGATTCCATCATCTACAGTCAGAAGATTCAGAGAATCTGGAGAACTTTCTACATGTAAGCGGCAAGGCCAAAAACCAACATTGAATGCCGTGACCTTCGATCCCTCAGGCGGCACTGCATTAAAAAACTGACTTCATTGTGTAAAAGATTTTACCGCATGGGCTCAGGAACACTTCAGAAAACCATTGTCAGTTAACACAGTTCATCGCTACATCTATAAGTGCAAGTTAAAACTCTAACATGCAAAGCGAAAGCCATATATCAACAACATCCAGAAACACCACTGCCTTCTCTGGGCCTGAGCTCATTTGAAATGGACAGACACAAAGTGGAAAAGTGTGCTGTGGTCTGATGAGTCCACATTTCAAATTGTTTTTGGAAATCATGGACGTTGTGTCCTCTGGACAAAAGAGGACAAAGGCCATCGCAAAGTTCAAAAGCCAGCATCTGTGATGGTATGGGGGTGTGTTAGTGCCCATGACATGGGCAACTTGCACATCTGTGATGGCACCATCAATGCTGAAAGGTACATCCAGGTTTTGGAGCAACACATGCTGCCATCCAAGCAATGTCTTTTTCAGGGATGTCCCTGTTTATTTCAGCAAGACAACATACATTCTGCATGTGTGACAACAGCCTGGCTTCATAGCAAAAGAGTGCGGGTACTAGACTGCCTGCCTGTAGTCCAGACCTGTCGCCTATTGAAAATGTGTGACAACGGAGACCCCAGACTGTTGTACAAATGAAGTCGTACATCAAGCAAGAATGGGAAAGAATTTCTCCTACAAAGCTTCAACAATTAGTGTCCTCAGTTCCCAAACACTTATTGAGTGTTGTTAGAAGGAAAGGTGATGTAACACAGTGGTAAACATACCACTGTCCCAGCTTTTTGAAACATGTTGCAGGCGTCCATTTCAAAATGACCAAATATTTGCACAAAAACAACAAAGTTTATCAGTTTTAACATTAAATATCTTGTCTTTGTGGTGTATTCAATTGAATATAGTTTGAAGAGGATTTGCAAATCATTGTATTCTGTTTTTATTTACATTTTACACAACATCCCAACTTCATTGGAATTAAAGTTGTAGTATTTGTACTTCCCAAAATAAAGATGAATTTAAGTTATGCATGAGGTATGTTTCAGTGTTAACTGAAGTGAGTGATGATGAAGCAGGACATATTTCTACAACTTTGTTAGATGTCACAACTTTTAACACTTGCATCAGATGTTCAGAGATGATTTTGTGTAATCTAAATACATTTAGAATTATGTCATTCTGCAAGCGTATTTCATTGTCGTCATATTTTTACAACACATCCCTACCCCTGAGTTTTATTTCTATGTTTGGACTATTGTCAGAGTTAAATGCAGCCAACTGCCTTTACTATATTTACTGTGATTCGTCGACTAGAGAACAGTCCATTCAGAGGCCAGTGGCATGTGTACTTGTCAACACATGGAGCAGCCTCTTTTCTGGGGGAAGGTAAATCTACACTATTGTGTCTCAGTTTATTATTTTTGGATTAAAAAAATACATTCTTTCTCCACCAAAGAACATTGCAAATTAAGAAAAGAAGAACAAACAAACATACAATGATGACAGTTTATCAAGATGACCATTTCTGACACAAGGAAAAGTTGGACTGAGCCAGTAGGTGAAATTCTTGATTTACAGTCCTACCCTCACCTATGGTCATAATCTTTGGATAATGACTGAAAGAATAAGGCTGTGGACACAATAAAATGAGATTCCTCCATCGGGTATCTGGGTTTATACTCCTGGACAGGGTGAGAAGCTCAACTACAGTGAGGAAAATAAGTATTTGAACACCCTGCGGTTTTGCAAGTTCTCCCACTTAGAAATCATGGAGGGGTCTGAAATTTTCATCTTAGGTGCATGTCCACTGTGAGAGACATAATCTAAAAAATATATCACAATGTATGATTTTTTTAATCATTTATTTGTATGTTACTGCTGAAAATAAGTATTTGAACACCTGGGCAATTCTACGGTAACGGAATTACAATCTGAGCTAATCTGTCGTGGTTAGATGCCATATGTCCAGATTTTGTTGCTGTTGTAATTCCGTTACCACAGAATTGCCCACCTACCAACCAGCAAGAATTCTGGCTCACACAGACCTGTTAATTTTTCTTTAAGAAGCCCTCTTATTCTGCACTCTTTACCTGTATTAATTGCACCTGTTTGAACTTGTTACCTGTATAAAGACCCTGTTCACACACTCAATCAATCAAACTCCCCTTCCCCGGGCACCTAATGCGACTTCTGCTCCTACTGGCAATTAGGACAGGATAAATGAAGTAGACACATTTCATTGTGCAGGGAACATGTTCTTCTGTGCATATGACAATAAAATTCTTTTGAATCCTTGAATCCTTGAAACTCCAACCTGTCCACCATAGCCAACACCAAAGAGCTGTCTAAGGACACCAGGGACAAAACTGTATACCTGCACAAGGCTGGGATGGACTACAGGACCACAAGCAAGCAGCTTGGTAGAATACAACAACTGTTATGATTATTTATTAGAAAGTGGAAGAAACACAAGATGACTGTCAATCTCCCTCGGTCTGGGATTCCATGCAAGATCTCACTTTGTGGGGTAAGGATGATTCTGAGAAAGCTCAGAACTACACAGGAGGACCTGGTCAATGACCTGAAGAGAGCTGGGACCACAGTCACAAAGATTACATTAGTAACACATGATGCTGTCATGGTTTAAAATCCTGCAGGGCAGCAAGGTCCCCCTGCTCAAGCCAGCACATGTCCAGGCCCGTTAGAAGTTCGCCAGTGAACATCTGGATGATCCAGAGGAGGCATGGGAGAAGGTCATGTGGTCAGATGAGACCAGAATAGAGCTTTTTGGAATCAACTCCACTGACCATGTTTAGAGGATGAGAACAACCCCAAGAAAACCATCCCAACCGTGAAGCATGGGGGTGGAAACATCATACTCTGGGGGTGCTCTTCTGCAAAGGGGACAGGACAACTACACCGTATTGAAGGGAGGATGGATGGGTTCATGTATTGCGAGATTTTGGCAAACAACCTCCTTCCCTCAGTAAGAGCATTGAAGATGGGTTATGGCTGGATCTTCCAGCATGACAATGACCCCAAACACACAGCCAGGGCAACTAATGAGGGGCTCCATAAGAAGCATTTCAAGGTCCTGGAGTGGCCTGGCCAGTCTCCAGACCTGAACTCAATAGAAAGTCTTTGGAGGGAGCTGAAACTCCAAACCTGAAAGATCTAGAGAAGATCTGTATGGAGGAGTGGACCAAAATACCTGCTGCAGTGTGTGCAAACCTGGTGAAATCTACAGGAAACGTTTGGCCTCTGTAATTGCAAGCAAAGGCTACTGTACCGAATATTAACACTGATTTTCACAAGTGTTCAAATACTTATTTGCAGCAGTAACACAAATAAATTATTAAAAAATCATACATTATGTTTTCCGGATTATTATTATTTTTTTTAGATTATGTCTCTCACAGTGGACATGCACCTAAGATGAAAATTTCAGACCCCTTCATGATTTCTAAGTGGGAGAACTTGCAACATCGCAGGGTGTTCAAATGCTTATTTCCTCACTGTATCCGGAAGGGACTCGGAGTAGAGTCACTGCTTCTTCACATTGACAGGAGCCTGGTGAGGAAACACCCTGTTCATCTCCCTAGAGAGGACTTCTAGGCACATCTAACTGGGAGGAGGCGAGGGCAAGACCCAGGACATGATGGCAGGATTATATTTCACACCTTGCTGTGGTGACCCAGAGTGCAAAAAACAAAGGAACAGCTAAAGGGATTTATTTACTTTTTTACTTGAGAACACCTCGGTATTCCCCAGGAAGAGTTAGAGGATATGATAGAGGATAAGGAAGTGTGGGAAGAGCTGTTTGGGCTACTGACGTCACAACTTTGACCTGGACAAGTCGCATAAAATTAATGAATTAAGGAAAAGTTGGACATTGTGCATATTGTACAATAAGCCAGTACTTTGGTCACTTGGGAGCTATTAGTGTGCATTTTTGCCAGTGTTGTCTTACGTATTTAAATATTGCCTTATATCAATGCAGGCCAGCACTTTTCCTAGTTTGTGGAAAAAATGATACTAAAGAAATTTATGCTTTGTGATTTTGTTAACACATTTCAATTTGGCATGTTTGCAAGGACTACAGATCAACAATCCCGAACAGCCGAATGTGCCTGACTTTAAATTGCTCAGTACATATTACTGAAATTAATATTTGTGGAATCAGTCAGTACACTGGCTGCAGCACTTCAGAAGTTCAGTGTGGAAACAGAGTGCTTGGGTTTGTGATCGCAGCTTCTTGGTCATCATATGTGATTAAAGTATCAAATTTGTAGACATTCAATTTTACGTTTCTCATTGTCTGATGGATAAGGAAAAAACATCATGCACTTTTTGAACAGTTCAGCAAAATTTGGTTCCCAGTAGCTATATATTTTAATTAAAAATTACATATTTTTCATGTTCGACATAAGATACTGTAGCTTTCAGTATCTGCTGATACCATTGCCAATCTTATACCATTTAAACCAACTCATCTGTTAATAAATACTGTATAGCTGTCTGGATGTTTTTTTGTTAATCTAGCCTCCTAATAAAACATCAACTCAAACTGAGGCAAATATTCTTCTCCCCTTAATGAAAAAAATATGAATCTCACAACACAACTATGACATGTATCTTTTTTCTTCTGACATCCGATCCAGTAATTTTGGCCAATATCAGACCTCACACATAATTTTAATATTCTTTTTTTTTTTTTTTGTTTATTGGTTCACATCATTTTTGGTATATTGTTTTAAAAAAAAAAGAAGTTAAAGTTGGTTTGAATGCATGCTAAATGTTTGTTATTCATGTTCAGAAATACAAATGTATTGTCTTAAACCTTAAATTTTTTCCTTGGATGATTGTCTTCTCAGGATAATTGTCTTCTAAATGGCTTGTGTTTTAGCCACCTGGCTTTTCTTTACTTTGGAATCAATAAGAAATTAACATTAAATTAGCAGTTCCCAAACTAAAGTGGACCCTCAGGTGCTGTATAGGCAAATGTCTGCCTCACGGTAGAGTGAGGGAATCATAATTCTGCTGTTCAAGTTTGTAATATTTTTCAAATGATGTATTATCATTGCTTTATTTCTTGTAAAATGTTGAATGCATTTCATTTGTGCTGTCTAAGCATTTAGGTGATGCAATTGAAGAAAGTTAGTGCCTAATTAATATAACAGTTTGGAGTCTCAATTCACAGGTTTTCAGTTGCAAATGAAGACTAATTCAATTTAGGGGAGCATGGCAAAATGTTTGGCAACTGCAGATAACTACAGTTCTAAAGTATAGTCAGTAAAATCAACCATCTGTGCCACAGTGTTTGCAGTTTCATGAACACACTAAAACACAAGTATATTTATAACAAGCAACAATATGTGACAACAGTTTATGGGTCGCATTCACTCCACTTCATGCCAAAATCCTATTGACCTTTAAACAAAAGCTTTAAAAACATGTTCAGACAGATACCTGTATTTTGGTGGCCAAGCACTAATTTGCCTGACTCAGAGTAGTAGAACAAGTAAAGCCAGAAATAATGAACTGAGAAGGTAATTAAATTAATGGCCTGTTTTGGTTGTCTCTTTACGAGCTTACAAAGTGTCTTATGAACCTACATATATTTCAAATGATATTTATTTTCATTATTTACATGTATCTTCAATGTTTCAATAAAAAAATGAAAATGCAGTTTGCAATAAATTTTATACAACCACGATTCTATGAGATTTGCCTATTGTCCAGTATGCATATATCATAGTGAAGACAATACCAACTATGATTAAAAACAACAAACAAAACATAACAACACAAAACAGAATACCTTTACGTATACAGGAGATCCAATAAATGTAATACAAGATCTAGTGAGTATGAAGATGAACCAATTTTCTCCAATTTATATACAATAAATGCAGTTAATTTTATATAATTCCATCAAAGAGATTGTGTTTTTGGTTCAATTTGTCTATTTGTGATTGTCAGCAGGACAGATTTCCATGAAGGTTGATGGAGACAAAAACAATTTTGGTGTTGATACAGAGTGAGAATTGGATCCTACATTTTAGATTAATTGTTGTCCTGATTCCTCTCATTCCGATACTTTGATTTTTCTTTGCTGATCCTGATGGCTTAATCTTGACTTCTGGATCAAAGCATTCAAAAGTCAGATCTATATTCAGCCACACTACAGGAAGACTTTCAAAAATTTTATGTTATCAGATAATCATAGCTCTGATGTACAATTTGCTAAAGATGACTATATGGTGATGATAATGATGAGACTGTACCCAGTTAAATTTATTAGATTTCTGTGTAGAAGTTAACAAACTTTATTCCCATTAAATTTCACTCCAATTTTTTTTTTCCCCCAGGACATCAGCATCAAATCCCAGGATTAAAGATCAGGACTGAACATGAGTCCTAAGGATCAACATTCAACAATCAGGGTTTAAGTTCAGGTATCAGGCTCAAAAGTCAGGAATATAACAACCACAACAATAATAACTTTATTTTGTACCAGCATTCTAATGAAGCTGTAAAGTGTGTCCCAATGACAAGGTAGAAATAACAACAAAAAACAGGTATTAAAACAAAAACTGAAATGAAACTATTTCAGTAATTATAAAACAATAAAAACATTACTCATACTTAATCACAAATTAGATCCATCCATGTATCCATATCCCAGCAGTCATTGGGCAAGAGGCGGGGCTATACCTTGGACAGGCCCGCTCGTCTATCACAGGTGAACCAGGAGCCAGTGTAAAGAAGCCAATAGTGGTGTGCTGATAGACCAAACAAAAAACAGACATCATGAATATTTAACAATGGTTTTTAATTAAAATGTTGATAATTTTACAAATAATAATATTAATATTTACAAAGTATTGACCTTTATTTTCTAATTATTTGTTGATGCACTTTCAGAATGTGATCACTGTGTGTACGTGTGATTGCACACATTCTTTAAAATTACCACACTAACATATATCACAAATGTCAACTGTGGTTACGTATGAGCATGTCTTATAGTGACTTACGGAGTCCTCTCGTCTTCGCCATTGTTATTTTTAATGTTTAGATACTTACTGAATGACTCTGAGACCAAAATTGTTGGGGAAGTGTCGTGACACAGACCCACAACAGGGGGCGTTAATGAAGGGACAATGGAATAGCCAAAAAGTAACAATTTAATGTTGTGAAGGTGCACAATGTGATACAGACAGATACAAATATGCGTTATATCAATCCAACAAAAGGTGACGTGTGGCAGGCTCGAAGATAGGAGACGTCCGGTGAGAGAGAAGCCGGAACCCACACAAGCCTCACCACCAACGGACCTGAAGAACACCGGAGCCGCCAAGCCCTGCGCCCCAGGTGGCCACTGTCTTCAGCAGTCAGACTGCTGGCAGAAAACAGAAACAGTTCTGGATGAGTGTGAGTCCGCACACTCAGTAATCCCACAGTCTGTGTTCAGTTACGGAGGGAGAACCTCCACCTCCAATCACACACTCGTGCAGCTCCTGTCTAACCACTTATCTGGTTGGGGTGTGAAGTGAAGCCGTCGCTGATCACACCAAACGCCAATCCCACAGATAAGGCAAGCACCACAGGAAAACGGCTGCAAAAGAAGTTCAGACTATTACTCAATGTTTTGTTCAGCAGAGAAAAATTACCTGTATGGTAGTTGCAGTCCGGTCTTTATAGTGGTGGTGATGGGTGACAGCTGGTGTTGAGTGATGACAGCTGTCACCTCCAGCGGCTCCGACGCCCTCTCGTGCTTGGAGCCCACACTCCAAGCAGGGCGCCATCTGGTGGTGGTGGGCCAGCAGTACCTCTTCTTCAGCGGCCCACAATACAGG
This sequence comes from Thalassophryne amazonica, assembly GCF_902500255.1. Taxonomy (NCBI): domain Eukaryota; kingdom Metazoa; phylum Chordata; class Actinopteri; order Batrachoidiformes; family Batrachoididae; genus Thalassophryne; species Thalassophryne amazonica. The sequence continues at coordinate 38,816,153 of NC_047111.1, read as the reverse complement.
ACCCCCCCCTCAACGGGCGCCTCCTGGCGCCCGACCAGGTTTATCCGGGTGCCGGGCGTAGAAGTCGGCCAGGAGGGCCGGGCCCAGGATGAAGCTCCTTTTCACCCAGGAGTGTTCCTCGGACCATACCCCTCCCAGTCCACCAGATACTGGAAGCCCCAACCCTTACGACGGACGTCCAGAAGCCGACGCACGGTCCACGCCGGCTCCCCGTTGATGATCCGGGCAGGAGGTGGTGCAGGTCCAGGGGTGCAGAGCGGTGAGGTGTGGTATGGTTTAATCCGGGACACGTGGAAAACAGGATGGATCCGCAGTGAAGCTGGCAGCCGTAGCTTCACTGCGGCCGGGCTGAGGACCTTGGTGATGGGAAAGGGTCCGATATACTGTCCTTCAGCTTGTGTGATTCCACTTGAAGGGGGATGTCCTTCGTTGATAACCATACCTCCTGCCCAGGCTGGTATGCAGGGGCCGGGGAACGCCGGCGGTCTGCATGGGCCTTGGCCCTCGTCCGGGCCTTCAACAGGGCAGAACGGGCGGTTCGCCACACCCGGCGGCACCTCCTGAGGTGGGCCTGGACCGAGGGCACACCGACCTCACCCTCCACAAGCGGGAACAATGGGGGCTGATACCCCAAACACACCTCGAACGGGGAGAGCGGTGGCAGATGACACTTGGCTGTTGTGGGCGTACTCGATCCAGGCCAGATGGGTACTCCAGGCCGTCGGGTGCGCGGAGGTAACGCAACGGAGGGCCTGCTCCAACTCCTGGTTGGCCCGCTCTGCCTGTCCGTTCGTCTGGGGGTGATACCCGGACGAGAGACTCACGGTGGCAAGAACTGGGAGGAGAACTGAGGGCCACGGTCTGAGACGATGTCCGCTGGTATCCCATGCAGACGCATAACGTGGTGGACCAGGAGGTCTGCTGTCTCCTGGGCCGTAGGGAGCTTCGGGAGGGCCATGAAGTGGGCCGCCTTGGAGAACCGGTCCACTATCGTCAAGATGGTGGTGTGGCCCTGGGACGGCGGGAGGCCCGTGACAAAGTCCAGGCCGATGTGGGACCAGGGGCGATGAGGCACCGGTAGGGGTCGGAGGAGTCCTGAGGTCCTCTTGTGGTCTGCTTTGCCCCTGGCACAGGTGGTGCAGGCCTGGACGTAGTCCCGGACGTCGGCTTCCATAGACGCCCACCAGAAGTGCTGCTGGACTACTGCCATGGTCCTACGCACCCCAGGATGACAGGAGTTTGGACCCATGGCAGAAGTCCAAAACCGCAGCTCTGGCCTCTGGTGGGACGGACAGGTTGTTCTTTCGGGCCGGTCCCTGGGTCCGGGTTCCATGCCAGGGCCTCCCGGACGGTCTTCTCCACGTCCCAGGTGAGGGTGGCCACGACAGTGGACTCGGGGATGATGGTTTCTGGGGGTCTGACAGCTCGGCCCTGACTTCCTCTTCATGCACCCGGGACAGTGCATCCGACCGTTGGTTCTTGGTCCCAGGGCGGTACGTAATCTGGAAGTCAAAGCGCCCGAAGAACAGTGACCAGCTTGCCTGGGGTTCAACCGCTTGGCGGTCCGGATGTACTCCAGGTTCCGATGGTCCGTGAAAACATGAAGGGCACCGCCGCTCCCTCCACAGGTGTCTCCACTCTTCAAGAGCCTCCTTCACCGCCAAGAGTTCCCGATTGCCGACGTCATAATTCCTCTCAGCCGGGGTCAACCTGCGGGAAAAATAGGCACAAAGGTGGAGGACCTTATCGGACTCCCCACTCTGGGACAGCACGGCTCCTATCCCTGAGTCAGAGGCATCCACTTCCACTGTGAACTGGCGAGTAGGATCGGGCTGCACCAGAACTGGCGCAGTCGAGAACCGGCTTTCAACTCCCTAAACGCGGCTTCGCACCGATCTGACCAGGTGAAGGGGACTTTAGTGGAGGTCAGGGCTGTCAGGGGGCTAACTACCTGACTGTAGCCCTTAATGAACCTCCTGTAGAAATTTGCAAAGCCGAGGAACTGTTGCAGTTTCCTACGGCTTGTTGGGTGGGGCCAGTCTCTCACCGCCGCAACCTTGGCCGGATCAGGGGCGACGGAGTTGGAGAGATTATGAACCCCAGGAAGGACAAAGAAGTGCGGTGGAACTCGCACTTCGCCCTTCACAAACAGCCGGTTCTCCAACAACCGCTGTAGGACCTGACGTACATGCTTGACATGAGTCTCAGGGTCCGGAGAAAAGATGAGGATGTCGTCTAGATACACAAAGACAAACCGGTTCAGGAAGTCCCGCAAGACGTATCAACCAAAGCTTGGAACGTCGCGGGGGCGTTGGAGGCCGAACGGCATGACCAGGTACTCAAAGTGACCTAAGGGGGTGTTAAATGCCGTCTTCCATTCGTCTCCCTTCCGGATCCGAAGCAGGTGGTACGCATTCCTAAGATCAAGTTTGGTAAATATTTGGGCTCCATGCAGGGGCGTGAACACCGAATCCAACAGAGGTAACGGGTATCGGTTGCGAACCGTAATGTCGTTCAGCCCTCTGTAATCGATGCATGGACGGAGTCCGCCGTCCTTTTTACCCACAAAAAAGAAACCCACACCCATCGGGAGGTGGAGTTCCGGATCAACCTGGCAGCTAACGAGTCCCGGATGTAGGTCTCCATTGATTCGCGTTCCGGACGTGAGAGGTTGTACAGCCTGCTGGACGGGTACTCAGCGCCCGGAATCAAATCGATGGCACAATCGTACGGTCGGTGCGGGGGAAGGGCGAGTGCCAGATCTTTGCTGAAGACGTCAGCAAGATCGTGGTACTCACATGGCACCGCCGTCAGATTGGGGGGGACTTTGACCTCCTCCTTAGCTATCTCACCGGGTGGAACCGAGGATCCTAAACACTCCCGGTGGCAAGTTTCGCTCCACTGCGTCACAACCCCAGACGGCCAATCAATCCGGGGATTGTGTTTCAACACCCATGGAAAACCCAAAATCACTCGGGAGGTAGAAGGTGTTACAAAAACATTATCTCCTCCCTGTAATTCCCGACACCACCAAGGTCACTGGCTGTGTCTGGTGTGTGATTAATGGAAGAAGAGTGCCATCTAATGCTCGTACCTTCACAGGGGAAGGCAGAGCCACCAGAGGGAGCCCTACTTCCTTTGCCCATCTGCTGTCCAGCAGATTCCCTTCTGACCCCGTGTCTATAAGTGCTGGGGCGTGAAGGGTTAAATCCTCACAAAGGATTGTGACTGGGATTCGTGCTGATTTTCGGGGTTCCCCCGCATGCGTGTTATGGCCCACCCTTAGCCCAGTTTCTAAGGACGGGCGTTGTAGTTTGACCGTTTGGGACAGTTCCTTTGTATGTGACCTTTAAAACCCAGAAAAACATCCCCGCTGGCCTGCCTCCTTGTCTGTCCTTTGATTTCATTTGGCCCTGCTCGTGTCCATAGCTTCGTCAGCAGGGGGAGCTGTAGCCACACGGGCCCTCTGGCTGTGGAGCGGGGGACGACGGCATCCTTTCGGACCGGAAGGAAGAGGGACGGCCCTGCCCGGTCACGCCCCCCACCTGCTCCCGACGGTGTTCCTCTACCGGTTGTCTAAGCGTATAACCAGGTCGACAAGCCCGTCAAAATCCCGCGGTTCCTCCTTAGCCAGCAGGTGCTCCTTCAGGACCGGAGACAGTCCTTTATGAAGGCGGCGCGGAGTGCATCGTATTCCAGCCGGACCTCGCAGCCGTGATGCGGAAGTCGACCTGCATACTCGGCTGCACTCCGGCCCCCTGTCGCATTGACAGTAGCATGCTCGAAGCAGTCTCGCCTCTGTTGTGATGATCAAAAACCTGTTTTGAACTCCCTTACAAACCCAGCGTATGATGTTAGGAGCCGTGAGTTCTGCTCCCAGAGCGCCGTAGCCCAGCGCGTGCCTCTCCTCGAAGCAAATTGATGACATAAGCCACCCGGCTAGTGTCTGACGCGTACATGATGGGACGCTGTGCAAAGACGAGCGAGCACTGCATCAGGAAGTCTGCGCACGTCTCAACACAACCTCCGTACGGCTCCGGAGGGCTTATGTATGCTTCAGGGGATGGTGGGGGGGGGTCGTTGAATTTGAAACTGTGGATATTAGTACTTTATTCTGAGAATAGCCAGCACTGATTTCATTAACATCCTGGTGTAAATAAGGTATCACCACATGTGTAGAACTCAAAAAGAATGGTAGGCTGAGTTTTCATTAAAAAAAACAACTGCAATGTGGTAAATGTGTTGTGTGGGCCGCTGAAGAGGAGGTACTGCTGGCCACCACCACTAGAGGGCGCCCTGCTGGAGTGCGGGCTCCAGGCAACCGGAGGGCGCTGCCGCCTTACGGGAGCAGCCAGGATGACAGCTGTCATCTATCACTGGAGACAGCTGATCCCAATCACTGAGGAGGTATATCAGCAGGACGGCATCTCCACCTCATTTGCCGAGATATCGCTCTACCAAGGAGGTAACGAACTCAGCCAGCCCTTCATCATTTGTGAAAGGAACGTATTGGATAAGTATCCTAGTTACTAGACAGTGTTGTTTTCTGATTAGAGGTGGAGGTGGTGTTTTCCACCCCACGTGTTGTTGGGTGCAGCCGCATCCACACCTGACTGTTTCTGTTTCTTGCCAGCAGTACCGGGATCCGACGAGCGAGGCAGTGGCCACCTGGGAATTCGGGACTTGGCGTCCAGTATTCCCGGGGTTCGGTGGCAGAGGAAATCGGGTGGTTTCCGGTTCGTCTTGGACGACGGTCTCTATCGTCGAGCCTGCCCACACGACACCGTTGGAATTTAACTTGAGACCGAAATTGTGATTTGTTGTATTGTTGTGCGTGTTCACACAGTAAAGCCTTGTTATTTGACTTTCTTCATTGTCCGTTCATTTGCGCCCCCTGTTGTGGGTCCGGGCGCCGCTGCGGCTCTCCCTCCCGTAGACCCTGTGCGTAACATAGACGAAAAAACAAACAAAAAAAACACACCTTGAGCTCAGTTCAGTTCTATGAGCAGCACTGGTGCTGCATGCCACTGTTCACCACACTACAGAACTGTTTTGGGTTCTGGATGGCAACCAACCACACAGATAACTGGCTCTTCCTCACATTGGCAAAGAAATGTTAGCATTTTCTAGCCACTAGAGTCCTTAAAACTGACGCACCTGTGTGCTAGATCAAGCCGTGCAAATGATACACCTCATCATTGTTCACACAAAAATAACAAAGATAAATAAGTATTTATTTGGGACCCACAAGGCTGGAAAGAAAACTGACTGATTGGTTTAGTTAAAACTGTACAAACTTAAAATCCACACACACTGTGACTGTTAGGCATCCACTACACAAAATATGTATTATGTAATATTAAAAGCCAAGTGGCCTCTGTGTGTGTGTCTGTACCTTTGAACTCGGACAAACTGGGGAGAGCTGACATTTGCCACTTGGTTTGCTTATGTGTTTTGATTCAAGGATGAACGTTGATAGGTCTAATATTTTTGGAGAAATTACGCTATTACGTAACAACACACGCCATTCCAAATCATTACAAAAAGCTTGCATAATTTATTACCACCCTTGAAACATATCAGCTACATGTTTTATAACACTGCCCAATCTAGAGCCCATGGATCCCCACGGGAAACACGCTAGTTATGTTTAATCCTTGACATGAACTTTAGCCGCTGCCATCATCTTCAGATACATGAAGCTGACAAACAACTTCAGCTGTCTTTTTTTTTAACAGCACACTTTTGTTTGTTTCACAATCAAACTGATGTCCGTGCATTTCACATTTAGTACTGCAGGAAAACTTTGACAAGGGACCTAATTTCTGAAGGACCCATCGTGGATGTACTACATTTGGAATAAAAATTACTTTTGATTGTTTAACATTTTGTGGTCAGTCCACCTGCTTCCAAAGCAGAAGGTTCCTGGATCAAGACCACCCGTACCCATTCGCTATGTAACTGGAGTTGCACCAGGAAGGACATCCGGTGTAAAACTTGTGCCAAATCAACACAGTGATACATATCAAATCTGCTATGGTGTCTTTCAGCAAAATGGGAGAAGCCAAATGACAGAAGTCATCGATTGTACCCAGCTGAGTGCATAGGAGTCTTAAATGCAGTTTTACAACTTTGATCAAATTTAAGTTAGTAACAACATTTTAAAACCTGCCCTCAGATGAAAAGGCAGCCAATGCTAAAATATTACTACAAATGTTTGAAAGCAGCTTAACAGATTATTTATTTGCATTTCTACATTTTTTTGTTTTTCTCTCTGCTGATTTACAATTTAAAAATGGCTAACTAATGATACTGAGGTAATCAACCCCATACGGACTAGCTGCAATTAAACAGATCATTTTAAATTTTGATCACACGTTCATTTGATACAAACTGTTTATTCATCTTCAGTTCATGATAAGACTAATCAACAGGACTACAAATCTCTCAAAACTTTTAATAACTTCTTTCTACACTGGACCAAAAGATGATTTTCACCTCTTGCTGCAGCCTCCATTAACACGCAAATTAAGACATCATATTGTGCATCAAACACAGATTTTAACAATTCATAACGCAGGTATATCATCAAAACAAACAAACAAAAAACACGAGACACGAATGTAACATATTCAGAAATGCCAACCTCATAACGACAGCAAAAAACCCAGAAGAAAGTTACTATTCCAAAGCAACAAGTGAAACTTTATCAACTACAATGCTGCCAATTACTCACAAAACTGAGAAATGTAACAAAATCTTTTTCAATAGGATTTCTTAAAAAGATTTTATTATCATTTATACTGGATCCGTGATCCGCCACCTCTCTTGACTAACAAAATATAAAAAAAAAAATCACTGCGATTGCTCTCACTGTCAATCACACCACCGCCCTCCTGTCTGCTGCGCGGAATTGCGCCAAATCTGGCAACAGGTCCAGAGGCTACGCTCGCTGTTTTGATCCGGATGTTGACCGTAGCCGCAGAGCTCCGTGGCCACCGAGAGAGGACTTGGATTCTTTGCAGGTCCCGCATCCGTACCCCCGGAGGCAATGAGTGAAGGGAGCCACGCATTGTGTTCTGCATGTGTCTGTTTATAATCTTCTCGCACAGAAGAAAAAGAGAGTGTTTACACAAGAGAGAAAAGTGAGAAAATGTTAATGCCTGTTTGAGAAAAGTGTGTAGTGAGGGGTTTTACAAACATCTATAATATGTGTAAAAAATGCCGCGCTCACACCGGGCGCGATCAGACGCTACAAATTCGCGGGGTCGCGTGACGACGGACGCGCCTCCTTCGCCCGGTGTGTCGCTCTGCTTGGGTGGACTTTCGCTGCGAAAATTCACCCCGGTGCGTCATCAAATAGGAGGAGCTTCCATTCCGCTCGGCGTCAAGTCATCATGACGGACCTTGATCACACGGAGCGAGTTGTTGTGAAAAGCTTCCAATACAGAGAGTATCATTATTTGCTGCACGAGCTGCGTGTGGATGATGGCCGCTTTCAGTGGTCCTTCCACCTCTGCAGGACCCAGTTTGAGGACCAACTGTCCCGTTCATGCGCACATGTAAACAATTAAAAAAAAGAAAGAAACTCCGCTGCTTGCTGCAGCTGGCTCTTCCCCCAAAAAACTCTGTCATAATTGTGTTTAGAAACCAGTCACCATTTGTTTTATACATCTGTGTAGTTAATAAAATATTCTCCACACAGACGATTCGCTCGTGCGCGCACGTTAAAAAGAAAGAAAGAAAGAAAGAAAGAAACTCTGCGGCTTGCTGTGAGGCTGCTCCTCGCTCTTTCCCCCCTCAAAAAACTCTGTCATAATTGTCTTTAGAAACCAGTCACCATTTGCTTTATTATAGTCAGTGATGGGCACAGATAACCAAAAAATTAACTTCGATAACAGATAATCAGATAACTGAAAAGTTATCTTCAATAAAGATAAAACAATAAACCACCCAAAAATGTATCGGAAGTTACAGATAACTGATAACAGATAAATTCCAATATTACCTCTGACACATCTACAACTAGTAGTAGAACAAATTTAATAGCTTACAATAATATTAAAAATAAAAACAGACCCCAACAATGAGACCACACTTTTCTTTCTACATTCTGCCCCTGCTGGAAGCTCTTATTTACTACAGCGCTCCCAACACAGAGGCACTCCAAGAGCAGCCATAAAACCAACTCTCTATCATTATGACACTCCGGTCAGGTGCAGGTCTTGAAAAATAAAGTCATGCTGACTTATGGTTTTGATTATAAATAACATTAATACCGATAGAATAACTCCATTAATGTCAATTATGTCATTTGTACAAAGTTAAAATATAAAATATCTTTTAATGTTGAATAATGCACTAATTCTGAGGTTTTGTAGCAAACAGATCGCAAAGGATTCTGGTAAAGTGCCTCTTTTGGAGCGAGGCTGAGGGGAAGGCGAAGGGCTACAAAACCCTCCGTTTGGAGGGGTAGGAGGAGCTTACTGCTGTCTCTGAAAAAACAAACATGGCACCGAAAGAGCCGCACAAATGAAGCGGCTTTCATTACAAATTACGCTGTTTAGAAAGTTATAACTTGCCAAAATCTTTACAGGCAGTTGTCTATGACAGCAGCGTGTATGCTGCTGGATGCATGTGCGTATGTTATCGTTCTGAAGAATATTGTAACGTTGCTCGTGCGCTGCGTTATAATGCACATACACGAACGCTACGATAAGACACTTTTATAACTCACAATGGAGAAAATCATGATAAAGTGTAAGCACGTTAATTTGAATGTTCATAAATCTTTGGATAATATCAATCCCTGCTGTTGGATTTCAAGGTCTGTAACGTGTGTATTTTGTAAACAAATGGAGCCCTGAACACACTCATCTAATAAGCTTTTAGGCAGAAAATGAAAAGTTTCATCAATGGGAATAAGTTGGAAATATATACACACACATGTATATGTGTAACACATAACCTGACGTCCTAATAGACTGATATTATTTGTCAAGGAAATTTCTAAAGGAAATAAGGCTGGATGCAAAAAATGGGAGAATTTGAAAAAGAAATAAGATTGTAATTCCATTAAAAAAGTGAAACTTGTATAATGTATACATTCATTGCACACAAAAAAAGCCATTTGCAAAGCCAAAAAGTTGATTTGACAATCATCTGACATAACCGGGGTCAAAATAAATAGAACACTGCTATCTACTGGTTCCCACATGCTTAGTGAACACTACTGACCAGTAGAGGCCTTGAAAACAAAATTCCAGATACAGTAATCCCTGTCTGCTACATTTAAAATGCGTGGAATTTAACAAACGCAAATAAAACCAACATCTATAAACACAGAGAATATATTCAAGAGAGTTTTAGGCACTAGAGTTTAATGCTGTTGTCTGTGGAGCCTGAACAGAGTGTCTGAAATGCATTTGTCCTGTCGTGATGTACTGAGATTACATCATCCTACCCAAAATGCATTGCGGGTCACAGGATGTGCTCACAAAACCTTAAAATTAGCACATTACTTTAAAACTAAAACATATGTCTGATATTTTCACTTAATAAAACTCAGACATGACAGTAATTTTAAATAACTTGTCCAAAATTTGTTTGGTTAAAATTTGAACCAAAACTTAAAAACGTATGCCTCTGGATGACTTAGGTGATATCGGCAGCCTTTTGGTATGGTGTTAAAGGAAATGTTTTTTTTTCTTTTGGGGCTGTTTCTCTTTTGTCTGCACATGATTGAGATGCTTTTTATACAAGCGGCTCTCTTGTATTTGCAAAGGTTATGGCTGTGTGTCTGTTACAAAACTTTTAACAGGTGAGTGCTAAACTAATTTTAAAAATGCTTGTCGCTGTTCAGCTTTGTTTATTTTGTTTATCGGTTTAAAAGTTTAAAAGACCACAACTCACTCCGCATTCTTTACTGCTCACTGGTTTTACCATATTTACAGTACTGTGCAGAGGTATGGGGTAATACTTATAAAGGTACAACACAATCACTATCAGTAATGCAGAAAAGAGCTATAAGAATTATTCATAATACTGGCTATAGAGATCATACAAATCCACTATTTTTACAATCCAAATTCTTAAAATTCACAGACTTGGTTCATTTTCAAACAGTACAAATTGTGTATAAAGCAATAAACAATTTACTTCCAGCAAATATTAAAATATGTTTTTTAACAGATCAGGGGATTGCAGTCTGAGGGGGAAATTTAATTTAAAGCATCAGTGGGCACGAACAACATTAAAAGGTTTCTGTATTTCTGTCTGTCGGGTGAGGATGTGGAACAGATTGGGAGTGGGGCTCAAGGAATGTCCAAGCATGAACCAGTTCAAACAGCGGTACAAAAATATGTTTTTTCTAGGTATAGGGAGGAGGAAGGGTAATGAGGGTTAGGGTGTTTTTGTTTTTTGCTTCGGCTTGTAAATATATAGTATTTTGTATGCAAGTAGGTATGTGTAGGTGTATATTTATGTTTGTGTGTATATATATATATATATATATATATATATATATTGATATCGGTTTAGGTGTGTAGGAATCTATGTGTATATGTGGCAAAGGGTATTACTGGTTGTGGGGAAGAAGGGGTAGGGATAAATAAGCTGATGCTTCACCCTACCCCTTTTCGGACATGTTGGGTACACAGTAAGAACTTTTTTGTTGTTGTCTTTACTGATCTATCTTGTAATTGTTGTTGTATCAAATGTTCGAAATAAACAGTTTTCATTCATTCATTCATTCAAAAGTTATTGGACAAAGATTAATCGGAAGATAATTGGTCCGATAATGGTTTTAAAGTTATCTAAACAGATAATCCGATAAATAAAATTATCTTCAATAATTATCTGTTATCAGATTATCGGAAGTGTGCCCACTACTGATTATAGTACATCTGTGTAGTTAATAAGTAAATAATCTCCATGGATGATTCCCTCGCGCGCGCACGTAAAATAAAAAGAAAAACTCCGCTCCCGCTGCTGTGGTGCTGCTGCTCGCTCCAAAAACTGCCATAATTGTGAAATAAAGGACAAAAGAGATAAGTCCTCCTCACAGGCTGCTACCAGAGACAGGACATGTTCACATCTTCAAACTCCAGACATCTCCACGTCACTACATATCCAGTCCCTGATTGGTCATCACAGCGCGACGAGACGAAAAAGTTCAGATTTTTCAACTTGGGGAGGAGGGCAACATGACGTGACGCAATATTGCGCCACAAACGCGCAAAACGCTCAAAATTGCTTCACTCGCGTCGCGCGGTTTGGCGCCAAAACACGTCCTTACATAGGGATTACATGGCAACCTGTGGCTGCAGTCACTCGCGTCGCGCCCGTGTGAACGCGGAGAACTAACTCCCGCGATAAACGAGGGACCACTGTACATCATTAAACAGGAATTTGTACTCTATCCGGATTTGGTGTGACTAGTGTTATCAGGCCTACAATACATGCCCAGTTTATTTTCGGTGTGGCGCACAGCGTTGTTCACAAGCCCCCCCCCCCCTTTTTTTTTTGCACCGGGGCCACCCATAATCTGCGCTCCGGGACCTCCCACTTTACAAATTAAGCACTGTGTGTAACGTATTATTAAAACCTTCACTGCACAGTTTATGCTCCATCCAGAGATAAACGACCAGTTTGTGCAATGTTTGTAGCCCTGCAGTTATGAGTTCCATTTGCACTTATTCAACCAAGTCAGCCAAGGCCATCCAAATGTCACAGCTCAAAATCCCAGCATGCCTTGCAGCACTTTGATCTCTTCATACCAGGTTCCTTCTTTGGAGCCACCTCAAAAAGATTTACAGAGCCACGAACAACTGTACAAGCTGTCAGACCTAAATATAAGAAGCTTGGGATCAGGGACCAGAGAAACGTTACACCACTGAGGAAGGCGGAGCACATCTACACCCAAGAACTAATAGACATTTGTGCTACAGTTCCACCAGAAACTCGGGGTCATAACTACAGAACTGATGAAGGAGATGAATTCATCTGATAGAAATGCAACATTGTTCAAATTTAAGACAAAGGTGGATGATCTACCATCCATAATATCTGACAGACAGATATTTCACAACATATAATGCTGCCAGTTTGAAGACCATCCTGATAATGACAGAATCCTGACAAAACTAGGTGGTTCGCTAAACTTTTATTTTGGGAAACACTTTACATGGTTAGAAAGTGCAACACAAATGTGTAAATGTTAAAACTTCTATGACTATGGTGGTGCATGTCTAGGACTTTTATTGTGAAAGGTCAGGATGGGAAGTGTGTTTCTATCTCCTTGTGGAAGTATTGACTGTGACTTCAGCGAAGCAAAGTTTTAGAAAAAGGATTTATCTAGCAGACAAAGTTGGTTTGGTAACAGCCGTGTTCTCATTGCTCATAAAACTCACTTTGCGAACCATTAATAATTAAAAGCTGCTTTACACACGTGCTTAAAAAATGGCAGCTGTAGAGAAAGCAGCCTTATAGCCATGTTTTAAAAGGTCTGACTGAAATCCAAATAGTAATTTGACAACCGCTTATTCCTGGAATGTGCACGAGGACCCTAAACTCCACCATGAAGGTCCCTAACTTATCCAATAGATTTCACACTTTCCTGGATTCACCTCCCAATGACACAGTAGTCTTTTGATGCCACCATTGGTGCTTTCCTGGCTATGCAAATATCTGAACTATCTATCATCATTGCAACATTACATTAACAGTCTTCCCAAAGATGTTAAAGCTGTCAAAGTTGTCACTTTGAAAATTAAGGTGAAGGAGGAAGCAAGCAGACTGCGTGCTTATATAAAAGCAACGAGTCCTTAAACACACGGATAACGATATTACTGTCTTAGAACAATGGTCACCAAACCTTTGTTTAAGCAGCAGCCACTTTTCATGCCAGAGTAAAAGCAAATATCTATGTGCTGGGTGGAGTGAGGGCATCCGTTGAACATACTGTACAAAGGTAGTCTGGTGAGTAAGGAAGGAGTCAAGGACTCCAGGTCTGGGTGCTGCAAAATGAACAGTGGTTTTTCAACAATCATGATGCCTGGGATCTACCATGAAATGCTGAAAGAAACAACCAATAAAAGCATCCGATGGCTAAAAATCATCACTGAACCAGGTGCATTCCATCAACGTTGTTTAAGAAATTGCGCTTAATTGAAGAGCCTGGCCTGGTTGTGCAGCGATTTCCACTCGAGGCCTATTCCATTCAATGAACTGAAATCAAATGTATCTTGTGCTGCATGCTGCATTTGAAAGTGACCCTGTTGCAGGGACAGGCCCCTGACGGTGTGTACGACCCCTACCTGTGCTGCTGACATCTATGTGGACTTCTCATCTTTTTTATGGGCGATTCTTAGACTACGGGCACTTATGTCCTTTGAGCATATTGTATGAAAAACAGAAAAAAGGGGAAATTTCACACTTTTAGTTATCTTTACAATGAAAGGGTGTTAAGAAATTTGTTCTAGTAGTCTATGATGACTTTTTCACCTTTTTTCAGCATCATTATATGCAAATATTGCCGTTTTGTGCTTGTCCCACACCCAGACTTTTGATCTTCAATGATAAAAATGAATGGTAAAGAAACGTTTTTTCTAATGTTTTAAAATATCTCTGAATAAAATCAGTAAAATAATCAAAACATAATTGGGGTATTCAATGTCATACAACTGTTGTGATTTTTTTAAACAAAATGTAGTTGTCCCACACTATTTCCACCACAACACTGTAATGTCCCTTTAAACAGTTTGTATGAAAGATTGTTTGGGTAGTTTCTATGGAGATAAACCTTGACATCAGAGCACATGTATATAGCGCCAAATCACAACAAACAGTTGCCCCGAGGCACTTTATATGTAAGGCAATGGTGTGGTGGAAATGACATTTACAAGGCCAATAGTGCCCGTAGTTAAAGAATCACCCTTATATTATTATGTTGTTTGATTTTCTATTTTCTGTTTCTTCAGCTTTGTAAAAATTTGCAAAACCTTGTAATTATGAGAATGGCCTAAGCAGAGGGTCACCCCTTTGAGTCTGGTCTGCTTGAGGTTTCTTCCTCAATATCAGAAGTAGTTTTTCCTTACCACTGTCACCTGTGTGCTTGCTCTGGGGGTTGGTAAAGTTCGATCTTACTTGTGTGAAGCACCTGGAGGCAACTTTATTGTGATTTGGGGCTATATAAATGAAATAAGTTGATTTTAAGTAAACAGAACTGAATCTTGTAATTGGCAACTCTAGTGAGGCTTATACCAGCCTGTACATAAGCAGCCGAGTGTCAAAAACATGATATAATGTTAAAACCATGGTCAAAAGCTGAAGGCAAAGAAAGCCGCATTCTTCACAGCAGACCCCACTGATGGAACTGAACGAGACGTGCAAACATCTAGTCAAGAAAAAAGTAGTTTTATACATGGCCGTCTCAGTTTAATACGAGCCGTCACAAGAGAAGGATTAGTGCCACTTTCAGTCATCACATGTGTGAAACACACTGGTTTGAATACAGTAGTGGGATGTATTTATTTATTTTTCCCCATCATGGCTCATATTTTTGTGAGTAAGGGACAGTGGTGCGGATATGGGTGACGATAATGTGACCATGGTGAAAACTGGACAGAGCTGATTTTTGTGTTTCCGGTGGGAGGTGACACCAATAATTTAAGCTTCACAGTTATCCCGCTACAGACCAGGCTAATTCAGGAGCAGACACTACCATGGATAGTTAATCACAATGATGGAACCAACGTCTCATGTATGCAAGTGAGAATTAGGATTTTGTTTTAGACTTGTTGATGGAATACCTCCCAGCTCCATCTGATGGCTACACATTGATATTTGTCTTCCAGGTTCATGGTTGCCACAACAGATCCTGTACAGATCCGCACAGAGAATTGGCACTTTTCACACCTGTTGTCCTTCCTGATGCAACTCCAGTTGTAGGTAATTCTACGGTAATGGAATTACAATCAGAGCAATTTTTTTTTTTTAAATGGTAAGAAAAATATGGCCAGATTTTTCCATCACTGTAATCTTGTTAACGTAGGATTGTCTTGCTACGTGAAGAAACATCCCCATGTCCTGGTCTTCCAAAGCGGTCTGCCAGCCAAGTACTACTAATCGTGACTTACTCTGCTTCTAAGATCTGATGGCATCAGGTGTTCACAAAGCAGATGGACTGCCGTCTGATGGCTAAATAAGCATGGCATAATAGTGTTTAGCTAATCTGTGAAAGCTTTAGGAATATCTGATGGCGACGTTCATGTGCAAATCAAACAAATACATTGGTGGTCATCCCTGTGTTCTTTGTGAAGACAAACCCATTTCTCACAGGTGCAGTCTTCACCACGGGGTCAAAAATTACAATTCTGTACTATAAATAATGAATGCAGACAATCGTGCAGCCCAAACAAAAGTTCCCTAAAATGTTATTCATCCATTAGTTCTGATTGTACTTTAATTTGCACAAAGGGCATACTGTGTCCCTTCCAGGTTGTGTTTTATTTTTGCCTTTGGATATAAAATTATTTGCCGCACAAATTTTTGGTATCTTTCTTATTTTTTTTTTTAAAGCAACTGACAAGTATATTATTTTGGCTTTTTGTTGCAGTGTTGACCATTCTTTACTTACTTTGACAAACCATACACCTACACATGGAAGAACAATGCGATTAATTGAAAATTTCAGTTGATATTCATTCATTCAGTTAATGAGGAAACCAGATAATGGCAGTACCTCACCGCCACCAGCTATTCACTGAGGTGTGATTTATGTGGCAGCCCCAGGTCAGCATAAGTCTGTTTCAATACCTGGTCTAGTTCCTGAAACATGGTTATTAATATATTTTACATGATGACTTGTGATTTGACTTTGACCTATGATTTTGACATAACCTGTGTTGTGAGATGACAATCCAATGAGTTTATCCACCAAATTTGACTGAAATTGATTTTGTGTTTTTAAGATATCGCCACAGACAAACAAACAAAAACAGACAGACATGGCCATTACAATAGTCTCTTTTGTGTTTTGCAGAGAGGATAATAAATAAATGAAAAGGCATGTCTGCATAGATGTGTTTTTTTTTTTGGACTAAAATTATGTAATTTCATGACACTTAATTGATATCATAATATTACTTGTACCACATAACAACAAATGACGTTAAGCTTTTGATCCCCTCTGTAACCCTGTTGGTTGTGGAGATATCTGGGAAGATGCTGGTAGCTTTTTTGACATCATGGTATCTTTGTGATGTCATCATCTATACCACTTGATGACAAATGATTTACTGACTGACATAAGCTTTACAAAGTGCTTGTATAGCCCAAATTGGTTGCTGTTATTTCCTGGAAAATGTGCTTTTTGGGAATAATTTTCAATTACCTTCACCTTTGACTGATTAGTTCTAAATGTTAATCATCGCACCCAAAGGAATGTTCCTACAAGTTTGGTAAAAATCTGCTCATCTCTTTTGTGGTATTTTGTGCACAGAAAAACACACATTAATGATTACAATACCCTGGCTGTTGTCACACAGCGTAATTACACTTGAACATACACTTGCAGGCTAACTTTGATCTTCTCCACCTTGTGAGTGTGTGTGAGTGTGTGTGTGTGGGGGTGGGGGGGGGGGGGGGGGGGGAATTTTCATCACTCAACATTTTTGAAATGTTCAAGCATCAAGATTTGAAAAAGAATTTACCAGATTTTCTTGATCAACAGATGGAAAAGTGCAACAACAAGTAACCAATTTATCATTGTCTATCTGCTCATTAATAATGTGACCAAATGAGGAATTAACAGCTATTTCAGGTGCAGACATCACCAAAATAATAATAAGTAGTACTCTCCCAGTCACCTATAATTGTGAAACAAGAAGGGCACTCAAGGAGCACAAACCAGAGCTAAGCTAATTATTACTTGCCAACTGACAGCACACGCATTTCAAAGTTGACATTTGTAAGAACATAAAATAAGCTGAGATTGACCTCAGGATTATGAGCGCCTCCAATGTATGTCACCGAGTAGGAACGTTAAAGGCGGAAATATACTCGTTTTTAATCACGGGTTCATGTAGACAACCTGCTGAGTCATGAACGTAATTCTACACAGACCGGCCTACGCACTACGCATGTTACTGTAGGATTCCACCAGCAAGCACACGGATGTACTCAGATGAAGTAGAAAGTCCAGATTTGTATGCTGTAAATAAACATGAATCATGTAAATTTGGAAAATTGTGGACTTAGTCACACAACTTCTCTTAAAAATCTTCCACCAGTGTTTGCTGATAATTAATATCACCCCTAGTATTCATGTGTACACTGTATTGCAGTTTGCGGATGCATAGGATTCATTTCTGAAGACGTGCACATGTGATACACCAAGTCGATGCAGAATACACGAGGAAGCCTTCATGTGCACAGGAACACCAGTATTTCCCTTACAGTTTACAGCCCTGGCAGGCCGCCAGGTGAACAAAACCTCCACACTCAAAAAATAACTTATCAGTCAACATAATAAAATTATGGAAAGTATTTGCACCCATGTAAAATGCGTTAACTTAGTCAGAAACAATTTTGCAGAGTGACCTAAATGTAAATTTGTTGGGTCAACATGATGAATTTACGTTACTGTTACTTAATTACCATGGTTCAGGCCAACTAGATTTGTAAGGGTAAATGTAATAAAAAAGTAAGTCCCTTCAGTTGCTCCTTTGTCTGCACTTGGGGTCACCACCGCAAATCCAAGGTGGATCTGCATGTTGAATTGGCACATTGGAGAAATGTGACGGGTGGGGTTTGAACTAGGAACCTTCTGCACTGAAACCAAGTGCACTAACCACTTGGCCACCACCTCTGCGCTTGCTTTACCAAGGTGTCTGGCCTTAACTTCTGAAGAAAAAAATTGGGTGCACATGTGCCCTGAGATCTGTCAGTGATAACTAGTGGGATTCTGACATTAAATTTAGCTTTTACCCAAATGTATACTGTTTGTATCCATGCAGTTATTGGTATTAGTGAACATGACACTGCGTGATCCCACTCTTACTCTTTAATATGAAAAATATCTTGTGTATTTTTCTGTGAAAAGTTGTCTCCCTTTCTTTTTTCTTTTTTAAATCACAAATGCAGGATTGTGGCAGGTTTACATAAATAATGTGCACACAACTTAATTTTAGCTTTTGTGTTTCTGAGTCAGTCACATTTTTCCTTGTGATTTGCATCGGGGGGGACACAAAGTTAAAAGCAAGTATGTGTCACTATAAACAATATTTTTTTTTTTTATTTTGACTGGAGCCAGCTCATCACCAGAACGGAATCACCACTTCACTGCCTTGAGGATTTGTCAAGTTGGTATTCTAAATCCGCAGAATAACTGGAACATACACAAATACCCAGTTTCACTTCCAGATATTCCCCTTAAATTTACTTCTCCACTTCCTGCACTAAATATGAAGAGTACTGTAATATTTCCATCATCAATTTAAAATGAAGACACTTCCAAAAAGAAGTCCACGTTTCCTTCTTGTTTCGCAAAATGGCAACCAGACAGTATTGTTGTATCATGTCACCAGCAGGTAATAAAACAATATTCACAAGCAGTTTTTTTTTTTAATCTGTTAACCTTGTAGCACATAAAACAGAAGAATTGTTTTCTTCACATTGTCAATCCAAAATACAATTTGCTCAAAGAATGTGGTCTTTTGCATCTTTAAAAATAGAACGTTATGGAAGGTTTTTAACACATGTAGGAAAGAAGCATTGATTTAGGTCAGAATATGATGCATACACTAATAGTCAACCTACATTATACAGTTACCACAACTATCTCACCACAAACCTTTGGTAATACCCGTCCATACGTCTCCACATGCCACGTCTTAAAACCCAAACGAACAGACACAATCACATAACCTCTACCCCCTGCTCCGTTTGCTGGAGGAGGTTAAGGGCCATTAACAGGATGTTTATGTGCACAGACGTGCACTTCTTTTAAAGAAAGCTTAGGATCCCCATATATTAAACTTCCATCAATATTATCGTCATTGATGGGTTTACTTTTAATCTATCTTAGCTTTTGCATTGTATCACTACAGTATGTAGAAAAAATTAATATCCGCAATAAAATGCGTTGGCTGTCTGTGATTACCATTTATATCATTACTATTATTCTAAAAAATTGCCTTCAAACTACGCTGGAATGTCTACAGTACCCAACACAACGTTGGTTTCCATGGGGTTGACCTACAAAAGTTGTTTATGAGTGAGTTGTTTTGCAGAATATGAGCGCCAAACAGCCTACAGGTGAACTTACCTGTGTTTTCTAACATGTCAGGTGTCTGGTGTTGGACTTTAACCTGCCTGTACAGGTAAAAAAAAACAAAAAACAAAAAACAACCTGATCTATTCAAGAAGAAGCAGTAGAACAACGTGCACCAAAGTGCCAACTTATTAACAGGTTATAATCAAAACAATTAAAAAACAAACAACAACAACAAAAAACTTACATCCACAATGTCTAACAGACTTATTATGCAAGTAAGGAGAAGCCATAAAAAGAAAAGAGAAGCCGGACCACCGGTTCACCGGAAGTCCGGCCGCACTCAGCGGGGCGTCACAGACTCTCACCCCGGGTTTGACGTCCTCAAACACGGACGCTTCCTCGGCGCCGTCCGCTGCCGACATCCTGACCGGCTTCAGCTGCGTGAACACCGCCCTCTCCTCTGCGGGGTGCGGCGGATTCATAGCCAGTCCTACACTCGTTGCCATTAAAAATATCAACTTTCAAGCAGTATACGCCTTCAAATAACGCGTGTCTTAAAAAAAAACAGACTTGAAATATAACCGCGCCTTATTTGAGCTTAAAATAAGAGTCGAGCCGCTTGAGGACACAGAGCGCAGCCAACCGTTCTGACTCACAGGTAAACTTCACCTGAGCTCAAGTACGACCTGCTACCTGCTGGGAATGACTGACAGGCACCAGAGCCAATCAAAACAAGGCGCGGGTCAGGCGACCCAATCAATTACGTGGTTAGGCGTGGCTCACCTGGGGAACTTCAGATAAAGAATACGCAACAATTATATTTTTAACTGTGAGGAAAACTGATTCCTCAGAATGACAAAAACAGAAAGTTTTTCAAAAGTCTTCAAAAAACAATAACAAATAAAGCTGATTTGACTCATCTTTCTTGATTAAACAGCTGTATTAATTTATTCTTTTCCACATAATTTGTTCAATAAGCCTATGAAGAAATAATTTGCCATTCCTTTACTTTTTGTTTGTGCACTGATTTTCTGTTGCTTATTTTGGTCCAGGTTGTGGTGGCAGTAGTCCAAGCACCTCATTCCACACTTCCCTATACTCCGTCAAGTCCTCCAACACTTCCTGGAGGATCCAGGTTACCCTAGCCTCCTGCCAGTTGGCGGTGCCTGGAAGTCCTCCCTAGGTAGACAATCCGGGGGTATCCTCACCAAATGCCCAAACCGTCTCAAATGGGTCCTTTTGTACAAAGTGTAGTCCAACGCAAAGAAGCAGCGGCTCCACTCAGACTCCCTCCCGGTTATTCAAACCGCTCATCCTGTCCTGGATTGTAAACCCAAATACACATTGGAGAAATATTATTTTTGCCGCTAATATATCCCTGGTTTGGACTGCACAGTGGATTAGTGCTTTACACTGTCGCCTCACAACAACAGGTTCTATTACCGAAAATTATTAAAGACACAGAAACCAATATGTTCAGAGAAAACTTGAAAACAATAATATATGTCCAGAGGAAGGTCACTTAAGCACGCAAGTTCAGAAGCATGTGTTAGCCACCATGGCTAGGTAAACGATTATTTACTCATCAGTCATTTTATGAATGAATGCAGATGTTATTCCAAAAACAACAAGTTAACAAGCTCAGATGGCTAAAAACATGTTCCAATCAGATCACTTCTTGGAGCGCGCACCGGTGCTGCATGTTGCTGCATCCGCCAACATGATGGATCCCTCCTCAGTCCTAGGACAGACATCTACCCACAGTATGACCCATTTAAACACAAATTAATTTCAATCAATCAATCAATCAATTTTTTTATATAGCGCCAAATCACAACAAACAGTTGCCCCAAGGCGCTTTATACTGTAAGGCAAGGCCATACAATAATTATGTAAAACCCCAACGGTCAAAACGACCCCCTGTGAGCAAGCACTTGGCTACAGTGGGAAGGAAAAACTCCCTTTTAACAGGAAGAAACCTCCAGCAGAACCAGGCTCAGGGAGGGGCAGTCTTCTCCTGGGACTGGTTGGGGCTGAGGGAGAGAACCTTGAATAACTTTATCAAAAGAAATTTGAATAAAGTACAATCCCAATTCCAATGAAGTTGGGACGTTGTGTAAAATCATGTAAATAAAAAGAATACGATTTGCAAATCCTCTTCAACCTATATTCAATTGAATACACCACAAAGAGAAGATATTTAATGTTCAAACGGATAAACTTTATTATTTTTGTGCAAATATTTGCTCATTTTGAAATGGATGCCTGCAACACATTTCAAAAAAGTTGGGACGGGGCAACAAAAAACTGGGAAAGTTGATGAATGCTCAAAGAACACCTAATTGATGTGAAGCAAGGCGGGGGTGTTGGTCTTATTTATAAATCTAGGTTTAGCTTATTAGCCTGTTGGGGTCACAAATATCACTCGTTTGAGCATCTGATTCTCTGGTCTGCTCAGGATATTACACATTGCCAAGGTCAGAAGAATAAAAATCAGTCGTATTACTTTGTCACTGTATATAGGCCTCCTGACCCATATTCTGAATTCTTAGAGTGAATTTGGTGCATTCATATCTAACTTGTCAAGTAGTGCAGATAACATTCTGACCATTGGTGGACTTTAATGTTCATATAAATAATCCTTGCTGATCACCTCTGCAAATCATTTATCGAAATTGTGGATGCATTAGGATTTCGGCAATGCATTCAGGACTCGACCGCACATTAGTGGAATTACCCTGGATTTGGTTCTCGCACGTGGTATTGCTGTCATGAATATTGACATCATGCCTCTTACATCAGTGGTCTCTGATCACTCATTAGTTTACAGTTTGCTGCAGTGTTTTGTGGAACAACAACCTTATATATCACTATGGCGACACATCAACTCCTCAGCTAAGACTGAACTTGAAGCTAGACTGCCTGATTGTTAGCTTCACATCTGGCAAATACCCAATCGGTAGACAGACTTGTGGATAGTTTAAACTCAGTGCTCAAAACTACACTCAACATGATTGCGGCACCTGAGTTAAAACTGCGCTCCCCCCAAAACACAGTCACCTTGGTTCAATGATTACCTGCGTGACCTCAAGCATGAGCCAAGAGGTCTCGAACAGAAATGGTGTAGTTCAAAATAGAAATATTCCACCTTGCATGTTGTGATGCTATCTTAGACTATAAGCATGCATTATTGGCTACAAAGCGGACCTATTACTCTGATTTGATCAACAAAAACAAGTATAACTCAAAGTTCTTGTTCAACACGGTGGCAACACTTATTCATGGACAACCACCTGCAGTTCGGTCTTTTACAGCACAAGATTTACTGGATTACTTTGAGAAGAAAATAGAAGACATTAGGTTAAACATATCCCAGCATGCCTTAACCCAGCCACTACCCCTGCTAGTGAGGTGGGCGCCACTACTGAGGTATTACCTAGATTTACAGAATTTGAGAGTATCTCTCTAGGCATGATGATGAAACTCGTAACATCAACAAAAAGCACAACCTGGTTATTTGATCCTATACCAACAAAACTGTTTAAGGACCTGTGGCCCACTCTTGGGCCGACTGTGCTGGAAATTATTAATCTTTCTTTAACTTCTGGATCTGTTCCTAAATGTTTCAAATCTGCAGTGATTAAACCATTACTTACGAAACCTAATCTTGACCCTAGTGTACTGAAAAACTATCGGCCGATATCAAATCTATAATTTTGCTCTAAAATTCTGGAAAAAGTGGTGTCACGGCAGCTTGTGGACAGTCTTACTGAGAATAACCCTTCCTTGAGCCACTGCAGTCTGCTTTTAGAAAATATCATTCCACAGAGACAGCTCTCACTAAAGTGATGAATGATCTTCTGCTTGTAATGGATTCGGACACCACTACGGTTCTGGTGCTGTCGATCTCAGTGCTGCATTTGATACAGTGGATCTCATATTCCTACTTGATAGGCTGGAAAATCATTTTGTGATTACTGGGAGTGCCCTTGCATGGTTGACGTCATACATGACCAGTTGTTCTCACTGTATTTTGTACAGTAACACTACCTCTAACCTTAGTGACATGAAATTTGGGGTTCCACAGGGGTCCGTCTTAGACCCCTGCTTTTCTCCCTTTATATAGCACCCTTGGGCACATATTGCGGTGTTTTGGGATTACCTTCATGCTATGCTGATGATACTCAGTTATACATGCTGATAACTGCAATCTCATTCCCAGAAAATCCTAGAAGATTGCCTTGCAGCAGTGAGAAGTTGGGTGTCTAGAAACTTCCTACTTTAAAGTCTGATGAGATTGAAATGATGGTTCTTGGTCCAGTGAGACATCAGCATCAATTTGACCAGTTAATGCTTAGCCTAGGCTTGTGTGTCATACATCAAACTGACAAAGTGAGGAACCTTGGGGTAATTTTTGATCCTACATTGTCCTTTGACCTCCACATTAGAAATATTACGAGGACTGCTTTCTTCCATCTGCGAAATATAATGAAGATTCGTCCCATCCTGTCTATGGCTGATGCTGAGTCTCTGATCCATGTGTTTATCTTTTCTAGATTGGACTACTTCAGTGTTTTATTTTCTGGTTTACCGCAGTCCAGCATTAGGGGTCTCCAATTGGTTCAAAATGCTGCAGCCAGACTTTTGACACAAAGTAGAAAGTTCGAACACATTACTGTTATGTGCAGACGCGAGTTGAGGAGCGCGACCAGCGTCTGACTGAACCCAGCACTAAAATAACCAGAAAGCGGTTCCAAAAACAAAACACGTTTATTTCCCCTCTGTGCAATAATTTGTGTACAACATAAATGTGCGGTTGTCTGGCGAGGTGAAGGACGGCGCGCTCTCCAGCGCCCAAATGGATCGAAGCCCGACGCTTCTGGACCCAGACTCACCGCCGAACACCCCCCAGGTGGACACGACAAACTGACTCTCTGATGTGTGCTGACAGCATGTGTCCCCTCACCCGTCCTCCTTCACAGGCACGATGTGTCAAACCCAGGCGCGGCCCTCAGCGTCTCACAAACGAACGTCACAAGGTCGAGTTCCCGGCAATTCTGCTTGAACCACTCATGGCTTAAATGCAGAACGCCATCTCATTATCTGCTTCAGCTGAAAGTCTTTAAGTTTACACGTGAGCATCATCCACAGGTGCAGCTTAATAATGCTGATGAGGGTGAAGGACTCTTCTGCCAGCACCGTCTCCACAGACAAAAAACCAGTTTGCATACCACCTGGAGAGCAAAGAAAAGAAAACAACACCAAAATGTCCAGCCAAACCCCCCAACACACAACACATTACACCCATTTTCAGCATCCCTTCACTGGCTTCCTGTCCCAGTGAGATCAGATTTTAAGGTTCTGCTACTAGTCTATAAAACTGTTCACGGACTGGCACCTCCCTACTTAGCTGACCAAATTAAACCCTATGTGCCGGCCCGGGCTTTGTGTTCTCAGGGTGCAGGACTACTTTGTGTCCCTAGGGTGAATAAGAAGTCTGTGGGTCATAGAGCTTTCTCTTATCGTGCCCCTGTTCTGTGGAATGATCTCCCTGCGTCAATAAAATAGTCAGATTCTGTGCAGACTTTCAAGTCCAGACTTAAGGCGCACTTATTTTCCCTTTCGTATGGCTAGCATACTGGCATAGTATAGTATTACTCTTTTAATTCATTTCATTAGGAAATGGAGCGGGCCACGGCCTCAACTTTACCTAAATTCTGGGTCTTTTAGTGAAGTTTAGGGCTAGTGGCTGGAATCACCTTAGTATTTCCTGTTTTTCTTGTTGTTTAATGCTGACAAATTATACTGTATTTCTTATCTTTCTGATGACTGATTCTGTTTTTTTCTCTCTGTTTAAGGTGCGGCTCCATCCAGAGATGGGTGTGGTATTTGTGCTAGAGACCCTCCTGTCCTGTGCACCAATTGCATTTCCTGTATATTCATTTTGTGAATTGTTCTGTAATTTATGTCCATAGCATGGACCAAGCAGAGGGTCACCCATTTGAGTCTGGTCTGCTTGAGGTTTCTTCCTCAGAGGGAGTTTTTCCTTACCACTGCTGCTCTGGGGGTTGGTAAGGTTAGACCTTACTTGTGTGAAGCGCCTTGAGGCAACTCTGTTGTGATTTGGCGCTATATGAATGAAAATATTTTGAAACTGAAATTGAATTGGAAACAGGTGAGTGTCATGATTGAGTGTAAAAGGAGCATCCCCAAAAGGCTCAGCCTTTCACAAGCAAAGATGGGATGAGGATCACCACTTTGTGAACAACTGCGTGAAAAAATAGTCCAACAGTTTAAGAACAATGTTTCTCAACGTTCAATTGCAAAGAATTTAGGGATTCCATCATCTACAGTCAGAAGATTCAGAGAATCTGGAGAACTTTCTACATGTAAGCGGCAAGGCCAAAAACCAACATTGAATGCCGTGACCTTCGATCCCTCAGGCGGCACTGCATTAAAAAACTGACTTCATTGTGTAAAAGATTTTACCGCATGGGCTCAGGAACACTTCAGAAAACCATTGTCAGTTAACACAGTTCATCGCTACATCTATAAGTGCAAGTTAAAACTCTAACATGCAAAGCGAAAGCCATATATCAACAACATCCAGAAACACCACTGCCTTCTCTGGGCCTGAGCTCATTTGAAATGGACAGACACAAAGTGGAAAAGTGTGCTGTGGTCTGATGAGTCCCACATTTCAAATTGTTTTTGGAAATCATGGACGTTGTGTCCTCTGGACAAAAGAGGACAAAGGCCATCGCAAAGTTCAAAAGCCAGCATCTGTGATGGTATGGGGGTGTGTTAGTGCCCATGACATGGGCAACTTGCACATCTGTGATGGCACCATCAATGCTGAAAGGTACATCCAGGTTTTGGAGCAACACATGCTGCCATCCAAGCAATGTCTTTTTCAGGGATGTCCCTGTTTATTTCAGCAAGACAACATACATTCTGCATGTGTGACAACAGCCTGGCTTCATAGCAAAAGAGTGCGGGTACTAGACTGCCTGCCTGTAGTACAGACCTGTCGCCTATTGAAAAGGTTGTGACAACGGAGACCCAGACTGTTGTACAAATGAAGTCGTACATCAAGCAAGAATGGGAAAGAATTTCTCCTACAAAGCTTCAACAATTAGTGTCCTCAGTTCCCAAACACTTATTGAGTGTTGTTAGAAGGAAAGGTGATGTAACACAGTGGTAAACATACCACTGTCCCAGCTTTTTGAAACATGTTGCAGGCGTCCATTTCAAATGACCAAATATTTGCACAAAAACAACAAAGTTTATCAGTTTTAACATTAAATATCTTGTCTTTGTGGTGTATTCAATTGAATATAGTTTGAAGAGGATTTGCAAATCATTGTATTCTGTTTTTATTTACATTTTACACAACATCCCAACTTCATTGGAATTAAAGTTGTAGTATTTGTACTTCCCAAAATAAAGATGAATTTAAGTTATGCATGAGGTATGTTTCAGTGTTAACTGAAGTGAGTGATGATGAAGCAGGACATATTTCTACAACTTTGTTAGATGTCACAACTTTAACACTTGCATCAGATGTTCAGAGATGATTTTGTGTAATCTAAATACATTTAGAATTATGTCATTCTGCAAGCGTATTTCATTGTCGTCATATTTTTACAACACATCCCTACCCCTGAGTTTTATTTCTATGTTTGGACTATTGTCAGAGTTAAATGCAGCCAACTGCCTTTACTATATTTACTGTGATTCGTCGACTAGAGAACAGTCCATTCAGAGGCCAGTGGCATGTGTACTTGTCAACACATGGAGCAGCCTCTTTTCTGGGGGAAGGTAAATCTACACTATTGTGTCTCAGTTTATTATTTTTGGATTAAAAAAATACATTCTTTCTCCACCAAAGAACATTGCAAATTAAGAAAAGAAGAACAAACAAACATACAATGATGACAGTTTATCAAGATGACCATTTCTGACACAAGGAAAAGTTGGACTGAGCCAGTAGGTGAAATTCTTGATTTACAGTCCTACCCTCACCTATGGTCATAATCTTTGATAATGACTGAAAGAATAAGGCTGTGGACACAATAAAATGAGATTCCTCCATCGGGTATCTGGGTTTATACTCCTGGACAGGGTGAGAAGCTCAACTACCGTGAGGAAAATAAGTATTTGAACACCCTGCGGTTTTGCAAGTTCTCCCCACTTAGAAATCATGGAGGGGTCTGAAATTTTCATCTTAGGTGCATGTCCACTGTGAGAGACATAATCTAAAAAATATATCACAATGTATGATTTTTTTAATCATTTATTTGTATGTTACTGCTGAAAATAAGTATTTGAACACCTGGGCAATTCTACGGTAACGGAATTACAATCTGAGCTAATCTGTCGTGGTTAGATGCCATATGTCCAGATTTTGTTGCTGTTGTAATTCCGTTACCACAGAATTGCCCACCTACCAACCAGCAAGAATTCTGGCTCACACAGACCTGTTAATTTTTCTTTAAGAAGCCCTCTTATTCTGCACTCTTTACCTGTATTAATTGCACCTGTTTGAACTTGTTACCTGTATAAAAGACACCTGTTCACACACTCAATCAATCAAACTCCCCTTCCCCGGGCACCTAATGCGACTTCTGCTCCTACTGGCAATTAGGACAGGATAAATGAAGTAGACACATTTCATTGTGCAGGGAACATGTTCTTCTGTGCATATGACAATAAAATTCTTTTGAATCCTTGAATCCTTGAAACTCCAACCTGTCCACCATAGCCAACACCAAAGAGCTGTCTAAGGACACCAGGGACAAAACTGTATACCTGCACAAGGCTGGGATGGACTACAGGACCACAAGCAAGCAGCTTGGTAGAATACAACAACTGTTATGATTATTTATTAGAAAGTGGAAGAAACACAAGATGACTGTCAATCTCCCTCGGTCTGGGATTCCATGCAAGATCTCACTTTGTGGGGTAAGGATGATTCTGAGAAAGCTCAGAACTACACAGGAGGACCTGGTCAATGACCTGAAGAGAGCTGGGACCACAGTCACAAAGATTACATTAGTAACACATGATGCTGTCATGGTTTAAAATCCTGCAGGGCAGCAAGGTCCCCTGCTCAAGCCAGCACATGTCCAGGCCCGTTAGAAGTTCGCCAGTGAACATCTGGATGATCCAGAGGAGGCATGGGAGAAGGTCATGTGGTCAGATGAGACCAGAATAGAGCTTTTTGGAATCAACTCCACTGACCATGTTTAGAGGGATGAGAACAACACCAAGAAAACCATCCCAACCGTGAAGCATGGGGGTGGAAACATCATACTCTGGGGGTGCTCTTCTGCAAAGGGGACAGGACAACTACACCGTATTGAAGGGAGGATGGATGGGTTCATGTATTGCGAGATTTTGGCAAACAACCTCCTTCCCTCAGTAAGAGCATTGAAGATGGGTTATGGCTGGATCTTCCAGCATGACAATGACCCCAAACACACAGCCAGGGCAACTAATGAGGGGCTCCATAAGAAGCATTTCAAGGTCCTGGAGTGGCCTGGCCAGTCTCCAGACCTGAACTCAATAGAAAGTCTTTGGAGGGAGCTGAAACTCCAAACCTGAAAGATCTAGAGAAGATCTGTATGGAGGAGTGGACCAAAATACCTGCTGCAGTGTGTGCAAACCTGGTGAAATCTACAGGAAACGTTTGGCCTCTGTAATTGCAAGCAAAGGCTACTGTACCGAATATTAACACTGATTTTCACAAGTGTTCAAATACTTATTTGCAGCAGTAACACAAATAAATTATTAAAAAATCATACATTATGTTTTCCGGATTATTATTATTTTTTTTAGATTATGTCTCTCACAGTGGACATGCACCTAAGATGAAAATTTCAGACCCCTTCATGATTTCTAAGTGGGAGAACTTGCAACATCGCAGGGTGTTCAAATGCTTATTTTCCTCACTGTATCCGGAAGGGACTCGGAGTAGAGTCACTGCTTCTTCACATTGACAGGAGCCTGGTGAGGAAACACCCTGTTCATCTCCCTAGAGAGGACTTCTAGGCACATCTAACTGGGAGGAGGCGAGGGCAAGACCCAGGACATGA
This sequence comes from Thalassophryne amazonica, assembly GCF_902500255.1. Classification (NCBI taxonomy): domain Eukaryota; kingdom Metazoa; phylum Chordata; class Actinopteri; order Batrachoidiformes; family Batrachoididae; genus Thalassophryne; species Thalassophryne amazonica. Next base: position 38,786,780 of record NC_047111.1, on the reverse strand, counting down.
TGGCAGGATTATATTTCACACCTTGCTGTGGTGACCCAGAGTGCAAAAAACAAAGGAACAGCTAAAGGGATTTATTTACTTTTTTACTTGAGAACACCTCGGTATTCCCCAGGAAGAGTTAGAGGATATGATAGAGGATAAGGAAGTGTGGGAAGAGCTGTTTGGGCTACTGACGTCACAACTTTGACCTGGACAAGTCGCATAAAATTAATGAATTAAGGAAAAGTTGGACATTGTGCATATTGTACAATAAGCCAGTACTTTGGTCACTTGGGAGCTATTAGTGTGCATTTTTGCCAGTGTTGTCTTACGTATTTAAATATTGCCTTATATCAATGCAGGCCAGCACTTTTCCTAGTTTGTGGAAAAAATGATACTAAAGAAATTTATGCTTTGTGATTTTGTTAACACATTTCAATTTGGCATGTTTGCAAGGACTACAGATCAACAATCCCGAACAGCCGAATGTGCCCTGACTTTAAATTGCTCAGTACATATTACTGAAATTAATATTTGTGGAATCAGTCAGTACACTGGCTGCAGCACTTCAGAAGTTCAGTGTGGAAACAGAGTGCTTGGGTTTGTGATCGCAGCTTCTTGGTCATCATATGTGATTAAAGTATCAAATTTGTAGACATTCAATTTTACGTTTCTCATTGTCTGATGGATAAGGAAAAAACATCATGCACTTTTTGAACAGTTCAGCAAAATTTGGTTCCCAGTAGCTATATATTTTAATTAAAAATTACATATTTTCATGTTCGACATAAGATACTGTAGCTTTCAGTATCTGCTGATACCATTGCCAATCTTATACCATTTAAACCAACTCATCTGTTAATAAATACTGTATAGCTGTCTGGATGTTTTTTTGTTAATCTAGCCTCCTAATAAAACATCAACTCAAACTGAGGCAAATATTCTTCTCCCCTTAATGAAAAAAATATGAATCTCACAACACAACTATGACATGTATCTTTTTTCTTCTGACATCCGATCCAGTAATTTTGGCCAATATCAGACCTCACACATAATTTTAATATTCTTTTTTTTTTTTTTTTGTTTATTGGTTCACATCATTTTTGGTATATTGTTTTAAAAAAAAAAGAAGTTAAAGTTGGTTTGAATGCATGCTAAATGTTTGTTATTCATGTTCAGAAATACAAATGTATTGTCTTAAACCTTAAATTTTTTTCCTTGGATGATTGTCTTCTCAGGATAATTGTCTTCTAAATGGCTTGTGTTTTAGCCACCTGGCTTTTCTTTACTTTGGAATCAATAAGAAATTAACATTAAATTAGCAGTTCCCAAACTAAAGTGGACCCTCAGGTGCTGTATAGGCAAATGTCTGCCTCACGGTAGAGTGAGGGAATCATAATTCTGCTGTTCAAGTTTGTAATATTTTTCAAATGATGTATTATCATTGCTTTTATTTTCTTGTAAAATGTTGAATGCATTTCATTTGTGCTGTCTAAGCATTTAGGTGATGCAATTGAAGAAAGTTAGTGCCTAATTAAATATAACAGTTTGGAGTCTCAATTCACAGGTTTTCAGTTGCAAATGAAGACTAATTCAATTTAGGGGAGCATGGCAAAATGTTTGGCAACTGCAGATAACTACAGTTCTAAAGTATAGTCAGTAAAATCAACCATCTGTGCCACAGTGTTTGCAGTTTCCATGAACACACTAAAACACAAGTATATTTATAACAAGCAACAATATGTGACAACAGTTTATGGGTCGCATTCAACTCCACTTCATGCCAAAATCCTATTGACCTTTAAACAAAAGCTTTAAAAACATGTTCAGACAGATACCTGTATTTTGGTGGCCAAAGCACTAATTTGCTGACTCAGAGTAGTAGAACAAGTAAAGCCAGAAATAATGAACTGAGAAGGTAATTAAAATTAATGGCCTGTTTTGGTTGTCTCTTTACGAGCTTACAAAGTGTCTTATGAACCTACATATATTTCAAATGATATTTATTTTCATTATTTACATGTATCTTCAATGTTTCAATAAAAAAATGAAAATGCAGTTTGCAATAAATTTTATACAACCACGATTCTATGAGATTTGCCTATTGTCCAGTATTGCATATATCATAGTGAAGACAATACCAACTATGATTAAAAACAAACAAACAAAACATAACAACACAAAACAGAATACCTTTACGTATACAGGAGATCCAATAAAATGTAATACAAGATCTAGTGAGTATGAAGATGAACCAATTTTCTCCAATTTATATACAATAAATGCAGTTAATTTTATATAATTCCATCAAAGAGATTGTGTTTTTGGTTCAATTTGTCTATTTGTGATTGTCAGCAGGACAGATTTCCATGAAGGTTGATGGAGACAAAAACAATTTTGGTGTTGATACAGAGTGAGAATTGGATCCTACATTTTAGATTAATTGTTGTCCTGATTCCTCTCATTCCGATACTTTGATTTTTCTTTGCTGATCCTGATGGCTTAATCTTGACTTCTGGATCAAAGCATTCAAAAGTCAGATCTATATTCAGCCACACTACAGGAAGACTTTCAAAAATTTTATGTTATCAGATAAATCATAGCTCTGATGTACAATTTGCTAAAGATGACTATATGGTGATGATAATGATGAGACTGTACCCAGTTAAATTTATTAGAATTTCTGTGTAGAAGTTAACAAACTTTATTCCCATTAAATTTCACTCCAATTTTTTTTTTCCCCCAGGACATCAGCATCAAATCCCAGGATTAAAGATCAGGACTGAACATGAGTCCTAAGGATCAACATTCAACAATCAGGGTTTAAGTTCAGGGATCAGGCTCAAAAGTCAGGAATATAACAACCACAACAATAATAACTTTATTTTGTACCAGCATTCTAATGAAGCTGTAAAGTGTGTCCCAATGACAAGGTAGAAATAACAACAAAAAACAGGTATTAAAACAAAAAAACATGAAATGAAACTATTTCAGTAATTATAAAACAATAAAAACATTACTTCATACTTAATCACAAATTAGATCCATCCATGTATCCATATCCCAGCAGTCATTGGGCAAGAGGCGGGGCTATACCTTGGACAGGCCGCTCGTCTATCACAGGTGAACCAGGAGCCAGTGTAAAGAAGCCAATAGTGGTGTGCTGATAGACAAACAAAAAACAGACATCATGAATATTTAACAATGGTTTTTAATTAAAATGTTGATAATTTTACAAATAATAATATTTAATATTTACAAAGTATTGACCTGTTATTTTCTAATTATTTGTTGATGCACTTTCAGAATGTGATCACTGTGTGTACGTGTGATTGCACACATTCTTTAAAATTACCACACTAACATATATCACAAATGTCAACTGTGGTTACGTATGAGCATGTCTTATAGTGACTTACGGAGTCCTCTCGTCTTCGCCATTGTTATTTTTAATGTTTAGATACTTACTGAATGACTCTGAGACCAAAATTGTTGGGGAAGTGTCGTGACACAGACCCACAACAGGGGGGCGTTAATGAAGGGACAATGGAATAGCCAAAAGTAACAATTTAATGTTGTGAAGGTGCACAATGTGATACAGACAGATACAAATATGCGTTATATCAATCCAACAAAAGGTGACGTGTGGCAGGCTCGAAGATAGGAGACGTCCGGTGAGAGAGAAGCCGGAACCCACACAAGCCTCACCACCAACGGACCTGAAGAACACCGGAGCCGCCAAGCCCTGCGCCCCAGGTGGCCACTGTCTTCAGCAGTCAGACTGCTGGCAGAAAACAGAAACAGTTCTGGATGAGTGTGAGTCCGCACACTCAGTAATCCCACAGTCTGTGTTCAGTTACGGAGGGAGAACCTCCACCTCCAATCACACACTCGTGCAGCTCCTGTCTAACCACTTATCTGGTTGGGGTGTGAAGTGAAGCCGTCGCTGATCACACCAAACGCCAATCCCACAGATAAGGCAAGCACCACAGGAAAACGGCTGCAAAAGAAGTTCAGACTATTACTCAATGTTTTGTTCAGCAGAGAAAAATTACCTGTATGGTAGTTGCAGTCCGGTCTTTATAGTGGTGGTGATGGGTGACAGCTGGTGTTGAGTGATGACAGCTGTCACCTCCAGCGGCTCCGACGCCCTCTCGTGCTTGGAGCCCACACTCCAAGCAGGGCGCCATCTGGTGGTGGTGGGCCAGCAGTACCTCTTCTTCAGCGGCCCACAATACAGGACCCCCCCCCTCAACGGGCGCCTCCTGGCGCCCGACCAGGTTTATCCGGGTGCCGGGCGTAGAAGTCGGCCAGGAGGGCCGGGCCCAGGATGAAGCTCCTTTTCACCCAGGAGTGTTCCTCGGGACCATACCCCTCCCAGTCCACCAGATACTGGAAGCCCCAACCCTTACGACGGACGTCCAGAAGCCGACGCACGGTCCACGCCGGCTCCCCGTTGATGATCCGGGCAGGAGGTGGTGCAGGTCCAGGGGTGCAGAGCGGTGAGGTGTGGTATGGTTTAATCCGGGACACGTGGAAAACAGGATGGATCCGCAGTGAAGCTGGCAGCCGTAGCTTCACTGCGGCCGGGCTGAGGACCTTGGTGATGGGAAAGGGTCCGATATACCTGTCCTTCAGCTTGTGTGATTCCACTTGAAGGGGGATGTCCTTCGTTGATAACCATACCTCCTGCCCAGGCTGGTATGCAGGGGCCGGGGAACGCCGGCGGTCTGCATGGGCCTTGGCCCTCGTCCGGGCCTTCAACAGGGCAGAACGGGCGGTTCGCCACACCCGGCGGCACCTCCTGAGGTGGGCCTGGACCGAGGGCACACCGACCTCACCCTCCACAAGCGGGAACAATGGGGGCTGATACCCCAAACACACCTCGAACGGGGAGAGGCCGGTGGCAGATGACACTTGGCTGTTGTGGGCGTACTCGATCCAGGCCAGATGGGTACTCCAGGCCGTCGGGTGCGCGGAGGTAACGCAACGGAGGGCCTGCTCCAACTCCTGGTTGGCCCGCTCTGCCTGTCCGTTCGTCTGGGGGTGATACCCGGACGAGAGACTCACGGTGGCAAGAACTGGGAGGAGAACTGAGGGCCACGGTCTGAGACGATGTCCGCTGGTATCCCATGCAGACGCATAACGTGGTGGACCAGGAGGTCTGCTGTCTCCTGGGCCGTAGGGAGCTTCGGGAGGGCCATGAAGTGGGCCGCCTTGGAGAACCGGTCCACTATCGTCAAGATGGTGGTGTGGCCCTGGGACGGCGGGAGGCCCGTGACAAAGTCCAGGCCGATGTGGGACCAGGGGCGATGAGGCACCGGTAGGGGTCGGAGGAGTCCTGAGGTCCTCTTGTGGTCTGCTTTGCCCCTGGCACAGGTGGTGCAGGCCTGGACGTAGTCCCGGACGTCGGCTTCCATAGACGCCCACCAGAAGTGCTGCTGGACTACTGCCATGGTCCTACGCACCCCAGGATGACAGGAGAGTTTGGACCCATGGCAGAAGTCCAAAACCGCAGCTCTGGCCTCTGGTGGGACGGACAGGTTGTTCTTCGGGCCGGTCCCTGGGTCCGGGTTCCATGCCAGGGCCTCCCGGACGGTCTTCTCCACGTCCCAGGTGAGGGTGGCCACGACAGTGGACTCGGGGATGATGGTTTCTGGGGGTCTGACAGCTCGGCCCTGACTTCCTCTTCATGCACCCGGGACAGTGCATCCGACCGTTGGTTCTTGGTCCCAGGGCGGTACGTAATCTGGAAGTCAAAGCGCCCGAAGAACAGTGACCAGCTTGCCTGGGGTTCAACCGCTTGGCGGTCCGGATGTACTCCAGGTTCCGATGGTCCGTGAAAACCATGAAGGGCACCGCCGCTCCCTCCAACAGGTGTCTCCACTCTTCAAGAGCCTCCTTCACCGCCAAGAGTTCCCGATTGCCGACGTCATAATTCCTCTCAGCCGGGGTCAACCTGCGGGAAAAATAGGCACAAAGGTGGAGGACCTTATCGGACTCCCCACTCTGGGACAGCACGGCTCCTATCCCTGAGTCAGAGGCATCCACTTCCACTGTGAACTGGCGAGTAGGATCGGGCTGCACCAGAACTGGCGCAGTCGAGAACCGGCGTTTCAACTCCCTAAACGCGGCTTCGCACCGATCTGACCAGGTGAAGGGGACTTTAGTGGAGGTCAGGGCTGTCAGGGGGCTAACTACCTGACTGTAGCCCTTAATGAACCTCCTGTAGAAATTTGCAAAGCCGAGGAACTGTTGCAGTTTCCTACGGCTTGTTGGGTGGGGCCAGTCTCTCACCGCCGCAACCTTGGCCGGATCAGGGGCGACGGAGTTGGAGGAGATTATGAACCCCAGGAAGGACAAAGAAGTGCGGTGGAACTCGCACTTCTCGCCCTTCACAAACAGCCGGTTCTCCAACAACCGCTGTAGGACCTGACGTACATGCTTGACATGAGTCTCAGGGTCCGGAGAAAAGATGAGGATGTCGTCTAGATACACAAAGACAAACCGGTTCAGGAAGTCCCGCAAGACGTAATCAACCAAAGCTTGGAACGTCGCGGGGGCGTTTGAGAGGCCGAACGGCATGACCAGGTACTCAAAGTGACCTAAGGGGGTGTTAAATGCCGTCTTCCATTCGTCTCCCTTCCGGATCCGAAGCAGGTGGTACGCATTCCTAAGATCAAGTTTGGTAAATATTTGGGCTCCATGCAGGGGCGTGAACACCGAATCCAACAGAGGTAACGGGTATCGGTTGCGAACCGTAATGTCGTTCAGCCCTCTGTAATCGATGCATGGACGGAGTCCGCCGTCCTTTTTACCCACAAAAAAGAAACCAGCACCCATCGGGGAGGTGGAGTTCCGGATCAACCTGGCAGCTAACGAGTCCCGGATGTAGGTCTCCATTGATTCGCGTTCCGGACGTGAGAGGTTGTACAGCCTGCTGGACGGGTACTCAGCGCCCGGAATCAAATCGATGGCACAATCGTACGGTCGGTGCGGGGGAAGGGCGAGTGCCAGATCTTTGCTGAAGACGTCAGCAAGATCGTGGTACTCACATGGCACCGCCGTCAGATTGGGGGGGACTTTGACCTCCTCCTTAGCTATCTCACCGGGTGGAACCGAGGATCCTAAACACTCCCGGTGGCAAGTTTCGCTCCACTGCGTCACAACCCCAGACGGCCAATCAATCCGGGGATTGTGTTTCAACACCCATGGAAAACCCAAAATCACTCGGGAGGTAGAAGGTGTTACAAAAAACATTATCTCCTCCCTGTAATTCCCAGACACCACCAAGGTCACTGGCTGTGTCTGGTGTGTGATTAATGGAAGAAGAGTGCCATCTAATGCTCGTACCTTCACAGGGGAAGGCAGAGCCACCAGAGGGAGCCCTACTTCCTTTGCCCATCTGCTGTCCAGCAGATTCCCTTCTGACCCCGTGTCTATAAGTGCTGGGGCGTGAAGGGTTAAATCCTCACAAAGGATTGTGACTGGGATTCGTGCTGATTTTCGGGGTTCCCCCGCATGCGTGTTATGGCCCACCCTTAGCCCAGTTTCTAAGGACGGGCGTTGTAGTTTGACCGTTTGGGACAGTTCCTTTGTATGTGACCTTTAGACCCACAGAAAAAACACTCCCCGCTGGCCTGCCTCCCTTGTCTGTCCTTTGATTTCATTTTGGCCCTGCTCGTGTCCATAGCTTCGTCAGCAGGGGGAGCTGTAGCCACACGGGGCCCTCTGGCTGTGGAGCGTGGGGACGACGGCATCCTTTCGGACCCGGAAGGAAGAGGGACGGCCCGTGCCCGGTCACGCCCCCCACCCTGCTCCCGACGGTGTTCCTCTAACCGGTTGTCTAAGCGTATAACCAGGTCGACAAGCCCGTCAAAATCCCGCGGTTCCTCCTTAGCCAGCAGGTGCTCCTTCAGGACCGGAGACAGTCCGTTTATGAAGGCGGCGCGGAGTGCATCGGTATTCCAGCCGGACCTCGCAGCCGTGATGCGGAAGTCGACTGCATACTCGGCTGCACTCCGGCGCCCCTGTCGCATTGACAGTAGCATGCTCGAAGCAGTCTCGCCTCTGTTGTGATGATCAAAAACCTGTTTGAACTCCCTTACAAACCCAGCGTATGATGTTAGGAGCCGTGAGTTCTGCTCCCAGAGCGCCGTAGCCCAGGCGCGTGCCTCTCCTCGAAGCAAATTGATGACATAAGCCACCCGGCTAGTGTCTGACGCGTACATGATGGGACGCTGTGCAAAGACGAGCGAGCACTGCATCAGGAAGTCTGCGCACGTCTCAACACAACCTCCGTACGGCTCCGGAGGGCTTATGTATGCTTCAGGGGATGGTGGGGGGGGGGTCGTTGAATTTGAAACTGTGGATATTAGTACTTTATTCTGAGAATAGCCAGCACTGATTTCATTAACATCCTGGTGTAAATAAGGTATCACCACATGTGTAGAACTCAAAAAGAATGGTAGGCTGAGTTTTCATTAAAAAAACAACTGCAATGTGGTAAAATGTGTTGTGTGGGCCGCTGAAGAGGAGGTACTGCTGGCCCACCACCACTAGAGGGCGCCCTGCCTGGAGTGCGGGCTCCAGGCACCGGAGGGCGCTGCCGCCTTACGGGAGCAGCCAGGATGACAGCTGTCATCTATCACTGGAGACAGCTGATCCCAATCACTGAGGAGGTATATCAGCAGGACGGCATCTCCACCTCATTTGCCGAGATATCGCTCTACCAAGGAGGTAACGAACTCAGCCAGCCCTTCATCATTTGTGAAAGGAACGTATTGGATAAGTATCCTAGTTACTAGACAGTGTTGTTTTCTGATTAGAGGTGGAGGTGGTGTTTTCCACCCCACGTGTTGTTGGGTGCAGCCGCATCCACACCTGACTGTTTCTGTTTCTTGCCAGCAGTACCGGATCCGACGAGCGGAGGCAGTGGCCACCTGGGAATTCGGGACTTGGCGGCTCCAGTATTCCCGGGGTTCGGTGGCAGAGGAAATCGGGTGGTTCCGGTTCGTCTTGGACAGACGTCTCCTATCGTCGAGCCTGCCCACACGACACCGTTGGAATTTAACTTGAGACCGAAATTGTGATTTGTTGTATTTGTTGTGCGTGTTCACAACAGTAAAGCCTTGTTATTTGACTTTCTTCATTGTCCGTTCATTTGCGCCCCCTGTTGTGGGTCCGGGCGCCGCTGCGGCTCTCCCTCCCGTAGACCCTGTGCGTAACATAGACGTTCCACTGGTTGTTCAATGACCTCTCCCACCTTCCCCGGAAGCATACATAAGCCCCCCAGAGCCGTACGGAGGCTGTGTGGAGACGTGCGCGGATTTTCTGATGCAGTGCTCGCTCGTCTTCGCACAGCGTCCCGTCATGTACGCGACCGATGCTAGTAAAGTAGCTTATGTAATAAACCTGCTTCGCGGTGAGGCACGCGCTTGGGCTACAGCGCTCTGGGAGCAGAATTCACGGCTCCTTCTGACATACGATGGGTTTGTAAGGGAGCTCAGAACCGTGTTCGATCACCCTAATAGGGGCGAGACCGCTTCAACCGTGCTACTGTCAATGAGACAGGGGCGTCGGAGCGCAGCTGCCTATGCAGTCGACTTCCGCATTGCGGCTGCGAGGTCCGGCTGGAATAGCACTGCCCTCCGCGCCGCCTTTGTAAACGGACTGTCTTTGGTTCTCAAGGAGCACCTGGTGGCTAAGGACGAACCGCGGGATTTAGATGGGCTCATCGATCTCGTCATACGGTTAGACAACCGGTTAGAAGAACGTCGGCGGGAATGAGACAAAGGGCGTGGCCGGGCACGCGCCGTCCCTCTCCCTTCCGGTTCCGACCGCGCCCCGCCTTCCCCACGCTCCACGGCCCCTGCGCTCCATGGGGCCACAGCTCCCCCTGCTGACGAAGCTATGGACACGAGTAGGGCAACATTTAGGGCACCAGATGCACAGAGGAGACGGGCCCACGGAGCTTGTTTTGTTTGTGGTGCAATAGAGCACCATATGAGAGACTGCCCCGAGCGGTTAAAACGCCCGCCCCTAGAAACTGGGCTAGGGGTGGGCCGAGACATTCACGTGGGACACACCCACATTGCCACACGACTCCCAGTTACAATCCTTTATGAGGATGTAACCCTGAAGGCCCCAGCACTGGTGGACACGGGCTCTGAGGGGAATCTGCTGGACAGCAGATGGGCTAGGGAGATAGGGCTCCCTCTGGTGGCGCTTACCTCGCCTGTGCAGGTTCGGGCACTAGATGGCTCCCTACTCCCTCCGATCACGCATAAGACACCACCTGTAACTCTGGTGGTGTCGGGAAATCACCGAGAGGTGATCGAGTTTTTTTGTGACTCAGGCCACCTCCCGTGTGGTTTTAGGATTTCCCTGGATGTTGAAGCACAATCCCCGGATTGATTGGCCGTCCGGGGTAGTGGTTCAGTGGAGCGAGACCTGCCATCGGGTGTGTTTAGGTTCCTCGGTTCCTCCCGGCTCCCAAGCTAAGGAGGAGGTCAGAGTCCCGCCCAATCTGGGGACGGTGCCGGTGGAGTACCACGACCTTGTCAACGTGTTCAGCAAGGATCTGGCGCTCACACTTCCCCCCCACCGTCCGTATGATTGTGCCATTGATTTGGTTCCGGGCAGTGAGTTTCCGTCCAGTAGGCTGTACAACCTCTCCCGGCCTGAGCGCGAATCAATGGAGACCTACATCCGGGACTCATTAGCTGCCGGGTTGATCCGGAATTCCACCTCCCCGATGGGTGCAGGTTTCTTTTTTGTGGGCAAAAAAGACGGCGGACTCCGTCCATGCATTGATTATAGGGGGCTGAACGAGATCACGGTTCGCAACCGATACCCGTTGCCCCTGTTGGATTCGGTGTTCACACCCCTGCATGGAGCCCAAATTTTCACCAAGCTCGATCTTAGAAACGCGTATCATCTGGTTCGGATCCGGAAGGGAGACGAGTGGAAAACGGCATTCAACACCCCCTTAGGTCACTTTGAGTACCTGGTCATGCCATTCGGCCTCACAAACGCCCCCGCAACGTTCCAAGCATTAGTTAATGATGTCTTGCGGGATTTCCTGCACCGGTTCGTCTTCGTATATCTAGACGATATACTCATCTTTTCTCCGGATCCTGAGACTCATGTCCGGCATGTACGTCAGGTCCTGCAGCGGTTGTTGGAGAACCGGCTGTTTGTGAAGGGCGAGAAGTGTGAGTTCCACCGCACCTCTTTGTCCTTCCTGGGGTTCATCATCTCCTCCAACTCCGTCGCTCCTGATCCGGCCAAGGTTGCGGCGGTGAGAGACTGGCCCCAACCCACAAGCCGTAGGAAGTTGCAACAGTTCCTAGGCTTTGCTAATTTCTACAGGAGGTTCATTAAGGGCTACAGTCAGGTAGCTAGCCCCCTGACAGCCCTGACCTCACCAAAAGTCCCCTTCACCTGGTCGGATCGGTGCGATGCCGCATTCAAGGAGTTGAAACGGCGCTTCTCGTCTGCACCTGTTCTGGTGCAGCCCGATCCTAGTCGCCAGTTAGTGGTTGAAGTGGACGCCTCAGACTCAGGGATAGGAGCCGTGCTGTCCCAAAGCGGGAAGACCGATAAGGTCCTTCACCCGTGTGCCTATTTTTCCCGCAGGTTGACCCCAGCCGAACGGAACTATGACGTCGGCAATCGAGAGCTCCTTGCAGTGAAAGAGGCTCTTGAGGAGTGGAGACATCTGTTGGAGGGAACGTCCATGCCATTCACGGTTTTCACTGACCACCGGAACCTGGAGTATATCAGGACCGCCAAGCGGCTGAATCCCAGGCAAGCCCGCTGGTCACTGTTCTTCGGCCGTTTTGACTTCCGGATCACCTACCGTCCCGGGACCAAAAATCAAAGATCGGATGCTTTGTCCCGGGTACATGAAGAAGAGGTCAAAATGGAGCCGTCGGATCCCCCGGATCCCATCATCCCGGAGTCCGCTATCGTGGCCGCCCTCACCTGGGACGTGGAGAAGACCGTCCGGGAGGCCCTGACACGAGACCCGGACCCCGGAACCGGACCGAAGAACAAACTTTACGTCCCACCAGAAGCCAGGGCTGCAGTTTTGGACTTCTGTCACGGTTCTAAGCTCTCCTGTCATCCTGGGGTGCGAAGAACCGTGGCAGTCGTCCGGCAGCGCTTCTGGTGGGCGTCCCTGGAGGCCGACGTCCGGGGTTACATCCAGGCCTGTACCACCTGCGCCAGGGGCAAGGCCGACCACCGCAAGACATCGGGGTTGCTGCAGCCGCTGCCCGTGCCTCATCGCCCCTGGTCTCACATCGGCCTGGATTTTGTCACGGGTCTTCCGCCGTCCCAGGGAAACACTGTCATCCTCACGATAGTGGACCGATTCTCCAAGGCGGCCCACTTCGTGGCCCTCCCGAAGCTACCAACGGCCCAGGAGACAGCGGACGTCCTAGTCCACCACGTCGTCCGTCTGCATGGGATACCATCAGACATCGTCTCTGATCGCGGTCCCCAGTTCTCCTCGCATGTTTGGAGGAGCTTTTGCCGGGAACTGGGGGCCACGGTCAGTCTCTCGTCCGGGTATCACCCCCAGACCAACGGACAAGCAGAACGGGCCAACCAGGAGATGGAGCAGACCCTATTCTGTGTGACAGCCGCGCACCCGACGGCCTGGAGTACCCACCTGGCCTGGATAGAGTACGCCCACAACAGCCAAGTGTCATCAGCCACCGGCCTCTCCCCTTTCGAGGTGTGCTTGGGGTATCAACCCCCGTTGTTTCCGGTGGTTGAGGGGGAGGTCGGTGTGCCCTCGGTCCAGGCCCACCTACGGAAGTGCCGTCGGGTGTGGCGTGCCGCCCGTTCTGCTTTGTTGAGGGCCCGGACGAGGGCGAAGAACCATGCAGACCGGCGGCGGGCCCCGGCTCCCACGTATCGTCCTGGGCAGGAAGTGTGGTTGTCCACCAAGGACATTCCCCTTCAAGTGGACTCCCCAAAACTGCAAGAACGATACATCGGCCCGTACAAAATACTCAAGGTCATCAATCCCGCCGCAGTGAGGCTCCAGCTTCCGGCCTCACTGCGGATTCATCCAGTATTCCACGTTTCCAGGATTAAACCCCATCACACCTCACCCCTCTGCACTCCGGGTCCGGCGCCACCTCCTGCCCGGATCATCGACGGAGGGCCGGCTTGGACCGTACGCCGGCTCCTCGACGTCCGACGGATGGGCCGGGGTTTTCAGTATCTGGTGGACTGGGAAGGGTACGGCCCCGAAGAACGCTCCTGGGTGAAGAAGGGCTTCATCCTGGACCCGGCCCTCCTGGCCGACTTCTACCGTCGCCACCCTGACAAACCCGGTCGTGCGCCAGGAGGCGCCCGTTGAGGGGGGGGTCCTGTTGTGTGGGCCGCTGAAGAGGAGGTACTGCTGGCCCACCACCACTAGAGGGCGCCCTGCCTGGAGTGCGGGCTCCAGGCACCGGAGGGCGCTGCCGCCTTACGGGAGCAGCCAGGATGACAGCTGTCATCTATCACTGGAGACAGCTGATCCCAATCACTGAGGAGGTATATCAGCAGGACGGCATCTCCACCTCATTTGCCGAGATATCGCTCTACCAAGGAGGTAACGAACTCAGCCAGCCCTTCATCATTTGTGAAAGGAACATATTGGATAAGTATCCTAGTTACTAGACAGTGTTGTTTTCTGATTAGAGGTGGAGGTGGTGTTTTCCACCCCACGTGTTGTTGGGTGCAGCCGCATCCACACCTGACTGTTTCTGTTTCTTGCCAGCAGTACCGGATCCGACGAGCGGAGGCAGTGGCCACCTGGGAATTCGGGACTTGGCGGCTCCAGTATTCCTGGGGTTCGGTGGCAGAGGAAATCGGGTGGTTCCGGTTCGTCTTGGACAGACGTCTCCTATCGTCGAGCCTGCCCACACGACACCGTTGGAATTTAACTTGAGACCGAAATTGTGATTTGTTGTATTTGTTGTGCGTGTTCACAACAGTAAAGCCTTGTTATTTGACTTTCTTCATTGTCCGTTCATTTGCGCCCCCTGTTGTGGGTCCGTGTACTGACACTTTCCCAACAAAATGTATTCATAAATATGAAAGAACAGGCTCTTAATAATTATTAACTATCGCATACTGTATTTTTTCCTCAAGATTTGTTTTTGCATAAGTTTGAAAAAACAGCAGATCATAAGTTTAGGATAAATTACTTATGAATTTAATTTTAGAAGTGGCACTAATGACAACACTCATACTGAACATAATTTTGCTTGCATAGACTGATTTTGGAGATCAAGCAATAATTACAGATGGGCTTTCTGACGTCCCAGATAGCTTTTCTGATTTCCTTTTCTAACTTTCAGAATTTAGTAAGTTGCATAAGGTCCATTGATACTTATGTGTAGACACTAGTCCCTAGAGGCAACTATTTTTGGTTTCAAATCTGGGCAAATGCAGTTCCAGAAAATTCCGAATGTGACAAACAAGAAACAGGTGTTGTGAACAAGTCAATGCTGCTAAAAATACAAACTTGCAGAAACAAAGATACTATTCTGACATGGTTTTGCACATAAGACTGACATGGTTTGCACATAAGACTGGCATAGCATGTTTCAAGTACACACATATATGTCAGAAGGTGGGCGGGGGGGGGGGGGGATACCATATTCTGTCCCCCCTGGTTGAAAAGGTGAAAAGGTGGGAGGGACATGTCCCCCATCCCCTACCAAACTGCGCCCATGCAAATTGCGCCTGTGCTTGTGACCAAGTAACATTCCCAGTAAGTTTGGTGAAAAGCCAGCCTGCTGTTTTTTAGTTATCTTGTTCACACACACACACACAGACACACAGACACACAGACACACACGCACGCACGCACACACGTACGTACGCACGCACGTACGTACGCACGCACGCACGCACGCATGCACACACACAGGACTGATTACAATACACTGTTACCACTTTTCTGGTGTGCAGTGTCATAAAATAATGTTCTAAAAGTTATTTAAAATCACAACAAAGAAAATATTTGAGACTGATATATATTTGCATAATATAGTGTAAGACTCAAAGCATCTGGCTGGTAAAGCATTTTTTTTTTTTTTTAGATTTTATTGCTAGGTTAGTCACTAAAGTCAAAACGTTACCTTTCCTCACCATTTACTTGTGAATTATTGTGTTTCATCATAATGGTCTGAACTTTTATGTGTTGACCGGAATCCTCATGTGTTTACTGGAATGATGACATGCTGTGTTTGTCACAGGTTAAATATTAGCAGCAGATATCCAGGCAATACTAAAGAACTACAAACAAGGTTACGTTTTTATGACTCCAGTCATTTTACAACATTGTGACCAATCAAGTTTCCGAGTGCTGCACTCACCTTTGGGCAAGACATATTTCTCTCTCTAGGCCAAAATATCATATAGCTGAAAAGGGAACCTGCAGCAGGTGAAACACTCAAGTCTTCCATGTGTCTTTGGGTCTACTGTGAGTAAAATTTTACATGATTTAAGAAAAGGTTTCTCTATGCCACTCCAACATACGTAAATAAATATGAATGAATAACGAATGAATACGTTTATTACGGTACAAAGAAAAAAGACAATCTTTTTCAGTACAAAACAAAACTGATTTCTCAGTTAAATTAATTAACTGAAAGGGTGTAAGTACCCTTTTTGCCTTAGTAAATTTTACTCCTCACAACAAAAGCAAAATGAGCAGAACAAGCAAAACACATAATTTTAAGATAACCAATGAACTTAAATTTCTCATCATAACAAAACCAGTAATAGCGCACATCACACAATAATAGTACAGAATCAATAAACTTAATTGTCCATACTGTAACCAGAAATGATATAGTTTTATAAAGTCTTTTAAAGCTGACTAAAGTTCAGCACAATTTAATACTCTCAGGAAAGTTGTTCCAAATCTTCACTCCTTTTACGGAGACACAGTGACTTTTTACAGCAGTTTGTGTTCTTGGTTTATCAAATATCAATATTCCTTTCAAATTATAACTGGAGTCCTTCATTTTTAACCGATTTTGATGTTAAGGTAAAAGTTTCTTTTTTACTTTGTACAAAGTACATGAAGCTGCATAATTGGTGGTTCCTTTTTTTTTGTTTTTTTGTGGATTGTTACTTACCTCCATTTGTGCATGCTGCACATGAGACACAATTTTTCTACATTTGTTTGGTATGAATCCTTTTTTTGGGCTTCAGAAAACCATTTGGGAAGACCAGGGGTTGTGTGTCAAAGTGTTCTCCATGTCAAAGAGGACTTATGTTAAAAAGGGCATCCAAGGTAAAAACTGCTAAATCCAAATGCAGATCTGCACTGGATCCGCTGTGGCGACCCTGAACATCTGGGGGCAGCTCAAAGACAACAACAACACAAGCAAACATTTTGAAGGTATTGAAAGTCAGCATAATTTTGTATAACAAAGTTTTTCCACCTTCCATCTTGTTGTATTGGAAAGTGTGGCTCTTGAACCCTATGAGTCCACTGCTCCTCTGAGCAACAGATCATCTGTTGAGAACAAAGCATGACTACAGGAGGTTTCAGTGCAAAAGAGCACAAAATCCCAGCTGGCATTACTTTAAAAGAAGATTATAGCATGTAATATTAGTTATAGATGACCTGAAGGCTTGGTCTTGTACAAAGACTGTGCCACTAAAGATACTATCACATGGCACAGCAGGTTTTCATCTGTGTCCAAGAATTTTTGTTGTGTAAAGGTCCTGACACACCAAATGACGTGAAAGAGCTCATGATGGCGTACACATACACTGATGGCTGACTTTCTTTACAGAATCCATTCAGCTACAGGTGCTTGCTGACACAACATGAAACTTTACGAAAACAGTAGTGCCAAATTTGTGAACACAGCACACTTATATATATACACACAGTGGCTTGCAAAAGTATTCAGCCCCTTAAATTTGTTTATGGCATTTCAAATGCAAACAGTAAATCAGGCTTCTTAATATAAACATTTCTAAAATGATCTTCCTTAGACTCAACCTGAAAGTAAATCTCTACAACTTGATATAAAATAATTAAAAATATAAAAGCCAAGATGATGGGTTGCATAACTAATCAGCCCCTTTGGTATAATACCTGTAAATAATCAGTTTTATTGCCAGTTTTCTTCAGACAAGTCAGGGGATGGATACATGAACATTTCCAAGTCACTGAATATGTCTTGGACTTTATTTACATCAGTTATGAAGAAATACAAACAACATGGCACTCTATGGTACATCTGTGTGGAGGAGGGTTTTATTAAAAGGAAGACCTGAAATTTCAGCTACAATTTGCCAGAAAGTACATCTGAGATGCAAGCCTAGAGTTGATGTTTTGGTGACAAAAAGCCTCCTCTATACCACTTCATCATGAAGCTGTATAACTGGTGATACAAAATGTAAAACATGCATGATGCACAATCTCTCCAATTACAGCCACAGAAGCCTGTAACTTCTTCTGGGTTGTCTGGGTCTCTTGGTGGATTTCCTCATTCTTCTCCTCCTTGCACAGTCACTCAGTTTTGAGAACTGTCTACTCTACACAGATTTACTTTCCTTCTAACAACACTCAATAAGCGTTTGGTAACTGAGGACAATAATTGTTGAAGCTTTGTAGGTGGAATTCTTTCCCATTCTTGCTTGATGTATGACTTCAGTTGTTCAACAGTCCGGGGTCTCTGTTGTCGTATTTTGCGCTTCATAATGTGCCACACATTTTCAATGGGCGACAGGTCTGGACTGCAGGCAGGCCAGTCTAGTACCCGCACTGTTTTACTATGACGATGCGTTGTTGTAGCATGTGCAGAATGTGGCTTGACATTGTCTTGCTGAAATAAGAAGGGACGTCCCTGAAAAAAGACGTTGCTTGGATGGCAGCATGTTGCTCCAAAACCTGGATGTACCTTTCAGTACTGATGTTGCCATCACAGATGTGTAAGGTGCCCAATGCCATGGCACTAACTCACCCCCATACCATCACAGATGCTGGCTTTTGAACTTTGTGCTGGTAACAATATGGATGATCTTTTTCCTCTTTTGTCCGGAGGACATGACGTCCATGATTTCCAAAAACAATTTAAAATGTGCACTCATGAGACCACAGTACACTTTTCAGCATTGCGTCTGTCCATTTCAAATGAGCTTGGGCCCAGAGAAGGCGGCGACGTTTCTGGATGTTGTTGATGGTAGAGTTTTAATTTGCACTTGTAGATGTAGTGACAAACTACAGTGTGTTAACTGACAATGGTTTTCTGAAGTGTTCCTGAGCCCACACGGTAAGATCCTTTACACAATGATGTCGATTTTTAATGCAGTGCCACCTGTTGGATTGAAGGTCACAGGCATTCAGTGTTGGTTTTCTGCCTTGCCGCTTACGTGTAGAAAGTTCTCCGGATTCTCTGAATCTTCTGATTATATTATGGACTGTAGATCATGGTATCACTAAATTCCTTGCAATTGAATGTTGAGAAACATTGTTTTTCAACTGTTGGACTATGTTTTTCACGCAGTTGTTCACAAAGGGGTGATCCTCACCCCATCTTTGCTTGTGAACGGCTGAGTCTTTTTGGAGATGCTCCTTTTATACCCAATCATGACACTCACAATTAGTGTCCTCAGTTCTCAAATGCTTATTGAGTGTTGTTTGAAGGAAAGGTGATGTAACACAGTGGTAAACATACCACTGTCCCAGCTTTTTTGAAACGTGTTGCAGGCATCCATCTCAAAATGAGCAAATATTTGCACAAAAACAATAAAGTTTATCAGTTTGAATATAGTAGAATAGTTTAAATATCTTGTCTTTGTGGTGTATTCAATTGAATATAGGTTGAAGAGGATTTGCAAATCATTGTATTATGTTTTTATTTACATTTCACACAACGTCCCAACTTCATTGGAATTGGGGTTGTAACAAACCATTTAAGGCCTGATTAACTAAAGGTTTGCATGTGTAAAAACGTGTGCAAACACCATTGCAGTCACAAATGCATAGGCAGGATGATTTATCTATTTATTGTCTATTTGAAGAGTTTCAGTCAGGTTTTAGAATTCATCATAGTACAGAAACAGCATTAGTGAAGGTTACAAATGATCTTCTTATGGCCTCAGACAGTGGACTCATCTCTGTGCTTGTCCTGTTAGACCTCAGTGCTGCTTTTGATACTGTTGACCATAAAATTTTATTACAGAGATTAGAGCATGCCATAGGTATTAAAGGCACTGCGCTGCGGTGGTTTGAATCATATTTATCTAATAGATTACAATTTGTTCATGTTAATGGGGAATCTTCTTCACAGACTAAGGTTAATTATGGAGTTCCACAAGATTCTGTCCTAGGACCAATTTTATTCACTTTATACATGCTTCCTTTAGGCAGTATTATTAGAAAGCATTGCTTAAATTTTCATTGTTACGCAGATGATACCCAGCTTTATCTATCCATGAAGCCAGAGGACACACACCAATTAGCTAAACTGCAGGATTGTCTTACAGACATAAAGACATGGATGACCTCTAATTTCCTGCTTTTAAATTCAGATAAAATGAAGTTATTGTACTTGGCCCCACAAATCTTAGAAACATGGTGTCTAACCAGGTCCTTACTCTGGATGGCATTACCCTGACCTCTAGTAATACTGTGAGAAATCTTGGAGTTATTTTTGATCAGGATATGTCCTTCAGTGCGCATATTATGCAAATATGTAGGACTGCTTTTTTGCATTTGCGCAATATCTCTAAAATTAGAAGGGTCTTGTCTCAGAGTGATGCTGAAAAACTAATTCATGCATTTATTTCCTCTAGGCTGGACTATTGTAATTCATTATTATCAGGTTGTCCTAAAAGTTCCCTGAAAAGCCTTCAGTTAATTCAAAATGCTGCAGCTAGAGTACTAGGACTAGAAGGAGAGAGCATATTTCACCCATGTTGGCCTCTCTTCATTGGCTTCCTGTTAATTCTAGAATAGAATTTAAAATTCTTCTTCTTACTTATAAGGTTTTGAATAATCAGGTCCCATCTTATCTTAGGGACCTCATAGTACCATATCACCCCAATAGAACGCTTCACTCTCAGACTGCAGGCTTACTTGTAGTTCCTAGGGTTTGTAAGAGTAGAATGGGAGGCAGAGCCTTCAGCTTTCAGGCTCCTCTCCTGTGGAACCAGCTCCCAATTCAGATCAGGGAGACAGACACCCTCTCTACTTTTAAGATTAGGCTTAAAACTTTCCTTTTTGCTAAAGCTTATAGTTAGGGCTGGATCAGGTGACCCTGAACCATCCCTTAGTTATGCTGCTATAGACTTAGACTGCTGGGGGGTTCCCATGATGCACTGAGTGTTTCTTTCTCTTTTTGCTCTGTATGCACCACTCTGCATTTAATCATTAGTGATTGATCTCTGCTCCCCTCCACAGCATGTCTTTTTCCTGATTCTCTCCCCTCAGCCCCAACCAGTCCCAGCAGAAGACTGCCCCTCCCTGAGCCTGGTTCTGCTGGAGGTTTCTTCCTGTTAAACGGGAGTTTTTCC
Organism: Thalassophryne amazonica; assembly: GCF_902500255.1. Lineage (NCBI taxonomy): Eukaryota > Metazoa > Chordata > Actinopteri > Batrachoidiformes > Batrachoididae > Thalassophryne > Thalassophryne amazonica. Next base: position 38,766,245 of record NC_047111.1, on the reverse strand, counting down.
TTCCCACTGTCGCCAAGTGCTTGCTCACAGGGGGTTGTTTTGACCGTTGGGGTTTTTCTGTAATTATTGTATGGCTTTTGCCTTACAGTATAAAGCGCCTTGGGGCAACTGTTTGTTGTGATTTGGCGCTATATAAATAAAATTTATTTGATTTATTGACAGTGCACAATGACAGTTGCATGCAGTAAATTAGAATATGCAATTTTGCTTTTGTCCATATGAGTGCACAATATTTTGGAAGGGAACATGCAAATAGGTGAGGTTTGCAGCATGAATTATTAAGGTGAAAAGGAAATTTAGCGGGTACAGAGTGCATCTATATTTTGTTTGAAGCCTTTGGCATTAATGTATTGTGCTTGACAGACTGCTCTCCAGCAACCCAGAGATCACTGCCTCTTCATACACAAAATAAAAAAGTAAATAAGTCATTCATTGCTAATGTCAAAGATTTTAACAATTTATTTTGTGCTCATTTCTTTAAGAATAAATGACTCCATTGGATGCCATTAGGGTGTCGCCACCCACAAGGACAACAACAGAAAGACAGTCAACAAAAACATTCTTCCACTCTATGAGTGAAAATCAGAGTCAGCTTGCTGAAGACCACAGTGGTATAATGTTTACTGGATCCCAGCATACATAAAATTTAACTTCTTAATTTGAATTGCTATTGTTTTCAGCTCCTACAAAAAGCTCCTAAAATAGTTGTATAATTTATTCAACAGGTCTTCAAAAATAGACAGAAGCCCTCAATTTGACCATAAAAATTGACAGGGATGAGTCCAACCAACTGATAGTTTACTAATCATGCCCAGTTTTTTCATTTGATAATCATTTAGTGGAGATTTTTACTTTTGAGGAACTTTTTCTCAACAAATAGTATTATTTCATTAAGTTATTATTTCCCAAAGTAAACAACAATAAAATACGAGGTCTATTAGAAAAGTATACGACCTTATTATTTTTTTCAAAAACCATATGGATTTGAATCACGTGTGATTACATCAGACATGCTTGAACCCTCGTGGGCATGCGAGAGTTTTTTCACGCCTGTCGGTTACGTCATTCGCCTGTGGGCAGTCTTAGAGTGAGGAGTCGTCCACCCGCTCGTCGATTTTTTTCATTGTTTAGGAATGGCTCAGAGACTGTTGCTTTGTTTGATAAAAATTTTTTCAAAACTGTAAGGCACAACTGAGTGGACACCATTCAATAAATTCAGCTGGTTTTCGGTAAAAATTTTAACGGCTGATGAGAGATTTTGGTCTGGTAGTGTCGCTTTAAGGACGGCCCACGGCACCTGATGGCGATCTGCGCTTTGAGGCGGCAGCGTCTCGCCGTTTCAAGTTGAAAACTTCCACATTTCAGGCTCTGTTGACCCAGTAAGTCGTCAGAGAACAGAGAACTTTCAGAAGAAGTCGGCATGAGGAGTTTATTCGGACATTCCATTGTTAACGGTCATTTTGTAATGAAAGAACGTGCGGGCAGAGTCGCATGTCGGGCTGGACCCGACCGCGGGGGGTCGCGGCAGGAAAAACACCTCCGTTGGAAATCTTAACGGGCAAGTTGGAACATGCCCAAGCTGTTAAACAATTTCTCAGTTACTCACTTGTTGAAAGCCATTAAAAGCCGCCTGAATTCTACAAATGGTTTTCAACACGGAGGTGTTTTTCCTGTCGCGGCGCACACAGATTTGCCGAGTCGTCACGGAAACGACTCGGCGAATTTGCGCGTACGTCTTTCATTAAAAAAATGTCCTTAAACAGTGGAATGTCCGCATAAATTCCTCATGCCGGCCTCTTCTGAATCTTCTCTGTTCTCTCACGATGTCCTGGGTGAATTAAGCCTTAAATTAGGATGTTTTCAGCTCGAAACAGGCCGACGACAGCGCCTGGAAGCGCTGCAGGACGTCCCGCTCCGTGGGAAGTCCTTACACCAACAGAAACACCCCATAATCTCTCATCAGCCGTTAAACTTTTCACAGAAAACCAGCTTAATTTCTCGAATAGTGTCCACTCGGATATTCCTCACAGGTCCAGAAAAATTTTTGATAAAGCAACGCGCGCCGTCTCGAGCAGCATGTGAAACAAAGGAATTCACAGGGAAATGACGTCACCGACACGCGTGAAAAAACTCACGCATGCGCACGAGGGTTCAAGCATGATTGGTGTAATCGCATGTCATTCAAATCCATATAGTTAAAAAAAAAAATAAAAGGGTCGGTTTATTATCTAAGAGACCTCATATGTATCAAAATGAGAACAAACATAATAAATTTGTCTGCCAGTACCATAATTTATGCTGAAAGAACATATTACTGTTTGAAGTAATTGAATCTGATTTTTTTTGCATTTGACACCAGTCTGTTTAATATTGTATACCAAATCTAAATACAGATTTGCCAGTTGTATTTCTGGAAATAGATAAATATGTATCGCATTTCTGTTTATGTGACTGTTGTGTGAATGTTCAGCTTAAACACATTTCACATCAGATTACTCTTGAGGAATCCAGGAGCATAAAGATCTGTTCTGGCAAAACTTCAGATTTGCGCCACTTCAGTCAGAGTATACGAATCTTGTTTTGACATCTTTGATGACAGATTATTAGGAATGTGCTCCTCAAAATCATTGTACTTGGTCACTCCATTTGTTATGATGGTTCTGTTCCAGAGCTTGTGGTCCTTTCCAATCTAGGCATTGGAGTCACCGAGGAGGATGATCTTGTCAGATACTGGGATAGTAGATAGAATGGTGTCCATCTTGGAGTAGAACATTTCCTTCTCTTCATGGTCGGCGTCAAGTGTTGGCCATCAGTTGTTCATTAAGACCAACTGGGAGTTCAGTCAGTCTTAGAAAGAGAAAGTTCTTTATGGCAAAGCTGACGCCGTGGATTTGTTTTGCCTCCTTAGGAAGCTCTTCCCAGAAGAAAGTGTCTGACGACAGAATCACACATTTGCCTCTTTTGTGCTGATTCAGACCTAAGGGCTTCCAGATTCATGATCCTGCCCCTGTCATTCTTTGCCAATCACCGAAAGACTTGTGGGTGTGCAGCGCAGCATAGAAAATTGACATCCAGGGCCAATCTTGAGATGCCTGTGTGTGGGTTTGTTTGATGTGAGAATGTAGTTGCATGCTGACAAACACGTGGTCCTTGACAGATCCTTAGCCTGGTCCAGTGGCTGGGAAATCCCAGACGATCGGGGTCTGAGGACCTGCTGCAGCCTTCATTCACCTTTACAATTGGGTGACAAGCCATCACCTCCTCTGCCTGATCCGCCATTGAGGACTTCTTGTATCACCAGAGCCTTGTTTATCATCTTGTGTTCAGGGTTCCTAATGGGCTTTCATGGTTACTGTCTCCAATTGGTTCAAAATGCTGCTGCCAGACTTTTGACACGAAGTAGAAAGTTTGACCACATTACACCCATTGTGGCGTCTCTTCACTGGCTTCCTGTCTCTGTGAGATCAGATTTTAAGTTCTGCTACTAGCCTATTAAATTGTTCATGAATTAGCACCTCCCTACCTAGATGATTTAATTAAACCCTACGTACCGACCCGGGCTCTGCTTTCTCAGGGTGCAGGGCTACTTTGTGTCCCTAGGGTGAATAAAAAGTCTGCAGGTCACAGAGCTTTCTCTTATAGTGCCCCTGTTTTGTGGAATAATCTCCCGGCATCAATAAAACAGTCAGATTCTGTGGAGACTTTCAAGTCCAGACTTAAGACGCACTTATTTTCCCTTTCATATGGCTAGCATATTGGCATGTTATATTACTATGCTTTTACTTTTTTTTTACTCTTTTATGTTTTTTGTGTGTTTGTTTTTACTCTTTTACTGTGCTTTTTTAATATTTTAATTTATTTTATTTATTTTGTTTTCGGAATTGTTTTGTGTGATGCACCTTGAGGCAACTCTGTTGTGATTTGGCACTATATAAGATGAATAAATTGAAGTGAATATAAGATGAATAAATTGACTGTAGTTGTCAAGGGCACACAAATCCCCACAGTATTTCACTCCAAAAGGAAATCTCCTACTTGACCCATTACCCAGGTGTCAAGATGTGGATGAATGGTTGGATTTTGACACCCTAACATGTTTATTTAACAGAGTGTCAGTCCGTGTAGGGATTTGCCACTGTCTACTGCACATAACACAGGGAACCAGGCCCTTTACATGCCCCTTGCAAATGATAAGCCCATATGAAGGTGACACAGCATTGTCCCCCAAGTCCCACTGGTGTAGTCCTGGCCACCAGGCACTCCCCTATGAGCTTCCCCAAGCCTGGCACTAGGAGGAGGCCCCAGTTTCCCTAATCTGGGTGAGGTGACTCCATACCTGGAAAGAATACTTTGAGGATCTCCTGAACCATATTGACATGCCCTCTGTTGAGGACGCATGGATGGAAGACTCATGCGGAACAGGTACCATCACCTTAGTGGACGTCAGGGCCAGTAAAATAATCTTCAGTGGCAAGTCACCAGTGATGGATGAGATTTCTCCTGAGATGCTGAAGTCTCTGGATGTTGCTGGGCTTTCATGGCTGATACTTATACAATATTGCATGAAAGTTGTGGACAGTACCTCTGGATTGGCAAACTGGGGTGGCAGCTCCATCTTTGAAAAAAGGGGACCAGAGAGTGTGCTCCAATTATAGAGGAATCACATTTCCCAGCAGCCTGGGAAAGCCTATACCAGGGTTATAGAGAGGACACTTAGACCATTAGTCAAACATCGGATTCAAGAGGAGCAATGTGGGTTCCGTCCTGGTTGTAGAACAGTTGACCGACTCTTTACCCTCACAAGGATATTAGAAAAGTCTTGGGAGAATAACCAACCAGTTTACATGTATTTTGTGGACTTGGAGAAGGCATATGACTGGGTCCCTTGAAGCATCCTGTGGGAGGCACTGTGGGAATGTGGGTACCGGAACCACTGGAATGTGCAATCCAATCTCTGGTCAGAGAAGGAGCTGTATGAACATTCTTGGCATTACATCGCACCTGTTCCCGGTGGGTGTTGGATTCTGTCAGGGTTGCCCCAATGTCACCAGTCCTGTTAATGATGTTCATGGAAGGGATTTCAAGGCACAGTCAGGGACCAAAGTGTGTCCAGTTTGGTGACATCAGAGTTGCAGCTCTGTGTTTTGCAGATAATGTTGTTCTGTTGTTGATGATGTTGATGAATTACTCCATCTCAGCCATCTTATCAAGCAATAACTCCAAAACCTTTAAATGCTATCACCATGTACATGTCCAACTACATTTTGTTTAAAAAAATCACAACAGTTGTATGACACTGAATACCCCAATTATGTTTTGATTATTTTACTGATATTTTATTCAGAGATATTTTAAAACATTAGAAAAAACGTTTCTTTACCATTCATTTTTATCATTGAAGATCAAAAGTCTGGGTGTGGGACAAGCACAAAACGGCAATATTTGCATATAATGATGCTGAAAAAAGGTGAAAAAGTCATCATAGACTACTAGAACAAATTTCTTAACACACTTTCATTGTAAAGATAACTATAAAAGTGTGAAATTTCCCCTTTTTTTCTGTTTTTCATACAATATGATCAAAGGACATAAGTGCCTGTAGTCTAAGAATCACCCATATATATGTGTGTGTGTGTAAGGATTAAACAACGAGAAGCCGTGTATCAGAACTTGATAAAAATGTGTGAGTATTTGGGACTATTTTATACCAGTCTCAAGATATTTTGTCTCCGATGCGCTTACCGAGTCTGCGGGCTCGCGCCGCAGTGGGACACTCACACCGCCCCCCTCTCTGCTGTGTCAAGCTGCGGCCAAGTCTGGCAACAGGTCCAGAAACTACGCTCGCTGTTTTGATATGGAGTGCTCGCAGCCCGCAAGGATAGAACCGTTCTCTTCTTCTTTTCCGTCTTCAATCTTGTCCAGTTCGTCCGATGTTAAATCTTTATGCTGTTGCTTTTGCTGTTCTTCTCGTTTGCTCTCCTTTTTCCATTCCTTAACCGTTTTATTTTGGCCAAAAATCTTAAAATTCACTTGGAAATCCATGTTTTATTGCATTTCTGTCATTCACCTGTCAAAACACAGCTGATGAGCCAACTGATCAACTGATTTGCATGTTGCTATGGTGACGACCAGAGCAGAGTATACGTGTGCGTATACACGTAAATAATGCACGCCAGTTAGACATAGAATTCTCACTGACCATGGTGTGTATATATATATATATATATATATATATATATATATATATATATATATATATATATATATATATATATATATATGACCTGAGTTTTCAGAGGTGGTGTTTGTAGTTTCCATCTGCCACGCCGGTGTTTGCCAACCCGGACAGTGGGAATACCACCTCAACCGGCAACTTAGTCCCGCGACTGGACGGCAACAACGTCCGAGGCCCGCCCAACGTGGTGAATTCACTGAGGCCGCGCGCTGCGTCATTAAAGCCGCGCGTCACGAGTGCCGCTTCCCCGAGGCCTCGTGCAGCCACCGCGGATCCATCAGCGCGGAAACACCGAGGCCGCACAGCACCAGCGCAGTGCAGATCCATCCCGGTGACAAACAACGCAGGCTGTTAACATCGGCGATTGTCAAGCTGCCCATAAGCCGACCATGGGGCCTAAGAAGGTTCTGACAGCGGAGGAAGGTGACGATATTAAAAAATCTCTGGACTTTCTATCAGAGGAGATTTCTGTTGTGAAGCAGCAACAGAAATCAATCATGGATCTGGTGGAGGAGGTGAAGGCATTACGTCTCCAGAACGCCGAGAAAGACCGGCATCTGGTGCAGCTGGAAAATAGAGTGGCTGAATTGGAGCAGTACACCAGAATTAACGACGTCATCATCACAGGTCTTCATATCAAACCACGGTCCTACGCACGGGCGGTAACAGATGAGAGCGGAGGGGAGCCCAGTGAACAGGAGGTCAGCTCTGTGGAAAAACAGGTTGCTGATTTCCTCCTATCTAAAGGTATAGAAATGGATTTAAATAACATTGAAGCATGCCACCCTCTGCCCCGGAGAAATGACGGTGATAAACGAACCGTCATCGTGAGATTCATCAACAGAAAACACAAAACAGCACTGTTAAAACAAGGAAGAAAACTGAAAGGGACAAACGTATTCATCAATGAACATCTCACCAAACGACATCGCCAGGAAAGCACGCTTCTTAAAGAAACAGGGAAAAATCCAGCACACATGGACTTCAAACTGTAAAATATTCATTAAACTGAACGGATCACCAGAACAAGCAAAGGTTATGGCAATAAGGAACATCGAGGAGCTGGACAAATATGAACAATAGGTATGATGACTCAAACACATCACAGCACCATGATGCAGACTGGAGCAACCCACTCATCCACATCATCTACACCCGGAGACAAGAGAGACATAATGACTAAGGATAATGATCCGTTTATTTCTGCCCAGGAGCTCTGTCTAGATACATTTAATTATAATAACTCTGCTAACCACCCCTTCGAATCTGAAAATGATCATGATACCTTTTTCAGTGAGAATGTTGTGAGACAGTGCAAATATTTTACAGAAGAACAATTCAAAAATTATAAAATCAATGATGAAGATTTTTCAATTATACATTTCAACAGCAGAAGTCTTTCTCGTAATCTGTCCACTATTAATGATTGTTTGAAAACATCCAAAAAACGTTTTACAGTTATTGCAATTTCAGAAACATGGTTAAATGAGGATAATAAAGATCTGGTATATCTTGATGGTTATGAATTGTTCCTGGTTAATAGGCAGACGAGAAGGGGCGGAGGTGTTGCATTGTTTGTAAGGTCAGATTATAACTGTAAAATCATCAACAACATGTCATTTACAGTGGACAACATCATGGAATGTGTTACCATAGAAATTACATCTATAAACTCCAAAAACATAGTTGTTAGTTGTATTTACAGAGCTCCTGGGACAAATATTGACACCTTTGAAGACATTATCTTAGGAATGTACAACAAAATCAACAGAAATAAGCATTTATTTGTCTGTGGAGATTTCAATATAGATTTTTTAAACCCTCACAATCATCCACAAATCACTTCATTTATAAACACCTTGTACTGTTTAGGACTGTTTCCAACCATCATTCATCCTAGCAGAATAACTATGGACTCAACAACTCTCATTGACAATATTTTAACTAACGTTATATCCGGTAATCTTAGTGGGGGACTACTGGTCAGTGATATCAGTGATCACTTGCCAGTTTTCTCAGTCTTTGCATTGGAGGGTTGTTGTAAGTATCGAAGCAATATCAAATTCATGAGTAGAAATGTAACACCTGAAACAATTGATAATTTAAGGGAGGATTTATCAAGTCAGAATTGGTCAGATGTTTTTGTTGATGTTGTTGACAGGTCATATGATGCTTTCATTTCCATTTTTTCCAGTTTGTATAATAAACACTGTCCATTTCTTGACAAAATATATAGAAATCAATATAGCAACAAACCATGGATAACTAAGGGACTTCAGAGGGCATGTAAAAAGAAAAACGTACTATATAAACATTTCATAAAACTACGAACTAAGGAAGCTGAAAGTAAGTATAAAACATATAAGAATAAGTTAATCAATATCATGAGACTCAGTAAAAAATATATATTATAATGAGTTACTTGTCAAAAATAGAAATAACATCAAAAACACATGGAACATATTAAATGAAATAGTAAAAAAGAATAGAGTAACTAGAGATTATCCTTCATTTTTTCAGAGTAACAACTACATCATGATTGATAACGACGAGTCTATTGCTGAACACTTTAATGAATACTTCGTTAATGTGGGTAAAAATCTTGCCAGTAAAATTGACTCATCAACTAATAACTTCTGGGTAAATAATTAAACGTTTAACAAATCTGTTTCAATGTTCATTGGTGGTACTCATGAAAGGGAAATACTTGATCTGGTTCATGGTTCAAAAAGTAAGAAATCGACTGATTTTAATAATTTGGATATGGCTTTATTAAAAAAAGTTATTGATTGTATAGTAAAACCGTTCAATTATATTTGCAATATGTCACTAAGTACGGGTAAATTTCCTTCTCAAATGAAAATAGCCAAAGTAATTCCTCTGTTTAAAACTGGTGACAAACACACATTTTCTAATTATAGACCTATATCACTCCTGCCACAATTTTCCAAAATTTTGGAAAAAATATTTGCTAAAAGATTAAATGATTATTTACTGAAGCATAACATCATTTGTGAAGAACAATATGGATTCAGAAGGTCTCGAACTACATCACATGCTTTGATGGACTTTGTGGAAAGTATAGCAACTGCAATTGACAATAAACAATACACAATAGGTGTTTTTTTTTTATTTACAGAAAGCGTTTGACACAATTAACCATGGAATACTATTAATTAAACTGCAGACATATGGAATCAGAGGTCTGGCATATGAATGGATAGCTAGTTATTTACAAGGCAGATTTCAGTATGTTCAATTCAATAATACAAATTCTGAACTCAGGGATGTCACATGTGGGGTGCCGCAGGGCTCAGTGCTGGGTCCTTTGTTGTTTATAATCTATATAAATGATATAAGTTGGGTGTCGAGTTCACTGAGATGTGTCCTTTTTGTGGATGATACAACTGTGTTCTGTAGTGGTGAAAATCTTGAACAGCTTCTGGACATAGTGGAGAAAGAACTGGAAAAATTTAAGGTTTGGTTTGACGCTAATAAGTTGTCACTCAACCTTGGGAAAACTAAATGTATTATATTTGGAAATAAACAGGCACCCAAATGTAAAAATTTAACTATAAACAATAAGGAAATTGAGTTAGTAACAGAGAATAAATTTTTAGGTGTTATAATTGATAATAAACTTAGCTGGAAACCACATATAAATTATGTGAAATCAAAATTGTCAAAAACTATAGCCATTCTGTATAAAGCCAAAGACCTACTGCCGCAAGAAGGGTTACTTACTTTATATCATTCTCTGATGGTACCATATATGACATATTGTGTTGAGTCATGGGGAAACACTTACAAATCAAATACCAATCCAATATTCCTTTTGCAAAAACGAGCCATACGAATCATCTGCAATAAACAATATCGTGAACCAACTCATTCTTTATTTGTGTCTTTAAATTTATTAAAATTCATAGATTTGGTCGATTACATTACAATTCAAACTTTATTTCGAGCGAAAAACCAAGCCTTACCGAGACATGTCCAGAGTCTGTTCCGATTGAGGGAATCCAGATATAGTTTAAGAGGTTGTGCAATTTTTATGAAACCACCAGTAAGAACAAATGTAAAGGGTTTTTGTGTGTCTGTGGTTGGGGGGAGGAAATGGAACAAATGTTCAACAGAGGTTAGAATGAGTAGTACCTTTGTTATGTGTCGACGCGGGTTGAGGAGCGGACCTGCGTCAGACGGAACCCAGCGCTACAAATAACCAGAAAAGCGGTTCCAAAAACAATATATTTATTACTCCCACTGTGCATAAAAGGTGTAAAAACAAAAACAGCGTCCCTCTGGTGGAGTGACTGTTGGCACGCTCTCCAGCGCCCGCAAGGATCAAAGCCCGGCGTTCCTGGACCCACTACCACCGCCAAACACCCCCCAGGTGGACACGACAAACCGACTCTCTGTGAAGCAAAGAAGAGGTGAGGTAAGTCAGCAGTTACAACAATATCTTTCAAAAGACACACGCTATCAGCAACACATTCAGGTCTGTATCTTTTTTAACTTTATGCAAATGAGCAGCTTCTCACAACAAGTGGAGGATCACTTATCCTGCACGCCACAGCAGTGAGAAGCAAACTGCGCAATTCTCATCACAATTCCAGTATACTGCGTAACAAAACACGAAGTTACTATCAACAATTAGTCGAACACTTAATCACCTTTAATGTGTGCTGACAGCAAGTGTCCTCACCCTTCCTTGCTTCACGGGCTCGATGTGTCAAACCCAGGCGCGGTCCTCAGCGTCTCACAAACGGACATCACAAGGTCGAGTTCCCGGCAGCTCCGCCCGAATCACACATGACCCAAATGCAGAACGCCATCCAACCATCTGCTTCAGCTGAAAGTCTCCAAGGCTGCACGCGAGCACCAGTCACAGGTGCAACACATGATGTTGATGAGGGTGAGGACTCTTCAGCCAGCACCTTCTCCACAGACAAATCAGTTTCCATGCCACCTGAAGAGCAAAGAAAAGAAAAGAACACCAAAATATCCAGCCACACCCCCCAACACACAACAACCTTAGTAAGATTTAAGAAACTACTCAAAAAGAACATTATGTCTAAGTATCATAAAGAAGCAAATATAATTTGATTTATATGGAATGTTCAATTTATAAGTGGGACTCATTGTATATTTGAATGTGTGGGTATGTATATGCGTATATAGATATATAGATATGGGTAGGTGTATATGTATATAAGTGACTGTGTATATGTATGTATGTATATATTTATGTTTGTAACGTATATAAGTATGTATATAGGTATATATGGCACAGCCCAAGCAGAGGGTCACCCCCAAGAGCCTGGTCTGCTTGAGGTTTCTTCCTTATAGGGAGTTTTTCCTCACCACAGTTGCCTAGTGCTCGCTCTGGGGGTTGGTAAGGTTAGTCCTTACTGGCGTAAAGTGCCTTGATTCAAATTTCTTGTGATCTGGTACTATATAAATATAATTATAAGTGAATAGTATATTGATGTGTATGTCTGTGTGTCGACATGTAGTAGTGAATTTGTATTTATGTAAATATGACTGATAAGAATTGTTGGACTTGTACGAGCAGGGGTGGGCGCTAATAAGCTTTGCTTCAGCCCACACCCTTTCGGACTCACTAGTTTTGTCTGTGTTTGTGGAATTGTTCATTTTTTTTCTATTTGAATATTTTGTGTGCCGAATAAAACTTTGTCACTTGTCACACACACACACATATATATATATATATATATATATATATATATATATATATATATATATATATATATATATATATATATAAGATTTTGTCCATTTTATACATATAACTGATTTCAGTTATAACAGGCAAAATTCGCCGGTCCACCTGAATCCATTATTTGCGAGTTCTACTGTATATTAACAAATGTAATGAAGATGATCACACAAAACCATGTGTTTTGGGTTCATAATGTCTGCAGTGAAACCTTTCAGAAAAACACTGTGACGTCACTGCAGCACCTTTTCAGCAGCAAAACGCGGCACTTTGTTGAGGGTGAAGCTGTGAAAGGAGATATTGTTGCAGTCTGTGAGAACAGTTAGTTGATGTGTCATTCCAAATCTCTCACAATCGAAACTAAAAACACTCATCTGTGATAGCAGATTGGACAGACACCATGCTCCCACTGAGAGTGAGTGCTTTTTTATCACCTCATATTATAATATAGTAGTTAGCTGTTTGATGTCATAGAAACAAATCCCATTTACAGCTGGGTGGGCTTGGACAATGTCTCATCCAAGGATGGTACATTAGATGAGACACTGGAAGAGACCCAGGTCTACATAGTGGTTGCCCAACTCTGAGATGTAATCAATCTCCTGCAAATTATTTATATCTTATTTTATTCCCCATTTAATATAAAATATCCACACCTGCATCAGATCCTGCTGACCATACAGAGTGTCACCTCATTTACTGCAACACCAAAACATCATTTGTCATCTGTTATCTGTTCGAACAAGGAGACTCATCAATAACAGCTGCTTCCATTTTATTGATGCTGGAGCCAGACGGTTTACAGCGTGACCAATGTGTAGCAAGCCATCCAATCGGCGGTCACAACTGTAGCAATACTGTGCCAGCACATTACCCAACAACAATATAAAACCATTAGAGTAAATATGCAGTGAATTCTTACGCAATAGGGCTCACTACACACAATGTACAGCTAAACAAGACAAATTACAGGCAGTAAGTTTATGATGCCTTGCTGCTCACTACCGGAACCTGGTATCCACTCAGGCTTCCCGTACTCAAAGCTGGCTGTTTTTTACCCGAGATCGAAATATGGCTATTGGGTAATGTGAAGGCCTTGCATCCGTCAGTCCGACTGTCTGTCTGTGCTCAGCATAACGCCAGTCCTATTACCACCAGCGCCTTCAAATTCACAAGGTACATTCTTGGAACACAGATCTTGTGCAAGTTCAAAGATGGCTAATCTTGACCTATTTTAAGAGGTCAAAAGGTCACATTGTGTTCCCTATTTGACTGCTCATACGGCTGAGTGTATTTTAACATTATGTTATATTTTGATTTAGTATAGCTCAATTCTTGATGTACAGTACTGTGAAAGTGTTCATGGCCCACTGAGCTTTTTAATGACACCTTTCGTTTTTAACTGTCTATCCCGCTTGCTTGCGGTCACCACTGTGGATTCGGGAGCCATCTACATTGGGATTATTTTTGCACTTCCTTACAAGTGAGTTAAATTCCATTCAATTTATTTGTACAGCACCATGTCACGACATAAGTTATCTCACGGTATTCTTCATTGCTGATGATGCCTGTGCTATTTGTGACTGAATTTTTGTCTGAGCCATCTTCTGTATCTGGGATACTGGAGCTTAAATTTCAAATCTTCTCTTTTAGAAAATTCTTCCCTGTGCCACTCCACTATTCAGCTGTATAACTGGTGATGCAACAAACAAAAGTTGCACTACAGTTTCTCCATCCATATCCACAGAAGCCTGCAACTTCTTTACAATTGTCACAGGTGTCTTGGTGGCTTCCCTCACTCATCTCCTTTTTGTCACTCAGTTCTTGAGAAATGCTTATTCCAGATACATTTACAGTCTCTTAGTGTTTGTATTTCTTAATAACTGATGGAAATGAAGTCCAAGACACCTTCATTGATTTGAAAATGTTCATGTATCCATCCCCTGACTTGTAACTGACTATCAAAGTCATGATTTGCATGTGTTACTGTAATTCTTAGGAGTTTCATAGCAAAAGGGGTCAAAACACATCCAAACAAGTTTTTACCAATTCACTTAATCACAAAGGTAAGAAAAGAAAAAAAAAAGTAAACACCAAAGGCAGTGAATATGTTTGCGTTATATGACAAACACTTACTGTTAATTTGTTATAATTTGTCCACCTGTGGAGTAACTTTGAAGTACTTTTCATAATCATGATCTTTGGTTTCTTTTTTAAATAATTCTTTGCATTTACTGAATTTTGTTGTTTTCAATTTACTGTGTCGTTCACATGATGTGATCTTTCTTAACTTCACTTGCTTTAGAAGCTGGTTGTGACTGCAATCTGCGACTCCTGCCCGCACACCTTCTGCATATCAGCCTTGATATCGCTCATAAACGTGTACCCCTCTCAGCAGAAGCACAGAAGAGGAAGAGGGAAAGCAAGAAACACGTTTCACAATGCTGAGGCCAGATAATGCTGCAGGATGTGTGCCTATATTTGGCTTTCCGGAAGTCCTGGAATTCCTTCAGGTGAGATAGGAATGAGTTAATGACATCATTAAGCATGGGTGGAAGAAGTGTTCGTGTACACAGAATGCAGTTTACTGGAGATCACAATCAGCATTCAGCCCACACTCTGCCAGCATGGTCAGTGATTGTGCGGCTACAAAGCTGCAGAGCCAAGATATATATATATATATATATATATATATATATATATATATATATATATATATATATATATATATATATATATATATATATATATATATATATATACACACACACGATGCATCCAGAAAATATTCATAGCACTTCACTTGTTCCACATTTTATGTTACAGCCTTATACCAAAATGGTTGAAATTCATTTTTTCCCTCAAGATTTTACACACAATAGCCCATAATGACAATGTGAAAATAGTCTTTTTGAAATTTTTGCAAATTTATTAAAAAAGAACTAAGAAATCATACGTACATAAGTATTCACAGCCGTTGCCATGAAGCTCAAAATTGAGCTCAGGTACATCCTGTTTCCACTGATCATCCTTGAGATGTTTCTACAGCTTAATTGGAGCACACCTGGGGTAAATTCAGTTGATTGGACATGATATGAAAAGGCACACACCTGTCTACATATAAGGTCCCACAGTTGACAGGCACCTGAAGGACTCTCAGGCCATGAGAAACAAAATTATCTGGTCTGATGAGACAAAGATTGAACTTTCTGGTGTCATGTTTGGAGTAAACCAGGCACCATCCCTACAGTGAACCATGGTGGTGGCAGCATCATGCTGTGGAGATGTTTTTCAGCAGCTGGAACTGGGAGACTAGTCAGGATTGAGCGAAAGATAAATGCAGCAATGTGAAGAGACATCCTGGATGAAAACCTGCTCCAGATACTATTGTTCCAAACGTCTTCCCCAACATGTCTTGGTCAACATTCTGCTTGTAGGCCTATTTCCACATCCAAATCATACCAGTTGGAGCATAATTTGGAAAGAACATGACTTTTATGCAAAGCAACCAAGATAACTCAATCTTTGGGGAATTATTGTATACAGACTGAAGTTTAAGTCCAGCAAATTACAAGAAATTTGCTCGACCTTTGTAGTATTTATTACCATTTTTATGGCTTCTCTTTTTTGGGTCATCCTTTACACACACACACACACACACACACACACACACACACACACACACACACACACACACACACACACACACACACACACACACACACACACACACACACACACACACACACACACACACATATACATACATACATATATATATGTGTGTGTGTGTGTGTGTGTGAGTGTGTTTCTTAATAACTGATTTAACTGAAAACTCGTTAGATGTAAAAGTGATTATTTAGTTGTGTTACATTAAATAATTATGTGATTATCATACTGGTCTGAATAAGATGAATATGAGAAAAATAAGAAAAATACTTTTTTGGTTTGTTTTGTTTTTTAAGAAACAGCTTTTCCTCTGCTGGACAAACTACATAATTACGCTGCTTCCAATTCCAACAGCTAAAGTTTTTGGCGGTGGCTACAGGTACGGACCCGTATCTACAGAGACCGTTCTAAAGATACGGAGGGTGTCTTACCGACCAATCAGAATGCACAAATATGTCGTACCCTGCGGCTAAAGGTCCGGTGTCACGTACAATTCTTTCCGCCTCGCTTAGAAAACAGCGCTTTGAACTTGAGGTGGTTGGACGATGAAAGAAGCAAAACACCTTCACAATTTACGTTGATATTTTGATGAATTTCTTCATTTACATTTGATGAATTTCTTAAATTACAGAAGCTTCATTAAACAAATGTACTTGAATGATTATCGGCATGACGGTGAGCTTACAGGCTAACCTCCGCTAACACTAGAAAACAGTTGCCAGTTATGGCTTTTGAAACAAGGGGGAAAAAAAAGAAACAGCACAGTTCAGCTGAAGCATTAGTGGATGTAAAATATTCTGTGTCTGTTAAGAGCTTCACTGCTTGTTACACGTGTGTATTTCCCACTGGTGTCACGTACGTCCACTCAGTGAACCTCGGTCCGTACCTTTAGCAGTCCCACAGAAGATACGGATGTATGTGCCCGTAGCCACTTCGAAAGTTTTTCTGCATTGTTTATTCAGTAAAACAAAAGTTTTCACACCTGCAAAAATCGTTGGGAATGGAAGAAGAAGAAGGGCTTTTCTTGTCATTGCACACAGATAAATGCACACACACACACACACACACACACACACACACACACACACACACACACACACACACACACACACACACACACACACACACACACACACACACACACACATCTTCAACCACTTAGTCCAGTTAAGGGTCATGAGGGGCTGGAGCTTATCCCAGCAGTCATACAGCGTGAGACGGGGTACAGCCAAGACAGAACGCCAGTCTGACATATAGACAAACAAACACCTTTACACGTGCACGCACACCTACGGCCAATTTAAAGTTTCCAATCCACCTAACCTGCGTGTCTTTGGATGTGGGAGGAAGCTGAAGCACCCAGGGAGAACCCACGCAAACATGAGGAGAACAAGCAAACTCCACACAGAAACGCCACAGGTGGGAATCGAACTCATGACCTTATCGCTGTGAGGCAACAGTGCTAACCACTAATCCACCGCAGATGCATTTGCATTAAACCTATCCTAGTTACAGTTAGAGACAATACAACCACTTGGAGCAGTGAGCAGCCGGAGACCAGATCCAGATGCAGACGCCTTGGTCAGGGGCTGATGCTGTCTTGTTAAACATGCAGTAGCAAGCGTCTGGTAACAAAATTATCGTCTGTTACATCCTTTAGTCATTTAAAATGTTTGTACATCAATCATAGTGTTTAACAAGTCATTATATGGAGGTAATCTTGTGTCTGCGTCACCACCACTTTAATTACAAGACTCTCAGGATTCATCATATCAGAAAGCGTGCATGAGACACTGGAAATGGTGGGGTGGATACTTTAAGAGTCATCAAGATAACAGAGTGATGGGACGTCACATATGTACATCATTTGCTCATGTTTAGTCCATAAAAGTCAAACAGATTAACCTTACATGTGATTTCTTAGTTTTTTTTTTTTAATTTGCAAAAGTGGGGTAATGTGAGTAGAGAAGCAAAAGAATATATATATATATATATATATATATATATATATATATATATATATATATATATATATATATATATATATATATATATATATAATCATTGAACTGGTACACGCTGTCGTATACGCCGGTCCAGAGCATCCCAAACATGCTCAATGGGTGACATGTCCGGTGAGTATGCTGGCCATGCAAGAACTGGGACATTTTCAGCTTCCAATCCTTGCAACATGGGGCCGTGCATTATCCTGCTGCAACATGAGGTGATGTTCTTGGATGTGTGGCACAACAATGGGCCTCAGGATCTCGTCACAGTATCTCTGTGCATTCAAAATGCCATCAATAAAATGCTCCTGTGTTCTTCATCCATAACAGACGCCTGCCCATACCATAACCCCACCGCCACCATGGGCCACTCGATCCACAACAATGACATCAGAAAACCGCTCACCCACACGACGCCACACACGCTGTCTGCTATCTGCCCTGAATAGTGTGAATCGGGATTCATCCGTGAAGAGAACACCTCTCCAACGTGCCAAACGCCAGCGAATGTGAGCATTTGCCCACTCAAGTCGGTTACGACGACGAACTGGAGTCAGGTTGAGACCCCGATGAGGACGATGAGCATGCAGATGAGCTTCCCTGAGACGGTTTCTGACAGTTTGTGCAGAAATTCTTTGGTTATGCAAACCGATTGTTTCAGCTGTCTGAGTGGCTAGTCTCAGACGATCTTGGAGGTGAACATGCTGGATGTGGAGGTCCTGGGCTGGTGTGGTTACACGTGGTCTGCGGTTGTGAGGCTGGTTGGATGTACTGCCAAATTCTCTGAAACGCCTTTGGAGACGGCTTATGGTAGAGAAATGAACATTCAATACACGAGCAACAGCTCTGGTTGACATTCCTGCTGTCAGCATGCCAATTGCACGCTCCCTCAAATCTTGCGACATCTGTGGCATTGTGCTGCGTGATAAAACTGCACCTTTCAGAGTGGCCTTTTATTGTGGGCAGTCTAAGGCACACCTGTGCACTAATCATGGTGTCTAATCAGCATCTCGATATGACACACCTGTGAGGTGGGATGGATTATCTCAGCAAAGGAGAAGTGTTCACTATCACAGATTTAGACTGGTTTGTGAACAATATTTGAGGGAAATGGTGATATTGTGTATGTGGAAAAAGTTTTAGATCTTTGGGTTCATCTCATACAAAATGGGAGCAAAACCAAAAGTGTTGCGTTTATATTTTTGTTGAGTGTATATATATATATATATATATATATATATATATATATATATATATATATATATATATATATATATATATTCTTTTGCTTCTTTGCAAACTGTATGTACAGATATAATTACCTTCATCTTTACACCAAAAAAGTGAAAACCAATAGAAATTATTTCAGTTGGTGACACTGAAATGAATTAAGTTTGTCTAATCAAATTAAGAAGTTGGCATAAATATGAAGTGAGGTTAATTTGAATCTACCTATAAGTTATTAGACTATCACCAATGTGAAAACATTTTAAGTTGGTTCAACAATTCTCTTTTTCCAGTGTATGTAACTATGTATGTACAGTACTTTTGCACAATATCTTAAAGCCCAGTCACATGGCACTTAATGATGGACATCGACGTCCTAACGAAACAAGAAATCTGGACTTTCGTTGGCATCATTTAACCTTCGCTCAGCTTCGTTCCTGCAACGGCCGCTTCGGCAGGATTTTTAAACTGTTGAAAAATTTGAACAAAGGGCAACGAAAACCTCAATTTGTCTGTATTTTGTTTTGCTGTTGTTCTTGACGGTTTCTTATTGTTTGCTTAGTTTTTGTAACATTAGCCTTTCATTTGACTTCGTTCAACCAGCTGGAACGCAGAGATGCAGACACACACTGCTCCAGCAGTGGCTCCAGGTGCATTTCGTTTAAAGCGTCAAGGTCACTTTCAGCTTCGGTTTTGTTTTGTTCCTTTTTTGTCCCTTTTGCGCTCTTGATTCCCAGGCTATTCAGTGATAAAACTTGTTCGTCCACCTTTTCTCAACGAATTGTGATGTTTTAACTTTTTTCCCATTGTTCAGGAATCGTTGTTTGCCGTGTGACTGGGCCATTAAGAATGGCTCATACAACATTAATCACATTTGCCAGGTACAATGGGCCCATGGGATATGATTTTGGTTAGGACTGGACAATGATAAAAGTCAAAGGTCAAGGTAAAACTTTAGACACCATGCTAACAGACACAAAAAAGGATTTTTTTGGGGAAATGAGTTCAGATATTTCATCATTTGTGAACTTGGCTGATGTAACATTATATGTATGTGCCCAATACTATGAAATATGAATGTTGTGTCCCTGTGCTCTCTGGGCACTTTTAATCTAGTTATTTTTGTTTGTTTGTTTTATGATGTCTTTCTCTGGTCCATTCCAGCATGAGTGGACCAGATGAAGCAATAGATGAAGCAACATAAAAAGAAATCATAGGATACATATTTCCTCCGTTCACAGCCCCTCAGGCTGGTAACTCCTTCAGTTTGTGGTCGCGGTCTCACCAACCTCAGCCTGCTCCACTCAGACTTACCTCACTGTGTCATACAGTTCTTCATGATTGATTTCACTGAAATCCAAAGTTTGTAATGGGATTTGGAAAATTCCTATACCTGTTCACTGACTTGCGTGGAGTAGTTTGGTCAAAGGTCAGGGTCAAGGAAAACATGGTCCAAAACTTTCTTTTTTGATGTTGTTGTATAGCTCAACATCCAAGATACTTTGATGCATCAAACACGGTGGGAATAGTTGGATAGATATCTGTAGGTGATTATATTTTGGAGTAGTTTAGTCAATAGTCAAAGGTCAGGGTCAAGGATGGTACAAAAATACAATTTCTGTGTATCTCTCAACCAAGAAGCCTAGATGGATAATCTACAACATATATTTAGATTTTAAAGTAGTTTGGTCAAAGGTCAAGTGTAAAGGTTATGGTAAACATAGTCTGCAAAACCATCTTTTTTGTAGACCTGAACAAACAAGAAGCCTAGAAGGATCAACACGGGTTGGAATATTACTTAGATATCTACAGGTGAACAGATTGTTTGGTTAAAAACAAAGGTCAAGATCAAGGAAAATATGGTCCTAAAAACACCTTTTATTTTTTTGTACATCTCAATAACTAAGAAGCTCAGACGGATCATTATATATATATTTTTGCAGTTTATTCAAAGGTCAAGGAAAACATAGTGCAAAAAAACCCCACACAAAACTCCTTTTTTTGTATATGTCATTACCCAGGCACCCCAGATGAATGATCTAAAACACATATTGAGCAGCAAAATATTTGTGATTGATTGGTATGAATGGCTTCAAAATGAAGTCACCCAGAAGTCATATGGTGATGTCATACATAGTCAATAAAAAAAACAAAAAACACTCACAACCCTCAATAACTCCAGTTGGTAAACATCAAGAAAACAAGGCTGTGCTCCATCAGCATCAGGTTCTTTGTCTCCACTGATGGGTGACCCGCTGGCGTAACTTCAGTCCATCACGACACTCTCGGCGTGTCAACAGGAGCACCACAATGCATCAGTAAAACGAGACGCCACTGAATGGGTGACAGACAAGTGGCGCTTCATTTACAGGCAGGCAAACACCAAAAGACCAGACACGACCGAGTGTGTGTGTGTGTGTGTGTGTGTGTGTTGGATGACATTATCACACTGTGAGATCCTGTCGCAGAGGTCAGACACTGTGTAGAATTACAGCGTGGCATTGTGTTTGAGTGTGCTCATTTGTTTTTCCACAGGTTGGACCAATGTTTTGGATTGGGCGAAGTGGTTAACGAAGCTAAGTGTGAAGGTTTTTACCACAAAACACCAAAGTAAACATCTATCAAGAACTACAAAAAAACAACAACAACAAAAAAACAAAACAAACAAACAAACAAAAAAAACATCTGGTGTGATAATAACATAATTTGATTAATAAAGAAAAGTCTATAGTTGTGAATAAGCCCCAACCTCATGTACTGACAAATGAGGTCACAGCAGAAGTGCCAAAACATGCACCAAGACCAGGCACCTAAGTGGCTCTACTTTACTCTTTTCTACTCTTCCTTTTTTTTTTTTTTTAGATATTTAGATATACTGTAACAGTATACACTAGTAGAATTCTACCTTAGAAATGGAATATATTTTAGAAGACATACCTTACTGAATTTTCATGCACTTCCTTGAATGGCCACTCGAGTCATTCATCATTGGCCCCATGTTAAAATAGTCAGTTTTAGAGAAGAAATAAATATGTTTACTGAGTGGGACAAAAACAGTCACCTGTTGTGAACTCACTCAGCCTAGCTTATGTGTAAATCAAATACCCCAACTAAGTTGCATGGCCTGTTAGTCTTAGCTAGCTCAGTAATGAGCTGGTGGACATGATCTGCCTTCATTCATCCCACCCAGGTTACATTGGTGTTGCCCATACACCACCCATTTACAGTGGCCTGCAAAAGTATTCAGCCCCTTGGTATTTCACACATTTTAATTTGTTTATGGCATTTCAAATAAAAAAGTAAATCAGGCTTCTAAATATAAAAATTTCTAAAATTATCTTCCTTAGACTCAAACTGAAAACAAATCTCTACAACTTGATATGAATGAATTAAAAATATAAAAATTATAAAAGCCAAGATGATGGGTTGCATATGTAATCAGCCCTTTTGGTGTAATACCTGTAAATAATCAGTTTTATTGCCAGTTTTCTTTATACAAGTCAGGGGATGGATACATGAACATTTTCAAGTCACTGAATACAGGGGCGTAGGTTTGCATATGTACCATAGGGACAAGTCACAACCAATATTTTGGGATGGCAAAATAGTCCCTACCAATATTTAGAATTTTTTTTTATATAACAAAATCATTCACTATTTTTTTGCGAACTCGATACTATAATTTTAGTCGTCACGTTTTGTGTTTTCGACGTGCCAGAGTGACAGGGTTACCATGTTGCAATTTCATTGGCTCACGTTCTTCTCACATGGACGTAAACAAAGCGCATCTCGTGGCAGGCAGTGCTTCATTTGTAAAGTGGGAGGTCCCAGAGCGCAGAGGATGGGTGGCTCCGGTGCAGTGTTGCCAGATGTACGATAATTATCGTATTTGTACGATAGTTTTGCCCTCTGTACGATCAATAAATGTACGATCAATAAATGTACGATCAATAATGGGAAAAAATACAATATGTACGATAATTTCAGTTGGTTGCCCAAACACGCATCTCTCTCTGACACCCAAGAATCATTTTGCAGGTGTTGCACTCAGGCGGCATCAAATGCTGGCTTTGGGCGACCGGGACAGTCATTTGAAAGCCCGCCCCCTCTCTATACAAAGTAATGAGTTCCCATCCAATCTTTACCGTGACAGGAAGATTCCTCAACCAACATCTTTTTTTTTTTTCGAAACTTTATTTCAACAAATGCAATAACAAACGAACAAAACACAAGAGCAAAGAGATATACAAGAAGAATAAAAAAAGTTAAAGTTCCTTATGGAGGTGTCAACATTTTTTTCTGTGTTCAACAAAATCTGCACAAGTGGCCATGGCATCGGATGACGACAGCAACCTCGAGGTTGAATTCGACTCTTTCTAGTCTGGTAATTAACACATGTTTGTGTTACTTCACACTCTGGTAGTGCATTTGCTTGTGCATTTGCGTTCTTTTTGTGCCATAGTTTCCCCATTACTATAATTACTGTTTAAAAATGTGACATAAAATTCTTTGTAAATTAAAAAAAAAACGCTAAAATAGCTACGTTGTATGCGTTTTGTTTGTGTACGATAATTTCTCCCAAAATACGATAATTTTGAGGTTTTGGTACGATAGTTTCATATTTCATATCTGGCAACACTGCTCCGGTGCAGAAAAACAAGAAGGGCGAGGCTTGCGAACAATGCTGTGCGCCACACTTAAAATAAACTGCACACCCACACAAACATGCACACACACCTTCACAAATGACACTAACACCCTGCCTTTTCCTCAAAAATTACTACATTTATGTTTGCTGTCTGTACTTTTCTGTCACTTTTGCGCTCTTTTTCATACTTTTCCCTCGTTTCAAAAGTCACCGAACGCACTTTACTGTAATATATGCAACATATAGCACACTGTTGGAAAGCACGGGTTCTTGGCTTGCTGTCAGTGTTGAAATTTTTCAGCGTGAGGGCTTACATGAGAACTTACGGTAATGAGAATCAGCGGCGCACTAGTGTGAAACTTCTGTTTTTCCTCTGCGTTATGACATCACAGGCGTACGTTTACCGTAATACACCCTATATATCATTGTAAAGCCCCTTTTTTTGTTGGCAAATTAGGTTGCCAGATACCTACAACTGCATTATTGATGAAGAGAATAGATTATACATCTTGGTTGCAAAAACTTTTTTTTTTGTTAGCTCCACAAGTATTTTTTTTGTTGTCTTGTTCTCTCAGGTGTAGGCCTATAGAATAGATTTGTGATTTTGGGTTTGTTATTTAAGCTATTTCTTTGTCTGCCTACACACTTAATAATGTAAATGAAGTGTTAAATTATTCAGCATTATGTCGTCATATGTTATGTATTATATTGTACTTGTGCGTCTAATGGTATGAGTGGGTTAGGGGGTGGTGGTGGGGGGCCGGGGGGGGGGGGGGTGTGTGGTATTGTCCCTACCAAAGCTGAGACCAAACCTACGCCCTTGACTGAATATGTCTTGAACTTTATTTACATCAATTATGAAGAAACACAAACAATATGGTGCTCTATGGAAATCTGTGTAGACAGTTCTCAAAAACTGAACGACTGTGCAAGTAGGAGAAGAGTGAGGAAAGCCACCAAGACACCCAGACAACCCAGAAGAAGTTATGGGCTTCTGTGGCTGTGATTGAAGAAATTGTGCACAGTGCAAATTCTGTGTTTTGTATCTCCAGTTATACAGCTTCATGATGAAGTGGTATAGACGAGGGTCTTCTTTCACTAAAACATCAAATCTAGGCTTGCATCTCAGATGTACCTTCTGGCAAATTGTAGGTGAACTTTCCGGTCTTCTTTTTAAGAAAATCCTCCTCTGCTCCACTTCATCATGAAGCTGTATAACTGGGGATATAAAATCCAAAACTTGCACTGTACACAATTTCTCTAATCACAGCCACAGAGGCCTATAACTTCTTCTGGGTTGTCTAGGTGGCTTTTTTCACTCTGCTCCTTCTTGCACAATGAATCACTTTTTGAGAACTGTCTACTCCAAACAGATTAACATAGAGTGCCATACTGTTTGTATTTCTTCACAATTGATGTCAATAAAGTCCAGGACATACTGACATATTCAGTGACTTGGAAATGTTCATGTATCCATCCCCTGACTTGTCTGAAGAAAACTGGCAATAAAACTGATTATTTACAGGTATTATATCAAAAGGGGCCCATTACGTATGCAACCCATCATCTTGGCTTTTATACTTGTATTTTTAATTAATTTATGTCAGGTTGTAGAGATTTACTTTCAGTTTGAGTTTAAGGAAGATAATTTTAGAAATTTTTATGTTGAGAAGCCTGGTTTACTTTTTGTATTTGAAATGCAATAAACAAATTAAAATGTGTGAAATACCAAGGGGCTGAATACTTTTGCACTCCACTGTATGGGTTGACCCTGGAATGACGCAGAATCAGGTACTGCCAAGATGGTGACATCCTGAGTTGCACCATTTCAGGTTCAAACCTGCTCTTCAGAAAACCTATAGGTGATGTCACAAAGGGTTTGTCCAATAATTATACAGATTGTGGTTGTGAATAATTGTTTAGTAAGGTGCAAGTTCTACACAGGTCTTGAGACACACTGGTGCAAGTGTCCATCCCTGGTTTCTGTAGCGTGAATTGGATGAGTGTACGCTCGTCTATTGAAGGTTACTTCCTCAGCCAAGGCTGGTATCCATATTTAACTGTGTGAAGTACAGACCTAAAGTCGAACTCCAGTCTATACGATGCTTGTCCAACTCCTGCCCTGCAAAGCTATCCAATAAACCCTATGAAAAACCTGTGGCCTATATGAGATGGATATCTTTTCTTAAACAGTTTCTGCTTAGATTGGATCAAGCCCCCTTACACAAGCAATCTCATGTCAACATGTATTGTTTAGTCACATGAACTGTCTTAAATACCAACAGAATAAATTTGTTTGTTTGGTTATTTTCGCACTGTTTGGCAGCAGCCAGCTAGGAAGTTTTGTATACTCATGCCGAAGAATGTAGCAGTCCAGTTGTGGTGGAGTGAGTCGTAATAACTGATGAACAGGGTGTACTGCCCCCAGGAGCCGGAAGTCGTATTGAATGGAATGAAAGACAGTGAGCTGAATGAGTCCCAACATGTTTTTCCTTCAGAAGGCAGTGGTGAGCAAATGAACTGTTATCAAGGCAGCCGCACGCTTCACAATGACACGACAGGAATGTGCCTTACGGCAGGATTGGATGGAAATACACACTGTATTGCAGTATGTGGATTGTAACTCCTGTATATTGGTGAGATAAGCCTATACTGCAAGAGTATGAGCATTCTTGAAATTCTGTTATCTGATTTGTGTAGTATTTCATCATCAAATGGCAAGATGTCACATATAGACACAAAGGCACAAAGTACTGCAATCACACAAACACTCCACAATTGCACTTGAAGACATAGACTTGCATGCACAGTACACACATTCCCACGTAGCTAAATACTGTAGTTTAGAAATGCACCCTCTTAGGTGTTCATCCTAACATGTATGTGGTTATTCTGCAACATGCAACTATATTATGTTAGGATAACACAGACTGTATATTACAGTGAGGAAAATAAGTATTTAAACACCCTGCGATTTTCCAAGTTTTCCTACTTAGAAATCATGGAGGGGTCTGAAATTTTCATCTTAGGTGCATGTCCACTGTGAGAGACATACAGTAATCTAAAAAAGAAAAAGAAAAAAAAAAAAAATCCGGAAATCACAATGTATGATTTTTTAATAATTTATTTGTATGTTACTGCTGCAAATAAGTATTTGAACACCTACCAACCAGCAAGAATTCTGACTCTCACAGACCTGTTAATTTTTCTTTAAGAAGCCCTCTTATTCTGCACTCTTTACCTGTATTAATTGCACCTGTTTGAACTTGTTACCTGTATAAAAGACACCTGTTCACACAATCAATCAATCACACTCCAACCTGTCCACCATAGCCAAGACCAAAGAGCTGTCTAAGGACACCAGGGACAAAACTGTAGACCTGCACAAGGCTGGGATGGACTACAGGACAACAGGCAAGCAGCTTGGTAGAAGACAACAACTGTTATGATTATTTATTAGAAAGTGGAAGAAACACAAGATGACTGTCAATTTCCCTCGGTCTGGAATTCCATGCAAGATCTCACTTTGTGGGGTAAGGATGATTCTGAGAAAGCTCAGAACTACACAGGAGGACCTGGTCAATGACCTGAAGAGAGCTGGGACCACAGTCACAAAGATTACATTAATAACACATGATGCTGTCATGGTTTAAAATCCTGCAGGGCAGCAAGGTCCCCCTGCTCAAGCCAGCACTTGTCCAGGCCCGTTTGAAGTTCACCAGTGACCATCTGGATGATCCAGAGGAGGCATGGGAGAAGGTCATGTGGTCAGATGAGACCAGAATACAGCTTTTTGGAATAAACTCCACTTACCATGTTTAGAGGATGAGAACAACCCCAAGAAAACCATCCCAACCATGAAGCATGGGGGTGGAAACATCATACTCTGGGGTGCTATTCTGCAAAGGGGACAGGACGACTGTAATGTATTGAAGGGAGGATGGATGGGGTCATGTATTGCAAGATTTTGACAAAAAACCTCCTTCCCTCAGTAAGAGCATTGAAGATGGGTCATGGCTGGGTCTTCCAGCATGACAATGACCCCAAACACACAGCCAGGGCAACTAAGGAGGGGCTCTGTAAGAAGCATTTCAAGGTCCTGGATTGGCCTGGCCAGTCTCCAGACCTGAACTCAATAGAAAATCTTTGGAGGGAGCTGAAACTCGAAACCTGAAAGATTTGGAGAAGATCTGTATAGAGGAGTGGACCAAAATCCCTGCTGCAGTGTGTGCAAACCTGGTGAAAAACTACAGGAAGTGTTTGACCTCTGTAATTGCAAACAAAGGCTGCTGTACCAAATATTAATATTGATTTTCACAGTTGTTCAAATACTTATTTGCAGCAGTAACATACAAATAAATGATTAAAAAATCATACATTGTGATTTCCGGATTTTTTTTTTTCTTTAGATTATGTCTCTCACAGTGGACATGCAGCTAAGATGAAAATTTCAGACCCCTCCATGATTTCTAAGTGGGAGAACTTGCAAAATCGTAGGGTGCTCAAATACTTATTTTCCATCCATTTTCTTCCGCTTTATCCGGAGTCGGGTCGCGGGGGCAGCAGTTCGAGCAAAGCCGCCCAGACCTCCCGATCCACACACACCTCCTCCAGCTCCTCCGGGGGAACCCCAAGGCGTTCCCAAGCCAGCCGAGAGATGTAGTCCCTCCGTCGTGTCCTGGGTCTTCCCCGGGGCCCCTCCCAGTGGGATGTGCCTGGAACACCTCTCCAGCGAGGCGTCCAGGGGGCATCCGGAAAAGATGCCCGAGCCACCTCAACTGACTCCTTTCGACGTGGAGGAGCAGCGGCTCGACTCCGATCTCCTCCCGAGTGACCGAGCTCCTCACCCTATCTCTAAGGGAGCACTCAGCCACCCTGCAGAGGAAACTCATCTCGGCCGCTTGTACTCGCGATCTCGTTCTTTCGGTCATAAGCCAAATCTCATGACCATAGGTGAGGATTGGAACGTAGATCGATCAGTAAATCGAGAGCTTTGCCCCCCTACTCAGCTCTCTCTTCACCACGACGGTCCGATACAGCGACCGCATCACTGCAGATGCTGCACCGATCCGTCTATCGATCTCACGCTGTATCCGTCCCTCACTCGTGAACAAGACCCCGAGATAATTAAACTCCTCCACTTGACGCAAGGACACTCCACCGACCTGAAGAGGGCAAAGCACCTTTTTCCGGTTGAGAACCATGGCCTTGGATTTGGAGGTGCTGATTTTCATCCCGGACGCTTCACACTCGGCTGCAAACCGCCCCAGTGCACGCTGAAGGTCCTGATTTGACGAAGCCAACAGAACCACATCGTCCACAAACAGCAGAGACGAGATTCTGTGGTTCCCAAACCAGACCCCCTCTACACCCTGGCTGCACCTAGAAATTATGTCCATAAAAATAATGAACAGAACCGGTGACAACGAGCAGCCCTGGTGGAGGCCAACGTGCACTGGAAACAGGTTTGACTTACTACGGGCAATGCGAACCAAGCTCCTGCTGCGGCTGTACAGGGACCGGATAGCCCTTAGCAAAGGACCCCGGACCCCGTACTCCCGGAGCACTCCCCACAGGTTGCGCCGAGGGACACAGTTGAATGCCTTCTCCAGATCCACAAAACACATGTGGACTGGTTGAGCAAACTCCCATGAACCCTCGAGCACCCAATGGAGTGTGTAGAGCTGGTCCAGTGTGCCGCGACCAGGACGAAAACCACACTGCTCCTCCTGAATCCGAGGTTCCACCATCGGTCGAATTCTCCTCTCCAGTACTCTGGAATAGACCTTACTGGGGAGGCTGAGGAGTGTGATCCCCCAATAGTTGGAACACACCCTCCGGTCCCTCGAAGTACTCCTTCCACCGCCCGACAACATCCCCAGTCAGGGTCAACAGCTCCCCACCCGCACCGCAAACAGTGCTGGTGGAGAGCTGCGTCGGACGGTTTGCCAGAATCTCTTCGAGGCCGACCGATAGTCCTCCTCCATAGCCTCCCCGAACTCCTCCCAGACCCGAGTTTTTGCCTTTGCGACTGCACGGGCTGTGGCATGCTTGGCCTGCCGGTACCTGTCAGCTGCCTCTGGGGTCCCACCTTCCAACAAAGATAAGTAGGACTCCTTCTTCAGCTTGATGGCATCCCTTACTTCCGGTGTCCACCACCGGGTTCGGGGATTGCCGCCGCGACAGGCACCAGAGACCTTGCGACCACAGCTACGAGCAGCCGCATCGACAATGGAGGTGGAGAACATGGTCCACTCGGACTCCATATCTCCAACTTCCCCCGGGATCTGGGAGAAGCTCTCCCGGAGGTGGGAGTTGAAGACCTCGCTGACAGAGGGTTCCGCCAGTCGTTCCCAGCAGACCCTCACGATACGTTTGGGCCTGCCAGGTCTTACCGGCTTCCTACCCTCCCAGCGGATCCAACTCACCACCAGGTGGTGATCAGTCGACAGCTTTGCCCCTCTCTTCACTCGAGTGTCCGAGACACGTGGC
Organism: Thalassophryne amazonica; assembly: GCF_902500255.1. NCBI lineage: Eukaryota > Metazoa > Chordata > Actinopteri > Batrachoidiformes > Batrachoididae > Thalassophryne > Thalassophryne amazonica. Next base: position 38,736,228 of record NC_047111.1, on the reverse strand, counting down.
CGAAGGTCAGATGATACGACTACAAAGTCGATCATCGACCTCCGGCTTAGGGTGTCCTGGTGCCACGTGCACTTATGGACACCCTTGTGCTCGAACATGGTGTTCGTGATGGACAAACTGTGACTAGCACAGAAGTCCAACAACTGAACACCACTCGGGTTCAGATCGGGGAGGCCGTGCTTCCCGATCACCCCCCTCCAGGTCTCACTGTCGCTGTCCACGTGGGCGTTGAAATCCCCCAGGAGTACAATGGAGTCCCCAGTCAGAGCGCTATCTAGTACCCCTCCCAGGGACTCCAGGAAGGTCGGGTACTCTGCATTGCCGCTCAGCCCATAGGCTGAGACAACGGTGAGAGACCTGTCCCCGACCCGAAGGCATAGGGACGCGACCCTCTCATTCACTGGAGTGAACTCCAACACTTGGCGACTGAGCTGGGGAGCAATAAGCAATGCGACCCCAGCTCTCCGCCTCTCCCCGTGGGTGACGCCAGAAAAATGAAGTGTCCAGCCCCTCTCCAGGAGTTGGGTACCAGAGCCCAAGCTGTGCGTGGAGGTGAGCCCGACTATCTCTAGTTGGTATCTCTCAACCTCCCGCACAAGCTCAGGCTCCTTCCCCCCTAGCGAGGTGACATTCCACGTCCCAACAGCCAGGGGCTGTGAGCATGGACCGGGCCACCGGGCCACCCGCCCTCGACTGCCACCCAATCCTCTCTGCACCCGACCCCCATGGCCCCCTCTGCAGGTGGTGAACCCACAGGAGGGTGGGCCCGCATCACTCTTTTGGGCTGAGCCCAGCCGGGCCCCATGGGCTAAGGCCCAACCACCAGGCGCTCGCGCGCGAGCCCCAACCCCAGGCCTGGCTCCAGGGTGGGACCCCGGCTCCGCCATACCGGGCGACGTCACGGTCCTTGATCTTTTACTGGTCATGGAGGTTCTGAACTGCCCTTAGTCTGACTCGTCACCTAGGACCTGTTTGCCTTGGGAGATCCTACAAGGAGCACAAAGCCCCCGACAACATAGCTCCTAGGATCATCCGGGTACGCAAACTCCCCCACCACGATAAGGTGGCAGCTAGAGGGGGAATACTTATTTTCCTCACTATAATATACTAGACAAACCTTTTGTGACATCATCCATAGGTTTTCTAATGAGTGAGTTTGAAGCTCACATGGGGCAGCTCTGGGTGTAGCCAGACTAGCAGTGCCTGATCCCTCAAACGCCATCAAAGGTGTAAGAGGGAAAAAAGGGAAACAATACTAATGATATGGACAAAACTTTATCCTTCAAAGAGCTGGAAAGCTGAGATGGTGTGGAGCATGAGGTCTAACATGGTGTTGTTATGTGATGAATTGACAGTCATTTATAATGAGTGAGGTCATTTATGCCTAGTTGATTGTGGAATCAGATAACCAGACTGACACACATGTGAAGGTGTGAGCAATGAACCGAGACAGCTAACAGTCAACCAGAAGCAGGATTGCAGTGCCATGATGTTAATATTTTTTGTCTAAAACATGTTCACAGTAGCTTCTATAGTCATGGTAATATGTCAGATGCGACACATCTTCACCTCCTGTAGTTTAGCAGATGATTTATAACCTCTGATCTGCATGGTGACCCCTAGAAACCTTCACTTTGAATTATCCGTTCATCAGGATAATAGTAAAACAGGTCTAGAGGATGCCCCTGTCATCTGGCTGCAACAGATAGGTGGCTATGGTTGGGCAGTAGGATGGCTCTGTTGTCAACTAAGGGTGGTTGCTATCCAGGATGGCAAGCAGTTCCACATTGTGGTGATATGGTGAGGCGTGGCACCAGCACGTGGTCCCAGACTTAAGCTGAGCTCGCCTGCTTTGCAGCACATTGACAGATTCAAATAATTAGATGATTGACATGGTGCCAGAAACAGATGAGGCATCGCTTCTCAATGTAACTGTAATTCCTCCCGGTTCTTTTTGTAATATACTGCCCCTTATAAAGAATGAAATTGATATATTCTTCAGTTTGAATTTATTGAAAATCACACTGAAAATCAGGCCTGGGTCACCAGAAACAGAGCCCACATACGGACTCAATTTTCTGAGAAGACCTTGAACATGGCCGGCATAATGCTTTCATACAAGACAATATAGGCGGTACAGTGGGTGGGGTTTAGTCTCACAAACCTAATCTTATTGGCTCCCCACAAACTGAGGGGAAGCTCCACCCCTTGTCTTCAACCAAGTTGTTTGGTACATGGTGGAACCAAATTCCTTTGTATCTGACCAGATAAAACCAGTTCAGACCAGTTGACATACATACTCAAGCAGACGACCAAAACTCACCAGAACAGAACCATGTAAGCATAGCAAATACTTGATAACCAACAAGAAATAATAGAATAAGGAATTAGCACAGATCTTATCGAACATAACTCCTCACCAAAAATCATCTGACTCACTTCATGGCATTTCATTTGCCATTTTGTACAAGTCGTCAACTCTGGGAACATGTACTGGTGCTGCTCTTTACCACATCTATAACACCATGGAATCTGCTTGGGTCCTGGATGGAAACCACCAAGGCAGACAGCCAGCCAACCCCCCCCCACACACATCTCTAAAATAACCATCTGTTGCATTGCTTGAATGTTATATTTTGTTGCTTTCTTCTTATCGATATCTCTAGTGTTTCCTTGTGTTTGATTTCCTATTGCCGCACCTGTTTTTCCCAGTGACCGTTTAGATTTGCTTGTTATTGCTTCTTGTGTTTTGGGAACTTTTGGTGCCTCTCTGACCGCTCTCTTGCCAATCCCCTCATGGGTGCTGTTGCTATTTCTGGACTGCTCTCCTGTGTTCTGACCTTTGACCTCTCCGTGTGAGTCATTGGCGACTGTATTTTTGCATTACTTTGTGTTCATATCTGCGCTGGGGTCTCAACCATCCTTCCACCTGTGACAATTCCACAGAGACCAAAGTGAGCACAAGAGCAGATGACTAACACTCCAAGTGCTTGAAACTCAAAGATGCTCCTCTCTGTCACTGCCTTAAACAAACACTGTGGTCATGCACAGCCAACCAACTGCAGATGGAACTTACAAAACTAATAATAGCTGCATTCCATTCAGGGACTCTGTGTGCCCTATCACTCAGCCACACCTGAATACAACACACACTCTAAACTGAAAATATTATAGATCATAGCAACAACAAACAATAATTAGTGTTAATAATTCGAGGAGTCAAATGTCGAGATGTTTGTGAAGTCATATGTCGCAACCTGTTGAAATAGTGCCAATATACTCCTTGTGCAGCTTAATATCACAATCTGGATGATCTTGGTGTCCAGAAGTAGGTTTTTTGATCATGAAGACGTGAATCCTATTTTGGTCCTGAGGTCCCATCAGGCTGATGCTTGTCCTCGTATATCATGGCATGGACATGGCATGACAAATCCCCATGAATCATGTTCCACAGCCTGGTTACTTCCCCCACCCAAGGTTGGTGCCCTTTCACAGTGGGTTGGACTACAGATGAAGTGTCTTGTCCCAGGACACAGATAGCTCCAGGTCTACATATTGGCCTGCTGAAGTAATAATGTTTGAGTTGAGGACTGACTTATGGAGCTCTAAATTTGGATTCTACATGGTTAAAAATGTCTGATTTGATGGTTGGATCATCAGTATTGGGCAGTTCTTCAGTGTGGCAGCTATTTAGAAAATGTGAGCGGGCTGTGGGCATTTTTAAAAAAGATGATTTTTTTTTTTGCCAAATTTGGTGCTCGTACCGCCACTTGAATGATTCCCCTGAAATATTCTGCTATCTGTTACACTGCTGTTTATTTCTCTGCTGACATTTTCCTTTCTTTCTGTTTTGTCATTGTGAGGGCATTAAACACACATTTATGTGCAATGTTAAACACAGATATGGATGAAGTTTCTGTCCACATTCTGTATATGTGTCGTTTTCTGAAAGCTTACTAGTATGAAATGGTGCAGTACCTTCCCAAAACCATGGGGGCAGTGTAGCAAAAGTTCAAGCAAGACACAATCCTAACCAAAGGAACTGTTGTGAAAGTGTAGGAACACGGACCCACAACAGGGGGCGCAATGAACGGACAATGGAGAGAGTAAATAACAAGATTTACTACTGAAACAAGCACGAGTAATACAACAAACACAATTTGGGGTCGAATCCGCTGGTGTCGTGTGGGCAGGCTCGAAGGTAGGAGACGTCTGTCTCAGTCGAACCGGAACCACCCAGATCTCCTCTGCCACCGAACCCTGGAAATACTGGAACCGCCAAGTCCCGAATTCCCAGGTGGCCACTGCCTCCGCTCGTCGGATCCGGTACTGCTGGCAGGAGAGAGCAACAACACACAGGAGTGGATGAACGCACCCAGTAACAGAGAGGGGAGAAGCCGCCTCCACCTCTTGGCAAAGTATAGCAGGAAGGTGAGTACTTATCCAAAGAATGAGGTTTTCAGTAGTCACCAGTCCTGAAAAAGGTTTTAACAGTCTTAGCTGATGATGCAATGTATAACTGCAGAGAATACTACCTTGGTCTTAGGCGATATCTCGGCACTGAGGTGGAGACGCCGTCCTCCTGATATACCTCGGTGCTGAGTAGAACAGCTGTGTCTGGTGATGGGTGACAGCTGTCACCCAGGCTACTCCCATGATGCGGCAGCGCCCTCTGGTGCCTGGAGCCCGCACTCCAGGCAGGGCGCCCTCTGGTGGTGGTGGGCCAGCAGTACCTCCTCTTCAGCGGCCCACACAACAGGACCCCCCCCTCAACGGGCGCCTCCTGGCGCACGACCGGGCTTGTCCGGATGGCGTCGGTAGAAGTCGGCCAGGAGGGCCGGGTCCAGGATGAAGCCCTTCTTCACCCAGGAGCGCTCCTCGGGGCCGTACCCCTCCCAGTCCACCAGATACTGAAAACCCCGGCCCATCCGACGGACGTCAAGGAGCCGGCGGACAGTCCAAGCCGGTGCTCCGTCGATGATCCGGGCAGGAGGCGGCGCCGGACCCGGGGTGCAGAGGGGTGAGGTGTGAAGAGGCTTGATCCGGGAAACATGGAAGACTGGATGGATCCGCAGTGAGGCCGGAAGCTGGAGCCTCACTGCGGCGGGGTTGATGACCTTGAGGATCTTATAAGGTCCGATGTACCGTTCTTGCAGTTTTGGAGAATCAACCTGTAGGGGAATGTCCTTCGTGGACAACCAGACCTCCTGCCCAGGACGATACTTGGGGGCCGGGGCTCGCCGCCGGTCTGCATGTTTCTTCGCCCTCGTCCGGGCCTGCAACAAGGCAGAGCGGGCGGCCCGCCACACCCGACGGCACTTCCGTAGGTGGGCCTGGACCGAGGACACACCGACCTCTCCCTCAACCACCGGAAACAAGGGGGGCTGATACCCCAAGCACACCTCAAACGGGGAGAGGCCGGTGGCTGATGACACTTGGCTGTTGTGGGCGTACTCGATCCAGGCCAGGTGGGTACTCCAGGCCGTCGGGTGCGCGGCTGTCACACAGCGAAGTGTCTGCTCCAGTTCTTGATTCGCCCGCTCTGCCTGCCCGTTGGTCTGGGGGTGGTACCCAGACGAGAGGCTGACCGTGGCCCCCAGTTCCCGGCAGAAGCTCCTCCAGACATGTGAGGTGAACTGGGGACCGCGATCGGAGACGATGTCTGATGGTATGCCATGCAGACGGACGACGTGGTGGACCAGGAGGTCCGCTGTCTCCTGGGCCGTAGGGAGCTTCGGGAGGGCCACGAAGTGGGCCGCCTTGGAGAAACGGTCCACTATCGTGAAGACGACGATGTTTCCCTGGGACGGCGGGAGACCCGTGACGAAGTCCAGGCCGATGTGGGACCAGGGGCGATGAGGCACGGGCAATGGCTGTAGCTGCCCTGAGGTCTTCCTATGGTCGGCCTTGCCCCTGGCGCAGGTGGTACAGGCCTGGACGTAGTCCCGGACGTCGGTCTCCAGGGATGCCCACCAGAAGCGTTGCCGGACGACTGCCACGGTCCTTCGCACCCCTGGGTGACAGGAGAGCTTAGAACCATGACAGAAGTCCAGGACTGCAGCTCTAGCCTCTGGTGGGACGTATAGTCTGTTTTTTGGTCCGTTTCCGGGGTCCGGGACACGGGTCAGGGCCTCCCGGACGGTCTTCTCCACGTCCCAGGTGAGGGCGGCCACGATAGCAGACTCCGGGATGATGGGATCCGGGGGATCCGACGGTTCCGTTTTGACCTCATCTTCGTGCACCCGGGACAATGCATCCGATCTCTGATTCTTGGTCCCGGGATGGTAGGTAATCCGGAAGTCAAAACGGCCAAAGAACAGTGACCAGCGGGCTTGCCTGGGGTTCAGACGCTTGGCGGTTCTGATGTACTCCAGGTTCCGATGGTCAGTAAAAACCGTGAATGGCACGGCTGTTCCCTCCAACAGATGTCTCCACTCTTCGAGGGCCTCTTTCACAGCAAGGAGTTCCAGATTGCCGACGTCATAATTCCGTTCAGCGGGGGTCAACCTGCGAGAAAAATAGGCACACGGGTGAAGGACCTTATCGGTCTTCCCGCTCTGGGAGAGCACCGCTCCTATCCCTGAGTCCGAGGCATCCACTTCAACCACTAACTGGCGGCTAGGATCGGGCTGCACCAGAACTGGTGCAGACGAGAAGCGTCATTTCAACTCCTTGAATGCGGCCTCGCACCGGTCCGACCAGGTGAAGGGAACTTTTGGAGAGGTCAGGGCTGTCAGGGGGCTAACTACCTGACTGTAGCCCTTAATGAACCTCCTATAAAAATTAGCAAAACCGAGGAACTGTTGCAGCTTCCTACGGCTTGTAGGTTGGGGCCAATCTCTCACCGCCGCAACCTTGGCCGGGTCCGGGGCGACGGAGTTAGAGGAGATGATAAACCCCAGGAAGGACAAAGAAGTGCGGTGGAACTCACACTTCTCGCCCTTCACAAACAGGCGGTTCTCCAACAACCGCTGCAGGACCTGACGGACATGCCGGACATGAGTCTCAGGATCCGGGGAAAAGATGAGTATATCGTCCAGATACACGAAGACGAACCGGTGCAGGAAATCCCGCAGGACATCGTTTACCAACGCTTGGAAGGTCGCGGGAGCGTTAGTGAGACCGAACGGCATGACCAGGTACTCAAAATGGCCCAACGGGGTGTTAAATGCCGTCTTCCATTCGTCTCCCTTCCGGATCCGAACCAAATGATAGGCATTCCTAAGATCAAGTTTGGTGAAGATATTGGCTCCATGCAAGGGGGTGAACACCGAATCCAACAGGGGCAATGGGTATCGATTGCGAACCGTGATTTCGTTCAACCCCCTATAGTCAATGCATGGACGAAGCCCGCCATCCTTTTTACCCACAAAAAAGAAACCAGCACCCATCGGAGAGGTGGAATTCCGGATCAACCCGGCAGCTAATGAGTCCCGGATGTAGGTCTCCATTGATTCACGCTCCGGCCGTGAGAGGTTGTACAGCCTACTGGACGGAAACTCACTGCCTGGAACCAAATCAATGGCACAATCGTACGGGCGGTGAGGAGGAAGCGTGAGAGCCAGATCCTTGCTGAACACATCAGCGAGGTCATGGTACTCCGCTGGCACCGCCTTCAGATTGGGCGGGACTCGGACTTCCTCCTTAGCTTGGGAGCCGGGAGGAACCGAGGAACCTAGACACTCCCGATGGCAGGTTTCGCTCCACTGAACCACTACCCCGGACGGCCAATCAATCCGGGGATTGTGCTTTAGCATCCATGGAAACCCTAAAACCACACGGGAGGTGGCCTGAGTCACGAAGAACTCGATCACCTCCCGGTGGTTACCTGACACCACCAGAGTTACTGGAGGTGTCTTATGTGTGATTGGTGGGAGTAGGGAGCCATCTAGCGCCCGAACCTGCACAGGCGAGGTAAGAGCCACCAGAGGGAGCCCTATCTCCCTGGCCCATCTACTGTCAAGCAGATTCCCCTCAGAGCCCGTGTCCACCAGTGCTGGGGCCTTCAGGGTTGAATCCTCATAAAGGATCGTGACTGGGAGTCGTGTAGCAATGTGGGTGTGTCCCACGTGAATGTTTTGGCCCACCCCTGGCCCAGTCTCTAGGGGCGGGCGTTGGAGTTTAACCGCTCGGGGCAGTCGTTTGCCATATGCTCACTCGAGCCACAAACATAACAAGCTCCGTGGGCCCGCCTCCTTTGTGCTCCAGGTGCCCTAAATGTTGCCCTGCTCGTGTCCATAGCTTCGTCAGCAGGGGGAGCCATAGGCGCACGGAGCGCAGGAACAGAGGAGCGTGGGGAGGGTGGAGCTCGATCGGACCCGGAAGGGAGAGGGACGACGCGTGCCTGGCCACGCCCTTCGCCTCGTTCCCGACGGCGTTCTTCTAACCGGTTGTCGAGTCGTATGACTAGATCGATGAGCCCATCTAAATCCCGCGGTTCGTCCTTAGCCACCAGGTGCTCTTTTAGGACCAGAGACAGTCCGTTTACAAAGGCAGCGCGGAGGGCAGTGCTATTCCAGCCGGATCTCGCCGCCGCGATGCGGAAGGCGACTGCATAGGCAGCTGCGCTCCGACGTCCCTGTCGTATGGACAGTAGTGCGGTTGAAGCGGACTCTCCTCTGTTGGGATGATCGAACACCGTTCTGAGCTCCCGTAAAAACCCATCGTATGTATGAAGGAGCCGTGAGTTCTGCTCCCAGAGCGCTGTAGCCCAAGCGCGTGCCTCCCCGCGAAGCAGATTTATCACATAAGCTACTTTGCTAGCATCAGTCGCGTACATCACGGGACGCTGAGCGAAGACGAGCGAACACTGCATAAGAAAGTCCGCGCACGTCTCCACACAGCCTCCGTACGGTTCTGGAGGGCTTATGTATGCTTCTGGGGACGGAGGGAGGGACCGTTGAACGACCAGTGGAACGTTACTTTCGCACGCAGGGTCCTCGGGAGGGAGAGCCGCAGCGGCGCCCGAAGGGCGCGCCTCCACTTGTGCGGCGAGAGCCTCCACCCTGCGGTTTAGGAGAACGTGCTGTTCGGTCATTAAGTCGATCCGAGAGGTGAAAGCGGTGAGGATCCGCTGCAACTCACCGATTACCCCTCCCGAAGCCTCCGCCGCGCCTTGGTCTTCCATTGGCCGTTCAACAGCCGGTTGACGCCCCTCGGGATCCATGACGCTGGCCGAGATATCCTGTTGTGAAAGTGTAGGAACACGGACCCACAACAGGGGGCGCAATGAACGGACAATGGAGAGAGTAAATAACAAGATTTACTACTGAAACAAGCACGAGTAATACAACAAACACAATTTGGGGTCGAATCCGCTGGTGTCGTGTGGGCAGGCTCGAAGGTAGGAGACGTCTGTCTCAGTCGAACCGGAACCACCCAGATCTCCTCTGCCACCGAACCCTGGAAATACTGGAACCGCCAAGTCCCGAATTCCCAGGTGGCCACTGCCTCCGCTCGTCGGATCCGGTACTGCTGGCAGGAGAGAGCAACAACACACAGGAGTGGATGAACGCACCCAGTAACAGAGAGGGGAGAAGCCGCCTCCACCTCTTGGCAAAGTATAGCAGGAAGGTGAGTACTTATCCAAAGAATGAGGTTTTCAGTAGTCACCAGTCCTGAAAAAGGTTTTAACAGTCTTAGCTGATGATGCAATGTATAACTGCAGAGAATACTACCTTGGTCTTAGGCGATATCTCGGCACTGAGGTGGAGACGCCGTCCTCCTGATATACCTCGGTGCTGAGTAGAACAGCTGTGTCTGGTGATGGGTGACAGCTGTCACCCAGGCTACTCCCATGATGCGGCAGCGCCCTCTGGTGCCTGGAGCCCGCACTCCAGGCAGGGCGCCCTCTGGTGGTGGTGGGCCAGCAGTACCTCCTCTTCAGCGGCCCACACAACAGGAACATGAAGAAGACAGTTATCAATGCTGGAATATTTTGACGAGAAGATTCCCTACACCTCCCCACCAAATGACAACACGCATGTTTCCTTTGTTTCTGTGGCATAAAATAACCAGATACTTTTTGAATGCACCTCATATACATCCTTATGTTCACCTTGTCTCAGTTTAATAACTTTCACGAAGCCTTGGTGATGAAGGAGTCATTCTTCCCTCCCACAATACCACTGGATGTGTACATAATGATAATCATGTTCTGAAATGCCAGCAATAATCTTTAATCCTTAATCACAGTTTAGAGTTTTATAGAGAAAAAAAACACACAGGGGAGTATTTTCCTTGACTACACAAGTGTCATATTTGCTTTTAGATTAGATTAGATGAGACAGAACTTTATTGATCCTGTGGGAAGACTCCCTCAGGGACATTGAGGTTCCAGCAGCATTGCATAGCAGCACACAGGGTAAGAAGCACACAGAGTATCAAAAGTGAAAGTAAAAAAGAAAAACAGTTTGCAAATATAAATATATCGACACAATATAAATACCAGACATACTGATCAATACCGGTTTACTGGCTACTACTGTTCCTCTCCTTCCCATCCTCTGTCTTCCTGTTACCCCTCCCCCTGAGTGAGGAGTTGTACAGTCTGATGGCCTGAGGGACAGTCTGGTTGCTGATGACGGTGTGCAGAATGTGACTGGCATCGTCCATAATGTCCAGCAGTTTGTCCAGTGTTGTCTTCTCTTCCACTGTCACCAGAGAGTCCATATAGCATAGTCTAGTTAGTGTGCTTGTTCTTGAGAAACATCATGAGAAACACACACAACAGTTTGCTCTTATCTTTATGGACCTGATTTTCTTACACTGGAGTTGCATCAGGAAGGGCATCTGGCGTAAAACTTGTGCCAAATACAAATGCTGATTGGGCTGTATCCACTGTGGCGACCCCGAACACAACGGGAGCGGCCAAATGGACAACAACAGTATAGTTTGGTAATATTCACTGAAAATCCAAACTAAATAGTAAAATTAAAAACATATTGTTACAAAGTCAGTTTTCATATTCACAAAATTAAAGTGTCCTTCTAAATTAGGGGTTGGCAACATTATTCAAGATAATGCAAATTTATTTTACCTCACCTTAAAGTCCTGGGCCTGGTTTTTTGTAGCAGAATAGTTGGACTAAAAAATAACTACTGTGTGAGGTATTTTAATGTTCTTGACTAAAAACTCTTTGAATAAGCAAATTCTGACACTAAAATTGTGTGCAAACTAGCTGTTGGTTTTTTGTCCTTTACATATGCTCAATAGCCCAAAAACTCAGTCTGGGGAGGTGATGGTCTAGTGGTTAAGCGTTGGGCTTCAGTGAGTGTGCAACCATACAAGGTACTCACTACACACCGGGAGCAACTAGGGGATTGAAGACCCAGACATCGGTGTGTCTGTGTGAATGGTTGAACGTGAGGCATTATTGTAAAGCACTTTGAGCATCTGATGCAGATGGAAAAGTGCTATATAAATGCAGTCCATTTACCATATCTTTGTTGTAGCTTTATTTTCACATTCATCAGCTCACATTCTGTAGATGTCAAACCTCTCTTTGCCACAATGAGTAGAAACAATGCAAAAATGAAAAGAAGTGAAAATTTTGCAAATTCATACTTTTACTTGAGGAAATACAATTTGAAAGATAAATGCTGCTTTTAATATAAAAAAACATGAAAAACTAAATAGATGTTTGCTTTTTTATATTCTTGTGTTCAATTTGAGTGTGTTAAAACTAAATACTAGTTGATTGTTGTACTTTGGGAACATTGTAAGGAACTCTTGACATTCTGGGGTAAAGTTCAACAACTAAAAATTAAATGTTTTAATCATGATTTTTCCGTTTTCTCCCACCGAAAAAACAAAACAAAACAAAACACAGGAAACAGAAATCATTCAGCTGTCAACACAATTTTCTACTCCATAAACTGACCTTTAATACCGTACTTGAGCTGATATACACTCAACAAAAATATAAATGCAACACTTCTGGTTTTGCTCCCATTTTGTATGAGATGAACCCAAAGATCTAAAACTTTTTCCACATACACAATATCACCATTTCCCTCAAATATTGTTCACAAACCAGTCTAAATCTGTGATAGTGAGCACTTCTCCTTTGCTGAGATAATCCATCCCACCTCACAGGTGTGCCTTAGACTGCCCACAATAAAAGGCCACTCTGAAAGGTGCAGTTTTATCACACAGCACAATGCCACAGATGTCGCAAGATTTGAGGGAGCGTGCAATTGGCATGCTGACAGCAGGAATGTCAACCAGAGCTGTTGCTCGTGTATTGAATGTTCATTTCTCTACCATAAGCCGTCTCCAAAGGCATTTCAGAGAATTTGGCAGTACATCCAACCAGCCTCACAACCGCAGACCACGTGTAACCACACCAGCCCAGGACCTCCACATCCAGCATGTTCACCTCCAAGATCGTCTGAGACCAGCCACTCGAACAGCTGCTGAAACAATCAGTTTGCATAACCAAAGAATTTCTGCACAAACTGTCAGAAACCGTCTCAGGGAAGCTCATCTGCATGCTCGTCGTCCTCATCGGGGTCTTGACCTGACTCCAGTTCGTCGTCGTAACCGACTTGAGTGGGCAGATGCTCACATTCGCTGGCGTTTGGCACATTGGAGAGGTGTTCTCTTCACGGATGAATCCCGGTTCACACTGTCCAGGGCAGATGGCAGACAGCGTGTGTGGCGTCATGTGGGTGAGCGGTTTTCTGATGTCAATGTTGTGGATCCAGTGGCCCATGGTGGCGGTGGGGTTATGGTATGGGCAGGCGTCTGTTATGGACGAAGAACACAGGTGCATTTTATTGATGGCATTTTGAATGCACAGAGATACCGTGACGAGATCCTGAGGCCCATTGTTGTGCCATACATCCAAGAACATCACCTCATGTTGCAGCAGGATAATGCACGGCCCCATAATGCAAGGATCTGTACACAATTCTTGGAAGCTGAAAATGTCCCAGTTCTTGCATGGCCGGCATACTCACCAGACATGTCACCCATTGAGCATGTTTGGGATGCTCTGGACCGGCGTATACGACAGCGTGTACCAGTTCCTGCCAATATCCAGCAACTTGGCACAGCCATTGAAGAGGAGTGGACCAACATTCCACAGGCCACAATTGACAACCTGATCATCTCTATGTGAAGGAGATGTGTTGCACTGCATGAGGCAAATGGTGGTCACACCAGATACTGACTGGTATCCCCCCCAATCAATCAATCAATCAATCAATCAATCAATCAATCAATCAATCAATCAATCAATCAATCAATCAATCAATCAATCAATCAATCAATCAATCAATCAATCAATCAATCAATCAATTTTATTTATATAGCGCCAGATCACAACAAACAGTTGCCCCAAGGCGCTTTATATTGTAAGGCAAGGCCATACAATAATTACGTAAAAACCCCAATGGTCAAAATGACCCCCTGTGAGCAAGCACTTAGCGACAGTGGGAAGGAAAAACTCCCTTTTAACAGGAAGAAACCTCCAGCAGAACCAGGCTCAGGGAGAGGCAGTCTTCTCAGGAAAAAGACATGCTGTGGAGGGGAGCAGAGATCAATCACTAATGATTAAATGCAGAGTGGTGCATACAGAGCAAAAAGAGAAAAGTTTTATGGTCAACAGTATCAAAAGCAGCACTGAGGTCTAACAGAACAAGCACAGAGATGAGTCCACTGTCTGAGGCCATAAGAAGATCATTTGTAACCTTCACTAATGCTGTTTCTGTACTATGATGAATTCTAAAACCTGACTGAAACTCTTCAAATAGACCATTCCTCTGCAGATGATCAGTTAGCTGTTTTACAACTACCCTTTCAAGAATTTTTGAGAGAAAAGGAAGGTTGGAGATTGGCCTATAATTAGCTAAGATAGCTGGGTCAAGTGATGGCTTTTAAAGTAATGGTTTAATTACTGCCACCTTAAAAGCCTGTGGTACATAGCCAACTAATAAAGATAGATTGATCATATTTAAGATCGAAGCATTAAATAATGGTAGGGCTTCCTTGAGCAGCCTGGTAGGAATGGGGTCTAATAGACATGTTGATGGTTTGGATGAAGTAACTAATGAAAATAACTCAGCCAGAACAATCGGAGAGAAAGAGTCTAACCAAATACCGGCATCACTGAAAGCAGCCAAAAATAACGATACGTCTTTGGGATGGTTATGAGTAATTTTTTCTCTAATAGTTAAAATTTTATTAGCAAAGAAAGTCATGAAGTCATTACTAGTTAAAGTTAAAGGAATACTCAGCTCAATAGAGCTCTGACTCTTTGTCAGCCTGGCTACAGTGCTGAAAAGAAACCTGGGGTTGTTCTTATTTTCTTCAATTAGTGATGAGTAGTAAGATGTCCTAGCTTTACGGAGGGCTTTTTTTATAGAGCAACAGACTCTTTTTCCAGGCTAAGTGAAGATCTTCTAAATTAGTGAGATGCCATTTACTCTCCAACTTATGGGTTATCTGCTTTAAGTTGCGAGTTTGTGAGTTATACCACGGAGTCAGGCACTTCTGATTTAAAGCTCTCTTTTTCAGAGGAGCTACAGCATCCAAAGTTGTCTTCAATGAGGATGTAAAACTATTGACGAGATACTCTATCTCACTTACAGAGTTTAGGTAGCTACTCTGCACTGTGTTGGTATATGGCATTAGAGAACATAAAGAAGAGAAGAGAAACTCACAGTAACGACCAGGTGGACGATAGATAATAACAAATAAAACTGGTTTTTGGGACTTCCAATTTGGATGGACAAGACTAAGAGTCAAGCTTTCAAATGAATTAAAGCTCTGTCTGGGTTTTTGATTAATTAATAAGCTGGAATGGAAGATTGCTGCTAATCCTCTGCCTCGGCCCGTGCTACGAGCATTCTGGCAGTTAGTGTGACTCGGGGGTGTTGACTCATTTAAACTAACATATTCATCCTGCTGTAACCAGGTTTCTGTAAGGCAGAATAAATCAATATGTTGATCAATTATTATATCATTTACTAACAGGGACTTAGAAGAGAGAGACCTAATGTTTAATAGACCACATTTAACTGTTTTAGTCTGTGGTGCAGTTGAAGGTGCTATATTATTTTTTCTTTTGAATTTTTATGCTTAAATAGATTTTTGCTGGTTATTGGTGGTATGGGAGCAGGCACTGTCTCTACGGGGATGGGGTAATGAGGGGATGGCAGGGGGAGAGAAGCTGCAGAGAGGTGTGTAAGACTACAACTGTGCTTCCTGGTCCCAACTCTGGATAGTCATGGTTTGGAGGATTTAAGAAAATTGGCCAGATTTCTAGAAATGAGAGCTGCTCCATCCAAAGTGGGATGGATGCCGTCTCTCCTAACAAGACCAGGTTTTCCCCAGAAGCTTTGCCAATTATCTATGAAGCCCACCTCATTTTTTGGACACCACTCAGACAGCCAGCAATTCAAGGAGAACATGCGGCTAAACATGTCACTCCCGGTCCGATTGGGGAGGGGCCCAGAGAAAACTACAGAGTCCGAAATTGTTTTTGCAAAGTTACACACCGATTCAATGTTAATTTTAGTGACCTCCGATTGGCGTAACCGGGTGTCATTACTGCCAACGTGAATTACAATTTTACCAAATTTACGCTTAGCCTTAGCCAGCAGTTTCAAATTTCCTTCAATGTCGCCTGCTCTGGCCCCCGGAAGACAATTGACTATGGTTGCTGGTGTCACTAACTTCACATTTCTCAAAACAGAGTCACCAATAACCAGAGTTTGATCCTTGGCAGGTGTGTCGTCGAGTGGGGAAAAACGGTTAGAAATGTGAACGGGTTGGCGGTGTACACGGGGCTTCTGTTTAGAACTACGCTTCCTCCTCACAGTCACCCAGTCGGCCTGCTTTCCCGGCTGCTCGGGATCTGCCAGAGGGAAACTAACAGCGGCTAAGCTACCTTGGTCCGCACCGACTACAGGGGCCTGGCTAGCTGTAGAATTTTCCACGGTGCGGAGCCGAGTCTCCAATTCGCCCAGCCTGGCCTCCAAAGCTATGAATAAGCTACACTTATTACAAGTACCATTACTGCTAAAGGAGGCCGAGGAATAACTAAACATTTCACACCCAGAGCAGAAAAGTGCGGGAGAGACAGGAGAAGCCGCCATGCTAAACCGGCTAAGAGCTAGTAGCTGCGCTAAGCTAGCGGATTCCTAAAAACACACAAAGTGAATAATGTGTAAATAATTTAGAGGTGATTCAGCAGAGGGAGTGCTTTAGTTAAGGCACGTGAAGATTACACTGTGAAACAAATCGTTATCTAGTTAACTAGATCAATCTAACTGTGCAGATTAAACAGCTAACAGATACAGCAAAACACCGCTGTGCTCCGGAACAGGAAGTGATACAATACCGCAGTGAGAGCCAACCACCAGTAGAGGCAAGCAAGCCAAGCAAGCCGTAGCCCCTTTGCGCAAGTAATCAATAAAACCAGTAAAACAAAACTGCACCTTTCAGAGTGGCCTTTTATTGTGGGCAGTCTAAGGCACACCTGTGCACTAATCATGGTGTCTAATCAGCATCTTGATATGGCACACCTGTGAGGTGGGATGGATTATCTCAGCAAAGGAGAAGTGTTCACTATCACAGATTTAGACTGGTTTGTGAACAATATTTGAGGGAAATGGTGATATTGTGTATGTGGAAAAAGTTTTAGATCTTTGAGTTCATCTCATACAAAATGGGAGCAAAACCAAAAGTGTTGCGTTTATATTTTTGTTGAGTGTAATTCAAAGATTTATTTTCAATCATCAGCTGAAAATTTTATTGATTTGAGGTCGGTCACTCAGGAGTAGCTCGGAGTGACCGACTTTTTGCACGATTTTTTTGATACATCTGTATGTTCCCCATACAGTTTATATACTACATGCTTTTTCTCTGAGACACAGAGAACTGGGAGTCAAGAATTATCAACAGATTTACCTTTTAAATCATATTAAGGTTTTTTTCTCTCAGTCTTCATCCACATGCATATGCTAAGAACAAAGGACATCCGCCACATGCGTCACAACGTTCCACTGCTCAGTGAACAAATCTGATTGGTGTAAGTGCACAATCAGAGATGATTCAACCAAACCATTAGACTGCAGTTGTTTTGACAACCACCACCAAACATTACAGCAAAGATTTCAGGCCAGCAGCTGAAATCCACTTAAATGTTTGACTTTAGTCATAAACCTTCAGGCAGTCAAAACCTTCACTAAAAAAAGTCTGTGAAATTAAGAGTGAAATCCTGTGAAATCAAGAGATTAAAAAAAAAAACTGTAAAAAGAAAAACAATGGAGTAACATTTAATTTACAACTGTGTAAAATGTGGAATGAAACTGAACTGTGAATTTAACAGTAAAAATATGTTAAAATAATCATATATCATTGTAGAATTTACAAATGACTGTAGTTTAAACAGAAAAAGTGTAATACCAAAAACTGTACAATACAGTTAGATTTTACAGATGAGAATTTACACAAATACAGTAAAACACTGATAATTAGGGGTTTGAAAAAAGAGGTAATGTGTTTGTTTAAACTGCATTTTGAGGATTTTAAACAGAAGGTGACTGTTTTGCAGAGATTTTTTTTACTAACTAGACAATAAAATTACAACAGGCTTACACTGTAAATTTTTACAGAATCCTCCTTGTAACCACAACTGCCAGTATTTTTCCATAAAACAAAGGAATTTTTTTACAGCGTAAAACCACATGTATATTAACAGAGATAAAATACAAAAAGACAGCGAGTTTCAACACATTTGTTAGCATTCATAAAGGTAAACATTGATATAATACTAATAAAGAGAAAAGTACACCAAAAAGTGCTATTTCCCAGCGCTTTTTGGCGTACTTTTCTCTTTATTATTATTATATCAATGTTTACCTTTATGAACATTGATATAATAATAATAATAATAATAATAATAATAATAATAATAATAATAATAAAAACAACAACAACCTTACATATTTAATGAGATTCCAACAAACAGTGCATAATCTGAATTTGCAGCATGGTGGCTCATGTATGCAGAGAGAATAGAATGGATCCAAACAGTACAAGATTGTAGAATGCAAGAACCTCCGGATTCAAAGTCAAGTATGGCTGATATTTGTAATGGCCTACCAGATCAAATTAAAACGTCACAGATACCACTGTGGGTGCTACCAGAGGATCCCAATGAATCTTCATCATTTAACTGCTACATGTACAAGAGCAGAATCATCCAGACCTTCTTGCCTCACAGCAAGAAGGTCATGGGATAGTATCCCACCTGGGACTTTCTGTGTGGAGAATTTGCATCTTCTCCCTGTGTTCATATGGGTTCCCTCAGGGTGTTCTGCCTTCCTCCCTCCTCCAATGACATGCAGGAATTGGAGAGTTTAAATTGACCATAGGTCACCATAGGTGTACTCTTACTCTATGACTGCTGGGACAGGCTCCAGTCATCTGTGACCCTTGACTGGAGTAAGCTGGTATAGAAAATTAATATAAAAATGACTGTGTGAGTAGGTGTGTGAGATGCTTACAGAAATTGAGAGTTTTAGTCCTATCTACAACAAATTTGGGTCACCGGGCACCTTATGGGTATATTTAAGACATGTTTTATTGCACATTTTAAAGAATATTCACACTGTTTTTTTTCTATACTACTTAATCTATGGGCAGCCATGATGTGGCTATAAATAGCTCAACTGCCAATATGAGCAAAGAGGTGGAGCATGGGCAAGACCCATGTGGTCTGGTTTGAATTAACATGCCCCATTTCAGAGTTACCAAACAAACCTAACAGGGTAATGTTGGTTCTGGAGTTACTGTTTATTAAAGCGTATGTTTGTGGACTGGTTGGTGGTTTTCTTGATGGGTGGCTTTGGTGGGGGATTAAAAATTATGACCACATTGCTGCCTCAGTAACAGATTACTGTTTGGGCTGCTGTGGAGTGGCACTAACATCAGATAAGATACGACACATGCTAACACATTATTGTTGCTAACAAATTAAATTACACCAAATATTTCACTCGGTGGAAATACTGGAGCACACACTTCTTAGATGATACGCTAGGGCAACTAATGACACAACATGCCATATTAATAATAATACTCAAACATAGCTTGTGGTATTTGAAGGTAATTACAGGATAACTACAAGCAGGACTAAATCTCTGCATGACATGTTTCATCCTGCAGTTTAATGAAAAAAACATTTCCAAAGATGTACAGACAAGAAAACATGATACAAAAATTAATTACACATTGAATTAACTCATTTTGAAATCAAATCATACAAAAAAAAAAAAAAAAAAAAATCCATCCAGTATTTAGTAAATGCAGATTTGCTACCATGATTGTTTAGAATTTTGTTTACATATTGTCACCATTTTTTTTTCCTGAAACAATTTGTCAAAATATTACAAATTGAGTTACTTTAGTTCACTAGAAGTGAAAATTTGTTTAAAAACTAAATTTAACACACAGTTTAATTAGTATTCCTATAGTTAAAAATCAACAACTATTTTTGATGCATATGTTGGCTGCCCATCCTGGATTACTCATAGTGAGGCCACCTTTTTCTTATTAACATCAAAATTGTGTTTTTGGATCCTTCAGAGCATCTAACAAAGTTGGTTTGATTTTGTCCATACAAAAGTGGTATTAGCTCCCTGAATAATTGTTTATGAAAACAGATATTAAAGTCATCTCAGTAAAACAAGTTTCAGCATTAAGCTTGCAAAACATAACATAACATGCATGATACATGACAGACAGACAAACACAGTTACACCTGCACACACACCTGCAGCCAATTTAAAGGTACCAGTTCACCTAAGCTGCAGGTCTTTGGAAGTGGCAGGAAGCCGGAGCACCCAGAGGGAACCCACGTCAACAAGGGGAGAACAAGCAAACTCCACACAGGAAGGACCAGGTGGGGAGCGATCACAGGACCTTCTTGATGTGAGGCAACAGTGCTAACCACTAAGCCACCGTGCCACCCATGGTTCAACATGATCAAATACTTATTTGCCTCACTGTGATTGCCAACTTGGCCCAGATCACTCACACACCCACAGCTGGTGCCTCGCTGTCAGACTTCTCGAATAGCCATTTTGACTGCCTAACTGACTCCACGTGGCCACAGACCTGATCACCCTTTTTGACACACCCATTTCTGGGATTCTTGGTCGCAGTGTGATGGTACATTTATTGCACATGGTCAATATTTTTCTTGCTAAGACCGAGAGCTAACACACAAAAATGACCACGTCAACGTCAGTACCTATAGTCTGCCTCTGCGGATGACAGGGACTCTGGTCTGATGATTTGTCTACAGTTAAAGTGTGAATGCAGCATATGAATGATCAAAGTAAAGAATTGCAGATGCAAGAAGTGGACCAGCAGAGGATGGTGTTTGTACAGGACAAAGGATATTATTGACGGTTGATTTGTGACTAGATTCTGCTTTTATGAGTCTGCTTGCTTACATTATAGAACTTGGCCAACTGCACAAGTAAAATCTCAGGCTGGTTCAGGCATGACAGAAACTGAAGGTGAACTGGCAGGGAAACAATTAGAAAATCACGTGTTTAGAGAACAGGCTGTTCCTGCATAGTTCGAAGAATCAAAGTTAAGATCCCTGCTGAATTGTATTTGGCCAGCAAACACTGGCCATATCTTCAAAGGCAGGATTAATGTTGGGCATGCCTCAGGTTTGTAATAAGATGAGAACCATATGATGAGAACATCATATGGTGTAAACATTATTTTATCATCTGCATATGTCAGCTTTTCTCAAATATAACAAAAATATCATTGAAAATAAAAGTATATGCTGTAACATACTTAGAAATAGAAACATGGAACTGATCCACATGGGAGTGACTTCTTGTAGTAGTTGGACTATTGCACTGTCACAAACTATGACTAGTGGATCAGTGTTTTTCTAATATGATGGACTGACAAAAAACATACACCTTAAATTATAAAATTATTATTATTACAGTTTTTTTTATCATTATACGTGGCTTGTTATTTGGGAATGAACAAAGTGCAGAGTGTGTGGAGAAGGACACCATGGTAACGTCTGAGTATTCATAACCTTAAAGGCTTCAGTCGTGTTTGAACTTCTTTAAACGGGGTATTTGTCATGACTATGGCTTGAAACCTGTTTGATCGTGCTCCATTGTGGTAAAAAATTTGAAGCTGAAGCAGCATTGCAGCATATTGCAGTTTTTGCTTGAGGGCGTAGCTCCTTTCTTTCATTTTCTTGTAGGTTGCCAGGTCTGCACTTTATAAGCCGTCCTGTTAGGAGGCAAGTCGAATTAAGCTGTTTCTTCGCGGTTTTGTTTTTTTTATGGTGAGCATAGAAGAACGGGACCCTGTGGAATAGCCATGTTAGTTACAGCTTGCCACCCATGTTTCAGTTTCTATCTATGGAATCCACAATTTGGCAGATTCATTTGGCTGCTTCCTTTTCCCTCAGTGTGTTAGAAAATGGATGTATACCACTGTCCATGAGGAGGCTCAAGCCGCGACTTGTTTTTACGACAGTGGTGAAAAGGAGAGTTTGGCACCTCGTACAGGGGGACTCCAAACTCACATTGTGTTGTTTGAAATATTTTCATATGCAGAACCCTGAAGGTTAGCAGTGTTTATGGTGGACACTGCTGATGTATTATACATGCATGTTGGGCTGCAGCGGCTGCAGGATGGGGAGCTGCTGCAGCATGTTAGAGGAGTTTTCCATTCACACATGCTGTCAGTCAGGACTTCACCAGATAACGGTTGTTTTTGGGTGTCAGCAGTGACTTCATCGCTGACGCTGGCTGGCCTTTGTATGCACGTTGACTCAGCACCTGCTCTGTGCTTGACATGCCAGTGTGCACAAGCACTGCTGATAGTTTACGGGTGCCCAGGAAATGGGCAACTAACTTTTTCAGTTGGAATCTTTTTCATATGCATTAGAAACACATTTATTTGCAGTCATGCTTGTGAAGCAAACTTTTTTTTACTTTCACTTTTGATGCTCTGTGTGCTTCTTACCCTGTGTGCTACTATACAATGCTGCTGGAACCTCAATTTCCCTGAGGTTCAATATGCAAAGTTTACTGTGTATCTGTATGACTCCTACCCCATAGGATTTGGAATACCAATTTGTAGATCAGTGATCAATTCCCAGTGTTTCCTTCAAGCTACTTGTTTGTGTCCGGTTTATGTTGTTCTGAAATCTCAGTGTACTTTTTTTTAATTAATGCTGCCATCACATAAATGTAAATTACCTTTGCTAAAGGCACTGACACAACACCATACCATGACAAACCCTAACTATTGGAGTTGTTGCTGATAACCGTCTGGATAGTCCTTTTCATCTTTGGTCTGGTGCACATGGGGTCTATTTCTTACAAAAAAGACCTTGAATACTGTTTCGTCAGAATGCCATACACATTTCCACTGTGTGATAGTCCAATGGAAATGTTCCAAGCCCATAGAAGTCGCTGCCACTTCTGGACAAGGTTAACATGAGGCCTCTTTTTTTCTTTTGCAGAGTAAAGTTTTAAGTGACATTGGTGAATGTAACTCTGTACTGTTTACCTGACAAGGACTTCTCAAAGTAATCCCTTGCTCATATGGTTATATCAGCTATTGATGAATGATGATGATTCTTGTTGCAGGGCTCACCATCTCAGGCTTGTACACTTGATCTTTATGCACTAAAATTCCTCCAGGTCCTTTCAATGGTTGAATGATATTTTACACTGTAGAGGGAAAAATAAACAAATCTCTTCCGATCTTTCTTTGAGGAACATTGTTTTTAAACATTTCTATAATTTTCTCATGCATTTGTTGAGTTCACCTGTTTGAAATAACATCATTATTCCATTTTTAAAAACATCATTACACCTAAATTCCGTCATGCCAAACTATTGCAAAAGCGAAACTCGTTTGATATTCACATGGTCAACTCTAAAAACCTAATCTTTTGAGCAGATTCGGATCTTATAATGAGGACAGAAACCTGGATAAAAATTTGACTGTTTGTAAGCTCTGTAGAATGATAATTAATTACCTGTAATACAACAAATGACAAAGTGAGGCCAGACAGTGAAATCTGTGCAGGTGATGGGCAACCTGTGAAAATTTGTACAACTATAGTACAACCTGTAAGGACACACAAGGGAAAGACAGGGAGATTAAACACTTTTTCCAGCCGCAACTCGGTGAGAACTAAAGGGAATCACCACATCTATAGTGCAGTTTTTACAACAGACCTGTACTTCTGAAATGAAATGATGATATATGATTACTATATGACTGCAATAGGATTATACTGAATGATACATGATATCTTCTTCCTCCTCCTCCAAAGATTAACATAAACACGAGATTTGCTGGTCTTTGATTGAATATGCAATTGAAGGTGTCACTTTTGTCTTATTTTATTTTTATCATGAAAAATGAATGCTTACATTAAATTAACAGTTGCACTGTATAGCAGCATATCGCACCAAATGGAATGGCAATAAATCATTCTATAACAAGAGCAATCAGAGAGTTCTGATGTCATGCCCTAATGTCTATCTGTGGTAAAACTTTGGTGAGAAACCCTCCATCCATCCATCCATCCATCCATCTTCTTCCGCCTTATTCGGAGTTGGGTCGCGGGGGCAGCAGCAGCTCAAGCAAAGCCACCCAGACCTCCCGATCCACACACACCTCCCCCAGCTCCTCTGGGGGAACCCCAAGGCGTTTCCAAGCCAGCCAAGAGACGTAGTCCCTCCAGCGTGTCCTGGGTCTTCCCCAGGGCCTCCTCCCGATGGGACGTGCCCGGAACACCTCTCCAGCGAGGCGTCCAGGGGGCATCCGGAAAAGATGCCCGAGCCACCTCAGCTGGCTCCTTTCGACGTGGAGGAGCAGCGGCTCGACTCCGAGCTCCTCCCAAGTGACCGAGCTCTTCACCCTATCTCTAAGAAAGCGCCCAGCCACCCTGCGGAGGAACTCAGAGATTCTGGATCAAGAGTTCACTTTCTAGTGGAGTCTTCCATGGCCTAATATGTATCCGTGGTGAAAATTTGGTAAGAATCAGTGAAGTAGTTTTGATGTAATCCTGCTAAAAGTAATCCTTCAAAGCCTATATAAAATGAAACTTGATCCAGAATCCGAATCTGGATCCAGATCCAGATCACCTCCAAAATTTAATGGGTTCTTCTGTGGCCTAATACAACCCAAATTCCAATGAAGTTGGGACATTGTGTAAAATTTAAATAAAAACAGAATACAATGATGTGCAAATCCTCTTCAAACTATATTCAATTGAATACACCGCAAAGACAAGATATTTAATATTTAAACTGATAATATTTGCTCATTTTGAAATGGATACCTGTAACACGTTTCAAAAAAGCTGGGACAGTGGTATGTTTACCACTGTGTTACATCACCAATGCTCAAAGAAGACCTGTTTGGAACATTCCACAGGTGAGTGTCACGATAAGGTATAAAAGGAGCATCCCCAAAAGGCTCAGCCGTTCACAAGCAAAGATGGAGTGAGGATCACCACTTTGTAAACAACTGCGTGTAAAAATAGTCCAACAGTTTAAGAACAATGTTTCTCAACGTTCAAATGCAAGGAATTTAGGGATTCCATCATCTACAGTCCATAATATTATCAGAAGATTCAGAGAATCTGGAGAACTTTCTATATGTAAGCGGCAAGGCCGAAAACCAACACTGAATGCCCGTCACCTTTAATCCCTCAGGCGGCACTGCATTAAAACCGACATCATTCTGTAAAGGATCTTACCGCGTGGGCTCAGGAAGACTTCAGAAAACCATTGTCAGTTAACACAGTTCGTCGCTACATCTACAAGTGCAAGTTAAAAACTCTACCATGCAAAGCAAAAGCCATACATCAAGAAACGTCACCGCCTTCTCTGGGCCCAAGCTCATTTGAAATGGACAGACACAAAATGGAAAAGTGTGCTGTGGTCTGATGAGTCCACATTTCAAATTCTTTTTGGAAATCATGGACGTTGTGTCCTCTGGACAAAAGAGGAAAAGGACCATCCAGATCATTACCAGTGCAAAGTTCAAAAGCCAGCATCTGTGATGGTATGGGGGGTGTGTTAGTGGACAATTTACACATCTGTGATGCCACCATCAATGCTGAAAGGTACATCCAGGATTTGGAGCAACACATGCTGCCATCCAAGCGACGTCTTTTTCAGGGACGTCCCTGCTTATTTCAGCAAGACAATGCCAAGCCACATTCTGCACGTGTTACAACAGCGTGGCTTCGTAGTAAAAGAGTGCAGGTTCTAGACTGGCCTGCTTGCTGTCCAGACCTGTCACCCACTGAAAATATGTGGTGCATTATGAAGCGCAAAATAACACAACGGAGACCCCGGACTGTTGAACAACTGGTCGTACATCAAGCAAGAATGGGAAAGAATTCCACCTACAAAGCTTCAATTAGTGTCCTCAATTACCAAACGCTTATTGAGTGTTGTTAGAAGGAAAGGTGATGTAACACAGTGGTAAACATACCACTGTCCCAGCTTTTTTGAAACATATTGCAGGCATCCATTTCAAAATGAGCAAATATTTGCACAGAAACAATAAATTTTAACAGTTTGAACATTAAATATCTTGTCTTTGTGGTGTATTCAGTTGAATATAGGATGAAGAGGATTTGCAAATTATTGTATTCTGTTTTTAATTTACATTTTACACAATGTCCCAACTTCATTGGAATTGGGGTTGTATGTATCTGTGGTGAAAAAGTCGTCAAAATCCGTGCAGTAGTTTTGACGTAATCCTGCTAACAGACAGACAGACAGACAAATAAATAAACGCTGATGATTTTATTATATCTTTGGTGGATGTAATAAAACCTCTCATCCCTGAATCATCATCATCCGTGTATCTAGAAGCTGTTGGATCATCTACTGTATGATAGGCATCTTCAAACCCGTAGGATCCAGAGATAAAACCAGTGAACGTCACTTCATCTTCTTCCATTAATTCTCAGCTGACTCTTATCCTCTACAGACATTATACACTGACTGTATTCCCATACACATTTGTAACGATGCACAAAGTATGATAACTGATGCTGTGTAAAAGTTTCAACCTCTGCAATATATTGTGTCTGTTGGTTACTCAATTCATGTATGTGCTTTCATGTCACATCGTTATATTATGAACATTTATTTATTTGGGAAATGGGTGTGAAAGTGAGACTATGATGTGGACTATTTGCTTTGTTGTGGCTTGGTGTAGTTTGTTTTCCTTCAGATTACTGCCACAAAAGCTGCGATAGGCAGCAACCTTTGACCGGGTTCATTGTGACAGTGTATGAGGCCATGATGGATGGACCATACACCTAACTGACTGTCCAAACACTCACATTCATGGACACACACTTCTCTTTGTCAACTGTGAGAATATTTTATTGACTTAAATTCATGCCATGGATGTTTCCCCATAACTGTGACACACCATATCCTGACCTTTACCCTGAAATTAACATAATCACCCAAAAACGGTTCAACACCCCCAAAATAAATCATCTGCTCATCTGTTAGAGCAAATCAAACACAAAATTATCAATGTACCATAGACATTCATTCATTCATTCATCTTCTACCGCTTAGTCCAATTAAGGGTCGCGGGGGGCTGGAGCCTATCCCAGCAGTCATAGGGCGTGAGGCGGGGTACACCCAGGACAGGATGCCAGTCTGTCACAGGGCCACAAACAGACAAACAAACACAGACACACCCACACACACACACCTACGGACAATTTAAAGAGTCCAATCCACCTAACCTGCATGTCTTTGGATGTGGGAGGAAACCGGAGCACCCGAAGGAAACCCACGCAAACACGGGGAGAACATGCAAACTCCACACAGAAAGGCCACGGGAATTGAACCCATGACCTTCTCGCTGTGAGGCAACAGTGCTAACCACTAAGCCACCGTGCTGCCCTGTACCATAGACATAAATTTACAAATAAGAATGCAAATACAATAGCTTCTCAGGGATCTCACAAAACAGCGGAGATATGGTTGAAAGATGAATGCAAGGAAATGCAAGATAATCATAAGAGTCCAAAAAATACAAATAAAAATTTGTACTGGACAAAATGAGTTTACTTTTCATACTCGCCAGATTGTATTGTCCCTGGGGGGCATTTAAACACTCAGTAATGATCCAGTGTTTCTTGACAAACAAGTTTCCCATTGTACAAAAGATGTTGTGAAAGTGTAGTGACACGGACCCACAACAGGGGGCGCAAATGAACGGCCAATAGATAAGCCAAAAAGTAACAATTTAATGTTGTGAAACGTGCACAACGAATATACAGACAACCTCAGAATATAATTACAGTCAAATCACAAAGGTGACGTGTGGGCAGGCTCGAGGATAGAAGACGTCTGTCCTGAGATGAACCGGAACCACACGATTTCCTCCGCCACCGAACCCAGAGAATACTGGAGCCGCCAAGTCCCGAATTCCCAGGTGATCACCGTCCCCG
Organism: Thalassophryne amazonica; assembly: GCF_902500255.1. Classification (NCBI taxonomy): domain Eukaryota; kingdom Metazoa; phylum Chordata; class Actinopteri; order Batrachoidiformes; family Batrachoididae; genus Thalassophryne; species Thalassophryne amazonica. Next base: position 38,708,705 of record NC_047111.1, on the reverse strand, counting down.
ACTGTCGGATCTGGTACTGCTGGCGAGAACAAAGACAGTCAAGTGTGGGTGTGTGTACACCCAGTAACAACAATGGTGGGAATGCCACCTCCACCTCTCACTCAATATGCTGATGTGTTTGCAGTGATCCCTCAGAGAAAAAGAGTGCCGTCCTGCACTCACTCAGCTTCCACAAAACAAGGAACCGGTACGCCTGCAAACACTCACAATGTACAGATTACAGATAAACACAAAAAGGCTGAGGATATTACCTACAATGAAGTACGATATCTCGGCAACGAGGTGGAGATGACGTCTGGTCTTTATGGAGTGTGATGATGAAGAATGTGTGACAGCTGTCAGGAATTAATGAGTGACAGCTGTCACTCCCGGCTGTGTCCGTGGCGGCAGCGCCCTCTCGTGCCTGAAGCCCGCACTTCAGGCAGGGCGCCCTTTGGTGGTGGGCCAGCAGTACCTCTTCTGGCGGCCCACACAACAAAAGACACATGTGGCAATAAACTCAACAAACTAAACTGCTACACTTTATGTCAGCATTTAAGATGTAAACCGTCGAACTCTAGAATATACACAGAACCCAGTTTCATGGCATTTCCACCTGACATCTTTCTGTTTTTTTTTTAGATGTTATTGGCTCTTTAAATTAGTATGGCTGTATTTATTTGATGTAAGTAATCAGTCATAACATCAGTTGTTTTGGAATATTCTTCAACAGCCTCTCAGTCTGGGTCAGAATTACTGGAACACTTGACTCTTAAATACAGCATTTAAACTATAATCATACAGAATGATTTTCAGAATATTTAATAAAGTGTCCAAAGTTACCAAACAACAACAAAATACTTCAAAATAGGGAAATTAAAAGCATAAACAAAATTGTATTTGTGACACAGTTATGTGATTTTTGCAGTGATACATGAAGGATTTTTTTCCCCTGTTCAAACCCACCCCTGCTACATTCCTGCATGTAATGTGCCAGGACGAGTACCCGGTGGAAAAGTGTCAATTCTACGTGCAGATCCACCTCTGATTTGCTGTGGCGACCCAGTGTGCAAAATAAGGGAGCAGCTGAAGGGTCTTACTTATTGTAGGTTTAAAAAAAAAATCAGGAGGAGGGTGGCAGTATTCCAGGAAAACAATCTCTGTGTCCAAATTTAAATTGAGACAAACTTCAGATATTCCATGAGATTAAAAAGACATCATCTCTAAAATTAAATAGTCAGAAATTTGCGAGGAAAAACAAAACAAAACAAAAATCTCAGAGATTCTCACAAATTTGCCACACCTTTGTGATGTTCATTAGCTTTTAAATTGGCTGTATATTAATATTGCATATTAATTATCATATTTATTATTTGCACAAGACAGGGTTTGTGTACCAGTATGCAGAGCCAGATGCAGGCAGCAGGGGGCCCGAGGCGAGATCAGCATCACTGCTGCACACAAGGATAAACCAAAAAAAAAAAATTAAATAAATAAAAAAAAAAAAAAATCAAAACACATGGGCCTGATTTTAATGAAAGTTGTGTATGTGTTAAAACATGTAATGGTGTTTGCATCAATTTGAAACCTTGGCGTTAACTTATTGCGCTCAACAGACTGCTGTTCCAGCACGGTCTGTGTGTGTTCCACCGACAGAACATTGCAGTTTGTGCTTTCTTTCTTTCTTTAAATTGCTTATGCGTGAATATGCTCAGACTAGCACATGTTCTGATTAGTTCTTGGTCGGGGGGCCACTTAGGAAGACCAGGGGCTGGGTGTGTTTCCCCATGTGGAGCTTGAGTTACAATAGGAAGGGACTCCAGGATAAAACGTCCCTTACCAAAAAAATAGTACCGATAAGTATATAAAAAGTAAACTAGAAGTATACTTGAAACATATTTGCATATACTACTTTTTGGTAAGGGGTGTGCCAAATGTGTCACCGGAGGCAGCCATAAAACAAAACAAACAAAAAAATAATTTTACTATTATGCTTTTTTCTCCCTCTTTTCTCCAAAACCTTCAACATTTTATTAAATGTTCTGGTTGTACAAACTTAGCTCATTATTTGTAACCATATTCCAGTTTATACACTTTAAAATCAGGTGTGCAAGTCATTTTGGATTTCTTCAGTGACAGTCATGTCCTGAGGAGACTAAGATGGGGAGAATTACATCATGAGGCAGCATCAGCATGAGTACAGCAATGTGACACATTTTACTGAGCACGGGACCATATTGCTTAGAAACTGCCCATGTGAAGGCCACTCCCGCGTAACTGATTAATTTTTCCAGATAAAGACACAAGCCAGGACTTGAAGCGGTTCCATGAAAGTGTCCAAAACTGTTGTCTGAGTCCTATAAGACAGAGTTTTTCTACGTATGAACTTGACTGAGGTCTCTGATGATTTTGAGTTATCCAGGTCATGGTGTCCAAGCAGAGTGAGTGTTCAGTTCTGCAAAACATCTTCACTGACCTAAAAAAGTCCAGTTGACCTGATTCAACCTGCTTGGGTGCTGACCCGAGTCAGCCACTTCAGTAACAGTAGTAATTGCCTGAATTTTTTTTTTCAAGTTTATCGTTCAGTGGGTTCTTCGTCTCCTATCAGAAGGAGATACTGCCCTCTGCTGGACACAAAGTAGAACATGTTATTTCAAAGTTTACAAAAGGGTCAAAGAAATACACAATCAATTCAAAAGATCACGTTATTATTGCTATTATTTACATTCCTGAAATTAATAATCAATAGAACAGGCGTTCTTTGATCATTCAACATGCCACTGCAGTTGAACAAAATCTATAACTAAATTTGGAAAGGAAAACTTGCTGTTTGGTTATGCAAATCTCTGTGTTTGGACAGATTAATCTGACACCGCCCCCACGGTCTGTTACAGAGGCAGTTACAATCTTTAAATCTCTTTTCCCCACTTTCTTCATCCGAGAAGAGAGGGATGGGGCCCTTGGGCAAGGTCCTTAATCCCCTAGTTGCTCCCAGTGTGTAGCGGGCGCCTTGTATGGCAGCACCCTCACATCGGGGTGAATGTGAGGCATTATTGCAAAGCACTTTGAGCATCTGATGCAGATGGAAAAGCGCTATATAAATGCAGTCCATTTACCATTTACACACACACACACACACACACACACACACACACACACACACACACACACACACACACACACACACACACACACACACACACACACACACACACACACACACACCAATATTTAGCAAACAGAAGTTCCTAATGTGAACTATTCATTCATCCATTTTCAATACCTGTTTACTCCAATGAAGGGTCACAGGGGCACTGGAGCCTATCCCAGCAGTCATAGGGTGTGAGGTGGTGTACACCTTGGACAGGACACTAGTCTGTCGCAGGGCCACATATTCACACTCACACCTACGGACAATTGAAAGTTTCCACTCCACCTAACCTGCATGTCTTTGAATGTGGGAGGAAGCCGGAGCACCTGGAGAGAACCCACACAAACATGGGGGGAAACATGCAAACTCCACACAGAAAAGGCGGGAAGCGATCCCATGACCTTCTTGCTGTGAGGCATCAGTGCTAACCAATAAACCACTGTGCCGCCCCTAATGTGAACTATAGATAAAAGCATTGATCCTTGAGTCGTTCTGTAAAAGTCGACATCTATAAAATCTCACACTCAGGTGTTGCCCTTATACATGGCTAGTATGATGGAATAAATGAGAAAATGTGAGAGAATAGATGATGAAATGTGAGAGAACAGTCAAGGTCAGATAGAAATATAAAGAGGTTGAATTGAATTCTACTATCATCTCTCATGTGCCTGCTGGCATCAAACTCCATCTCTGTATCATCTCACTATCAGACAGGATAACTGGTGAAACAACAGACAAATGTTGCTCTAAATGTTACTTCAGTTTTTCTAATCGCAGCCACAGAAGCCTATAACTCCTTCACTTATCATATGTGTCTTGATGGCTTCCGTCACAAGTCTCTGTCTTGCACAGGTCAATTTATTTATTTATTTATTTTAGAATTAGCTTTGCTAGACAATGAATAGTTAAGTGACAGCCCTATGCTTTTTTTTAAAATTATAAATAATTTGTACATGAACTCCAAGACATATTCTATGACTTGAAAATGCAGGAATCCCCTGACTCATCTTAAGAAAACTGGCTATAAAAGTGATTATTTAGAATCTCATATTTTTATTTGTTACATCATTCATTTTCTTTACTCACTTAAGGGTCATGGGGCATGGGAGACTGTCCCAGAGATCATGAGCATTCAGCTTAGGCTTGCACCCTTGACCTTCACACACCAAAATTCCTCCAGATTCCTTGAATTTTTAAATGCTGCACAAATAATCAATGTTTACGAGTGCAGTGGTAAGAATATTTGTACAAAGTGAAAGATGCAACATACTGTACCATTCAATGAGGCATCAGCCAAGTTGAATGGTACATTCCATATTTCAATGAATGAAAAATATTCTTTCCATTGCAAAACATGAAAAACATTCATTATTTGTTTTATATGACACCCAAAGAGATCTTTGTCATTTTATTTAGTTTATTGTTATTTTACTTAAAATTACAGAGCTGTTTCTTCTCGCAGAAGGACTCAAAGGGCAGTGAGGCCCAGCAGTTCACACCTGCTGGCAAGCAACTGTTAACAGATCGGTGAGCAGATCAAGAACATGAGGAGCTTCGTGTGTGTGTGTGTGTGTGTGTGTGGCAACACACATCTGCTTTTATAAATCCAGTGAAAAATCGTGACGAGGACTTGTCCGATTCTTGACCAGCTGCTAAAGATCTCCTCATGAACACTGTGCCTGTAGTGGTGCATGGTGGTGTGGAACAGAAGGTTGTGGGACACACAATGCAGACTCGCAGGCAGAGGAGTTGAGGTAATAAAAAGACTATATCAAAAAACAAGCAAAGATACGGTACATGGTTTGCCAGTCAGTGGGGCAGAGGTAACAGGTAATCGTGAGGCAGAATCGTCATACAAAAAAACAAGCAAGGGTCAGGTTCACGGTGTGGCGGAGATCAGAAAAACAAGCAAGGTCAAAACGAGGCAATCAAGACTGTGACTAAAGGGGCGAGGATGTGAAAGGACTTCAACAAACTGACAGGGGACAGAGAGACAGCGAGGGCTTAAGTACAGAGGGAGTAATCAGGGTGTGATGAGACGCAGGTGTGGGGAATGTTCTTGAAGGAGGTGTGACCGAAAGACACAGAGTATGGTGCAAGACAGTGTGGTGAGACAAAAGCAAAGCAGACTGAAGGAAGAGAAATAAGAGACAGAAAACCCAACGGTGACTAACACACTAAACTTGAACAGAACTCACAACGTGGCTAAAGTATAAAGGGAAATACAACCAATGACTGCAGTGAAAGACAGAATGAAAAACAATAAGAAAATAAAAGCAAAGACTAAACTAGAACTCACAAGTGGCTAAAATACAATGAACAGATAATACAACATCTGATAGAAAACAAAACAAACAAGTGATTCAACTAATAATGAAAACAAACGCAGGCTGGACAAAAACTAGAACGGAACTGATGATGACCAAATTATAAAAGGTAACACAATAATCATGACAAAATGGCACAACAGACTACAGACTAACTAGAAAATGAATAATGAACAGAAAACAAAACCAGAGACTATGGAATACAGATAACGCAAAGAATGACTACACAACAGAAAGTAAATGATAAACAGATAATGCAGTCAATACTAAAGGGACATAACCACCGAAGATAAATGATAAACAGAAACAGGACCAGGCGACCAAACCATAACCAGGACCCTGAATGGGCCAAATCCTGACAGTGCCTGTTGGATTTGTCAATGTTATCAATTTTTACGAGAAGCTAATGGAGCCACACAATAGTGCAAAACAGATGGGTGGAAAATGCACAGCAACTCATAGTGCAGCGGATAACTAAAAAAAAAACTTCAAATGGTGATGCAAGCACCTAATTTGGCACACATACTCCTTAGACATTACTCTTTTAAAAATGCCAGGTACCCACGTGAACTTTCAATAGGTGGCCAAGAAGGGGTCAATTGAAGTATTACACAGGGGTCAAAATTTAAAAATGCTCCAATCATATTGAAAGGTATTCCATATTATTTGTCTGATCATAAAGATTCCAAAAAGGTACAGTTTGGACTATCTGTGAATGAATGGTCTGGAGTTATGGGGTAAAAACAGCAAGAACAGTGACAAAGGTCAATTTCAGTTTGTACAGGGGTCAAAAGTTAAAGTTGCTCCAATTTTGGTAAAAAGTGCTGTAAATTACTGGTTGAGCTAATAGGATTAATAAATGGAATAGTTTTGACTGTGTTGCGTGCTTGGTTTGCAAAGTAAAGGTTAAACAATATCAGCATCCATTGGATTCTATGACGTGACATATGCTACCCTGTAACGTGATAACTAAGCATGATACATGACGCAAACTATTCCTTTTTAAAACCGTATTCACCCAACTAATAATTTGCATCACTTTTTACCAAAATTGGAGCAACGTTAACTTTTGACCCCTGTACAAATTGAAATTGACCTTTGTCACTGTTCTTACTGTTTTTACCCCATAACTCCGGAACATTCATTCACAGATAGTCCAAACTATACCTCTCTCAGCCGCCGTCATCAGCCTGTTTCAAGCTGAAAACCTCCACATTTCAGGCTCTATTGATCCAGGACGTCGTGAGAGAACAGAGAAGTTTCAGAAGAAGTCGGTTTCAGCATTTTATCCGGATATTCCACTGTTAAAGGAGATTTTTTTAATGAAAGACGTGCGGACGGATCCGCGCGTCGGGACGCAGCCGACGCGGTGCGGCGGCACAGGAAAAACACCTCCGTGTTGATAACCATTTGTAAAATCCAGGCGGCTTTTGATGGCTTGCAGTGGAGTGAGTATATGAGTATATGAGTATATGTTCCAACTTGTCCTTAAGGCTTTCAACAGAGGTGTTTTTCCTGTGGCGGAGCGTCGCGGCGGCTGCGTCGCGGTGGCTGCGTCCCCACGCGCGGACCCGTCCGCACGTCTTTCATTAAAAAAATCTCCTTTAACAGTGGAATATCCGGATAAAATGCTGAAACCGACTTCTTCTGAAACTTCTCTGTTCTCTCACGACGTCCTGGATCAATAGAGCCTGAAATGTGGAGGTTTTCAGCTTGAACAGGCTGACGACGGCGGCTGAGAGCGCTGAGCGACGTCTCGCACCGTGGGAAGTCCTTAAAGCGACAGAATCACCTCAAAATCTCTCATCAGCCGTTAAAATTTTCACTGAAAACCAGCTTAATTTTTCGAACCGTGTCCACTTCGATGTGTCTCACAGGTTTAGAAAAAATTTAGATCAAACAACGCGCCAGTCTCTCAGCAACTTCTCAGACAAAGGAATTCCGACGAGGGGCTGGACGACTCCTCCCACAAGGAGTGCTCACAGGCGAATGACGTCACCGACAGGCGTGGAAAAACTCACGCATGCGCACGAGGGTTCAAGCATGTCTGATGTAAAAACATATGAATGAAATCCATATAGTTTTTGAAAAAAATAAAAAGGACCGTTACTTTATTGACAGCCCTCGTATAATACATATTATGCACCGTAGATGTCAAAGTATACAGATCCCTTCCAATCTTAGTTTGAGCAGCATTGTTTTAAAATATTTCAGTCATTTTCTCACACAGTTGGTGACAAATGGGAGATCCTCTGCCCATCTTTGCTCCTCAAAATCTCAGCCTTTCATGGATACTGCAATATTTTTTAGTCCAAAAATACTGTCACACTTTCCAAATGATGTAGACTGATAAATTATGGCATGGAACTTATTTTTAAACATGGGTATTTCTGTCTCTCTGTCTGTCTCTCTCTTTTTACTCCTCTATGGCAATGCAATTTTATGACAGTTGTCATCCGCTGATATGCAGGATCTATAATTCCCACAAACATTTGTTGGCTGGTGTTCAGATAAGTGTGACCCAGCACAGATCTCTGATATGTAGTACGATACGCCACATGTTGGACCAACATTCCCACCATGTGGTGATTTGATGCTTGTCATAACGCTATATTAAAATCCTCACGTTGGTTCCTGGATGAGTTAGAATACTGATCAGACCTCTTCGATCAGTTGCCATTGGTATCGTTGCCCATTATTAGGCAGAGGCATGCACTTTCTGAGTGCTGCTGTAGTTGGTTTTAGAGTAACTGTGTGAACAAACCTATGGAGATACATGATGATACGATGTGATACGATTCACCCCTGTTCCCCATTTGATGCGATTTGATATGTATTTGATGGTGATTCAATTCCTCACAATGTGATATGATGCGATTTGGTGCAATACGATTAATGATAATCAGTTTATGCACAGGCTGGTGCTCACGCCAGAGAACATAGCGTAAAACTCTGGTGTGGAACAGACAGGATGATTCTTGTTTCTTGCCCACAACAAGACAAGAGTCCCAGTTCGTGACTTTAATCAGCACAAACATGAGTCACGATTGACATCTTTAAATGGCTTTGAGAGGAGTTAATGAAGAAATTGAAAAGCAGCGAAGCAGAGAACCAGTGAGTCGCAGCGCTGCTTTGTTGCTTCAAGCTTCAAGCAGACCCACTGCAGTTTGCAGTCAACGTAGAGAAATGATCATTTTCCAGATAAACACCCTCACAAACAACGGCCGCTGTGGTGTCCTCATTTTTGTTGTGATAGAAATGTACTTTCTGGCTTCGGTCTGTGGTGCATTCAATGTGCATTGGAAAAAAATCGATGCAAGGCAACGAGTGATCCATCGTGATTTCACTCATTATTTGAATTGATGCACACTGATGGAATCGATGCACTGACATTGCGCACATTTGTATCTAGATACCGATTCGTATTGATTAATCTCCACATGCCGAGTGGACACACATCAGAGTGTGACAGAAGTAGGGTGTCTGTGTGTGCGCACTCACATGGTTTTATTGTGTATTGCTGCCAGATTGCACTAACACCCCCCCCCATGTGCCGCTCTTGCCCCGCCTTCCCCACCTCCCTCACCCAAGAGCGCTCCTACTGACGTTGTATTACAATGTCTGCGTTGGTCTGTTGATTCTATTGTGTCATTGTGCGAGGGCGGAGGATAATGCATATGAATGAGGGTTCCCAGGTCGAGGTGATTCGGTGTCAGATTTCTTCCTGCAACAAGGTTCTATGGTAAACAGGTGTGAGACGACCAACAATGATCTGTGTGTGTGTGTGTGGAGGGATCAGTGATAATCAGAGCCACTAATGACCCCTCCAGAGAGACCGCTGATAATCCCTGCACCTCTGGGACTTGTGCATCACCACCATGCTTCAACACTTGCAGGCAGCTCACACTGCGGCGCATTTGGTCCGGGGCTGGTGAGGCCAAACACACCAGAGTGTGTCTGCAGGTTAGAGAGGTGTGAGATGGAAAATTAATTTGCCTGCACACATTCACACATTGTGTGTTAAGACAAATGCATATGTTTATTTGGAAAAGCTTAAATGAAATTTGATCTCATGTATTTTCTTTTATATTTGATATTTGATGACCTTCTCTTTGCCACAATTCTGTGTCTGTGCGTGTAAGCAGTGTCTTGCTATTAGCACCTTCTTTTTTATTTGCAAGTGCATAATTCTTTGCTTGTGTGTACATGCAAAGTAGACACACATCATGAACCCACCTATGTAAGGCGTATCAGAATATGGCACCATTTAAATAGCAACAAATCTTTTTCCTTGACCTTAGACCAGGATTTTGTTGTTCCATGATGCAACTACTTTTGATGCCTCATGAAAGCGACACATCAACGCTGCACCGAACCACACCTCATTTGTGCACAGATGAATGCAAGTACACTTGCTGTTTTTACAAAGTGGGTGCTTGGTGTGAAAATAACAACTGCAGTGGTTGGAAACTAGCGATGGCATTTGCACTACGACTACGATGCAGAATGCATAGGACTTTGGTGTTTATTAGCAAAAATGGAGTTTGAGAACCCTAATTTTTTTGTAAAATGGTTTATCATACATATGACTTACCACAAAAGAAAAGGGGCAGGAATTCCCATCACCATATAAGCAAAAACGTGAAGGGAAGCAAAATTGCACTCGGCAACAGCATAATGTCATCTGCATCCTCACCAGTAGGTGACACTAAATTATACACACTGTAGCTTTAAACTCCCAGGTAGCTCGAGGGATACAGAAAACAAATCAATCAGTCTGTCTGTTGAGTGTCTGTTCCAAGTGAAGGTGACTGATAGCTGGAGATGAAAACTAAACCTTTCATCTTAAAATATGGGTTTTAGTGCCGTTTTGACAACATATATGGTCAAACTTGTGTCCATACGTGGAAGTATTACATATGTGTTTCTCCAACACAACAGCAAACATAAGGAGGACGTGTGATGAAAGAGCTCGACTGGTTGAATCCAGATCAGCGCTTTGATCTCCGCATTGCTTTGCCTCTTCAGTCCACCTCTGTGTCGGCAGATGTAAGGGAAGAATTTGATTTTTAACACATCAGTGTTTGGACACAGTCTCTAATCCACATCAGGAAGGTGATTCTGACAACACGCATGCGTTAGATTTGTACTTTTTCTACCCTGTGGGGGTACAGCCAAAATAATAAAAGAAGCCAACCAACCCAGTTGTGTTTCTAACAAACCAGGAGTAAGAGGTGCTGCAGCGCTCGAGCTCACCTCTGGCAGGCTGCTGCCGAAGAAGCGTTTCATCCTCTGGCAGCGCTGACATGATGAACCATAACACCACCTCAGGCTACCATCAGCTTCAATGTGGATCACCTGCCAGCAGAGAGCAGAGGTGGGCCGCTCGCACTCAGCCATACACAGGCACACAGCCACCACCAGGTGGCGGCGGAGGGCAGGCCTGCAGATCCAGGCTGCCTGAGCTTGGCAGAGAGCCATATTTCTATGAGGGACAAGTTATTCTGAGCTTAATTTGCACCTGATGTTCACTTAATGAAGACAGAGCCAGACGGAAGGGCCCTCGGAGAGCGTTGGAGGCAAATCTCCTGACGGGATGTCGAAATGATACCGCCGCTCGTAATTAAGTCACAAGCATTTACACAGAAACATGCCTGGCAAAGAGCACACGTGCATGCGTGGAGAAACAGACACGAACAACGCTAATGAGCTCAACAAGCTGCTCTAATCAAAACACCATCAAGCAAATTAACAGGAGAATCTGTCACTTGTAAACACCCAGAGGATTTTTTTTTTGACTCAGCAAGAGGTTTTAATTGTCTGAAATAATCACAGCATTCCCCCATTTAGAAGTCAGCTTCATGCGTGCGGTGGTTTAGAGCAGTGATTCTCAACCGGGGTGCCGCGGCACCCTAGGGTGCCGTGATCGATCGTCAGGGGTGCCGTGGGTATTTTTCATATTCGCGATTATTTTTCATATTCGCGATTACCGTGAATTATTTATTTTATCCACAAAGCATAAAACGACTCAGAATCTGACGTCATTGTGCTGCAGCCTCGCTCTCGTCTTAAGGCGGGACAATAACAAGGAGGCTGACGGCCGATTAAAACAGTGCCGTCTCCTTCAAAAGCCGTCTAAAATGCGGAGCTGTCGGTGTGTGTGTCTGTGCCTGAGTGTGCACGCGCGGAGTTAACAGGCTGCAGACTGCGAGGGAGGGGGTGGGTCAGGGAGGGGAGGGGGTGGGTGAGGGAGATTCCTGAATGCAGGCGCGACTCGTTCAGTGCGCAGCGAGCGCGGAGCAGAGAGAGGATTTTAATCCGAGTGAACGTTAACAAAACGGAAACATGAAGCTGCCTTTACTTCTCTCTGAACTTTCTCTAAAGGTGTGATTCTGCCGTTACCGTCCTGTTCACACCATGTGCGCGTCGTATGCTGAATTTATGAGATCATGAGATGAAATAAACGGTCAAATATCTTTAAAAACATATTTAAAAAATGAGAATATATGAATGAACTGAGCCACAAAAAAAAAAAAAAAACAATGTTCAGACGCAGAGATCACAAAAAGCAGGTGAGAACTCTGAACTTTAACAGCTGTTATTTTCCAAAGGTATTTATTTGTTCAGTCTTGAGCTTAATGTAGTGTTTAAGCACAAAACGTGACTGATGAGGAGAAACAATTTCAGAAATGCAACAGAAACAACCACAAATCAGAAAAAGTTGGGACTGTATGTAAAATGAAGATAAAAATAAAAATGTTGCACTATTCCCAGTTTCTCCACTCACAGAAGCCAAACGTTCTTCCAGAGTTGTGTAATTATACTACAATAGTAGAATATAAAGAAGGGGAAAAAAATCGCAATCGCAATTATTTGTCTGACACTTAATCGTCTCCAGAAATTTCTAATCGTGACAGCCCTACTTGAGATCAGAGCGCAAAATGCTTGAGGATTTTCGAAATGCGATGTTTTCTGTATCGATTTTCTATTGTGATAATTGGGTTTTGCGCAAAACCAGAGGTAATAGCATTATAATATTATTTTAGTTGATGGTGTGCCACAGGATTTTGTAAATATAAAAAGGGTGCCGCGACTCAAAAAAGGTTGAAAAACACTGGTTTAGAGGGTGACATACATACATACATACAACACACCCTGGGTGTTTGGGACCCTGTGAAATAAATGAAGGGTTCAGATGGAAAACCCCATAAATACATTAAACTAAAGGAGAAAACTACAGTTTAAAATGTGGATTTAAACTGTAAACACAATAGAAAATCTCCATAAAGTTATACATGAAAATAGAATGTTCAAATTCGTTAGTATTTTGCACTCTGCTAAGCAGCCAAGTGCATGCTGGCCTCAACTAAAAAATTGTGGTTTTGGAGATACTGGGTTTTGTATCTGAATCCTGCAAATTGAAATCTCATATGTACAATACAGTAATTACTGTCAACATTTGAGGTTTCTGGCTCTAATCGTGACTATCCCTGAACTCATCTGGCTCAGTTTTAGCACAGTAGCCCTCTATAGTCTGGGTCAGTGAAGACAGGACTCTGGCTATCAATATGCAGACGAGTGTTCAATTCCCAGTTTGTGTCCTTGGACAAGACTTTTTATCTGCCTTGTCTCAATCCATGAATCCATAAATGGGTTCTGGCATTGGCTGGAGAAGTAGGTTGTGTTGGACTGATGTCCTCTTCACAGTATGGAATCTAGGGATAAGTACCAACAGGCCTTGGTTCTTGTAGACTGCTTATATCTTCATCTCAGGTCATACCAGGCACTTGAAGGACTTTCAGACTATGAGAAACAAAATTCCCTGGTCTGATGAGACAAAGATTGAACTTTTTGGTGTGAATGTCAGTGTCATGTTGGAAACCAGGCACCATCCCTACAGTGAAGCATGGTGGTGGCAGCATCATGCTGCGGGGAAGTTTTTCAGTGGCAGGAACTGGGAGACTAGTCAGAATTGAGGGAAGGACGAATGCAGCAATGTACAGAGACATCCTGGATGAAAACCTGCTCCGGACCGCCCTTGACCTCAGACTGGGGCAGCGGTTCATCTTTCAGCAGGACAATGCCCCAACGCACACAGCCAAGATATCAAAGCAGTGGCTTCAGGACAACTCTGTGAATGTCTTTGAGTGGCCCAGCCAGAGCCCAGACCTAAATCTGATTGAACATCTCTGGAGAGATCTGAAAATGGCTGTGCACCGATGCTCCCCATCCAACCTGATGGAGCTTGAGACATGCTGCAAAGAGGAATGGGCAAAACTGTCCAAAGATAGGTGCACCAAGCTGTGAATACTTTCCGGATGCACCGTATCTGTTATGTGCAGATGCGAGTTGAGGAGCGGACCAGCGTCTGACTGAACCCAGCGCTAAAATAACCAGAAAGCGGTTCCAAAAAACAAAACAAATTTATTTCCCCTCTGTGCAATAATTGTGTACAACATAAATGTGCGGTTTGTCTGGCGAGGTGAAGGATGGCGCGCTCTCCAGCGCCCAAATGGATCGAAGCCCGACGCTTCTGGACCCAGACTCACCGCCGAACACCCCCCAGGTGGATACGACAAACTGACTCTGTGAAGGATGGAAAAGGTGAGGTAAGTCAACAGCTACAACAAATATCCTTCAAAGGCACACACTATCAGCAACACATTCAGGTCTGAATTTAAGCTTTATGTAAATGAGCAGCTTCTCACAACAGGTGGAGGATCATCATTCCATACGCCACGGCAGTGAGAAGCGAGCTGCACAATTCTCATCAATGTTCAAATATACTGCGTAACAAAATACCAAATTACTGTTAACACTTATTCAGACAATCATCACCTCTGATGTGTGCTGACAGCATGTGTCCCTCACCCATCCTCCTTCACAGGCACGATGTGTCAAACCCAGGCGCGGTCCTCAGCGTCTCACAAAAGAACGTCACAAGGTCGAGTTCCCGGCAATTCTGCTCGAATCACTCATGACTTAAATGCAGAACGCCATCTCATTATCTGCTTCAGCTGAAAGTCTTTAAGTTTGCACGTGAGCATCATCCACAGGTGCTGCAAGTCATTAGGCCTGCACATGAACATCCTCCACAAGTGCAGCCAATAATGCTGATGAGGGTGAAGGACTCTTCTGCCAGCACCTTCTCCACAGACAAAAACCCAGTTTGCATACCACCTGGAGAGCAAAGAAAAGAAAACAACACCAAAATGTCCAGCCAAACCCCCCAACACACAACAGTACCCCCCCATCAACGGGAAGCCTCCCAGCGACTGAACAGACCAGGCCCGAGAACAGCACCTCCCTCCGGGGTCCACGTCAGGAAGCAGACGGCATAACGCTCCCAAGGTCCACCGCAGACAGCAGGACAGGGCACCGCGGCTGGAAGGCTGGCTGGCATCAACAAAAAACCCCAAAGAGTCCCATATACAACCCAACATACAAGAAAAAAACACAAAACCCACCCAAACCCTCCTCAGGGGACCGTCCCATCCAACCCCGGGAAGAAAAGAAAAACACCCAAATCCAACAACCCAACACAGCCCCAACAACACAATACAAACATAAATTCACAAAGAAAAATAACAACCCCCCCCAGAACGACTTGCAGAGCCCAACACCCCCCAGAAGACCTTTACCGCCAGTTCCAGGAGAAACAGCCAAAGCCGGAATCCCACAGAGGTCCCCAGGTACACATGGAGCAACAGCGCCCCCCAGAGGACCGTACCATTAACCCCAGGAGGTACCCTCCCCACAACCCAGGAACCCCAGACCCGGCCACACTTGGCTAGTCGGCCCCACAAGCCAATTCCCCCCCAGAGGACCGTCCCATCAACCCTGGAGGTGGAACCTGGAAGGAAACATAAGAAACACAAAAATCCAACCCCCGGCGGACTTCATTAAACCACCCCGGGGGCAAATAAAACAACCGGCAAACCCTGTTACCCCCCCCCCCCCAGCACACCGAAAGACCCCAGATCACTCCCAGAGCCTATCGTCAGCTCAATTTTGGCGAACGGCACAAAACTACCAAGCTGGGGAAGGAAACAGGAAAAACTAACCCAGTCCCATCCCCTAAGCGCAGCAGAAAACCGGAAATACGTCCGGTGCCCCAAACCGACCATACCACCAGCCCATCGGGAGGGGTGGAACTACCGAAATGGCGAACGGCACAGATCGGCCCACCACTCCGACTGAGGTACGTTCCCACTGCACCACACCCCGGTAACACCAATGACGAACGGTCAAAGGCCCACCGGGGCTGGAGTGGAACCGGGCATCAACCAAACCCAAAAAAACGCCCCTGACAACCCCCCCCCCCCTAGGTGCAGAGGTTTTCTGAGATACGCTCAGCGTAACCAACCTGCACCACCCCACAACCCAAAAGACAAACGGTCTTGGAGCATGTGAGGTTGGGGTTAGGGAAGCAGGGAAATAAAAACAACAAAACAAAACGACCCAATCCTCAAACAGAAATTACCTAAGTCCAAAAAATGAAAACCTATGACTACCTGAGTCCAGCCGAGCTCCGAACTGCCAGTCATTCACTCCACCAGAACCGCCTCTAAATCCCCAAACAATTTATAACCCCTTACATAAAAACAAAAACAGCCCAAATAACTAAACAACCAAAGGTCTGCCCTTTTTTTTTTGTTTGTTTTTTTCTGTCCATTATTATGCCTGTCTAAGAACACCTGGAGATACGTCATTGTTATCTTTCTTGACGCTTATATGACCGGGGCAATATGGCGGCTTCAGCTTGTCCGAGCTGCATGGGCTCATCCGCAAGAGGAGCCAGAGGTCCCGTTGGAGGAGTCTCAGTGGGGCGAAGAAGAGGCAGCCCTGATCTGTGTCGGGGAAAACCCCGAGATGAAAAGACCCGCTCTGATGTCCGCCCTCTCTCGCGTCCACGCTCCTTTATCCGATCATCTAGACGAATAGCCAAAGATATCAGCTCATCTAAATCTTTTGGTTCGTCACGGACTGCTAGCTCGTTTTTTAATGAATCGTTCAAGCCATCCACAAACACTCCTCTCAAAGCTGCGGCATTCCAACCGGACTGAGCAGAAAAAATTCGGAAATCCACGGAATAATCCGCCGCACTCCGCCTCCCCTTGGGTGACGGAGTTATCTGCACCGGTATCGATAGTGCCGCAGCTGGAGCAGCAGGAAGCAGAACGGCTTGCGCTGCAAGCTCCATAATGCGAGCATCTGTTTGTTTAATTTGATTTGCGAGAGGCTGTAATTGCTCCCATATCTTCTCCAAGTATTCTTGAACTTTTTCAGCAAAAGGAACCGCTTCTGCCGCTGGGTCCATTTTGGAATGGCCGGGAACTACTGTTATGTGCAGACGCGAGTTGAGGAGCGGACCAGCGTCTGACTGAACCCAGCGCTAAAATAACCAGAAAACGGTTCCAAAAACAAAACAAATTTATTTCCCTTCTGTGCAATAATTGTGTACAACATAAATGTGCGGTTTGTCTGGCGAGGTGAAGGACAGCGCGCTCTCCAGCGCCCAAATGGATCGAAGCCCGACGCTTCTGGACCCAGACTCACCGCCGAACACCCCCCAGGTGGATACGACAAACTGACTCTGTGAAGGATGGAAAAGGTGAGGTAAGTCAACAGCTACAACAAATATCCTTCAAAGGCACACACTATCAGCAACACATTCAGGTCTGAATTTAAGCTTTATGTAAATGAGCAGCTTCTCACAACAGGTGGGGGATCATCATTCCGTACGCCACGGCAGTGAGAAGCGAGCTGCACAATTCTCATCAATGTTCAAATATACTGCGTAACAAAATACCAAATTACTATTAACACTTATTCAGACAATCATCACCTCTGATGTGTGCTGACAGCATGTGTCCCTCACCCGTCCTCGTTCACAGGCACGATGTGTCAAACCCAGGCGCGGTCCTCAGCGTCTCACAATCGAACGTCACAAGGTCGAGTTCCCGGCAATTCTGCTTGAATCACTCATGGCTTAAATGCAGAACGCCATCTCATTATCTGCTTCAGCTGAAAGTCTTTAAGTTTGCACGTGAGCATCATCCACAGGTGCAGCCAATAATGCTGATGAGGGTGAAGGACTCTTCTGCCAGCACCTTCTCCACAGACAAAAACCCAGTTTGCATACCACCTGGAGAGCAAAGAAAAGAAAACAACACCAAAATGTCCAGCCAAACCCCCCAACACACAACAGTATCTCAGTATTCCAGTTGTCATTACGATTATAAGATCCCGCTTTGCCTTTGTTTGACACTTTAAATTTGGAACATTGTAGTTACCTTAATTAATAATCCTTAATTTATTACCTTAAATAATACATTAATTAAGGTAATAATAATTACCTTAATTCATTTAATTTTGATATCCTTGCAGAAACATTAACATTACTTCAAAAAAGTTTCCAAATTGGAGGTACTGAGTTACATAACCCCCGTTTGACACAACCTCAGGTGCCTTGACACTTGCAGAAATCTGATCCCCACAATGACACGCAATCTAGCGTGCCAGTGAGTAAACTCATTGTAAATTGTTGTAAACTGTGCGTGAGCTGTATGTGGCTGCACGCCAGGGAGCAAAGAAAATTTTGAAATTTTCACGCACGCATTCATTTTGTGAACGAGACATGAACATTGCGCAACCTATTCAAGAACAGTGTGTGTCACCAGGAGTCAATGCGTCCATTGTCGCAGCGCATCCGAACGATTATGACGAGATGTTACATCTATAATGAAATTAACTTTACAGATACATTTTCAAACTCATAACAAGGAATGAAAATGCAACTGTTTTATCAATACATTACAATATATATTTTAAATAATTACCTTTGAGACAGTCCCAAATGCGTTCTCCACTACACAATGCGCACGAGCCAAGCTGTAGCTATATTTACTCTGATTCTGGGAGCGATGAGAGATGGTTTCATCAGCCAAGCTCTGAGAGCAAATTTGTCATCGGCTATGAAATTATTATTTTATATAACGCGGCATCCAGTGGGACAAAGCGGGTCATAGTGGCACGACGGATTGCGCAGCAGTGTGGGGATCACATTTGTGCAAGTGTCAAGGTACCTTTAGACGCTTTGGGCTAAAGAAAACAATAATGCAACAACATACTTTTTTCTGATTTGATACCCACATTCAAATGTGAACCAATGGAAACATGACAATATTATGGGGGTGGGGCTCCAGAATCATAACTTTGTCCTGTTTGGTGCATCTCTTTAAAACATACACTCTGTTGTTGGCCACTGCATTATGAATTTTCATCACTGTTTGACCACAACCCAAAATGTTATTTGGTGCAAATAAATGAACTCTTTTCCTGTTGAACGGTCCTAATTTGACTGTTTTGTGAAACACATACAATCCTTGACAAAATTATTGGCATCCCTAAATGTCAAGAATACAATTCACAATATCTCCAAAAAATAAATGCTGAAGAACCAGTTTTGTATAAGCATACTATTTCATAAATGTCTAAATTTATTGAACAACCACACCAAAAAAAAAAAAAAAAAAAAAAAGACTTTCTATGTAGCTAAATAGAAAATTGAAACATAAAATATATACTGGATACCGTTATTGGCACCTGTTTGATTCATTTAACTTCAAACTAAATCCAAAACAAATGCGACTCCCTCGTGATTGTCATTTTTCATGTGACCTGAATTAACTAACGAAGGATGGTTTTGCTGCCCCAAAAGGTGCTCATTATGTCCAGTGTTTGAATGCTCTGGTGAAGCTAATAGAGGTGTACGAGTTCATCAGACATGTTCTCATCAAAAACTGTAAAAGGCTACAAAGCAGTCCCCAGTGGTCTGGAAATCCCTGTTCCAGTGGATTGTAATATTATCAAAAATGTAATTGTCAAAAAAACAAACAAACAAACAAAAAAACTGTGAAAATGCTTGCAGGATGTAAAATAAAGAAGAAAGTCATTGAGAAAAGTTTTCAAAGGTTTCAAAGGAAAAAAGCCAAACAAGACATAGAAAAAACTCCAGGCTGACCTGGAGCAATCTTGAATTCTGGTTTCAAAATGTAGTGTGGACTGCACACCAAACCACATAGGGCTCCATGGGTGAAGGCCAAGGACAAAAGGAACAACAACAACAAAAAAAAATAAGACTAATGTAGCTGGAATAATTTTCCAATAATAATGCGATCCATCAGTTTGTTTATAGGCCATGAAATGAAGCCCCGGGGCAGCACAGTGGCTTAGTGGTTAGTACTGTTGCCTCACAGGAAGAAGGTCATGGGATTGATTCCCACCTGTGGTCTTTGTGTGTGGAGTTTCCATGTTCTCCCCGTGTTTGCGTGGGTTCCCTCTAGGTGCTCCGGCTTCCTTCTACATCCAAAAACATGCAGGTTAGGTGAATTAGAAACTTTAAATTGTTTGTAGGTGTGCGTGTGAGTGTGAATGTGTTTGTTTGTCTATATGTGGCTCTGCGACAGACTGCCGTCCTGTCCAGGGTGTACCCTGCCTCACGCTCTATGAATGCTGGGATAGGCTGTCATGGGAACTCTAATCCTAGTAGTCATGGTGACAGATTGGTAAATCCCACTAAATATAGCCATTTTGTTCTTTTTAAAAAAATCCAATATTGATGTGGCATCATCTGTTATAACATTTAACAAGCTTTCCTTTGCGTGCTCTGTCCACACGTACTGTATCACGAATTTTAGAATGCCATGTGTCTCTTATTGTATATCATGTGACTTATCAATTCAAGTCGGGGGGCATGTGTTAGTGCTGTGCTTTACTCAACAATTAGGCACCTGTGTGCTGGATCATGCACAGAACAACAGGCCATGTGGCCAAAATGTCAACGCTGGTGCTCCCTCACAATGCAAGTAATATGCCTCATCTTAGACCAGGGTGGGCAATCATGTGTCATGAAGGGCCGAAACACTGCAGGTTTTCTGTGCTACCAATCACCTCAGCAGGTGATTTTGTTAATGATCAGGTGTTTCAGCAGGTAATTTCATTGATGGTAAACATGTTCAGGGGAAAAGCTCATCAGCAACCCACCTGCTGAGGTGATTGGTTGCAAGGAAAACCTGCAGTGTCTCAGCCCTCGTTGCCCACCCCTGTCTTAGATCCTCTTAGTAATTGCTTGTTTGATACAAAGTAATTCCAGCGGTACCAAGGATCCTTCAAAGCACCAAAAACATCCAGGTCACTGGTTAGCATCCAAGTCTCACAACTATACAGCAAGACAGGGGGCACCAGGATCCTAAAGACTTGGACCTTCATTCACCTGCAAAGATATTGGCAAGCACCTGTGTCCAGTAGCCTCATGACTCCATAAGCTCTTCCCAGGGGCCTCTCAAGCTCAAACGTCAAGGACGCAGAGACATGTACAGTGGCTTGTAAAAGTATTCAGCCCCTTGGTATTTCACATATTTTAATGTGTTTATGTCATTTCAAATACAAAAAGTAAATCTGGCTTCTCACTATATAAATTTCTAAAATTATCTTCCTTAGACTCAAAGTGAAAGCAAATCTCTACAACTTGATATAAATTAATTAAAAATATAAAAGCCAAGACGATGGGTTGCATAAGTAATCAGCCCCTTCAGTATAATACCTGTAAATAATCAGTTTAATTGCCAGTTTTCTTCAGACAAGTCAGGGGATGGATACATGAACATTTCCAAGTCACTGAATATGTCTTGAACTTTATTTACACCAGTTATGAAGAAACACAAACAGTATGGCACTCTATGGTAAATCTGTGTGGGGTAGACGGTTCTCAAAAAGTCAGTGACTGTGCAAGAAGGAGAAGAGTGAGGAAAGCCACCAAGACACCCAGACAACCCAGAAAAAGTTACAGGCTTCTGTGTCTGTGATTGGAGAAATTGTGCATTATGCATGTTTTACATTTTGTATCCCCAGTTATACAGCTTCAAGATGAAGTGATATAGAGGAGGGTTTTACTAAAAAGAAGACCTGAAAGTTCAGCTACAATTTGCCAGAAGGTACATCTGAGATGCAAGCCTAGACTTAATGTTCTGGTGAAATAAAACAACTTACAGCAAAGGGTTCCTCAGAGTCATGAGGAAATAATATTAAACTGTGATCACTGAGAGGATGTGAGAAGAACACAAAAGGCACAGAGGAAAAAGGTCAGATGTGCGGAGAAAAGCAAAAAAGAATGCATCGAACAAGTAAATAAGAGAAACACCTGTACATTGCTCCGTGTGCTGAGGGATTAACAACAGTGAGAAACTACTGGAGTAATTTGTGTGTGTGTATGTGTGTGGGGGGGGCATGATCAGGAACAGGAGTGGGAGAACATAAAGACACAGGTGAAACAATGACATGGGAGACAATGCAGGAGCAATGAGAGGATATTAAAACAAGTAAAATCCACAGAAAAAACCGCAAGGCTGTGGGAGAACCCGGAGAAGCCTGCCTAGAACTCTGAGGGAAAAACAACACAGAGAAACTAATGGAGTGGATTTTCTGATTGGACAAAAAAGGCTGTAATTTTTCTTGATACTATTGTCATTTTAACCCAGTGCTGCTGAACACTAAATATGAAACTTGTGTTCTGCATGTGGCTGGAAATTTGTATGCACATATATGCATATGCACAAAAAACAGTGTTTTTCTTTATGATGTCATCCAAAGTGCATCATGAGAATACAAGGGCTGTCAATAAAGTAACGGTCCTTTTTATTTTTTTCAAAAACTATATGGATTTCATTTATATGTTTTTACGTCAGACATGCTTGAACCCTCGTGCGCATGCGTGAGTTTTTCCACGCCTGTCGGTGACGTCATTCGCCTGTGAGCACTCCTTGTGGGAGGAGTCGTCCAGCCCCTCGTCGGAATTCCTTTGTCTGAGAAGTTGCTGAGAGACTGGCGCGTTGTTTGATCAAAATTTTTTCTAAACCTGTGAGACACATCGAAGTGGGCACGGTTCGAAAAATTAAGCTGGTTTTCAGTGAAAATTTTAACGGCTGATGAGAGATTTTGAGGTGATTCTGTCGCTTTAAGGACTTCCCACGGTGCGAGACGTCACTCAGCGCTCTCAGCCGCCGTCATCAGCCTGTTCAAGCTGAAAACCTCCACATTTCAGGTTCTATTGATCCAGGACGTCGTGAGAGAACAGAGAAGTTTCAGAAGAAGTCGGTTTCAGCATTTTATCCGGATATTCCACTGTTAAAGGAGATTTTTTTAATGAAAGACGTGCGGACGGGTCCGCGCGTCGGCACAGGAAAAACACCTCTGTTGAAAGCCTTAAGGACAAGTTGGAACATGTCCTGCCTGTTAAACAATTTCTCATATACTCACTCCACTGAAGCCATCAAAAGCCGCCTGGATTTTACAAATGGTTATCAACAGCGCACTTTGCACAGAGATGCTGTAATGCAGAGGAAGCCTTTTCTGCGTACACGCCACAAATAGAGATGCTTGAGGTATGCTAAAGCACATTTGGACAAGCCAGCTTCATTTTGGAATAAGGTTCACTTTTTTAGCCCCAGACATTCCAAATGTTCTCTGTCATCATAAAGTCACAGCATGACATTCACAGTTGTATAATACAAGCTCAAATTAAGAAAAGAACAAAACAAAAACAACAAAAAACAAGACATACAGTATCTTTTGTCTGTGGTTGTATTTTTTGTGAAATATCCAAGAAATGGCACCTAAAAATGCAAATGTTTCTTGGGGTGGGGGCAGGCATGACCCCAGAAACCCCCAACCAGACTTGTTCACAAATCCAAGCTCTGCCCCCCCACTTTACAAAATCCTGGTTTTGCCTCTTATATTATTTTATAATTTGAACAACTTGTCTCTCTGTCTGTCTGTTTGTTCCCCGTCTCTTGGACGAAGGTCAAGGTTTAAATTTCCATTTTCACTCTAATTTGCACCAAACCTGGTACTCATGTGGAGGCTGAATAGGGAATTGTGTAGCAAGGTCAAATTTTCCAAATGTCATGTCTGCATGTCTGTCGGCCTGCTCCTCCCAGTTCCCTTTGTTAATTACTACAAACCAGTTATATCACTGAACATTGAATTTGCGCTTAAAGATTTCAATTTGGTAAAGGTTAAGTATTTTTGAGTTTCAACCCAATTTGGACCAAATGTGGTGCACTCATAGTTTGATTCTATCACTTACACTGACAAGGTCAGCCAGAGGTCAATCATGTGGGTCAAGGTCAATGGGGTCAAATATCAGATTTCCCCTTACTGTCTTCATACCCACGGGTATTATTACCGGCCAGTCTAAATAATTACAGTTGTCCTGACTGTCTGTGGCTGCACCAGAACATGATGTTTCCAAAGTCAGCTTTTAGTGTTTCTTCTCTACAGTGTGGTGAAGCAGCCCTAACTCACTATGTGGTTCATTACTTGTACGCTGTAAAGGTTTATGAAAAGGCTTCATTAAAATTGCATCCTGCATTTCCATGCCTGTAATGAAAGTTAGTGCAAGTGTCAAAACCTTTCCTGTTAACCAAACTCAAGCAGCTATGTGCTGCTGCAGAGTCTTACATCATGTGGTCTGACTCCCAGACGCAGTTGGAGATTCACTCCTTCTGAGTTTACAGACAAGCTTTTCCAAATATAAACTGCATTATTGTTCAGCTCTTCCTGCACAGCCTTGTGTGGTCGCACTGATTTTATTTCATCATGTTTTGTGATTACATTTGCAGCCCTGCGTAGAAATATTGGCACTCCTGTAATTTAAGGACAGAAATTTAGAGCTGCTTAGAAATGAATAGGAAAAAAAACAAACACAAAAACAAGAGCAATCTGAGATTTTTGATGTCCGCCAAAGGTTGAGGAGGACTTAAAATAAAAGGTATGTGACTTTACATCGTGACCCAGAGTTTACCTGGATCTGGATTCCACACACAATGCAATAATTGCATACTGATCCAGAATGATCCGACTGATCAACATGTTGCAATCTGATATTTAATTCACAAGCTGAAATAAAATAGTGTCTTCCTGATATTGGTTTTACACCGTGAAGTAGTTTTGACATAATCCTGTGACATCGTGATGCAGAATCCGGATCCAGATCACCTCCAAAATTTAATGGAGTCTTCCCAGGCCTAACACCAATGTGTGGTGAAAATTTGGTGAAAATCCGTTAAGTAGCTTTGAAGCAATCCTGAAAATCCGACAAAGTGAAGTGTACAAACTGAAATCCTGATTCAGAAATTCAGTGGGGTCTTCCATGCCCTAATATCTATCTGTGGTGCAAATTTGGTAAAAATCCATGAAGTAGTTTTGACATAAACCTTCAAAGCCTATATAAAGTGAAATCTCGATCCACAATTCAGATCCAGATCTGGATCAAAAGCCTAACATCTGTCTGTGGTTAAAATGTCATCAAAATCCATGCAGTAGTTTTGAAATAATCCTGCTAAAAGATGGACAGACAGACAAGTAAATACATAAACGCAGACGATTTTATTATGTCCAAGGTGGACATAACTATTTTTGTATTATCAGAGTATTTAATGAAATGCCTCCAGTTACTGAACAACCGCAACAACAAATTGCTTTCATGTGTGGAAATAATAATAATTTAAAAAATCCAGACAGAAGAGTATGTGATAGTAATTGCCAGTTTCATGAATTTACATCAAATCATTGCTTTTGCAACTAGTTTTCTTTAGACAAGTCAAGGATGAATACATGAACCTTACCACATCACTGAATATGATAGACTTCATCATACGTAGACTTCATTTACTTAAAATATTAAGTAATACAAATAGCATGGTAATGTATGTTAAAAGTGTCTGCACGAGGCATTTCTCAAAAACTGAGTGTCAGTGCAGGAAGGGGACTCATAAAGACATCCGGACTACTCTGATGGTATTACGATGAAGACAGAGAAACTGCACAATGCAACTTTTGTCTGTTGCATCACCAGTCACAGCTTCATTCTGCAGTGAAACAAACAAAAAAGGATTCTCTTAACAAGAAAACATGATCAGATGCAAAATTCAGTATCTCCACTTTTTAAAGGAGACAAAAATACAGTTTAAAATGGGGCTTTAATGGAAACAAAATTAGGAAATGCACAGATTTACATAAATAAAAATGTTTTGTTCAAATTATTTAACATTTTGCACACTGATAGTTCCTGAAGTAGCCAAGTGCACTTTGGCCTCAACTTAAAATGTGTGGTTTTGGAGATACTGGGTTTTGCATCTGATCCCGTCACATGATTTGTCAACTATAGTTTACCAGAAGGTACAGGGGAGAGCTGAGCAAAGATTTTAATATGATTTCTTGTATGCTGGATGGATTATGGAAAATCTAAACAGGTCTGGAAGTATGCTCTGGTGCCACAGGTTGCTGCATCTATCACACTACAGAACTAGAAGCACTCAGAGAGTGCAGACCTCTGCAAAGGCCATGGGGTCACTGACGCCATAACATCTACACACCGTGGAATCACTGAACCTAAAAAAGTCTAACAATGATGATTGCTAGTAAAAAAAGTTTCATCTGCTGTGACTGGATAGCATGTATCCTTAGCACTTGGCATCACAGTTTATTGCAACTTGCACCTTTCCCAGAAGCTACTGTCATCTGAGCACTGATATTGATATTGCATGTGCTTATAGACAAAAACAAATAAGAGACAAAATTCAATTTATTATTCAACTAAACTGCAAATATATGAATTTTTTAACATTTATGAAACACGTCTCTAAATAAGTAACAGTAAATTCTGAAATAGAACTATTTTTTAAGTGTTGCATGTGCTACACAAGGCCATAGGGTCACTGACCCTAAAGAGATTCCCTCCTTGGCACAGTGATCTATTCAACAATTCAGTGTTACAACCAAACCTACATACACTTTTCTTTTCTTTATATTTGACATCCTTGACCATGAAAACATACCACTAGAACTTGGAATCACTTTTATGTCTTTATTAGTTCAAAAGTTATTGTATAAAAACGATTTTTCGGTAATGGCGGTTTTCTTCTGGATCTAGCTCCATAACATTTGAAGCTACATCAAATCTGATGACACCTTACTGAATCAGTACAGATTCAGCTACAATTTGGTGTTGGTTGTGCATCTCTAGCTTCATTTGTCACCTCACACTGACACATTTTCTATTTTCCCTATATGTTTGCATATTCTGGATCACCAGATCCAGAATCCAGATTCGATCATCACCAAACTTTGTTGTTTGATAGAACATTTGACTATGTTACACCCTACTTTTTTTCAAGCCTTTCTGCCTTGTTTTTGTGGAGTTAGAAACTAGAATGTCAAAATTCCCGCTATCCCGCAATGGTGAAGAATCCTTTAAAAAATTCCTGGATCCGGATCGTGATCTGGATCACCACTAAAATGTAATCACTTGATCCTCTTGTCATTTCCAACCACTCCACAAAATTTCATCAAAATCCGTTCAAAACTTTTTGAGTTATCCTGCTGACAAACAAACAGACAGACAGACAAACAAACAAACTCAACCGAAAACATAACCTCCTTGGCAGAGGTAACTATCTTATCCTGGATAGGGTATTGAGAACCGGTTCTTTTCGAGTATCATTAACAAATGATTCGATCCACCAATATTAATAGTCGTTTTGCTTAACGATTCCCTTATCGGTCCTTCAGAGCAGCCGTTGTTTTTGAGGGTGTTTGTTGGGAAAATGATCATTTCTCTACGTTGATTACAGACCCTGCAGCAGGTCTGTAATCAACCGTTTCTGCAGTGCAACCCCAGTTTGAAGCATGACCCAGTGAAGCAGTGCTTCAATCCACTGGCTCGTTGGTTCTATGATTTGCTGCTCTTCAGAAGTGGAAAGTCCGCTTCTTAACCGGTCTCAAAGCCATTAAACCATGTCAATCGTGAGTCACTTTTGTGGGGATTAAAGTCACTAACTGGGACTCTTGTCTTTTTGCAGTGAAGAAATGAGAATCGTCCTCCTTTCCGTTGGCACAGCTCCAAACGCTGCGCCGCTCTCTGCTGAGACAGAGTGCGATCGGAATTAATAACTTCAAATTGAATCGCTGCTTTAAATAAAATGACACGTCATTCCAAACGCTGTAATACAGGTGTAGCCCAGGCTTCATAAATGATAGCAGAGTAGTAAAGAGCGAGGGAAATAATTTAAAAAGAGGAGTGGGAGTCAATTTTTAGCTATATGAATGTGTGAGTGATAGCTGGCGTTTACAGGGTTAACTCCATTTCCCTAAGCAGAAGGGGCGTCGCAGCCTGACGACACAGCCGACCGCGCAGCACGCAGAGAGAGACGCAGCAAGAGAGAGACCACACTGACTGGGCACGTGCGTGTGGGAGCGGCCCTGCTGAAAGTCATCCATAAATTAAAACTGGAAAAAAAAAAAAACGGTTCACAGTTGCCGTAGGTCGGACTTGCAGAGTTTTGGTTGATGTTAACTGCTCGGCGGTAAGTCCAGTGTATGTTTCCCATCGAGTAAAAGTGGGATAGCTGTGGCTAATATTAGCTGCTAAGCGTTAATGTAGTGCCTCGTGGGTGTCTCAGCTTTCAGGCTCCTCTCCTGTGGAACCAGCTCCCAATTCAGATCAGGGAGACAGACACCCTCTCTACTTTTAAGATTAGGCTTAAAACTTTCCTTTTTGCTAAAGCTTAGAGTTAGGGCTGGATCAGGTGACCCTGAACCATCCCTTAGTTATGCTGCTATAGACTTAGACTGCTGGGGGGTTCCCATAATGCACTGAGTGTTTCTTTCTCTTTTTGCTCTGTATGCACCACTCTGCATTTAATCATTAGTGATTGATCTCTGCTCCCCTCCACAGCATGTCTTTTTCCTGGTTCTCTCCCTCAGCCCCAACCAGTCCCAGCAGAAGACTGCCCCTCCCTGAGCCTGGTTCTGCTGGAGGTTTCTTCCTGTTAAAAGGGAGTTTTTCCTTCCCACTGTCGCCAAGTGCTTGCTCACAGGGGGTCGTTTTGACCTTTGGGGTTTTTACGTAATTATTGTATGGCCTTGCCTTACAATATAAAGCGCCTTGGGGCAACTGTTTGTTGTGATTTGGCGCTATATAAATAAAATTGAATTGAATTGAATTGTTAGCCGCTAAGCTAGTTCTGACTCTGAATCATATACACCTGTGCTAACTGAGCTAACAGTTGAGCCATTGGAGTAACTCAGGCAAGATGTTAAGCCAACGTGTGTGTATGTGCATGCGTGCGTGTGAAAAAAAAATGGATGAGATTCATGTTACTTCATCACTTTCTGGAGTAGTTGATGATGGAGCATTTGACTTAAGTTATCTGTGAGGAGTTATAAACTATAGTGAAGTGAAACCTGTGAAGAAAAAAAAAGGGAAATTGTATTCTGTTTTCCAATTAATTATCTTTATGAGTTTTTGGATTTATATAGGTCATATTGTTATCAACTGTTTTAACTATGAATTTGTGGCCTTGAGTAGTTGAACTTTACTGATCCAAGTGAATGTGACCTGATTCGCAGGTCAGGTTTTTGAGAGATCTTAGGACTGATGCTGAGAGCGGATGGCCGTGTACCAGGAGTCAGTTTCAGAAAAAAAAAAAAAGAGATTTGCAGCCAGCGGTTAGCCACCAGAGGGCTCACCAGGTACCAGCCTGGAGATCCAGATCCAAGGGACCAGATGGCGAGCCAGGGTTGAGGAGAAGGACAACTGCATTCACCTCCCTACTTGTGTGGTAGGATAAAGTTGAACACAACCATAAGGGCCCCAACAAACGGACGAACTTGAGTTCAAGGAAAAAAAAAAAAGGAAAAAAAGAGACCAAAAGAGAGAGAGAAAAAAAAGCCACAACAAAGGACGCATTTGTTTTTTTGTTTGTTCACTTCTGCGCGCATTTCATTTTTCCTGTTCAGTAAATAATCTTGTTACACTGTTCCTGTTAATGACCCAGAATATATATTTCTTAAAAACATCAGTTTTGAGTGAGTGTGTTTAATGTTGATGATCCCACTTGGGCTTCGTGAGCGACTGTCTAGAAATTCTGATAGCTGGTCCAAATTGGAAACGGATACTGAACCATATCATTACCGGTAACTCCATCAGGCAACGAAGGGTTACACAGACAATAAACTACAATTGACTAAAACGTTTTTTTCCTCCCAAAATGAGATGTCCTGCATTCTTTATGAATTTAATCCTGACGTGCAGCACAGCCAGCTGCAAGAGCTCAGCTCAGATGTATGGAAAGACATTCATGCCAATAATGTCTGAAAAGAAATGCTTTTGACAAAAACTACAGATTTTGTTTATTTCTATTTATGTCCAGAGATCAAGGATCCACCATGTAAAGTTTATTATGTCCAGAGTTTAAGGATCCAGTGACCAATTTCATATTTATTTACTTTAAGACTCAATAAAATGTTGTTGACATGGAAAACCTGTAAAGCCTACTTTTAGTACACAGAAAATTCACAAGAGGTATCGATAAGGGAATCGACAAAGAATCAGATCGATAAGCAGAATCGATAATGGTATCGATAAAATCTTATCAATACCCATCCCTAATCCTAGATGTTCCAACTTCAGGGTAATGAGCTACAGGTTTGAAGGAACAAAGTATTTGATTCTTCTGTATGCAGGTCGCGTGTCACTAGACCACAGACAGTGAGTCACCTGATCATAAATTACTAATAACAAATTCCTCCTTGTCCACTCTCAGGGCCATCACAGCTCACTTTCTCAGTTCCATATGCAACCTGGTCTTTTCCATCAACCCATGCAGTACGACGCCTCTGGATGATATTCAGTGCCGCCTCTTCTTCTTCTTCTTCTTCTGTTACAGAGCATGAATCACAGTACCTCATTCAGTAGTCAGAAGCAGCTGGTCACACATGTGGATGGTGCCATCTTGTGGCCATAGACATTAATGCAGTATGTTTTCGCAAATAAGTCACACTAGAATATAAATCGCAGGAATGCGATTCACTTTAATTCACTTCCATCAAGACTTATACACCAGAAAATTCAGTGGGTGTATTCACCACTGTGCTCTGTCCACTTCCACATCTGTGAACCTCATACAGTACACCCATTGCAATGGGAACCTTTCCAAACTCCACTGAAAACACTGGAACATGATCATTTGTACTAACAGAAAGGATGCTCCAGCTGTCCATCCACTGGAACTGTTTCCAGGGTACTGCTCTGCAGTACCAAACCCCTATATTTACCTACAACATTTTTTAAAGAGTCTTTACGCTGAGATTGATTGTGGCCCAGCATTCCACCTCTTAATGTGAAAACTCACTTCAGCCTCCCGTGTGGAACGCAGTGTGTATTTGCAGCATTCATTAGTTCAGGGGTCTGAGTGGTAGCAGTCGCTCCAGGCCCATCAGCACCAATCTTCACTCAATCCCTTTCCTGTTCTAATTGTCCAAATAGTTGTGCTGCTGCTGCCCATTAGTATAATATCCATTAGTCTCCTCTCCTTGGCCCAGACCACCATTCTCTGCCTTTACTACACCTCTGAGACTCGCGCTCGATTCCTACAGACAGGGGTACAAGCATGTTCACCATCAGGCACAAACCTTTACAAGAACAGATGTGCAGCACAGTTCATATTCACTGTTTTATTTCCTGTCAGGGAGCATACAGGCGAGATTATCAGCCTCGCATTTCACATAAAACTAAAACATAGCATGAGAGGATTGTTTTTTACATAACAGTGTGAGCTAATGTCGTGCACCTCACTGTGCTACTGGGTAGCAGCCAAGCTCAATGTCAATATGTTTTTATGAGAGCGCAAAAATGGAAAATTGTTTACCTACCAGGGGCGCATCTAGCTTCAGATTGGGGGGGGGGGGGGTGACTTTATTTGGTATGTAATCATAATAATCTATAGCCTTTTCCCTACATTCTCCGGCGACCTAGGAAGCTAGGTGTTGACTCTCCAGTTGTTGTTTTAATCCTTAATTTTTAATTTAAACACTTGAAATCTTTGAATTCCACATTGAGTAGTGCTCATCAATCAGCTTTTTTTTTTTTTTTTTTTTTTTTTACACAAGATCTTTCCCATATTTTATCACTCTGGTCAGCAGCTCAGGGGGTTGTGATCCCTTCAAACCCCCTTCTTGATCCAGTACTGCTTACTAACCCTATAGAAGTGCATTAGAATATCTTCTTTTGTTTATATGTTCTATGAAATACACCCATTTTGTACAGTAAGAAACTTTTATCAAGTGAATATTGAACACTTAGCCCCATCTCTTTTGTAAGCTGCTGAGATAACTGCAGAATTTTATTGGCTGTTTGTCTGAAAAGTTACAGTGCAGTGTGTCCTAGCGCATACACGCATGCACGCCAGCATGCACACATCCTGGCAGCTGAAGCCTTGATTTCATCTTTCTCTTCCATGAAGATTTGACTGGTGAAGCAATAGACAAATCATCCTGCATGCACAGTCTCTCCAGTCACAGCTACTGAAGATGGAAGTCATTCAGAGTTGCCATAGATGTCTTGGTGGCTTCCCTCACTTGGATGGATGGAAGCTCATAGAGAGACTATACAAACACAAAATGTAAGATGATAATATTTTTAAATATAATGAAAGTAATAATTATTTTTTAAATTTATTTTAAAAAATGGAGAAATCCAGTTTAAATTGTGATCATTACGAAGATTTTTTTTCTCTCGTTTTCTTTTATTGTTGCTTATGCACAAATGACACCAGATCATATTCCTTGTATGTGAGAAGTTACTTCTGATTCTGAAGCTTTATTTGCTCTTTTTCCATCCTTAAAATGTACTTAAACTTAAGTTTTGAACTTTGAGTGGCTGAGACGTTTCTAAAAAAAAAAAAAAACCCTGAACCTATTATCTGTGTCAGCATGTGAATGATTTTTCACTCATCTGTTTGGTTTAATGCTCTGTGATTTGGAGGAATCAGGCGCCCGACAGGTGGATGGAGGTTGATCACAGCAGCAGTATTTGATAGACTGAGGAGTTAAATCCACAACCAGCTGAGAGGGAGAGATGCTACGCAGCTGAATTCCCACAATGCTGAGCAGTCAATCAGGATCAGCTTGCAGAGTACCTGTGTGAGGGGTCTTTGGTAGCATTTTAATGTTTGATACCTCGCTCTGTGCCTGTCACTCATGGCTTTGGGGCAGTGGAACAGGCAGAACAAGAAACATTAAATATTGACGCTGTGCTCCTTTGATTGACCCACTGTATGTCAGGCCCTAAAGGTCAGAGGTTAAGGCTCAGGATGAGAGCACAGAGAGGAGGGAGGAGCCCTCCCGTCCACTTGGTGCGTCCTGCAGCCTCGGGGCGATGCGCTGCAGGAAAAATCTGCCTTCATCCGTCACATGATAGGAGAGGCTGTAAACTTAAGAGGTGTCAATCACAGGAGATTAAGGGAGGTCACTTGAGGGGAGGAACGTCTGCTGGGATTCACCGGTGTCGAGCTGTAAGGGTGATGAAATGACGACAACCTGCTTCTCCCTGAACATGCTGTGAACAAACAAAGATGAGTAGATGTGGGAGGAACGTGCACGCTGGCCTCTGGCATGAAAGAAAGATGATGCATGAATCATGTATCATAGTTGCATGCACAGAGATTTCAAGGTTTCTGTGAAACATCTGAGCTGAGTGACAGAGAACTCAAACACACCTTATTCTTCTTTCACTCACAGAAGAATGGTGGATTTCTCTAATAATTGTCAAATGAAGTTATTTTGCCAGATCCCACATGGATTCATAGCCTTTGTTTTTATTACCTCCGCCAAGGAGGTTATGTTTTGGTCGTGTTTGTTTGTTTGTCTGTCTGTCAGCAGGATAACTCAAAACGTTTTGAATGAATTTTGAAGAAATTTTGTGGAGTGGTTGGAAAGGACAAGAGGAACAAGTGATTAAATTTTAGTGGTGATCCGGATTACGATCCGGATCCAGGAATTTTTTAAAGGATTCTTCACCACTGCGGGATAGGGGGAATTTTGACATTCTAGTTTCTAACTCCACAAAAACAAGGCAGAAAGGCTTGAAAAAAATTAGGGTGTAACATAGTCAAATGTTCTATCAAACAGCAAAGTTTGGTGATGATCGGATCTGGATTCCGGATCTGGTGATCCAGAATATGCAAAAAATATAGGGAAAAAATAGAAAATGTGTCAGTGTGAGGTGACAAATGAAACTAGAGGTGCACAACTAACACCAAATTGTAGCTGAATCTGTACTGATTCAGTAAGGTGTCATCAGATTTGATGTAGCTTCAAATGTTATGGAGCTAGATCCAGAAGAAAACCGCCATTACCGAAAAATCGTTTTTATACAATAACTTTTGAACTAATAAAGACATAAAAGTGATTCCAAGTTCCAGTGGTATGTTTTCATGGTCAAGGATGTCAAATATAAAGGACAGAAAAGTGTATGTATCATAGTTTTGGTTGTAACACTGAATTGTTGAATAGATCACTGTGCCAAGGACGGAATCTCTTTAGGGTCAGTGACCCTATGGCCTTGTTTATAGAAGTGTTTCATAAATGTTAAAAAATTCATATATTTGCAGTTTAGTTGAATAATAAATTAAATTTTGTCTCTTATTTGTTTTTGTCTATAAGCACATGCAATATCAATATCAGTGCTCAGATGACAGTAGCTTCTGGGAAAGGTGCAAGTTGCAATAAACTGTGATGCCAAGCGCTAAGGATACATGCTATCCAGTCACAGCAGATGAAACCTTTTTTACTACTGAGCAAACATCATTGTTAGACTTTTTTAGGTTCAATGATTCCACGGCGTGTAGATGTTATGGCGTCAGTGACCCCATGGCCTTGGCGGAGGTTTGCACTCTCTGAGTGCTTCTAGTTTGCTTATGAAATACCTCATAGATATTTGTGGCACCTACTGGATGGTTAGTGGATGCTGGATAGTTGATGGATTTGGAGCAAGTTTGGTTGTCAAGGAAAGAGACCGTTTCTGTACAGAAAAATGTTAAAAACAAACCGAGAAATAAACTATTATTTTCCAGTTGTTTCATAGAGGATCCGTGCGTGCACATAATGCATATAATGTGTAGAACTTTTTCTGATAAAGATGGATCAATAAATCACACACACACACACATATATATACGAGTATAGTGAGGAAAATAAGTATTTGAACACCCTGCGATTTTGCAAGTTCTCCCACTTAGAAATCATGGAGGGGGTCTGAAATTTTCATCTTAGGTGCATGTCCACTGTGAGAGACATAATATATATATATATATATATATATATATATATATATATATATATATATATATATATATATATATATATATATATATATATATATATAAAATCTGGAAATCACAATGTATGATTTTTTTTAAATAATTTATTTGTATGTTACTGCTACAAATAAGTATTTAAACACCTGTGAAAATCAATGTTAATATTTGGTACAGTCGCCTTTGTCTGCCATTACAGAGGTCAAACGTTTCCTGTAGTTTTTCACCAGGTTTGCACACACTGCAGCAGGGATTTTGCTCCATTCCTCCATACAGATCTTCTCTAGATCTTTCAGGTTTGGAGTTTCAGCTCCTTCCAAAGATTTTCTATTCAGTTCAGGTCTGGAGACTGGCCAGGCCACTCCAGGACCTTGAAATGCTTCTTACGGAGCCCCTCCTTAGTTGCCGTGGCTGTGTGTTTGGGGTCATTGTCATGCTGGAAGACCCAGCCATGACCCATCTTCAGTGCTCTTACTGAGGGAAGGAGGTTGTTTGCCAAAATCTCGCAATACATGAATCCATCCATCCTCCCTTCAATATGGTGCAGTCGTCCTGTCCCCTTTGCAGAAGAGCACCCCAGAGTATGATGTTTCCACCCCCATGGCTTCACGGTTGGATGGTTTCTTGGGGTTGTTCTCATCCTCTAAACATGGTAAGTGGAGTTGAATTCCAAAAATCTCTATTCTGGTCTCATCTGAGCTACATGACCTTCTCCCATGCCTCCTCGGGATCATCCAGATGGTCACTGGTGAACTTCAAACGGGCCTGGACATGTGCTGGCTTGAGCAGGGGGACCTTGCTGCCCTGCAGGATTTTAAAACCATGACAGCATCATGTGTTACTAGTGACTGTGGTCCCAGCTCTCTCAGGTCCATTGACCAGGTCCTCCTGTGTAGTTCTGAGCTTCTCAGACTCATCCTTACCCCCACAAAGTGAGATCTTGCATGGAAATCCTAGACCGAGGGAGATTGACAGTCATCTTGTGTTTCTTCCAGTTTCTAATAAATAATCCTAACAGTTGTTGTCTTCTATCAAGCTGCTTGCCTGTTGTCCTGTAGTCCATCCCAGCCTGTGCAGGTCTACAGTTTTGTCCTGGTGTCCTTAGACAGCTCTTTGGTCTTGGCTATGGTAGACAGGTTGGAGTGTGATTGATTGAGTGTGTGAACAGGTGTCTTTTATACAGGTAACAAGTTCAAACAGGTGCAATTAATACAGGTAAAGAGTGCAGAATAAGAGGGCTTCTTAAAGAAAAATTAACAGGTCTGTGAGAGTCAGAATTCTTGTTTACTTATTTGCAGCAGTAACATACAAATAAATTATTAAAAAAATCATACATTGTGATTTCTGGATTTTTTTTTTTTTT
The DNA here is from genome assembly GCF_902500255.1 of Thalassophryne amazonica. Lineage (NCBI taxonomy): Eukaryota > Metazoa > Chordata > Actinopteri > Batrachoidiformes > Batrachoididae > Thalassophryne > Thalassophryne amazonica. The sequence continues at coordinate 38,672,666 of NC_047111.1, read as the reverse complement.
TTTTTTAGATTATGTCTCTCACAGTGGACATGCACCTAAGATGAAATTTTCAGACCCCTCCATGATTTCTAAGTGGGAGAACTTGCAAAACTGCAGGGTGTTCAAATACTTATTGCATTCAAACCGTATAATGCATGACTTTGAGTTGTTTAATCCGCTTATACCATGGTTCCCACGCAGTGAGCTAACACACAAATATTTAAGTTAACAGAACTTGATAAAAATGCGTAAGTATTTGGGACTATTTATGCCAGTCTCGAGACATTTTGCTCCGATGCGCTTACCGAGTCTGCGGGCTCGCGCCGCAGTGAGACACTCACACCGCCCCCCTCTGCTTTGTGGAGCTGTGACCAACTGGCAACAGGTCCAGAAACTACACTCACTGTTTTGATGCAGAGTGCTCCGACAGCCCGCAAGGATAGAACCGTTCTCTTCTTCTTCCCGTCTTAAATCTTGTCCAGTCGTCCAATGTTAAATCTTTACCCTGTTTCTTTTGCTGTTCTTCTCGTTTGCTCTCCTCCTCTTTCCATTCCTCAAACGTTTTATTTTTGGCCAAAAATATTAAAATTCACTTGGAATCCATGTTTTATCGCGTTTCTGTCATTCACCTGTCAAAACACAGCTGATGTGCCAACTGATTTGCACGTTGCTATGGTGACGACCAGAGCGGAGTGATTAAACAGGGACTTAACCGCCGAACTACATGTGCGTTATACAAAAATAATGCACCGCCACTTAGACATGGAATCTCACTGACCATGGTATAAATATATGTATACGCATGCAAGAAAAAACACTTTAACTCTGGAACTACAGTAAAGCTCACACATAATGGATTCAGGTGGACCAGCGAATTTTGTCTGTTATAATTCAATTCCATCAAATACATATAGCTGACCGTGTGTCTGTACATGTGTACGTGTGTGTGTTCGCTATGCACAGCCACAGTAATTAACCAATCAACACTAAACTGCTATGGTGACTGGGGGCACCAAGGAGGCGGTCACTGGGGCCTTTAGGTTGAAAGTGTACATGCGCGAACACACACACACACACACACACACACACACACACACACACACACACACACACACACACACACACACACGGTCAGATTAGATCACAACTTGCTCACTGGAGCCCTTATTTTCTCAGTTCATGTGATACTCAAACATCACAATATGTAATAGCGGCTGGTGAGGGTGGACTTTAATTAGAATCTGAACAGGCCAGAGCGCGCTGCATGCGAGTTAAGTTTTTTCAATTAAAATGTGTACGGCATACCAGAGCATTGCAGTGATATGACATGCTGTCACCTTTTTATCGTTATTCACTTGAGTCTCATGAATATCACAAATTGCTCTATGAAAATTAATCCATTTATGCCCAAATTATTTATTTTTTTTGTAAGTGGAAAAAGTTACATTACTACTTTTGAGATTTTTTATTGTGAGTAGAAAATGACAGTGATACACTTCAGCAACAATTATTGCCAGTGGGGCAAAACGGGTCAATGATGACAACGAACACGCAATGCAGTGCAACTTATTACACCTTTACTAAAGTGACATGAAATATACAATGACATGGCTAAAATTCATCTCTATTACCTGTACATAGAACTGGTAACTCAGCAAGTTATATGTAAAAAAACAGACAAAATCCATTATATGTATAAAACAGAAAAAATCCACTATACGTATAAAATAATCAACAATCTTCCCTTTCCTGTGCCACATTAACCACCTTTGCCTGGGGGATACCAAGGCATCCAAGGCCATTGTGGAGATATAATCTCTCCACCTAGTCCTGGGTCTTTCCCGGGCTCTCCTGCCAGATGGATGGGCCTGGAACACCTCCCTAGGGAGGTGCCCAGGGAGCATCCTTACTAGATGCCCGAACCACCTCAGCTGGATCCTTTTAACACGAAGGAGCAGTGGCTCTACTCCGAACTCCCCACGGATGACCGAGCTTCTCACCCTATCTCTAAGGGAGACACCAGTCACCCTCCTTAGGAAGCCCATTTTGGCTGCTTGTACCTGCGATCTAGTTCTTTCAGTCATGACCCAACCCTCATGGCCATAGGGGAGAGTAGGAACGAAGATTGACCAGTAGATCAAGAGCTTCGCCTTTTGGCTCAGCTTCCTTTTCGTCACAACAGTATGGTAAAGTGAATGCAACACTGTCCCTACTGCGCCGATTCTCTGGCCAATCTCACACTCCATTGTCCCCTCACTTGTGAACAAGACCCCGAGGTACTTGAACTCCTTCACTTGGAGTAAGACCTCAATCTCTACCCATAGGAGGCAATCCATCGGTTTCCTGCAGAGAACCATGGCCTCAGATTTAAAGGTGCTGATCCTCATCCCAGCTGTTTCACACTTGGCTGCGAACCGATCCAGTGAGTATTGGAGGTCACCAGCCCATGAAGCCAACAGGACCACAACATCTGCAAAAAGCAGGTATGAGGCTGTGACCCCAGCAAACTGAAGAGCCTCCTCCACCTGAGTACACCTCAATATCCTGTCCATGAATATCACAAACAGGATTGGTGACAAGGCGCAGCCCTGGTGGAGGCCAAAACCCACCAGAAATGAGTCCTACTTACTGTCAAGAACCCGAACACAGCTCTCACTTTGTGAGTATAGAGATTGGAAGGCCCTGAGAAGGGACTCCTTCACTCCATACTCCCACAGCATCTCCCACAGTATCTCCCAGGGTACCCGATCATACGCCTTCTCCAAGTCCACACAACACATGCAGACTGGATGGGCTACATCCATAGTTCTATGTGTTTTATTTTATTTTGCTGTATTGCCAAATTTCCAGCAAGAATGGCATTTTTTCTCAAGCAGAAGAGACAGACTATTCCGCTGCCATGTTTGAATGAGACTGTCACATAGCCGTCCATGTCTTTGTGGTACAGTTTGACTTCACACCAGGTGTGAACTGTACCAGAGTACACATGAACTGTACTCTAGACCACCTTCCCAAGTTAACCCAGCCAGAGTTTGTTGATCCATGCTTGAATACTCCACAAAGTGCTGACACTCCTAGACTTTGGGGTCAAGTGCACCTAGATCTGGATCAGGCTCTATTGATCCAGGACGTCGTGAGAGAACAGAGAAGTTTCAGAAGAAGTCGGTTTCAGCATTTTATCCGGATATTCCACTGTTAAAGGAGATTTTTTTAATGAAAGACGTGCGGACGGGTCCGCGCGTCGGGATGCAGCCAACGCGGCGCGGCGGCACAGGAAAAACACCTCCGTGTTGATAACCATTTGTAAAATCCAGGCGGCTTTTGATGGCTTTCAGTGGAGTGAGTATATGAGAAATTGTTTATCAGCTGGAGATGTTCGAACTTGTCTTCAAGGCTTCCAACAGAGGTGTTTTTCCTGTGGCGGAGCGTCGCGGCGGCTGCGAGCCGACGCTGCAATCCGCCTGCACGTCTTTCATTAAAAAAATCTCCTTTAACAGTGGAATATCCGGATAAAATGCTGAAACCGACTTCTTCTGAAACTTCTCTGTTCTCTCATGACGTCCTGGATCAATAAAGCCTGAAATGTGGAGGTTTAAGCTTGAAACAGGCTGATGACGCCGCCTGAGAGCGCTGCGCGACGTCTCGCACCGTGAAAAGTCCTTAAAGCGACAGAATCACCTCAAAATCTCTCATCAGCTGTTAAAATTTTCACTGAAAATCAGCTTAATTTTTCAAACCATGTCCACTTCGATGTGTCTCACAGGTTTAGAAAAACTTTTGATCAAACAAAGCGCCAGTCTCTCAGCAACTTCTCAGACAAAGGAATCCCGACGAGGGGCTGGACGACTCCTCCCACAAGGAGTGCTCACAGGCGAATGACGTCACCGACAGGCGTGGAAAAACTCACGCATGCGCACGAGGGTTCAAGCATGTCTGACGTAAAAACATATGAATGAAATCCATATAGTTTTAGAAAAAATAAAAAGGACCTATACTTTACGGACAGCCCTCATATCTATGTAAAAACATTCATTATTTGTTTTATATAACAGCTAAAATAGATCCTTGTCATTTGATATTTTATTAATTTCTAAACAACAGAAAAGGGACTTACACTTTGGTGTTCCATTTTGGTGCACATGTGGGCGCGTGCGTGCACGTGCGTGTGTGTGCACATGTCCATGCGTGAGTGCATGTGTATGTGCATGTGTGTGTGTGTGCACGTGCGCAGAGTGCAATGGTACCAAACGTATGGAACCAAAGTTGCACTCTAAATGGAACTAAGCTGCACTCTAAATGCAATGCAACACAAATGGGACAAATTAATCCATGTCATGTGACATACAAAGCACCAATCAAATGACAAGGATCAATTCAGCCATTATATAAATAGATAGATACTTTATTAATCCCGAAGGAAATTATGTGGCGGTCTGTTGCTTACATTCACACAAATAAAACACACATGTTAAAAGTGTATATAAAAGTAACAATACGAGGTCTGTTAGAAAAGTATCCGACCATTTTATTTTTTTCAAAAACCATATGGATTTGAATCACGTGTGATTACATCAGACATGCTTGAACCCTCGTGGGCAATTTGCGCGCACGTCTTTCATTACAAAATGTCCTTAAACAGTGGAATGTCCACATAAAGTCCTCATGCCGGCCTCTTCTGAATCTTCTCTGTTCTCTCACGACGTCCTGGGTGAATTAAGCCTTAAATTAGGATGTTTTCAGGTCGAAATAGGCCGACGACAGCGCCTGGAAGCGCTGTGTGACATCCCGCTCCGTGGGAAGTCCTTACACCGACAGAAACACCCCATAATCTCTCATCAGCCATTAAACTTTTCACTGAAAACCAGCTAAATTTCTCGAATAGTGTCCACTCGGATATTCCTCACAGGTCCAGCAAAAATTTTGATAAAGCAACGCGCGCCGTCTCGAGCAGCGTGTGAAACAAAGGAATTCAGCCGAGAGGGTGGGACCACATCTCACTCAAGGCCTGCCCACAGGGAAATGACGTCACCGACGCGTGAAAAAACTCTCGCATGCGCACGAGGGTTCAAGCATGATTGGTGTAATCGCACGTCATTCAAATCCATATAGTTAAAAAAAAAATAAGTGTCGGTTTCTTATCTAATACACCTCGTAAATAATACAGCGCAATAAATTCAGTAAAAAGTGGTATCATACTTTATGAGCATGAAACAAGCTCATAGGTGTCTCAGGGTTGATGACCCCAGCATCTGGCAACAGCCAAGAACATGCCCATGTTTACCACTAATTTTGGGGAGCTGGCAATGGACTGGTTGTCTGCTTTGGTGATTGCCAACTTGGACCCAGGTTTGCAGGTTTGTAGCAGCATCCTCCCAGACGCCCCCCCACCTGAACCCCTGCATCTGACAGATAATAATATGTAAAACATCTGTGTAAGTGCATGCACTGAGAGAGCATACTGCAATATGCTACAATTGTATATATATATATATATATATATATAAAAGAGGTCTGTGATAAAAGTAACGGACCATATAGATTTGAATCACGTGTGATTACATCAGACATGTTTGAACCCTCGTGGGCATGCGAGAGTTTTTTCACGCCTGTCGGTTACGTCATTCGCCTGTGGACAGTCTTTGAGTGAGGAGTCCGCCCACCCTCTCGTCGTTTTTTTTCATTGTTATGAATGGCTCAGAGACTGCTGCTTTGTTTGATCAAAATTTTTCAAACTGTAAGGCATAACTGAGTGGACACCATTGATAAATTCAGCTGGTTTTCGGTAAAAATTTTAACGGCTGATGAGAGATTTTGGTCTGAAACTGTCGCTTTAAGGAAGGCCCACGGCGCCTGACGGCGATCTGTGCTTCGAGGCGGCAGCGTCTCGCCGTTTCAAGTTGAAAACTTCCACATTGCAGGCTCTGTTGACCCAGGAAGTCGTCAGAGAACAGAGAACTTGCAGAAGAAGTCTGCATGAGGAGTTTATTCGGACATTCCATTGTTAACGGACATTTTGTAATGAAAGAACGTGCAGGCAGAGTCGCATGTCGGGCCGGACCCGACCGCGGGGGGTCGCGACAGGAAAACACCTCCGTTGGAAACCTTAAAGGGCAAGTTGGAACATGCCCAAGCTGTTAAACAATTTCTCAGTTACTCACTTGTTGAAAGCCATCAAAGCCGCCTGAATTTTACAAATGGTTTCAACACGGAGGTGTTTTTCCTGTCGCGGCACACAGATTCGCCGAGTCGTCACGGAAACGACTCGGCGAATTTGCTCGCACATCTTTTTTTTTACAAAATGTCCTTAAACAGTGGAATGTCCGCATAAAGTCTTCATGCCGGCCTCTTCTGAATCTTCCTGTTCTCTCACGACGTCCTGGGTGAATTAAGCCTTACATTAGAATGTTTTCAGGTCGAAACAGGCCGATGACAGAGCCTGGAAACGCTGCGCGACGTCGCGCTCTGTGGGAAGTCCTTACAGCGACTGAAACACCCCATAATCTCTCATCAGCCGTTAAACTTTTCACCGAAAACCAGTTTAATTTCTCCAATAGTGTCCACTCGGATATCCCTCACAAGTCCAGAAAAAATGTTGATAAAGCAACGCGCGCCGTCCGCAGCGGCTATTCAGACAAAGAGATTCTGACGGCGGGGTGGAGCACTCCTCACTCAAGGCCTGCTCACAGGCGAATGACGTCACCGACGTGTGAAAAAACTTACGCATGCGCACGAGGGTTCAAGCATGTCTGACGTAAAAACATATGAATCAAATCCATTTATTTTTTGAAAAGATAAAAAGGACCGCTTTTTTCATCACAGACCTCGTATATACACTCAACAAAAATATAAACGCAACACTTTTGGTTTTGCTCCCATTTTGTATGAGATGAACTCAAAGATCTAAAACTTTTTCCACATACACAATATCACCATTTCCCTCAAATATTGTTCACAAACCAGTCTAAATCTGTGATAGTGAGCACTTCTCCTTTGCTGAGATAATCCATCCCACCTCACAGGTGTGCCATATCAAGATGCTGATTAGACACCATGATTAGTGCACAGATGTGCCTTAGACTGTCCACAATAAAAGGCCACTCTGAAAGGTGCAGTTTTGTTTTATTGGGGGGGGGGGATACCAGTCAGTATCTGGTGTGACCACCATTTGCCTCATGCAGTGCAACACATCTCCTTCACATAGAGTTGATCAGGTTGTCAATTGTGGCCTGTGGAATGTTGGTCCACTCCTCTTCAATGGCTGTGCGAAGTTGCTGGATATTGGCAGGAACTGGTACACACTGTTGTATACGCCGGTCCAGAGCATCCCAAACATGCTCAATGGGTGACATGTCCGGTGAGTATGCCGGCCATGCAAGAACTGGGACATTTTCAGCTTCCAAGAATTGTGTACAGATCCTTGCAACATGGGGCCGTGCATTATCCTGCTGCAACATGAGGTGATGTTCTTGTGTATGGCACAACAATGGGCCTCAGGATCTCGTCACGGTATCTCTGTGCATTCAAAATGCCATCAATAAAATGCACGTGTTCTTCGTCCATAACAGACGCCTGCCCATACCATAACCCCACCGCCACCATGGGCCACTCGATCCACAACATTGACATCAGAAAACCGCTCACCCACACGACGCCACACACACTGTCTGCCATCTGCCCTGAACAGTGTGAACCGGGATTCATCCGTGAAGAGAACACCTCTCCAACGTGCCAAATGCCAGCGAATGTGAGGCCACTCTGAAAGGTGCAGTTTTGTTTTATTGGGGGGATACCAGTCAGTATCTGGTGTGACCACCATTTGCCTCATGCAGTGCAACACATCTCCTTTGCATCATCCGTGAAGAGTGCACCTCTCCAACGTGCCAAACGCCAGCGAATGTGAGCATTTGCCCACTCAAGTCGGTTACGACGACGAACTGGAGTCAGATCGAGACCCCGATGAGGACGACAAGCATGCAGATGAGCTTCCCTGAGACGGTTTCTGACAGTTTGTGCAGAAATTCTTTGGTTATGCAAACCGATTGTTTCAGCAGCTGTCCGAGTGGGTGGTCTCAGACGATCTTGGAGGTGAACATGCTGGATGTGGAGGTCCTGGGCTGGTGTGGTTACACGTGGTCTGTGGTTGTGAGGCTGGTTGGATGTACTGCCAAATTCTCTGAAACGCCTTTGGAGACAGCTTATGGTAGAGAAATGAACATTCAATACACGAGCAACAGCTCTGGTTGACATTCCTGCTGTCAGCATGCCAATTGCACGCTCCCTCATATCTTGCGACATCTGTGTCATTGTGCTGTGTGATAAAACTGCACCTTTCAGAGTGGCCTTTTATTGTGGGCAGTCTAAGGCACACCTGTGCACTAATCATGGTGTCTAATCAGCATCTTGATATGGCACACCTGTGAGGTGGGATGGATTATCTCAGCAAAGGAGAAGTGCTCACTATCACAGATTTAGACTGGTTTGTGAACAATATTTGAGGGAAATGGTGATATTGTGTATGTGGAAAAAGTTTGCAAAACCAAAAGTGTTGCGTTTATATTTTTGTTGAGTGTGTGTGTGTGTGTGTGTGTGTGTATATATATATATATATATATATATATATATATATATATAGATATATATATATATATATGTGTGTGTGTGTATGTGTATATATATATATATATATATATATATATATATATATTATGGGAATATTACTTGGGCAGACTTTCAAGATGATTTACTTTTGGTGAGGATTGTACAAAGGTCAAGAGTCAACAAAAACATGGTGCAAAACACATTTTCTGCCGTATCTCTTAAACCAACAGGGCTGGAGAGATGATCTAAAGTTGACATTGATCAGCAAATATTTGTGTTTGATTAACATGAACTATCAGACATGGATATATCCCAGTGTGCAGAGTGTTGTCTCTCATTAACAAAATAAGCATCTTCTTTTCATTGAAAATGAAGCTATTAATAAGAAATTCTGTTTTCTCTCCACTGCGGACATGATTGAATTAATCAGTGACAGGTTTTGCTGGAGCTCTTGTTATTCTGGCCAGCAGTACAACTCCAAACAGCTGAATCACAATGCTGTATTGTATTTGTAATGAAACATTTTTCTGTCCTCATAAATGTTGCCAGCCTTGATAGGTCGCCAGCTGATGGCATCATCATTAACGGGCAGACAGGCAGCAGAACAGCAGATAGATCTGAACCGGCACAGTCACAGGAGTGTTACTTATCTGCTTGTCAGGTTTTAATGCATTTGTTGGTGTCTACAAACTTGTCTTTCTGTCTGTCTGCAGTATTTATGCACAGGGAGTTACCGATTCAGTTCAGATCTCCTTGATTGTAACTCTGCCGAGCAGCTAAGGGTCAAAACTTACAGAAACACCAGTCTAGCCTGTCAGCACTCAAATTCACCAGGTCTGAAGGATTTCAGATAAATTAGGTATGATGCCACATGTCAGCTCACCTGAAGCATTTGAAACTTTTGTAAATTGGAACTCGGAGAGCAAAAGTCAAATACATCGTCAGACAGTTGGTGACCACCAGTGAATTTATATTAAACTCCAGCTGTTTCCTGAAAATGTGAAAAACAGTAAAAAGTACCCAAATAAATACAGAAAGCTCTTATAGACAACCTTTATCCCCAGGGCTGTCCAGCTCCTTAACGCTGAACTTTAACCCCCTTGAGGCTTGAAACTGATGTTTGAAGCACATGGACACAGTGCTTGTGTCCAGATTTTCTGCAACCCCCGGCAAAAATTATGGAATCACCGGCCTCGGAGGATGTTCATTCAGTTGTTTAATTTTGTAGAAAAAAGCAGATCACAGACATGACACAAAACTAAAGTCATTTCAAATGGCAACTTTCTGGCTTTAAGAAACACTATAAGAAATCAGGAAAAAAAAATTGTGGCAGTCAGTAACGGTTACTTTTTTAGACCAAACAGAGGGAAAAGAATATGGAATCACTCAATTCTGAGGAAAAAATTATGGAATCATGAAAAAAAAGAACGCTCCAACACATCACTAGTATTTTGTTGCACCACCTCTGGCTTTTATAACAGCTTGCAGTCTCTGAGGCATGGACTTAATGAGTGACAAACAGTACTCTTCATCAATCTGGCTCCAACGTTCTCTGATTGCTGTTGCCAGATCAGCTTTGCAGGTTGGAGCCTTGTCATGGACCATTTTCTTCAACTTCCACCAAAGATTTTCAATTGGATCAAGATCCGGACTATTTGCAGGCCATGACATTGACCCTATGTGTCTTTTTGCAAGGAATGTTTTCACAGTTTTTGCTCTATGGCAAGATGCATTATCATCTTGAAAAAATGATTTCATCATCCCCAAATATCCTTTCAACTGATGGGATAAGAAAAGTGTCCAAAATATCAACGTAAACTTGTGCATTTATTGATGATGTAATGACAGCCATCTCCCCAGTGCCTTTACCTGACATGCAGCCCCATATCATCAATGACTGTGGAAATTTACATGTTCTCTTCAGGCAGTCATCTTTATAAATCTCATTGGAACGGCACCAAACAAAAGTTCCAGCATCATCACCTTGCCCAATGCAGATTCGAGATTCATCACTGAATATGACTTTCATCCAGTCATCCACAGTCCACGATTGCTTTTCCTTAGCCCATTGTAACCTTGTTTTTTTTTTTTGTTGTTTAGGTGTTAATGATGGCTTTCGTTTAGCTTTTCTGTATGTAAATCCCATTTCCTTTAGGCGGTTTCTTACAGTTCGGTCAGACGTTGACTCCAGTTTCCTCCCATTCATTCCTCATTTGTTTTGTTGTGCATTTTCAATTTTTGAGACATATTGCTTTAAGTTTTCTGTCTTGACGCTTTGATGTCTTCCTTGGTCTACCAGTATGTTTGACAATTGACACGATGTAACGTAAAATCAGCTCGACTATGAATTCTGTGGACAGAGCACCAGTCCAAGTCCAGTATGACCGGGAATCAAACTTCTACAGTTCTACATACTGGGAGCCCAACTCCGATCAGTTGACTGACTTGCTGCCCTTCACACCTGCGCAGGGTGGGAGGGCCAAAAACGCATAAATGTTGGCTATCACAGTGTGTGGGTCACTGGCAAACCATCGACATGATCAGAAGAGTCTCTGCGTACAGAGTGCTGGAAATAACTTGAAGAGAAAGAAACTGGTAGTGTGGAAGATGAGGTCTTCTGTCTGTGGTAAGAGTTTTTCTTTTTGTAATGTGTATGTGTGTGGAATCAATACAGATTAAAAGATAAAAAACAAATGATGAACTCCAAATGACCAACCTAAGTGGTGCAAATTGATTGTTTGCCCCGCTGTAGCACTGTGTATGTAAATGTGTAGATGCATGGATGTGTATGAGTGATTTTGTGTGTGTATGTGTCCCACGGGGAGTGTGTGCTCTGTGATCCAGGTAATGCAGAGCAGAGACTGAACAGGAGAACAACGAGAAACGACTCTCCATCCATCTTACAACCTCTCTCTCTTGTCTCTGTCACACTGATCTCGCTTTTCCTGTATTTATGTATTGATCGATGAAACAACGCTGTGCCGTGTTTGCAGGCAGCTCCTGACAACCTGGTGACAAGAAACCACATGGGGACGCAGAAAGTGAGATAAATGTGAACCTCAGACAGACAGCAGACAAACACACACACACACACCCACACACCACACACACACACACACACACACACACACACACACACACACACACACACACACACACACACCTATCTATCTATCTATCTATCTATCTATCTATCTATCTATCTATCTATCTATCTATCTATCTATCTATCTATCTATCTATCTATCTATCTATCTATCTATCTATCATCTATCTATCTCTATCTATATATATATTATATATATATATATAATATATATATATATATATATATTAATTTTTTTTTTTTTTGCAAATTCTCCCACTTAGAAATCATGGAGGGGTCTGAAATTTTCATCTTAGGTGCATGTCCACTGTGAGAGACATAATCCCCCCCAAAAAAATCCAGAAATCACAATGTATGTGTTGTGTGTTGGGGGGGTGTGGCTGGACATTTTGGTGGTCTTTTCTTTTCTTTGCTCTCCAGGTGGTATGCAAACTGATTTATTGTCTGTGGAGAAGGTGCTGGCAGAAGAGTCCTTCACCCTCATCAACATGATGTGCAGCACCTGTGGATGGTGCTCACGTGCAACCTTAAAGACTTTCAGCTGAAGCAGATAATGATAATGTTATGCACCAAAGGGGAAAAATAAATTGTTTTGTTATTGGAACCGCTTTCTGGTTGTTTTGGCGCTGGGTTCCGTCAGACGCAGGTCCGCTCCTCAACCCACGTCGACACATAACAGTATGATTTTAAATAAATTCTTGTGTATGTTACTGCTGCAAATAAGTATTTGAACACCTACCAACCAGCAAGAATTCTGGCTCACACAGACCTGTTAATTTTTCTTTAAGAAGCCCTCTTATTCTGCACTCTTTACCTGTATTAAGTTTGGACATGCCCCTTTGACATATCTCGGCTTTCAGTGCTTACCAGTCGAGTGAGTATAAGAGAACTTGTGGAGAGATAGGCATGTCCAAAATTGTCCTCTAACACTCCGAAACGGAGGTGTTCCTTTGTCTCGCTTCATCAGCGAATCGGTCGTGACGCGCGAAGTCTCCGCGCGGCTTTCCATGACAAAATCTCTTGTTAAAAGTGAAATCTGCCAGAAAATGGCTGATGTCCAGCTCTTGTGATAACCAGAGAAAGAGCACACAATGGTCTCGTATCCACAGAGCCATCAGCTTAGAAATGATCCAGTGGTTTGTGCCGCGACGTCGCAGCTCGGAGCGCGGCGCACCGACCGTCCTTAAAGGGGTCCTTAAAGCTGGAGTTAAAGTCCTTATTCTCTGTGAAGCCCGTAAAATTTTCACCAAAAGCCAGATAACTTTTTCGAATGGTTTCCAGGTGCCAGTCTCTAACAGCTTCTGAAAAAATTCTGATGGAAAAAAAAGTCCTTTTCATTCCGCCATTTCCAGACAATGAAAATCTGACGAGGGGGCGGGACCACTCCTTCCACAAGGCGTGCTCACAGGCGAATGACGTCACCGACAGGCGTGGAAAAACTCAGGCATGCGCACGAGGGTTCAAGCTTGTCTGACGTAAAAATATATAAATGAAATCCATATAGTTTAAAAAAAAAATAAAAAGGACCGTTACTTTATGGACACACCACGTATTGTGAGGTTTTGGCAAACAAGAGCATTGAAGATGGGTCATGGCTGGATCTTCCAGCATGACAATGACCCCAAAGAAAACCATCCCAACCATGAAGCATGGGGGTGGAAACATCATACTCTGGGGTGCTATTCTGCAAAGGGGACAGGACGACTGTAATGTATTGAAGGGAGGATGGATGGGGTCATGTATTGCAAGATTTTGACAAAAAACCTCCTTCCCTCAGTAAGAGCATTGAAGATGGGTCATGGCTGGGTCTTCCAGCATGACAATGACCCCAAACACACAGCCAGGGCAACTAAGGAGGGGCTCTGTAAGAAGCATTTCAAGGTCCTGGATTGGCCTGGCCAGTCTCCAGACCTGAACTGAATAGAAAATCTTTGGAAGGAGCTGAAACTCGAAACCTGAAAGATTTGGAGAAGATCTGTATAGAGGAGTGGACCAAAATCCCTGCTGCAGTGTGTGCAAATCTGGTGAAAAACTACAGGAAACATTTGACCTCTGTAATTGCAAACAAAGGCTACTGTACCAAATATTAACATTGATTTTCACAGTTGTTCAAATACTTATTTGCAGCAGTAACATACAAATAAATTATTAAAAAATCATACATTGTGATTTCCGGATTTTGTTTTTTTTAAGATTATGTCTCTCACAGTGGACATGCACTTATGATGAAAATGTCAGACCCCTCCATGATTTCTAAGTGGGAGAACTTGCAAAATTGCAGGGTGTTCAAATACTTATTTTCCTCACTGTGTATATATATATATATATATATATATATATATATATATATATATATATAATATATATATATATATATATATATATGAGGTCTGTTAGAAAAGAATCCAACCTTAATTTTTTTTGCAAAAACCTGATGGATTTGAATCAAGCGTGCTTGCAGGAGCCAACCTTGAACCTTCGTGTGCATGTGTGAATTTTTTTCACGTCAATTGTGTCAGTTGCTGGCAAACAGCATTTGTGTGAGGTTGTGTGTAGTGCTGTCGGCGGATTTTCATTGCAAGGAAAATGATGGAATGACTGGAGCAGCGCTACTGCATCAAATTTTGCCAGAAACTGGGTGACAGCCAGGTGGAAACCATTCGGCTACTCGGCTATGCCTCGTCCAATATAACTTTTCTTCATCCAAAATTTCTCTATGTTGGACTCCTTACCATCCATTATTTGTATAATACAAATAATGGAAATAATGGAGTCAAGAAAATTAGATCAATTTATTTTGTTGTGAACAGCATATGATTGATTCAGAGTACCTTCTTAGTGTTTTTGGCATCCTTGGAGTTCAATATTTCCACCAGTTCCTCCTCTGTGAACTCAGCAAACCTCGCTGGCAGACGATTTTCTGCTGTTGTTGACATGTTTGTTGCCATTTTTTCAACCAGCGTCTGTCAGCTAGTTCCTGACCTTCGTATGCCGCGCTCTGATTGGCTAGCTGTTGGCAGTAAGCTCTAACGCTATTGGTCAGTGGGAACTGATCCAATATAACTTTTGGTCCTAGCCTTTTTGGATCCTTTTGGATCCAACATAACTTTCTGGCGCCAAGCATGCCAAAATACAGGTAAATGATGGACAGAAAGGCTAATCTGTGATTGGCTATTGCAATCTGAGTGGAGAACATATATTATAATATGTATATATATAAATATTAGGGCTGGGCGATATTGAAAAGATATGCGATATGGGTGTAGGATATTGTGATATCGATATTATTGCGATAATTAACATACCCCTAAAGATATATTTAATGAAAGAAATCAATTTTAATGTGGAAAAATAAGCAGGCAATATGTATTATGAAGTAATAGTGCAAACTTAAACTTAAGAATATAACCATGCTAAGACAAAAATAAAAGACATTTCTCTTAGTCAAGTATTTTATTATTATTGCATAACCAAGAAGCAACAGCCTAGTAATTGCCAAAAGCATCTTGAACCAAGAGCTTTACTGTTTCCAGTAAATTTAAACCAAATAAAAAATGCATAAAGTGCTAAAGTTGAACTGAGATTTTCTTCTCATGTTAATTTAACATCAATGTAAACAGCATCTTGAACCAAGAGCTTAAAAGTGCCTGGTTATCTGTAAACAAAATAAAAAGTAATCTTATAAAACATAAAGTGACCAAGCTTTAAATACTAAATTAACAATATACTGGACCCTGAAAGATTTCACTTAAGGTTTTTTGCCAGGAAAACCAGCATGTTGACTTTGGTTGGTTTCAAACAAGTACGCTGGCATGTAACTACATTGCCTGAGGCAGTAAAAAGTCTCTCTGAGGGTGAGCTACTAGCAGGTATACAGAGGTATTTTCTGGCGAGTTGGCTCAAGTGTGGAAAGTGAAGCTGATGGAGCTGCCACCAGGAGAGAGGGTTCTCACCAGCATCGATGGTTGGAGACACCAGGTGGCTGTTGAGCTCGGCCTCTACAGTGTGTGAAGGTACCACAGACGATGGAGCTGGAGAGGTTTTGAAGAAACTGGCTAAGGACTTCCAGGCCTTCTTTTGAGTGGCTTCTGATGGTTCCATGTGGTCTTCACTGCCTGGGATTTGTGCCTAGAATATAAGAAAAAAATAATAATTAAATGTTGTGTATATATTTTAGTTATTTTTTATACAAATGAACACTTACATTTGACACAAGTGCTTTGATTTCAGACATCACTCTGGCTTTGATGTTGAGCACCTTGTCACCACTGATGTAGCCCGCTTTAAATCTGGGATCCACAAAGCAGGTCATATCCAGAAGTTCTTGTGTTACTGGATCATATTGGTGTTCATGTAGTCCAGGATCTTTTTCTTTATGCACCTCGTCAGGTCACTATCTTCATCTTTTGCAGCAAGAAGAGAAGTATTCATCAAGTGAAGCACCGGTTTCACGTATGATACAGTCACATATTTTTCAGCAGAAAGGGCGTCAGTGAACTCTTGCAGAGGCTGGAGAGCCTGGTTAATTGATTCTAGGACATCTAGATCTTGCCAAATTGGGACTAAATGTCTTGACTTCCTGTCTCTTGATAATACATCACATATGGCTTTTTGCTGCTCAAGAACTCTTTGGATCATACTTTGTCTGGATCCCCATCTAGTCTGACATTCTGTGATGAGTGCATGCTCTGGGAGGTGGTGTTCTTGCTGTGCCTTTCTCAGTGCAGTCTTCTCCTTCCAGCTGTGTGAGAAATGTGCTACTAACTTTTTACATAGTCCTACAGCTCTGGAAATGCGCTCATCACCTTTAACAGCATTTTCTGTAGAGGGGACAAAAACAAGGGACAATTGCAGATTTAGTTTGGGCTGAAAGAACATGGTATATATAACAGTAAATTGATTTCAACTGACAGTCAAATGAAGTTAAATGTTAAATATGCAAATATTGTGTAAAAATTAGGGCTGCAGCTATCGATTATTTTAGTAATCGAGTATTCTATCGATTATTCTGGCGATTCATCGAGTAATCGGATAAAAAGTACTTCTGCGTTTTTATTTACATCAATTGTGTTGTGAAAGTGTCGTGACACGGACCCACAACAGGGGGCGTTAATGAACGGACAATGGATAAGCCAAAAAGTAACAATTTAATGTTGTGAATCGCACAACAACGTACAGACAATAACAATATGGTGGACTGTCAATCATACACCAGGTGACGTG
This sequence comes from Thalassophryne amazonica, assembly GCF_902500255.1. Taxonomy (NCBI): domain Eukaryota; kingdom Metazoa; phylum Chordata; class Actinopteri; order Batrachoidiformes; family Batrachoididae; genus Thalassophryne; species Thalassophryne amazonica. The sequence continues at coordinate 38,655,760 of NC_047111.1, read as the reverse complement.
TGGGCAGGCTCGACGATAGAAGACGCCTGGAGAGAGAAGAGCTGGATCCCCACACAGCTTCCAACACCAACGGAGCTGAAGAACACCGGAGCCGCCAAGCCCTGCGCCCCAGGTGGCCGCTGTCTTCAGCAGTCAGACCCGGTACTGCTGGCAGAGAACAGAGACAGTCCAGATGAGTGTGAATTCGCACACTCAGTAATCCCACAGTCTGTATTAAGTAAAGGAGGGAAAACCTCCACCTCCAATCACACACACTCGTGCAGCTCCTGGTCAACCACTTATCTGAGTTGGGGTGTGAGGCGAAGCCGTCGCTGTCACACCAAACGCCAATCCTCTAAATAAGGCAACACTCCAGGAAAACGGCTGCAATAGAAGTTCAAGTTATTACACACACAGTGTTAGTCAGCAGAGAAATTACCTGAATGGTAGTTGATTTCTCGGCGAGGAGGTGGAGTTGCAGTCCGGTCTTTGTAGTGGTGGTGATGGGTGACAGCTTGTGTTGATTAATGACAGCTGTCACCTCCAGCAAAGCCGACGCCCTCTTGTGCTTGAAGCCCGCACTTCAAGCAGGGCGCCATCTTGTGGTGGTGGGCCAGCAGTACCTCCTCTTCAGCGGCCCACACAACAGGACCCCCCCCTCAACGGGCGCCTCCTGGCGCCCGACCAGGCTTGTCCGGATGCCGCCGGTAGAAGTCGGCCAGGAGGGCCGGGTCCAGGATGAAGCTCCTCTTCACCCAGGAGCGTTCTTCGGGTCCATACCCCTCCCAGTCCACCAAATACTGGAACCCCCGGCCCTTCCAACGGACGTCCAGCCAAGCCGGCTCCCCGTCGATGATCCGGGCAGGAGGCGGCGCCGGTCCGGGGGCACAGAGGGGTGACACGTGGTGAGGTTTGATGTGGGACACATGGAAAACCGGGTGGATCCGCAGTGAAGCTGGCAGCTTCAGCTTCACTGCGGCTGGACTGAGGACCTTGAGGATAGGGAAAGGTCCGATGTATCTGTCCTTCAACTTTTGGGATTCCACTTGCAGGGGAATGTCCTTTGTAGAAAGCCAAACCTCCTGCCCAGGCTGGTACGCAGGGGCCGGGGCACGCCGGCGGTCTGCATGGTTCTTGGCCCTCGTCCGGGCTTTGAGCAGGGCAGAGCGGGCGGTACGCCACACCCGACGGCACCGTCTCAGATGGGCCTGGACCGAGGGCACCCCGACCTCTCCCTCCACTAGCGGGAACAATGGGGGCTGGTACCCCAAACACACTTCAAATGGGGAGAGGCCGGTGGCAGACGAGACTTGGCTATTATGAGCGTACTCGATCCAGGCCAGATGGTCACTCCAGGCCGTCGGTGCGCGGAGGTCACGCAACGGAGGGCCTGCTCCAGTTCCTGGTTTGTCCGCTCTGCCTGCCCGTTCGTCTGGGGTGGTACCCAGACGAGAGACTGACGGTGGCCCCCAGTTCCCTACAGAAACTCTGCCAGACCTGGGAGGAGAACTGAGGACCACGATCCGAGAAAATGTCTGATGGAATCCCATGCAGACGCACGACGTGGTGGACCAGGAGGTCTGCAGTCTCCTGGGCCGTCGGGAGCTTCGGGAGGACCACGAAGTGGGCCGCCTTGGAAAACCGGTCCACTATCGTTAGGATGGTGGTGTTTCCCTGGGACGGCGGGAGGCCCGTGACAAAGTCCAGGCCGATATGAGACCAGGGGCGACGAGGCACTGGCAGAGGCTGGAGGAGGCCTTGGGCCTTGTGATGGTCAGCTTTGCCCCTGGCGCAGGTGGTGCAGGCCTGGACATACTCCCGGACGTCGGCTTCCATAGACGCCCACCAGAAGCGCTGCCGGACCACTGCCACGGTTCTTCGCACCCCTGGGTGACAGGAGAGCTTGGAACCGTGACAGAAGTCAAGGACTGCAGCCCTGGCCTCTGGTGGGACGTACAGTTTGTTCTTCAGACCGGTCCCCGGGTCCGGGCTCCGTGTCAGGGCCTCCCGGACGGTCTTCTCCACGTCCCAGGTAAGGGCGGCCACGACAGTGGACTCGGGGATGATGGTGTCAGGGGGGTCTGACAGCTCGGTCTTGACCTCCTCTTCGTGCACCCGGGACAGGGCATCAGATCGTTGGTTCTTTGTCCCGGGGCGGTAGGTGATCCGGAAGTCAAAACGCCCGAAGAACAGCGACCAGCAGGCTTGCCTGGGGTTCAGATGCTTCGCGGTCCGGATGTACTCCAGGTTCCGATGGTCCGTGAAAACTGTAAATGGTACCGACGCTCCCTCCAACAGGTGTCTCCACTCTTCAAGAGCCTCCTTCACCGCAAGAAGTTCCCGATTGCTGACGTCATAGTTCCGTTCAGCAGGGGTCAACCTGCGGGAAAAGTAGGCACATGGATGGAGAACCTTGTCGGACTCCCCGCTCTGGGATAGCACGGCTCCTATCCCTGAGTCAGAGGCATCCACTTCAACAATAAACTGGCGCTTGGGATCGGGCTGCACCAGAACTGGTGCAGTTGAGAACCGGCGTTTCAACTCCCTAAACGCGGCTTCGCACCGATCCGACCAGGTGAAGGGGACTTTTGTGGAGGTCAGGGCTGTCAGGGGGCTAACTACCTGACTGTAACCCTTGATGAACCTCCGGTAGAAATTTGCAAAACCGAGGAACTGTTGTAGTTTCCTACGGTTCGTTGCTTGGGGCCAATCTCTCACCGCCGCAACCTTGGCCGGATCAGGGGCGACGGAGTTGGAGGAGATGATGAACCCCAAGAAGGACAAAGAAGAGCGGTGGAACTCACACTTCTCACCCTTCACAAACAGCCGGTTCTCCAACAACCGCTGTAGGACCTGACGTACATGCTTAACATGGGTCTCAGGATCCGGAGAAAAAATGAGTATATCGTCTAGATATACGAAGACAAATCGATGCAGGAAGTCCCGCAAGACGTCATTAACCAATGCTTGGAACGTCACGGGCGCATTGGTGAGGCCGAACGGCATGACCAGGTACTCAAAGTGACCTAACGGGGTGTTAAATGCCGTCTTCCACTCGTCTCCCTCCCGGATCCGAACCAGGTGATAAGCATTCCTAAGATCCAATTTTGTGAAAATTTGGGCTCCATGCAGGGGCGTGAACACTGAATCCAACAGAGGTAACGGGTATCGGTTACGAACCGTGATCTCGTTCAGCCCTCTGTAATCAATGCATGGACGGAGTCCGCCGTCCTTCTTGCCCACAAAAAAGAAACCAGCACCCATCGTGGAGGTGGAGTTCCGGATCAACCCGGCAGCTAACGAGTCCCGGATGTAGGTCTCCATTGATTCGCGTTCCGGACGTGAGAGGTTGTACAGCCTGCTGGACGGGTACTCAGCGCCCGGTATCAAATCAATGGCACAATCGTACGGACGGTGCGGGGGCAGCATGAGTGCCAGATCCTTGCTGAAGACGTCAGCAAGGTCGTGGTACTCGGCTGGCACCGCCGCCAGATTGGGGGGGACTAAAACCTCCTCCTTAGCTGTCACACCGGGTGGAACCGAGGATCCTAACACTCCCGGTGGCAGGTTTCGCTCCACTGAACCACAACCCCAGACGGCCAATCAATCCGGGGATTGTGTTTTAACACCCATGGAAAACCCAATATCACTCGGGAGGTAGAAGGTGTTACATAAAACACAATCTCCTCCCTGTGATTCCCAGACACCACCAATGTCACTGGCTGAGTCTGGTGTGTGATTAGTGGAAGAAGGGTGCCATCTAGTGCCCGCACCGACAATGGTGACGGTAAGGCCACTAGAGGGAGCCCAACCTCCTTTGCCCATCTGCTATCCAGCAGATTTCCCTCCGACCCCGTGTCCACCAGTGCTGGGGCGTGAAGGGTTAAATCCTGACTCAGGATCGTGACTGGGATTCGTGCAGATTTACGGGGTCTCCCCGCGTGGGTATTGTGACCCACCCTTAGCCCAGTCTCTAAGGACGAGTGCTGCTGTTTTGATCGTTTGGGGCATCTCTCTGTGGTGTGCTCAGTTGAGCTACAGAGAAAACACTCTCCGCAGATCAGCCTCCTTCGTCTCTGATCTGATCGTTTTTTGGCCCTGCTCGTTTCCATAGCAACGTCAGCAGGGGGAGCTGTTGTCACGTGGAGAGCCCTGGCAGTGGAGCGTGGGGAAGTCGGCTCCCTTTCAGACCCGGGAGGAAGAGGGACGCTTTTGGCTTGACCACGCCCTTCGTCTCGCTCCCGTCGGTGTTCTGTTAATCGGTTGTCTAACCGTATAACCAGGTCGATAAGCACATATAATCCCGCGGCTCGTCCTTACGCCACCAGGTGCTCCTTGAGGGACCAGAGACAGTCCGTTTACAAAGGCGGCGCGGAGCGCAACAGCATTCCAGCCGCTCGCGCTGCCGCAATGTGGAAGTCGACTGCATACTTCGCTGCGCTCCGACACCCCTGTCTTATCGACAGCAGCACACTTGAAGCGGTCTTGCCTCTATGAGGGTGGTCGAACACCTGTCGGAACTCCCTCACAAACTCAGTATAAACCGTTAGGAGCCGTGAATTCTGGCTCCCAAAGCGCCGTAGCCCAGGCGCGTGCATCTCCTCGAAGCAAGTTTATAACGTAAGCCACCCGGCTGGCGTCTGACGCGTACATGACGGGACGCTGTGAAAAGACGAGCGAGCACTGCATCAGAAGTCCGCGCACGTCTCCACACAGCCTCCTACGGCTCCGGAGGGCTTATGTATGCTTCAGGGGAAGGTGGGGGGGGTCGTTGAACGACCAGCGGAATGTCTGTTTCTGGCACACGGTCAGCAGGAGGAGGTGCTGCAGCAGCGCCCTGATCATGCGCTTCCACCTGGGCGGTGAGAGCCTCTATCCTGCGATTGAGAACACTGCTCTGCTCGGTAACTAAGTCCAACCGAGCGGCAAAGGCGGTTACGATGTGTTGCAGCTCACCCACCACGCCTCCTGCCTGTGCACCTCGCTCTCCCATTGGCTGTTCAAGCGATGGTTGACCGCCCCTCGGGATCCATGACGCTGGCCGAGAAATCCTGTTGTGAAGTGTCGTGACACGGACCCACAACAGGGGGCGTTAATGAACGGACAATGGATAAGCCAAAAAGTAACAATTTAATGTTGTGAATCGCACAACAACGTACAGACAATAACAATATGGTGACTGTCAATCATACACCAGGTGACGTGTGGGCAGGCTCGACGATAGAAGACGCCTGGAGAGAGAAGAGCTGGATCCCCACACAGCTTCCAACACCAACGGAGCTGAAGAACACCGAGCCGCCAAGCCCTGCGCCCCAGGTGGCCGCTGTCTTCAGCAGTCAGACCCCGGTACTGCTGGCAGAGAACAGAGACAGTCCAGATGAGTGTGAATTCGCACACTCATAATCCCACAGTCTGTATTAAGTAAAGGAGGGAAAACCTCCACCTCCAATCACACACACTCGTGCAGCTCCTGGTCAACCACTTATCTGAGTTGGGGTGTGAGGCGAAGCCGTCGCTGTCACACCAAACGCCAATCCTCTAGATAAGGCAACACTCCAGGAAAACGGCTGCAATAGAAGTTCAAGTTATTACACACACAGTGTTAGTCAGCAGAGAAATTACCTGAATGGTAGTTGATTCTCGACGAGGAGGTGGAGTTGCAGTCCGGTCTTTGTAGTGGTGGTGATGGGTGACAGCTTGTGTTGATTAATGACAGCTGTCACCTCCAGCAAAGCCGACGCCCTCTTGTGCTTGAAGCCCGCACTTCAAGCAGGGCGCCATCTTGTGGTGGGTGGGCCAGCAGTACCTCCTCTTCAGCGCCCACACAACAAATTGTCCAGGGCTCTCCCTAGCAATGGCACAATGTCCCTGTGCCAAAGTGTTGGCATTTTGCTGAAATGGCAAGGGATGTGGCTTTCTGTTTGTTTTCTCCAACTTGTAAAATTTAACCATTTTTAATTTTGTTTGTTTTTAATAAAGGTTGATTTACTGGGTCCCTGCGTGATGTATTTTTTATCCCTCTTTCTCTGCAATTCAGCAGATGCATTTCAGCTGGAGGTTGAACATGCAGCCTCTCTTTTATTTAGTCACTGTGTTTGTGAAGTGTTGTGTGTTGCCCAAAAAAGCAAAAATTAAAAAGTCAAACACTCAGTGTGAGTCTGAGGGAAACAGAAGAAAGAGTGGACTTCTGCTGTTTGTCAGTGTAGCCGGGGACAGAGCTGTGACTCGCGCGGTCTGAGAGCCCCTCACACTGGGCAGAGAGAGACGGCAGCCGGCCGCCGGGTCAGTAGTCCCTCCCCACGTAGAGCAGACCGTGTGTTTTTTAAAATATACAAACACACTGCTTCGCTTTAAATGCACAGTAAGTCTATTTCAGATGAGCAGAGTGGACCATCTTTCTTTAAAGGCATTATTTTACTCTGTCATGTTAGAAAGCGGTAGCTATCGTTGCTATTTGATTAGCTGTTATGCTCCAGTCTTCTGTTTTTTTTTTTTTTTTCTGCAGATGTTGCAGCGCCACCACACAGGCCTGGCATATGTACTACAATGTTAAACGAAGCTTCGAGGCACAGAATTTGCCTCGAACATTTTTTGTAATCGAATTATTCAAGTTACTCGATTAATCGTTTCAGCCCTAGTAAAAATGTACAACATACGTACAATACAAGCACTCACCAATGGCCAGATGCAGGCGGTGGCCAAAGCACTGTAGTCTGGCCCACTTGTTGAGTTCTGTAGCCTTTACCACATTAGTGCCGTTATCTGTCGTTATAGCCACTTGTTTGTCTTCATTCAAGCCCCAGTTTGCCAAAACATCCCGCAGAACACTCGCTATATTTTCCCCTGTGTGGGATTCGGGGAAATACGTGACTTCGAGACACCGTGTTGTCAGTTCAAAGTCTTTGCTGAGAAAATGAACGTAAAGCTCATAAATGGCTCAGTTGTGAGACTGGACCATAGATCCGTAGTGCTGGCGTAAAAGTCCACTTGACTCAGCTCTGTCTTTACAGTCACTACACATGCCTCGTACATCTGTGGAATGGCGACTTGAGAGAAGTATGTTCGCGATGGAACCTGATATCTGCGGTCTACTTCCTTCATTAGATCCAAAATCCTTCTTTCTCCATGGTGCTAAGTGGTGATCATGCATTTCAGACGTACGTGCAACAGCTGCGGTGATAGCTTTGTGGCGCTTCGAAGTTTTCTCGTAAGGAGTGACACTCGCAAAACTGTCATTTATGGTCGCTTGTGGATTTGCAGTTTTGCAGCTTGCCTTCATGTTGGTTGTTTTGGGAGTAGTTGACTTGAAAACTTCATATAGATTCTTGTGGTTGTGCTCCATGTGACTGTGGAGATTTGTTGTATTTCCCCTGGATGTAGCCACAACTTTTTCAACATGACCTGCATAGCACCTGCGTCTGTGTACGTCTTCTCCTGAAGCGGAAGTATTCCCATATTCCAGACGTGCTATTCTTTTTAGGTACAAGTTGTTCGTTGTTTTTGTTCTCGCTCAGTTCATTCTCTCCCGCATCCGCCATGCCTCGTTCAGTGCACTGCTGCTGAGGAGCTGCTCTAGCCAATAGGAAAACAGTATGTACAGGGGTGGGAGGCTGGGCGCATTTACGATTGCGTCTGATTGGTCTAACACAGATAAACACAAAACACGTGCTACAAAGCCGAAACTGACATATAAAATATGAATTATCGCACGTGTCTGCGATAGACATATCGCACGTGTCATTATCGCGATGACGATATTTTTGCGATATATCGCCCATCCATAATATATATATATATATACACACACACACACACACACACACACACACACACACACACACACACACACACACACACAACACACACACACACACACACCACACACACACACACACACCACACACACACACACACAAAATTAAAGGAACAGACTAATCAGACTATAGCATCTTCTGGGATACTGATCTGGTCAGTTAAGTAGCAGAGGGGGTTGTTAATCAGTTTCTGCTGCTTTGGTGTTAATGAAATGTTATAAAATAATGTTAAAATATATAAAAATAATGTTAAAAATTGGGAGATTCCCCAGGACACCATCCGTTGTCTCATCAGGAGTGTGCCCCAATGTTATCAGGCATGCGCACAAGCACATGGGGGCCATACAGACAACTGAGCACCATTTTGAGTTACTGCAATCAAATTTTGGCAAAATGGACAAGCCTGTTGCATCATTTTGTTGCTTTGATTTTCAGGGTGTCTTTGAATTCAGGCCTCTGTAGGTTGACAGTTTTCATTTCCGTCAACCGACACACATTATTCATTCCATATCATTACCCAGTCCACCACTACTTTTATTGTGACATAATTATGCCCTACCATGTCTGACTGGTCATCATTTCATAATTGTGGGTAATTGGGAGTCATATTGAATAACTGGGTGCTAGGTTATGGACAATATGAGAAAACTGGGATGTCTGACGATTGTCTACGTTTGCCATCATTTACCCTGGATTCATGTTATTTGACACATGCACATTTGGAAACATAGCAATCATCAGCAATCAGGTACAACTGCATTTCTAATCTGATTGCAGACTATTTTTTTTTACCCTGATTCAAAAATTGGGTAGGTCCTGATTACTGTTTATTGTACCTGATTATCTACTTTCACCTTCTTTTACACAATATTTCCCCATCTGCACCAGTAAAAACTGATTGTTCACTATTTTAGATCACAATTTATCCCGTCACAAATTTTTAAAATATGTTTAAAACTTTCCTGATTGCTCAGTGTTCTATGACCCTACTTTCACCACTAATTTTAGACCTCAATTGAGTATCTAACCCCCCCAAATCATAGACAATTTGTTTGTGTTCTTTGAATTTCATCCTGTCTTTGTGAAATCCCAACATATAAAGCTGGTTTGGGAATTTATAGAGGCAATAACAATTAACTTTCTTTAATTGGCCCTCCTTTGTTATTTTTTGGATGAGTGGTTATAAACTACAAACCCATTATTCAGCCCATCCTCGCGGCATTTTAGAGGCTTTGCTACACAATCACTGAAGACATTTCCCTGCTGGTCAGTCAATATTGGTCACACACAATCTGCAGCCACCAGTATAGTATGTGGTTTACTTATTGACATTCACCTCAAACACAACGTGTGATTATGGGTGCTGACATTCAGAAAGATCAGCCATTATACTGATAATTAGTAATACCGAGCTGATTCAAAGCATCCATCAAGGCGAGGAAATCAACAATTTATCATCATGTGGGTGTCTGAAACATGCTGTTCCCAACTCTGGACTGTGCAGCTTGTGTGTTTTAACTCCACTTTGGGGATCAAATGCTCATGTTACAGCTGGCAAAAACGTAAATGACAAATTAAATCACGATAAACAATTCTAATAGATAAGGAAATAGAAACTATGAAGATAGAGGAATTATTCTGCAGCATGCATGCGGTAAAAAGAAAAAACGTTTCAGTTTCTAACCATAGAAGAAGGGTTTTAAGGTGATAAACACCATAAGTGTCTGAGACTTCATACTGGCAACATTCAATCAGAATTTGCTGGAACCATGCCCATAATCTGATGCAGTCGGGAGGAAAAGAGGTGTGGCCAACAGTGTCGCAGCACAGACCGCCTCGTCCACACCTGTCAGATCACATCCAGAGTGTATGTAGACGACACAGACCACTGTCAGACTGCCATAAAAGGCACTGAAGACTGCCCGATCTCCAAACGTCTGGATGGCAAACACAGACTGGAGCGCTGTGTTCCTCACGCACATGTGCAGTGCGCGTGTGTGTGGCGCACGTGCATGTGGCGCATGTGCACTCCGCACACATGCGTGGGGCTGCGATTATCACTCAGCTGTGTGTGTGTGTGTGTGTGTATGTATAACGCTGCATGGGCCACTAAGCGCGTGCGCAGGGTGCACATGTGTGAGTCTACAACTGGACAGCTTCGCTCAAAGTTTGCTGGCATTGGGCCATGCAGTCCCTCAGACAGAGCATTTCCAGAGAACTTTCTTTTTTCTTGTTTGCCCACTTCAGGAGCACAATGCAACTCTGGACACTGTGATGGTTTGATTATCACATGGGATTAATATTTTGGGTGAGAGGATTCTAACCGCAGGTGGCTGTCCCACCTTCACATCCATGTTCGCGCTGCGAAACACTCCTGGACCGCTGTTGGAGGTGAGATTCATGTTTATTAATGCTGTCACAGCCTGGCACAAGTTCCATGTTATATCTCCTACAGAGTTAGAAGGTGAACGTTTATTACAGCATGAGATCCGTTCAGCTCTGAGCCTCACACATGCAATTACGTGTTACTGCACACCACAGAGAGGCAGCTGCCTGTGTTATGATCTAGGCAAAAGTTCACATTATTTACCTTGCCCAGGGGAAGGAATTGACAAATATCTGTACTGTAAGGTCTATTGTGGATATAACAACCTGTTTAGATTTACGACGGCGTGCGCACAGTAGCGCACGGAGCTTTCGGTTTGATAGTCGCTGTTCACATTCACTGTACATGATAATGATTCATAATTATTATCATGATTATGCATGCCATATACAGTACATGTCAACAGTTCCTTAGCGCTCGAGGGGTGGACATTATTATACGTGGCACAGCTCATACCGGCAGGCTTTGTGGCACCAGATCTAAAGGTTCCCTCATATGCACTCATTCGTTTCAGATCCCGTTTTGCTACCATCGGAATATGTAAATTGCAACAGGTGGTCCTCAGATAACACATGAACTGCCGTCGGATAGGTATTCCATCTTGACCGAGCCCGGGGAGTTTTGAACATGTGTATCACACTCGGGACTGCCGGCTGATTTTGAACGGCTGTGTGGACTCTCACAGATGGCTGTCAGAATGTTTTGGAACTGAAACCCTACACTTTTCGGATGCACGTTCATTCATAAGTCCGACGCCACTCTGCTATGTGTGAGGGGGGTATTAGGGTCTTCCTTTCTTCTTTGCAAAACAGTAGCTTAACTTCTCCCAGCACCTTATTGGATCACGGCACCAGGGGTGGTCGGTGTAAACCCTGAACAATCAGAAATTTCTGACCTGTTAAAGGCTGTGCACATAGGTCATAGGTCAGATATTTTGCAAGCAATGGGGAAGTAGGGTGGCCAAGTGGTTAGTGTGCTTAGTTTCAGTGAGGAAGGTTCCCGGTTCAAACCCCACCCCTGCCACACTTCTCCATGTAATATAGAGTTGCATAAAACGTCTGGCATCCAGCGTAAATTTTGTGCCAAATCAACATGCAGACCCATCTTGGATCTGATGTGGGGAGCCTGAGTGATAACAAGGGAACATCCGAATTGGAAGGTAGAGTTAGGGTTAGAAAGCTGGCTCTCTTCCCCGTGGCCCACTGTGTGCACACACCCAGTTGCCCTCGTATGACAGTCAGTTAGCTACGCAACCAAGCCAGGTATTTTGCAGACAATGACCTGTCCCTCACCACCTGGGCTTACACATGTGTGTGATCAGATATTTCAAAGCAGTCAGAAATTTGGCTTGGGACTGGCACACCGAATGCACTCGCTTTTGTTGCTGAGACGTGACAAAGTTTACCGTGTTACACTCTTTTGCCTTCTACCTTCGTTACTGACCCAGGTTTGTGACCAGCACTGGCTGTGCACCCCATGTGGTTGAGTTACTGGATGCTATTGACTAAATTTCAGACTTCATTTTGGCCACATAGTCCTGCTTCCAAAATGAAAAATATATATAATAACTGAATGTCACAGCGCAGAATGGTTGGTTTACTTCAGTCAGTCTTGCAAAAGGCAACCGACACGATGTAGTGCACCTCAGGTCAGTGGTGATAACAAGCAGCAGTCAGGTGTGTCTGTGAGCAGCCACAAAATATTATCTAGGGTCTCAGGGCAAACAGAAAACTCTCAACGTACAATAGCAAGGGCAGACTCAAACACATGCACACATACATGCACGCACAGGTACATTTATTTTATTAAGGCCAATTACAGATTATTATTCTTCAGAAAAACAAAGCTGCATACTGACTCACTGATGCTGTTTTAACTATTTTATGCTGCATTTACACATAACAACGGCACGTCACAAATGCCATGAAGTATACATTCTTGGCCGCTGATCACGAATGTGATGATTTGAGGCAGAGGCATCAGGTGTTCTCAGGAACTGCTGCAACCAGTTACCATGCATTACGATTAATGGCACATGTTGCTGGTGAATTATCAGGAACCATTACGCACAATCAAGAATAATGCACCCTTAAGTTCTGTCATGCTGTGAATGAGGCGAATTGTCTCCACACACACCCCAATATTCATCCAATCGTCAGATGCTGAACAATTCAGATGGCTCCAGTTTGCTCCTCAAAATCCACAGCAGAAGAACTTTGTGACTACACACTTAGTTGGGCTCTGTGCCACTCCATGGCACAGAGAGGAGGAGCAGGAGACGGAGAGAGCCAGATGTGTGGCTCCACGTGGCTTTTGTCTCGTGCATTTTCCAAACATCAGGTGCAGCAGCAGCAGGTGGGGCACCTGCAGGAGCGCGCTGATGAGCATTGAAATGAGACTTTTTGTTGTGTGGGCCGCCAGAAGAGGAGGTACTGCTGGCCCACCACCAGAGGGTGCCCTGCCTGAAGTGCGGGCTTCAGGCATGAGAGGGCGCTGTTGCCACGGACACAGCCGGGGGTGACAGCTGTCACTCATTATCTCATGACAGCTGTCACCCATCTACACTTCATCACACTACTCCATAAAACCCGGACGTCATCTCCACCTCATTGCCGAGATATCATCTACCTGTGAAGGTAATATTCTCTGCTGTGTCTGAACTTAACACTGACTTTATAGCCTGAACTTCTTTGCAGCCGTTTTCCTGTGGGTGTTGCCTTATCTGTGGGATTGGCATTTTGGTGTGATCAGTGACGGCTTCGCTTCACACCGCAACCAGATAAGTGGTCAGACAGGAGCTGCACGAGTGTGTGATTAGAGGTGGAGGTGACTTTCCACCTTCTGACTGTTTTTGTTACTGGGTGTGCACACACCCACATCTCACTGTTTTTTGCTCCTCGCCAGCAGTACCAGATCCGACAGTCGGGGACGGTGATCACCTGGGAATTTGGGACTTGGCAGCTCCAGTATTCACCAGGTTCGGTGGCGGCGGAAATCGTGTGGTTCCGGCTCTTCTCAGGACAGACGTCTTCTATCCTCGAGCCTGCCCACACATCACCTTTGTGTATTGACTGCTATCAGATTCTGAGATTGTCTGTACACTTTCCCCAACACTTTTAGCCGGCTTGGCGACACTGTCTTTCTTCAGCATACTGCAGCAATGAAACTGAATGCAGTGCAGCAGGGTTTAATTGTGCACACGTCAGAGAAGAATGCTGTCACGCTCTATTAAGGATCACCACTAATCAAGACGAATCAACACGATCAGTTGCGGCCTCCATGACATGAGGTGAAATGAGGGTGGTGCATGACATTTGTGGAAGATTTTTTGACAGCCAAAAACATGCTCCACGAAAATCACGAATATCATGCACCAACACGCACTTATTAATAAGAAACCTATTCAGACATGTTGTCACGTTAAGAATGTCAGGAATGTGCCAAGAATGACGCAAATATGACATTCATAACGCACCCTGCCTATGTGTAAACGTACCATTACACACAGAGGAGAATGCCTACACATTCCTATAGAAAGTTACATTATTGCAATAATGTTCCTGGGAGTATGTACAACCTCTGGCAATAATTATGGAATCACCGGCCTCGGAGGATGTTCATTCAGTTGTTTAATTTTGTAGAAAAAAAAGCAGATCACAGTCATGACACAAAACTAAAGTCATTTCAAATGGCAACTTTCTGGCTTTAAGAAACACTATAAGAAATCAGGAAAAAAAATTGTGGCAGTCAGTAACGGTTACTTTTTTAGACCAAGCAGAGGGAAAAAAATAAGGACTCACTCAATTCTGAGGAATAAATTGTGGAATCACCCTGTAAATTTTCATCCCAAAAACTAACACATCTGCTCAGATCTGCTCATTAGTCTGCATCTAAAAAGGAGTGATCACACCTTGGAGAGCTGTTGCACCAAGTGGACTGACATGAATCATGGCTCCAACACGAGAGATGTCAATTGAAACAAAGGAGAGGATTATCAAACTCTTAAAAGGGTAAATCATCACGCAATGTTGCAAAAGATGTTGGTTGTTCATAGTCAGCTGTGTCTAAACTCTGGACCAAATCCAAACAACATGGGAAGGTTGTTAAAGGCAAACATACTGGTAGACCAAGGAAGACATCAAAGCGTCAAGACAGAAAACTTAAAGCAATATGTCTCGAAAATCGAAAATGCACAACAAAACAAATGAGGAATGAATGGGAGGAAACTGGAGTCAACGTCTGTGACCGAACTGTAAGAAATCGCCTAAAGGAAATGGGATTTACATACAGAAAAGCTCAATGAAAGCCATCATTAACACCTAAACAGAAAAAAACAAGGTTACAATGGGCTAAGGAAAAACCATCGTGGACTGTGGATGACTGGATGAAAGTCATATTCAGTGATGAATCTCGAATCTGCATTGGGCAAGGTGATGATGCTGGAACTTTTGTTTGGTGCCGTTCCAATGAGATTTATAAATATGACTGCCTGAAGAGAACATGTAAATTTCCACAGTCATTGATGATATGGGGCTGCATGTCAGGTAAAGGCACTGGGGAGATGGCTGTCATTACATGATCAATAAATGACACTTTTCTTATCCCATCAATTGAAAGGATGTTTGGGGATGATGAAATCATTTTTCAAGATGATAATGCATCTTGCCATAGAGCAAAAACTGTGAAAACATTCCTTGCAAAAAGCCACATAGGGTCAATGTCATGGCCTGCAAATAGTCCGGATCTTAATCCAATTGAAAATCTTTGGTCGAAGTTGAACAAAATGGTCCATGACAAGGCTCCAACCAGAGGTGGTGCAACAAAATACTAGTGATGTGTTGGAGCGTTCTTTTTTTTTCATGATTCCATAATTTTTTCCTCAGAATTGAGTGATTCCATATTTTTTCCCTCTGCTTGGTCTAAAAAAGTAACTGTTACTGACTGCCACAATTTTTTTTCCTGATTTCTTATAGTGTTTCTTAAAGCTAGAAAGTTGCCATTTGAAATGACTTTAGTTTTGTGTCATGTCTGTGATCTGCTTTTTTTCTACAAAATTAAACAATTGAATGAACATCCTCCGAGGCTGGTGATTCCATAATTTTTGCCAGGGGTTGTATCTTAATTTCATAAGCTCTAAAATATTATTTGCATCTCCTACCACACAGGGCTGGAATTCACTGTATATTTCTGTGAAAACATCTGTTTTACAAAGGAATTTAGGTTGTATCAGTGATGTTTTAATTTTCTGATTTTGGTTTCATGCAATTATTTGCTCTTTGCTTTTTATTATTTATTCGCTTTGCTTTTTAACACTCACAAAGCAATTAAGCAATTAGCATTAAGTGGTAAAAAACACAGAACTGACTGATCATAACTTCTAAGAGTAGTGACATAAATTATAGAATCACAGTGTAATTTGAGGGGATTTGTTTTGGCAAGGGTCAACATTATTGGGGTTAAAGTTCAAAATATTGGTTTATCTGTCTGTTTTTTTCCATAACTCCTCCCAGGTCCTTTGGTCAATTTCCACCAACAGTTAATCACAGAATTGGCCTTAAAGGATGTATGTTTTTACAAAGGTTGAGGCCACTGGAGCAAAGATCAAAAATGGTGATTTTCACTCTGACGTCCACCAACCCTGGCACACATATGTAGATGGGTGGTGGAAATGCCCAGGCGACATTCAATTTCTGAAAAATCAAAGAGTAGAGAGTAAATAAGTAAGGTACAACTTTTTTTTAAAAGTAACATGTAATCCATAACTTGTCTGAGTGATGATGCATCACTGTATACCACACAGTGATACAACACACGACAGGTGTGTGAGCATGCGCTGGTGCTGTACTTTGCATCATCCACACCACGGAACTGCCTTGGGTCCTGGATAGTAACCACCCAGGCATACTACCAACTACCCATTCCAACTTCTCTAAAATAACCGTCTATCTGCCACAACCAGGTGAAACATGGGCATCCCCTTAACCTTCTCCTGCTGCTGGAGTCCTCAACGCTCAGGCACCGGTGTGCTGGATCACGCACAGACAAACATGGTCTAAATGCTGAAGCTGATACTCCCTCACAACACAAGTGATGCTCCTCATCCTACACTCTCCTAGTAACTGTTCTTTATATATGAAATCATTACAGCGGTACCCTTCAAATACACCCAGTACCAAAGACATCCATCACCTTAGGTCACTGGTTAGTGTCCAGTATTACAACCATAGATCAAGACAGGCAGCATCACGACCCGAAAGATTTGGAGCTTTGTTCTCCTGCAAAGATATCAGCATCGCCAAACACCTCTGTCCAGCGGCCTCATGACTCCACAAGCTTTTCCATACAATCAGCGATACAATGTGTTTGTGCCTTATTCATGTGATGCAGTACTATAACAAAAAAAACACAACAAAAAAAAAAACCCAGAGGTTTGTTTTAGATGAACCACTGAGCACAGCACACACATTATGGTGTGCACTTCTGCTTGGTAAATGTGGAACAGGAGTTGCCCAGTGCTGAGCAGGTAGCCTCATCAGTATCTGATGCAGAGATGAAGTGAGAGAAATAAATATCCTAATGAGGCCATATTTTATAGAACACTAAAAATTCTATTACGTGCACACAAGAGATATAAGATTATTTCCCTCATTTCATTGCTGCACACATTTCTCCCAATGGTGCTGGTGCTTAAGCCTTGGATACTAACAGAGATCCAAAGTGTGCATATATTCTGTACAGAAACGGTATAATGGTAAATATAATAAATAATAATAATAAATATAAATAATAAATAAATATAAATATAATAAATATAATATAAATATAATAAATAAATATAAAAATGGTATATTTCTGCGTGTTGACTGTGGAACACGGTACAGATAATATACCATGGATAAAGGGTAAACATGATATTTTTTCAAATCTCCCGCTGCCTCAGCACAGACAGGTCACCTGATACGCACACCTGATGTGACACAAACACACAGATGCCTGCTGCTAACAATAAGCAGCCACGCAGCTTCACAAAGCGCAGCAGACACCAGAGGAGTGTGTCCGTTTGAACCGCCATGACCCCTGTTGTTTACAAGACAATGAGTCATCAGAGGAAGAAAGGATTCCTGTAAGGAATCCAGCCACGCCTGCAAGAAAAAAATATAAATCTGTTACAGATGGGAGACAAGGGGTTAACGGAAAAGACTGCCTCAGCAGGGCAACAAGAAAAGCCCAGTAACAACCGAAAAACAGAAAGTGAAACTTAATATTTCAAAATACTGTACATTTAAAAAAATACAGATAGGTAAATCCACTTTTTTTAAAGTTCATATCATTGTTTTCATTTTTCATTATGATTCCTTAACACATGCAAAGTACACATTTTTAATGTTTTCCTGTAAGTTCATATAAATTCATGGCTTTTTCTGTGTCTTTTCTCCTATTAAGATATTGAGGTGATAATTTGACATGCTTTGACCTTTTGTTCTTGCCCATAACCCCTGTCAGGGGATTTTATTCTGGAGCCCAACCAATATACCGATTGTCTGATAATGTCGATCGATATGAGCCTTTCACCAACATAATATTTTGGTGTTATTTTTGCCATAATTAAAAAAATGAAAACTTTTATTTTACTGAATAAACATTGCTGACAACACTTTGGCTGTTGGAAATAATGTCATTATGTAGGTTTTTAAGCAGGGTCCAGTACAGTCCAGCATGGCTGGGACCCCCATCAACCCTTGGTCACATTAGCTGCAAGAGAGAGACAAAAAAGCAACCAACTGCCATTTATTACAATTAGAGTGGGCATTTAACAATGACAAGAGACAAATTGTTGCTATCCCAGAAGCTAGGCAGTGCCAGAAAAAACATTCTATTCTAAACAAACACTGAGTGAAGTTGGCATGGTGATTTCCAATTCAAGCGAAGGTAGTGTGACCAAAAGGTGACATACGTTGTTTGGTGGTTGGTTATAAATATATTCGTAGTAATTTATAATAATGTTCATGTTTTAACTGTAAAACATTAAACCTCAGTTATATTTCTTTGTCATAAGAGTTTGATAACAAAATGTTTGAAATCATTGCCATTTTTTAAGTTCCGTACACTCCCAGTCAAAAATTTGGACACAGTTTCCCATTCAAATTGTGTCCAAACTTTTGGCTATATCAGGAGATATATCGGTATCATAAACTTTTTGCTCCCTGGTGATACTGTATTAGCCTACAAATTATCCATACCAGTCAGGCTCTATTGTATGCCAACTGAATAATTTAAAACAAATTTACTAAATGAATAATGTATCTAGATGTTTACTTACACTCCTCGTTGAGAATGAATGCTATTGGGTATTCAATTATTTAGGAATTTGGTGGACAAATGTTATTTTTGTAATTTTTTTTAAATCAACATGGTTAAAAACATATAAACATCCACTTATATTATTAAGTGAGTGGTGCTGAAAGTTCCAAAATGCTCTTTGTACATGCCATGGCCCCCAAAGTTTGTATTAGTGATGATAGTTGACAAACACTGGTAAGGTTTGTTTGAGATAATACTTTATTAATGTTCAAAGGGAATTAGGTGTTCCAGCAGCTTACAGGCAAAATTAAAAACAAGGCAAAATACACATCAGGAAAACAACAACTTGATTAATAGCCACTTGTAATAAAAAATCAAATAAATGAAGCAGAATAAAATACATTAAGTAAAAATCTGTTGAGGGGTATATGCAAATATAAACAGAGAGACTGAACAACATAACAGATAAATAAATTACAATGCAGTTTTATACAGTCAGATGGCTGCAGGAAGGAAAGATCTATGGTAGCATTCCATCCTGCAGCAGGGCAAGAGTAGCGTGCTGCTCAGGGCACTCCCCTGCCTCAGGTGTGATTTATGGAGTTGGTGGGAGAGGTTCTTTATGGTTCCTGACACCTTTCCCAGTGTTGGTGTCCTTGGCTGTGATAAGACTGTCCCAGTACACCATGGCATAAAAGACAGCACTAGACACCACAGAGTCATATACTCAACAAAAATATAAACGCAACACTTTTGGTTTTGCTCCCATTTTGTATGAGATGAACTCAAAGATCTAAAACTTTTTCCACATACACAATATCACCATTTCCCTCAAATATTGTTCACAAACCAGTCTAAATCTGTGATAGTGAGCACTTCTCCTTTGCTGAGATAATCCATCCCACCTCACAGGTGTGCCATATCAAGATGCTGATTAGACACCATGATTAGTGCACAGGTGTGCCTTAGACTGTCCACAATAAAAGGCCACTCTGAAAGGTGCAGTTTTGTTTTATTGGGGGAGGATACCAGTCAGTATCTGGTGTGACCACCATTTGCCTCATGCAGTGCAACACATCTCCTTTGCATCATCCGTGAAGAGTGCACCTCTCCAACGTGCCAAACGCCAGCGAATGTGAGCATTTGCCCACTCAAGTCGGTTACGACGACGAACTGGAGTCAGGTCGAGACCCTGATGAGGACGACGAGCATGCAGATGAGCTTCCCTGAGATGGTTTCTGACAGTTTGTGCAGAAATTCTTTGGTTATGCAAACCGATTGTTTCAGCAGCTGTCCGAGTGGCTGGTCTCATACGATCTTGGAGGTGAACATGCTGGATGCGGAGGTCCTGGGCTGGTGTGGTTACACGTGGTCTGCGGTTGTGAGGCTGGTTGGATGTACTGCCAAATTCTCTGAAACGCCTTTGGAGACGGCTTGTGGTAGAGAAATGAACATTCAATACACGAGCAACAGCTCTGGTTGACATTCCTGCTGTCAGCATGCCAACTGCACGCTCCCTCAAATCTTGCGACATCTGTGACATTGTGCTGTGTGATAAAACTGCACCTTTCAGAGTGGACTTTTATTGTGGGCAGTCTAAGGCACACCTGTGCACTAATCATGGTGTCTAATCAGCATCTTGATATGGCACACCTGTGAGGTGGGATGGATTATCTCAGCCAAGGAGAAGTGCTCACTATCACAGATTTAGACTGGTTTGTGAACATTATTTGAGGGAAATGGTGATATTGTGTATGTGGAAAAAGTTTTAGATCTTTGAGTTCATCTCATACAAAATGGGAGCAAAACCAAAAGTGTTGCGTTTATATTTTTGTTGAGTATCAGAACAAACTAAGACTCAAATGACTAAAGTAAAGACAAAGACAGAGGATCAAAGTGCGAAGCGGACGCAGACAGGGGTCAGAATGTGACAAAGACCTAACCAGGAGAGGACAAGGGACCAGACAGGGACAGACCTGAAAACAATTAGCAACATAAGATTAACTGCAAAGGACAAAGGCTTATCATTACATAATAATCTTGCAATGATATCCTCCAAACCAACTACGATGGTATGTCCAGTTCTCTCATAGATATACTTTTTAAAGATCTCCCCAAAACGTAGATGACACAGGGCAAATACAAAATAAATGTAAAACTGTCTCTGATTCAATTCCACAAAAGGTGCATTT
The DNA here is from genome assembly GCF_902500255.1 of Thalassophryne amazonica. Lineage (NCBI taxonomy): Eukaryota > Metazoa > Chordata > Actinopteri > Batrachoidiformes > Batrachoididae > Thalassophryne > Thalassophryne amazonica. Next base: position 38,635,088 of record NC_047111.1, on the reverse strand, counting down.
ATCATCCAAGTCAGTGAACCTGGAAATTGTGTTATTACAAAGATAAATGATTCCCCGGACAATAAGTCATGTGTCATAAGTGAGATAACTTCAGTTGTACTCTGTACAACCCCTGGCAAAAATTATGGAATCACCGGCCTCGGAGGATGTTCATTCAGTTGTTTAATTTTGTAGAAAAAAAGCAGATCACAGACATGACACAAAACTAAAGTCATTTCAAATGGCAACTCAGGAAAAAAAATTGTGGCAGTCAGTAACGGTTACTTTTTTAGACCAAGCAGAGGGAAAAAAATATGGACTCACTCAATTCTGAGGAATAAATTATGGAATCACCCTGTAAATTTTCATCCCCAAAACTAACACCTGCATCAAATCAGATCTGCTCATTAGTCTGCATCTAAAAAGGAGTGATCACACCTTGGAGAGCTGTTGCACCAAGTGGACTGACATGAATCATGGCTCCAACACGAGAGATGTCAATTGAAACAAAGGAGAGGATTATCAAACTCTTAAAATAGGGTAAATCATCACGCAGTGTTGCAAAAGATGTTGGTTGTTCACAGTCAGCTGTGTATAAACTCTGGACCAAATACAAACAACATGGGAAGGTTGTTAAAGGCAAACATACTGGTAGACCAAGGAAGACATCAAAGCATCAAGACAGAAAACTTAAAGCAATATGTCTCAAAAATCGAAAATGCACAACAAAACAAATGAGGAACGAATGGGAGGAAACTGGAGTCAACGTCTGTGACCGAACTGTAAGAAACCACCTAAAGGAAATGGGATTTACATACAGAAAAGCTAAACGAAAGCCATCATTAACACCTAAACAGAAAAAAACAAGGTTACAATGGGCTAAGGAAAAGCCATCGTGGACTGTGGATGACTGGATGAAAGTCATATTCAGTGATGAATCTCGAATCTGCATTGGGCAAGGTGATGATGCTGGAACTTTTGTTTGGTGCCATTCCAATGAGATTTATAAAGATGACTGTCTGAAGAGAACATGTAAATTTCCACAGTCATTGATGATATGGGGCTGCATGTCAGGTAAAGGCACTGGGGAGATGGCTGTCATTACATCATCAATAAATGCACAAGTTTACGTTGATACTTTGGACACTTTTTTATCCCATCAATTGAAAGGATGTTTGGGGATGATGAAATCATTTTTTCAAGATGGTAATGCATCTTGCCATAGAGCAAAAACTGTGAAAACATTCCTTGCAAAAAGACACATAGGGTCAATGTCATGGCCTGCAAATAGTCTGGATCTTAATCCAATTGAAAATCTTTGGTGGAAGTTGAAGAAAATGGTCCATGACAAGGCTCCAACCGGCAAAGCTGATCTGGCAACAGCAATCAGAGAAAGTTGGAGCCAGATTGATGAAGAGTACTGTTTGTCACTCAGTAAGTCCATGCCTCAGAGACTGCAAGCTGTTATTAAAGCCAGAGGTGGTGCAACAAAATACTAGTGATGTGTTGGAGTGTTCTTTTGTTTTTCATGATTCCATAATTTTTTCCTCAGAATTGAGTGATTCCATATTTTTTTTCCCTCTGCTTGGTCTAAAAAAAGTAACCGTTACTGAATGCCACATTTTTTTTCCCTGATTTCTTATAGTGTTTCTTAAAGCCAGAAAGTTGCCATTTGAAATGACTTTAGTTTTGTGTCATGTCTGTGATCTGCTTTTTTTCTACAAAATTAAACAACTGAATGAACATCCTCAGAGGCCGGTGATTCCATAATTTTTGCCAGGGGTTGTATATGCAGTAGAAGTGTGTGTGAGCATGTGCAAAAAAACAAACATCTCAGATACTCTTTTTTATATATATATATATATATATATAATTTTATTTTATACAGTCTACAGTTTTCTTACTCAGTCTTGGATTTTTGCTTAACATGTTACAAATTTTGCTGTCAAGAAACCAATGACAGCACAGGCTCCCCCAGCAACGTAAATCCAAGAGCGTCGTGTTTTGGATTCCATCTCTTTTTTAAAGCTGGCTTCCTGGGCTTCCAGCTTTTGTCGGAATTGGATTTCTTGATCTTTCAATTCCTTTCTGGCCTCGATCTTCTGAGCTTCCAGCTGCTGTTGGAAGTACGCCTCCTTTTCTTGGAGGTCTTTCTTGTGGGCTTCCTTTATTACATCCAGCTCTTTTTGGGCATAAAGTAAAAGACCGTCCATTGACCGTTGATATTGAGCTGCTTGTTCTTTCAGCTCTTTTCCAGCGCTGTTCTTCTGCTCTTCCAGCTTCTTCAAATATTTCTCCTCCTGAGCTTGCAGCTGTGTTAAGTGTTTTTCTTTCTGGGCTGCCAGCTCTTGCTTGAAATGAGCTTTCAGACTTTCCAGTTCCTTCATCAGACATTGCTTGTCTTCCTTCATTTTCATTAACTCCTTCTGATGAGCATCTGGCAGGTTTTGAGTGGTCGTCATCACTGTGCTGACCTGGATCTTTGCAGGTTTCACATGCTGCACAGGTCGACGTTGCTCATCCAGATGCTCCTTTCGTGGTGTTTCTGCCACCAGTCTCCTCCTGCTGTGCGTCACTTCATATTGCTGTGCAGAAGAAAGAAAGAAAAACATCACAAAGTGTTTTCTTTTCATCTGACTTGTCAGTTGCACTGAAATAAATACAAATAATTGGGGTGATTGCCCTTCTCAAGCACTTTGCAGTGATTTTTGTTGTGATTTGGCCCTAAGTAAATAAATTAAATTGTATATTTTGAAGATGCCGTGTCGAACCTGAGGTCCACTGGAACTTAGAACTGCAGAGTCAAAGTTCTACACACAGTCATATAGCTGCTGTCAGAATTCTTATCTAATCAGAATGTTGCAGTGACAACCGAGTGGAAAATGTCAGCAGTTAAGCCTTGTGAGCCAGAAATATCCAGGTGGTTAAACTTGTCAATAAATATAACTCCATGTGTGTGCACCCGTCTCTCAAACAGGTGCACAAACTAACTGAGGGACTACGAGGGCCCAAAATATAAACCCACCTCCCAGTGTTTAAATGGACAATAATATCTTGATTAAGATGTTGAGGCTCAAAACATGTAAAGTCATTTGACTCACCCTGTCCCCACAGGCAGGAAGATTGAATTTTGCTTGAGCGTCTTTATCAATGTAATCTTGGAGAATCAAATTCCTCTTCTGTCTGACCGGTGCCTCTGAATCACAACCATGCAGCCTTGAAGCACCGTTCCTCCTCTTCTTTGTCTCCATAGAGGGTTGAACTGGCTTCACCTGCAGGATGAAGGTGGGCTCTTCATCATCCGACCATGTCTCCTGTGAAGTAGGAAGAAGGAAGAAGAGCTTTTGTTGTCATTGCACATACATTGATACATAAATCAAAAATCCTAATCACAGTCCCAAACCCACCACTGGGGGCAGTGGACAGCCATGGTCTCAGTGCCTTGGGACCAACTCCAGATGATCAAAGGAAGAGAAAGAAGTATGACCCTAATGTACATGTTTTTGTTGGTGGGAGGAAACCCACTCAGACACGGGGAGAACATCCAGACTCCACAAAGAAAGGAACCTGGCATGGGTGGACTCAATCTGTAGACTTTCTTGCCGTGAGACCACAGTGCTAACCACTGAGCCACAGTGATTTATTTGTTTAAATAGAAATACAGCAGGTTAGAATCGAACCAGGAATCAGATGGTGAAATTCGGAAAAAATTTACCTTTGTTGGTGCTGTGTGAGACATTCTGGCTGTCTGATAATCAGCTTCCATAAAAAAATTACTGTTGTGTAATAGCTGGCTGGTAATGATCTACTTCTACTAAAATTAGTGATGTTAACAGCACACTGGTTATGATCAACTATGAAAATTTCTCTTGTTAATAACTGCTAAAGAAGGATTAAAGATTAAAGCATAATCAACAACATGATTTACTCATTACCATGGTAATGCCCCACATCACGCTTCACAAAGCATCATCAAAGAATTCCATACTGTGACATAACACTATGACACCACAAAGACATTGGTAATGAAAACATAATCATAACACAGCGTTGCTAAGCATGAATAATAATCATCATCATCATCATAATAGTAATAGTAATAATAATAATTATAGTAATAATAATAATCAATTGTTTTAACATATCACTTTTCTAAGCAGTTAGAGGTGAAGTTGGTGGCCAAGCGGTTAATTGTGCTTGTTTTTAGTGTGGAAGATTCCTGGTTCAAGACCAATCCTGCCCATTTGCCATATAATGTGGAAATGCATCAGGAAGCACATCCTGTGCCAAATTAACATGCGGAGATCCACCATGGATCTGATGTGGTGAAGCCAAAGGGGACTGACTTCCTTTTATTTTTCTTAATAACCTGATTTACAAAGTAAAGATAAAAAAAAAAAAACACAGCCATCTGTGGCCCTGGATGCCCAGGATTTATTTGTAAGCATCCCCAAAATATGGACAGTTGAAAAAAAAAAAAAAAAAAAAACCAGGTTGAAATCAAACGGAATCAAATGATGAATTTAGAGAAGCTTACCTTTGTTGGTTCTGTATGAGACATTCTGGCTGTCTGATAATCGGCTTCTATTAAAGTTAGTGTTGTTTAATAGGTTGCTGGTTATGATCAACTATGAAAATTAGTGCTGTTTAATAGCTCACTGGTAATGATCAGCTTCTATTAAAATTAGTGTTGTTAACAGCTCACTGGTTGTGATCAACTATGACAGTTTGTCTTGTTAGTGGCAGCTAAAGAAGAGCTGAAGATGTCTTTAGTCATGTCTTTAGTCTTTACTCACATGCATCATAAAGCGATTCTGTGCTCTTTGTGACATATCATTGTTATGACATCATAAAGAGATTATTATTCAGACACGTTGTAGTTCAGAGCAACACCACTGGGTGTCACTGCAAAAAACAAATAGATCCATAAACCGGAACAGAAGAAGAGTGAACTTTCTCTTTTTGTTTTGTAGCAACGATGTCTTCAGCAAAACCGGGTGCTGGCAGAACAGGTGGAAACATTCTGTCGAATTTGGGAAAGTGACAAACACTGGGAGGCCAAGAGGGAGTTTATTCTGCAGAACATTAGCCAGTTTGACGACCTGCACCGAGACCATCTGCTTTCTTTCTCCATGGTTTGGGCCAACCACGTGTTCATTCGCCCTATTGACGTATCCCATAATCCCTTGCATGACCGAGAGTCGCTGCAGTCAAACAACATAGAGAATCCACATGATGATAATTGTAAATGAATATGTAATGAATGTAAAATCAATATTTTGTACTACAAAAATGTAATTTTTTTATGCTTTTCATCACGTTAATAAGAGACTGCTGCATGATACCCTGAAAACTTGCTAAAACAATTATAATCAATCAATCAATCAATCAATTTTTTTATATAGCGCCAAATCACAACAAACACTTGCCCCAAGGCGCTTTATATTGTAAGGCAAGGCCATACAATAATTATGTAAAACCCCAACGGTCAAAACGACCCCCTGTGAGCAAGCACTTGGCTACAGTGGGAAGGAAAAACTCCCTTTTAACAGGAAGAAACCTCCAGCAGAACCAGGCTCAGGGAGGGGCAGTCTTCTGCTGGGACTGGTTGGGGCTGAGGGAGAGAACCAGGAAAAAGACATGCTGTGGAGGGGAGCAGAGATCGATCACTAATGATTAAATGCAGAGTGGTGCATACAGAGCAAAAAGAGAAAGAAACAGTGCATCATGGGAACCCCCCAGCAGTCTACGTCTATAGCAGCATAACTAAGGGATGGTTCAGGGATTATAACAAATAATCCGTGTCTGCTACATTTAATCTGCGTGGAATTTAATAAACGCAAACTGAATTTCAGACATATTATATACAGGGTGGTCTAAAAAAAAAAAAAGCGCCCTATTTTCTTTTTGATCTCATATTTTACTCAATTGAGATATTTTGAAAATTCTTTCACCAAACATTAGCAGAATGATGGGAGATTATGTCCTTCAAATCTGATAGAAATTGAAACATTTTTGGTGGTCTGTCCTTAATAGTTGATAATATGTTCTATCCAGGCTCCTCTTTGATGAATAACTGCAGCAACACGATCGTTGAAATTTTCGATGACTCGTCCAATCATGTCAACATAAGAGGGGAAATCAGGCACATATCAGCTGACATGATTGGACGAGTCACTGAAAATTTCAACGTGAAAATGAGATCAAAAAGAAAATAGGGCGTTTTTTTGGACCACCCTGTATATTAGTCTGGATCAAAGAGGACGGACAGTGTTGTAAAGAATGTTGTGTGGGCCGCCAGAAGAGGAGGTACTGCTGGCCCACCACCAAAGGGCGCCCTGCCTGAAGTGCGGGCTTCAGGCACGAGAGGGCGCTGCCGCCACGGACACAGCCGGGAGTGACAGCTGTCACTCATTAATTCCTGACAGCTGTCACACATTCTACATCATCGCACTCCATAAAACCCAGACGTCATCTCCACCTCATTGCTGAGATATCGTACTTAATTAGAGGTAATATCCTCAGCCTTTTTGTGGTATTTTGTAAATCAGTTTATTGTGAGTGTTTGCAGGAGTACCGGTCCTTTTTGTGGAGGCTGTGCAAGACGGCACTCTTTTTCCTCTGAGGGATCGCTGCAACGTATTGAGTGAGAGGTGGAGGTGGCATTCCCACCGTTGTTGTTACTGGGTGTACACACACCCACACTTGACTGTCTTTGTTCTCGCCAGCAGTACCAGATCCGACAGTCGGGGACGGTGATCACCTGGGAATTCGGGACTTGGCGGCTCCAGTATTCACCAGGTTCTGTGGCGGCGGAAATCGTGTGGTTCCGGCTCTTCTCAGGACAGACGTCTTCTATCCTTGAGCCTGCCCACACGTCACCTTTGTGGATTGACTGTAATTATATTCTGAGATTGTCTGTATGTTCGTTGTGCACATTTCACAACATTAAATTGTTACTTTTTGGCTCATCTATTGGCAGTTCATTTGCGCCCCCTGTTGTGGGTCCGTGTCACTACACTTTCACAACAAAGAACAATAATCAAGATGTTAAAGAGCAAACTTCACTTTCCCCCAGAACGGACCCGGTGCCACAAGGGGGCATTTGGGGGTGACGCCTCGCCACCTCAGATGTTAGAGTTATCAAAAAATAAAAATAAAAAAGAAAGAAAAAGAAATACTGGAAAATATAGCAAAATATTAGTTATTCAATAATATCACGTATTTAACAAATAAACCAAATTAATTAACTAAAGTAATTAATTTTAAAACAAACGGATATGGCGTGTGTCTGTGTTCAAGCGATTTGATAGGTTGAGGGTTGCGCTTGTCAGTGCAGCAGAGCAGTGTCAAGGGCCTTTCACACTGCAAGCTTCAGTGCGACGCTTTAACGCTTCGTAATGCCAGGCCGGTGCGTTTCAAATGCGTTGTGACGTCAGACGCATCGCTTCGGAAGCGGCAAGGGGGCAGAGATTGCGGCCACGTCACACTCTGGCTGTTTCCACAACCTGAAAAAGGTTCAGCGATCGCCTTCTTGAATTTGCATCACCTGAACCACAAAAAAGCTTTAAAAAACAGCAGTAGAACGATTCTCCCATCACCCTGCTGGCAGAAGCTTTTTTCAGCTACTTTTCTGAGTGACGCTGGCCGAGAGAGGACTGATGACTTGGTGGGATATCGATCGAACCACGACTGCGGGCCGACCCGCACAGAGAAGCCGGCCTTCAGGCATCATTCCTGGGCAGACCGAGGCAGGCAGCCGGGTGATGGAGCAAACCCACTCAGTCCGAAATCTCCCACTTTTTGGATATATGCGAAGTCCCAGTTTGGCCAACGGAGTTTAGTTCTGCAGCTTTATCGAGGTGAGAATAAAATAAAAGTAAAACGTGACATTTCTGCACTGCTGTGAAGGTTTATTGATCGGCTAACGTTAGCTTAGCTTTTTAGCACAGTTGATCTGAGTGAACACTTTAATTTGTAAATGGTTCAGTCTTTCTTATTTTTACCAAATAAAGCTACAGCTTTTTTCAGACACCACAAAAGCTCAACTTTAAATAACTTATTTTTTCGGGTGTTTTTTTCCATCGTTTATTCCCCCTTTTTTTATATATATAAACTGTTTAGTGTTTCTTTATATTTAAAGAAATACTTTTTATTTGTCCCAATCAGGAACATTTGCTGTGCAGCAACCAAACTTCCATTGATGAGATGAACACCATGAAGTCCAGTCGAAAGAAAACATCTCTGCTCTTCAAAATAGGACAAAAGTGTCTTCAGCAACACCAGCAGAGTTCAAAGCTGCAGAAGAGACCTTCATCTGGTCCTGAGAATCCAGCAGAACATCACCTGCTTCTAAATAAAAGGCTCTTCGAACAGCAACTATTTTATTATTTTTTAAAAAGCTGTTTCATTTTATATTTTAACAATAAATGAATGGATCATTAAAAATGTCCACGAATGAAAGTCCAAAGACATTTGCACAGGTAGAAGTTCTCCACTTATTGTGCTCAAATTCATATTTTACAAATGACTCTGTCCCGATAACAACATTAAAGGCAATTACATATTTTGATGAAATTACAAGTTTAAATGACTATATATAAAAAAACATCATCAGGTTTATGTCACACAAATCCTACTTTACAATCACACTGCAGTCATTGTTAAATTATTTCCTGTTGCATTTATAATAAACATTTGTATTTATTTAGTGTTTGTTTTTCTGGTTGAAATGAGATATACGTAAATAATCTACCAGACTTAAAAAAATGTACAAGTTTCCATGTTATTTTATTTGTCTAAAAATAAATGTCCAAGGTTCCTTATGTTAAACAAGAAATTATCTAATCTGAAATAACAGGTTGTTTTAATTTACAGATGAAGGTTTCTAAAGAACCATTCATTGATTTATTTAGCTCTTTTAATTACAAGTGTTCTAAACTTTTTTTTTAACAGTAATCAGAAATTTTGAGGTAACAAACAACAAAAAAAAAACCATTTCCAATGATTTTTCAATTCATTACGCACGCTCAGAGGCACGTCCCCTCTGGTGTGCACTTTTTTTGGCCGGGGGGGGGCGACCCTGCCCCCTGTGATAAACTCATCGACCCTTAATATTTTTTTTCTGGCGCCGGGTCTGCCCCAGAATGACATGATCAGGAAGCGAGTGCAGCTCACAGCAGCTCCCCTTGAAAATCATGGAGAGACAGCCTGTGATTCTCGCATGTTTACATAAAAAAACGCAATAACAACGTCTATAAACCCAGAGAATATATTCATAACAGTTTTAGGGACAATAGAAAAATACACTCAACAAAAATATAAACGCAACGCTTTTGGTTTTGCTCCCATTTTGTATAAGATGAACTCAAAGATCTAAAACTTTTTCCACATACGCAATATCACCATTTCCCTCAAATATTGTTCACAAACCAGTCTAAATCTGTGATAGTGAGCACTTCTCCTTGGCTGAGATAATCCATCCCACCTCACAGGTGTGCCATATCAAGATGCTGATTAGACACCATGATTAGTGCACAGGTGTGCCTTAGACTGCCCACAATAAAAGTCCACTCTGAAAGGTGCAGTTTTATCACACAGCACAATGTCACAGATGTCGCAAGATTTGAGGGAGCATGCAGTTGGCATGCTGACAGCAGGAATGTCAACCAGAGCTGTTGCTTGTGTATTGAATGTTCATTTCTCTACCATAAGCCGTCTGAGACCAGCCACTCGAACAGCTGCTGAAACAATCGGTTTGCATAACCAAAGAATTTCTGCACAAACTGTCAGAAACCGTCTCAGGGAAGCTCATCTGCATGCTCGTCGTCCTCATCGGGGTCTCGACCTGACTCCAGTTCGTCATTGTAACCGACTTCAGTGGGCAAATGCTCACATTCGCTGGCGTTTGGCACGTCGGAGAGGTGTTCTTTTCATGGATGAATCCCGGTTCACACTGTTCAGGGCAGATGGCAGACAGCGTGTGTGGCGTCGTGTGGGTGAGCGGTTTTCTGATGTCAGTGTTGTGAATCGAGTGGCCCATGGTGGCGGTGGGGTTATGGTATGGGCAGGCGTCTGTTATGGACGAAGAACACAGGTGCATTTTATTGATGGCATTTTGAATGCACAGAGATACCGTGACGAGATCCTGAGGCCCATTGTTGTGCCATCCAAGAACATCACCTCATGTTGCAGCAGGATAATGCACGGCCCCATGTTGCAAGGATCTGTACACAATTCTTGGAAGCTGAAAATGTCCCAGTTCTTACATGGCAGGCATACTCACCGGACATGTCACCCATTGAGCATGTTTGGGATGCTCTGGACCGGCGTATACGACAGCGTGTACCAGTTCCTGCCAATATCCAGCAACTTTGCACAGCCATTGAAGAGGAGTGGACCAACATTCCACAGGCCACAATTGACAACCTGATCAACTCTATGTGAAGGAGATGTGTTGCACTGCATGAGGCAAATGGTGGTCACACCAGATACTGACCAGTATCCCCCCCAATAAAACAAAACTGCATCTTTCAGAGTGGCCTTTTATTGTGGACAGTCTAAGGCACACCTGTGCACTAATCATGGTGTCTAATCAGCATCTTGATATGGCACACCTGTGAGGTGGGATGGATTATCTCAGCAAAGGAGAAGTGCTCACTATCACAGACTTAGACTGGTTTGTGAACAATATTTGAGGGAAATGGTGATATTGTGTATGTGGAAAAAGTTTTAGATCTTTGAGTTCATCTCATACAAAATGGGAGCAAAACCAAAAGTGTTGCGTTTATATTTTTGTTGAGTGTAGTTTGCGATGTTAATGGTGTTGTCCGTGTGCAGTGGTTAAAGTGCAGCTCGATCAGAGCATATCAGTGCAGTTCTCAATGTTACTGAGATCTCGCAGTAAGGTGACCTCTCCCTGGTTTTGCAGGATTTGAAATGTCAATAGGGCGAATGGGTTGTCGGTGAGTAAAACCATAAAAAACATGAATAACTTTAGTGATCCTGGGCTGTTGGTGAGCAGTGGTTTGCACAGCTAACCAAAAAGGTAGCTTCAATAACAGCTAATCAGCGAACTGAAAAGTTATCTTTTATAAAGCTAAACCCATAAGCCACTCAAAAATTTATCGGAAGCTACAGCTAACCGATAACCTTCAGTCTTGTTTCTGGTACACTTGCAACTACTAACAAGCTGATTTAGAGTATTAACACCACAATCACTTCTGGTACCATTAAAGGTGACCACAGACCCAAACAAGAAGTCAGTATTTCTGTGTGCTGCCCACTGCTGGAAGCTCCTATTTACTACATAGCTTGCAGCAGTGAAGCAACTGAGAGGAGCAGCAAAGCTCAACTTGACACACACAAAAAATATGTTATTATTCCTTTACAGAATATAGTAGTGTTGCTGTGACGCAGAGGTCTTGGAAAATAAAGCAGTTTTTACTTATGGTTTTGATTGAAAAGAATAATCTGGATAGAATTACTCCATTATTGTCAGTTCTGTCATTTGTACAAAGGTAATATATAACACATATCTTTCAGTTTTAAATAATGCACTAATTCTAAAATTTTGTAACAAACACAGACAGATGCCAAAGGGATTATGGGTAAATGAGCCTCCGCTAACACTGATTGGTTGACTCATTCATTCTACGTAAAAACCAACATGTTAATGTGACGTGTGTTGGTATTTATATATAAATGTGCTTTTCTAACATATACCATTTTATTCATATGTTAAAAAAAGCCATTTGCAAGCTAAAAGTCAAGTTGTGATTAGACATTAGTGATCAGATGCTCAGACCCTTACCCATAATCTTTTGCGTACCAGTTTAGGTTTTTTTTTCGAGTGCCAGAGGGTTGCTGTGGTTTAAACAACAGAATCCATGACGACAATTGTAAATGAACATTATACAACCAAAATGTACATTTTTTTCTAAAGCTGCTACAAGAGGCTGCGACAACTCCCAGGCACACAAAGGATTATGGGATATCTCAATACTTAGGGTGACTACTGCCATGAACACTACTGGCCAGTAGATGGCAGTAGAGACTGTGAAAACTTGCCAAAACAAATATTCCGTGTGCTACGTATAATCTGCGTGGAATTTAATAAACGCAAACTGAATTTCATACATCTTATACTGTATATATTACTCTGGAACAAAGGTGACAAACAATGTTGTAGGACAATAAGCGGGGCGTTACAGGAAACAGTAATCGATTGCAACTCACATTTTTACATAAAACAAACACAATAACAACATCTATAAACCCAGAGAGTTCTAGGCACAATTTAGAAAGAGTTTAATGCTGTTATCTTTGTGGAGCCTGATCAGAGTGTCTCAAATGCATTTCTCCTGTTGTGAGTGACTGTACTGAGATTACCCACACTAAAACCTTCAAAATTAGTGCAATACTTTAAAGCTAAAACATATAGCTGATGTTTTCACTTTATAAAACTTCAGAAGTGATGTTAATTTAAATAACATGTCCGAAATTGGTTTGGTTAAAATTTTAACCATAAATTAAAACTGTATGCCTCTGGATGACTTGGGTGATATTGCCGGGGAGTCAGTATGGTGTCAAGAGCAATTGTCTTGTAACCAGCGCTTCTTTGATTGAAGAGGATAGAGTGGTTTTGGAAAGTAATTAGTCCTATGACGGTTTTCAGAGTTATCTGAAAAGCTAATCCGATAATGAAAATATTAGCTTTGATAATTATCAGTTAGCGAATTAGCGGTACTGTGCCCACCACTGTTGGTGAGTTAAACATTAAGAGCTGATTTTTACCTGAGGCCATCAAATACAGCCATCGGGTATTGTGAAGGCGTTTCGTCTGTCTGTGCTCTGCATAAGTCCAGTCCTCTTTCTGCCAGAGAAATAGGACTGAATTTAGCATCTTCAAACATTCTTGGGACACAGACCATGGACAAGTTCAAAGATGGCTAACCTTGACTTTTTTAAAGGGTCAAAAGGTCACATTCTACACACTCTTTCATTGCATACATGCTCATATGACTGAGGGTATTTTAGCATTGTGTTATATTTAAAGTTGACATCATCAAAAGAACATAGAATATTCTGTGTTGATGAACTAGTCTGAAACAATGAATTAATTGAAACGTAATAGAACCTTCCTGTGTGTTATGACAGCTACATTTCTGAGCTCCTGGAAACCTCAATGCAATAGGTCATATATGGGACAAGTAATAATACAACCCATTGATGATGATGTAATGACAGCCATCTCCCCAGTGCCTTTACCTGACATGCAGCCCCATATCATCAATGACTGGAAATTTACATGTTCTCTTCAGGCAGTCATCTTTATAAATCTCATTGTAACGGCACCAAACAAAAGTTCCAGCATCATCACCTTGCCCAATGCAGATTCGAGATTCATCACTGAATATGACTTTCATCCAGTCATCCACAGTCCACGATTGCTTTTCCTTAGCCCATTGTAACCTTGTTTTTTTCTGTTTAGGTGTTAATGATGCCTTTTGTTTAGCTTTTCTGTATGTAAATCCCCTTTCCTTTAGGCGGTTTCTTACAGTTCGGTCACAGACGTTGACTCCAGTTTCCTCCCATTCGTTCCTCATTTGTTTTGTTGTGCATTTTCGATTTATGAGACATATTGCTTTAAGTTTTCTGTCTTGACGCTTTGATGTCTTCCTGGGTGTACCAGTATGTTTGCCTTTAACAACCTTCACATGTTGTTTGTATTTGGTCCAGAGTTTAGACACAGCTGACTGTGAACAACCAACATCTTTTGCAACATTGCATGATGATTTACCCTCTTTAAAGAGTTTGATAATCCTCTCCTTTGTTTCAATTGACATCTCTCGTGTTGGAGCCATGATTCATGTCAGTCCACTTGGTGCAACAGCTCTCCAAGGTGTGATCACTCCTTTTTAGATGCAGACTAACAAGCAGATCTGATATGATGCAGGTGTTAGTTTTGGGGATGAAAATTTACAGGGTGATTCGATAATTTATTCCTCAGAATTGAGTGAGTCCATATTTTTTTTCCCTCTGCTTGGTCTAAAAAAGTAACCGTTATTGACTGCCACAATTTTTTTCCTGATTTCTTATAGTGTTTCTTAAAGCCAGAAAGTTGCCATTTGAAATGACTTTAGTTTTGTGTCATGTCTGTGATCTACTTTTTTTCTACAAAATTAAACAACTGAATGAACATCCTCCGAGGCTGGTGATTCCATAATTTTTGCCAGGAGTTGTACAATAACATGCTTTTGGAGGGCGATATGCATTTTCAGAGGCCCGACGTTCACGCCCAGTCGTCCAAAATGACAGATATACACCCAAGTTAGATGAGGGCGAATATCTGTAATTGCGGGCAACTGGGCGTGAACGGAGGGACTCAGAAAATGCATACCGCATGACAACAGCATGTTATTTGCATTATTATCACTTTTTACTGAGATACACAACACGTAATGTGTAGATAAAAAGTTGGCTCACTTAACTTCTGTTGTGTCGTCTGGCGCGCGCGCTGCTCTCCAAATTCAGCAGTGCGTCCTCATCAAGCTGGCTGCTTTAACTGCTCTTCATTGTCATACTATCCATGAGAAAATCATCCAGAATATCCATATTGGGACCAAAACACACTTCTCGCCTTTTCATCTTTTCCTGTGCGGACAGTTTTTTTCCCCCCCTCTGCGGACAGTTTGTGGGCTGCACGCACGGTATGACGTCATTTGTTTACCCACAGCGGGCGGGTATAGCCAGGTAGCATCGACGTAAATCTACGATACTGGCCCACTAACACCCCGGTAAAGTGATAATAATGAATGATATAGCATAACTAATGAATGCTGGGAGAGGAAGTCTTGTGCTTTGTACAGAATTACGATGACTTTTGCGATTTAGCATAATTTCTCTGAGTTACTCCAAGAAATTTGGTTTTGGTTACAATTTCAACATCATTCAATAATAAATTTCTACTTAAGTTCCTGGGCTTATTTCCGAATATAATACACTTTGGTTTACTAAGATGAAGCGATAATTTGTTTGAATCAAACCATTGTTTTAAATTTAGTAGTTCCCTCTCCATTATGTCCAGAAGCTGTCCCAAATTATCCCCACTACAAAACACAGTCATATCATCAGAAAACAAAATACAACAACAATGTGCGAAGTTAAACCTCTCCTTTGAGTCTCCAGGTGATGCTGAAACGGATTTACCCGAAGAATTCAACCCTGGCACCATTGGACTGTACACTGCGGAGACATCACCCCCTTCCATCTGAGATAGAAAGAATAGGGTCTACGATTAGAATCTACATAAACTGATCTCACTTTGTTGCTAAAGCTATCACACGGTTACACTGTGTGCACGGACCCCTTAGAAATGTTTAATTATTTTTTATCTTATTTATATTATTTAATGTTTATTTCCACCATACGAGGTCTATTAGAAAAGTATCAGACCTTATCATTTTTTTCAAAAACCATATGGATTTGAATCACATGTGATTGCATCAGACAAGCTTGAACCCTCGTGTGCATGCGTGAGTTTTTCCACGCCTGTCGGTTGCGTCATTCACCTGTGAGCAAGCTTTGAGTGAGGAGTGGTCCACCCCCTCGGCGGATTTTCATTGTCAGGAAATGGCGGAATGATTTGGGCTTTTTTTCCATCAGAACTTTTTCAGAAACTGTTAGAGACTGGCAGCTGGAAACCATTCGAAAAATTTATTTGGCTTTCGGTGAAAATTTTACAGGCTTCACAGAGAATAAGGACTGTTACTACAGCTTTAAGGATGGCTTTAAGGATGGCTTTAAGGATGCCCGGCCGCCATCGAGAACCACAAACCACCGGATCATTGGCTCTGTGGATACGAGACCTTTGTGTGCTCTTTGTCTGGTTATCACAAGAGCTGGACATCAACCATTTTCCGGCAGATTTCACTTTTAACAAGAGATTTTGTCATGGAAAGCCGAGCGGAGGCTTCGCGCGTCACGACCAATTTGCTGATGGAGCAAGACAAAGGAACACCTCTGTTTTGGTCTCACAGGACAGCTTTGAGATGGTGTTCAGACAGCTGTCGGTGGTTTTTCCATCGAGCGATTATCCGAGAAATTGTGGATGTGCCTGGACATGCCAGAACATGTCCCGTGAGGCTTCATCACGGCGTTGCTGTGCGCCATGCGGCACCCCGCGACGCGCGAAGCCTCCGCTCCTCTTTCCATGACAAAAAACTCCTGTAACAGTGGAATGTGCCGTTCATTTCCAAACTGGACGCTGTGTTTTATCCTGGACGTCGTCTGACTACCACAGGAATTGTGAAAAGACATGGATATCAGCACTTTTTCAGCACATTGAGACAGACGTGCGGAGGAATTCCGCACGTCGCGGCGTTGCCGCATGGCGCAAGGCAACGCCGTGATGAAGCCTCACGGGACATGTTCTGGCATGTCCAGGCACATCACAATTTCTCAGATAATCACTCAATGGAAAAACCACCGACAGCTGTCTGAACGCCATCTCAAAGCCGTCCTGTGAGACCAAAACGGAGGTGGTTTTGTCTCGCTCCAGTAGCAAATCCATCATGACGCGCGAAGCCTCCGCTCGGCTTTCCATGACAAATCTCTTGTTAAAAGTGAAATCTGCCGGAAAATGGTTGATGTCCAGCTCTTGTGATAACAAGAGAAATGGCACACGACGGTCTCGGATCCACAGAGCCATCCGTTTAGAAATGATCCAGTGGTTTGTGGCTCTCGATTGCGGCATGGAGCGCGGCGCGCCGAGCGTCCTTAAAGCCGTCCTTAATGCCGTCCTTAAAGCTGTAGTAACAGTCCTTATTCTCTGTGAAGCCCGTAAAATTTTCACCAAAAGCCAGATAAATTTTTCGAATGGTTTCCAGCTGCCTGTCTCTAATAGTTTCTGAAAACATTCTGATGGAACAAAAGCCCAAATCATTCCGCCATTTCCTGACAATGAAAATATGCCGAGGGGGCTGGACCACTCCTCACTCAAAGCCTGCTCACAGGCGAATGACGCAAGCGACAGGTGTGGAAAAACACGCATGCGCACGAGAGTTCAAGCTTGTCTGACGCAATCACACGTGATTCAAATCCATATGGTTTTTGAAAAAAATAATAAGGTCTGATACTTTTCTAATAGACCTCGTATAGCCACACATTGTTAGAATTTTCACACTTTGTCTGTAGCATGGCCCAAGCAGTGGGTCACCCCTTTGAGTCTGGTCTGCTCAAGGTTTCTTCCTCAAAATCATTCATTCATTCACATCATTAGAGGGAATTTTCCTTGCCACTGTCGCCTCCTCCTGGCTTGCTCTGGAGGTAGATAAGGTTCGACCTTACCTTGTTTTTAGGTGTGATTTGGTGCTATATAAATGGAAAATAAATTGAAATTGAACTAATTAAAATTTAACTAAGTAGGGGCACATGTACCTTTGGGTGTTTTGTTATTTTCGTATTTTAATTGTAATTTTTTTTTCTCTTTTTCTTCTTTTCTCTTTTTTATTGAGTTTTTTTTTTGCACCTCACTTTTATTTATTTATTTAGTTCTTCTTCTTCTTCTTCTTCTTCTATCACTTCCTGTTCCGGAGCACAGCGGTGTATTGCTGTATCTGTTAGCTGTTTAATCTGTGCAGTTAGATTGATCTAGTTAACTAGATAATGATTTGTTTCACAGTCTAATCTTCACGTGCCTTAACTAAAGCACTCCCTCTGCTGAATCACCTCTAAATTATTTACACATTATTCACTTTGTGTGTTTTTAGGAATCCGCTAGCTTAGCGCAGCTACTAGCTCTTAGCCGGTTTAGCATGGCGGCTTCTCCTGTCTCTCCTGCCCTTTTCTGCTCTGGGTGTGAAATGTTTAGTTATTCCTCGGCCTCCTTTAGCAGTAATGGTACTTGTAATAAGTGTAGCTCATTCGTAGCTTTGGAGGCCAGGCTGGGCGAACTGGAGACTCGGCTCCGCACCGTGGAAAATTCTACAGCTAGCCAGGCCCCTGTAGTCGGTGCGGACCA
This sequence comes from Thalassophryne amazonica, assembly GCF_902500255.1. Lineage (NCBI taxonomy): Eukaryota > Metazoa > Chordata > Actinopteri > Batrachoidiformes > Batrachoididae > Thalassophryne > Thalassophryne amazonica. Next base: position 38,617,087 of record NC_047111.1, on the reverse strand, counting down.
AGGTAGCTTAGCCACCATTAGTTTCCCTCTGGCAGATCCCGAGCAGCCGGGAAAGCAGGCCGACTGGGTGACTGTGAGGAGGAAGCGTAGTTTTAAACAGAAGCCTTGTGTACACCGCCAACCCATTCACATTTCTAACCGTTTTTCCCCACTCGACGACACACCCGCCGAGGAACAAACTCTGGTTATTGGTGACTCTGTTTTGAGAAATGTGAAGTTAGCGACACCAGCAACCATAGTCAATTGTCTTCCGGGGGCCAGAGCAGGCGACATTGAAGGAAATTTGAAACTGCTGGCTAAGGCTAAGCGTAAATTTGGTAATTCACGTCGGCAGTAATGACACCCGGTTACGCCAATCGGAGGTCACCAAAATTAACATTGAATCGTGTGTAACTTTGCAAAAACAATGTCGGACTCTGTAGTTTTCTCTGGGCAGTGACATGTTTAGCCGCATGTTCTCCTTGAATTGCTGGCTGTCTGAGTGGTGTCCAAAAAATGAGGTGGGCTTCATAGATAATTGGCAAAGCTTCTGGGGAAAACCTGGTCTTGTTAGGAGAGACGGCATCCATCCCACTTTGGATGGAGCAGCTCTCATTTCTAGAAATCTGGCCAATTTTCTTAAATCCTCCAAACCGTGACTATCCAGGGTTGGGACCAGGAAGCAGAGTTGTAGTCTTACACACCTCTCTGCAGCTTCTCTCCCCCTGCCATCCCCTCATTACCCCATCCCCGTAGAGACGGTGCCTGCTCCCAGACCACCAATAACCAGCAAAAATCTATTTAAGCATAAAAATTCAAAAAGAAAAAATAATATAGCACCTTCAACTGCACAACAGACTAAAACAGTTAAATGAGGTCTATTAAACATTAGGTCTCTCTCTTCTAAGTCCCTGTTAGTAAATGATATAATAATTGATCAACATATTGATTTATTCTGCCTTACAGAAACCTGGTTACAGCAGGATGAATATGTTAGTTTAAATGAGTCAACACCCCCGAGTCACACTAACTGCCAGAATGCTCGTAGCACGGGCCGAGGCGGAGGATTAGCAGCAATCTTCCATTCCAGCTTATTAATTAATCAAAAACCCAGACAGAGCTTTAATTCATTTGAAAGCTTGACTCTTAGTCTTGTCCATCCAAATTGGAAGTCCCAAAAACCAGTTTTATTTGTTATTATCTATCATCCACCTGGTCGTTACTGTGAGTTTCTCTTCTCTTCTTTATGTTCTCTAATGCCATATACCAACACAGTGCAGAGTAGCTACCTAAACTCTGTAAGTGAGATAGAGTATCTCGTCAATAGTTTTACATCCTCATTGAAGACAACTTTGGATGCTGTAGCTCCTCTGAAAAAGAGAGCTTTAAATCAGAAGTGCCTGACTCCGTGGTATAACTCACAAACTCGCAACTTAAAGCAGATAACCCGTAAGTTGGAGAGGAAATGGCGTCTCACTAATTTAGAAGATCTTCACTTAGCCTGGAAAAAGAGTCTGTTGCTCTATAAAAAAGCCCTCCATAAAGTTAGGACATCTTACTACTCATCACTAATTGAAGAAAATAAGAACAACCCCAGGTTTCTTTTCAGCACTGTAGCCAGGCTGACAAAGAGTCAGAGCTCTATTGAGCCGAGTATTCCTTTAACTTTAACTAGTAATGACTTCATGACTTTCTTTGCTAATAAATTTTAACTATTAGAGAAAAAATTACTCATAACCATCCCAAAGACTTATCGTTATCTTTGGCTGCTTTCAGTGATGCCGGTATTTGGTTAGACTCTTTCTCTCCGATTGTTCTGTCTGAGTTATTTTCATTAGTTACTTCATCCAAACCATCAACATGTCTATTAGACCCCATTCCTACCAGGCTGCTCAAGGAAGCCCTACCATTATTTAATGCTTCGATCTTAAATATGATCAATCTATCTTTATTAGTTGGCTATGTACCACAGGCTTTTAAGGTGGCAGTAATTAAACCATTACTTAAAAAGCCATCACTTGACCCAGCTATCTTAGCTAATTATAGGCCAATCTCCAACCTTCCTTTTCTCTCAAAAATTCTTGAAAGGGTAGTTGTAAAACAGATAACTGATCTTCTGCAGAGGAATGGTCTATTTGAAGAGTTTCAGTCAGGTTTTAGAATTCATCATAGTACAGAAACAGCATTAGTGGTTACAAATGATCTTCTTATGGCCTCAGACAGTGGACTCATCTCTGTGCTTCTTCTGTTAGACCTCAGTGCTGCTTTTGATACTGTTGACCATAAAATTTTATTACAGAGATTAGAGCATGCCATAGGTATTAAAGGCACTGCGCTGTGGTGGTTTGAATCATATTTATCTAATAGATTACAATTTGTTCATGTAAATGGGGAATCTTGTTCACAGACTAAGGTTAATTATGGAGTTCCACAAGGTTCTGTGCTAGGACCAATGTTATTCACTTTATACATGCTTCCCTTAGGCAGTATTATTAGACAGCATTGCTTAAATTTTCATTGTTACGCAGATGATACCCAGCTTTATCCATCCATGCTGAAAAACTAATTCATGCATTTATTTCCTCTAGGCTGGACTATTGTAATTCATTATTATCAGGTTGTCCTAAAAGTTTCCTGAAAAGCCTTCAGTTAATTCAAAATGCTGCAGCTAGAGTACTAACGGGGACTAGAAGGAGAGAGCATATCTCACCCATATTGGCCTCTCTTCATTGGCTTCCTGTTAATTCTAGAATAGAATTTAAAATTCTTCTTCTTACTTATAAGGTTTTGAATAATCAGGTCCCATCTTATCTTAGGGACCTCATAGTACCATATCACCCCAATAGAGCACTTCGCTCTCAGACTGCAGGCTTACTTGTAGTTCCTAGGATTTGTAAGAGTAGAATGGGAGGCAGAGCCTTCAGCTTTCAGGCTCCTCTCCTGTGGAACCAGCTCCCAATTCAGATCAGGGAGACAGACACCCTCTCTACTTTTAAGATTAGGCTTAAAACTTTCCTTTTTGCTAAAGCTTATAGTTAGGGCTGGATCAGGTGACCCTGAACCATCCCTTAGTTATGCTGCTATAGACTTAGACTGCTGGGGGGTTCCCATGATGCACTGAGTGTTTCTTTCTCGTTTTGCTCTGTATGCACCACTCTGCATTTAATCATTAGTGATTGATCTCTGCTCCCCTCCACAGCATGTCTTTTTCCTGGTTCTCTCCCTCAGCCCCAGCAGAAGACTGCCCCTCCCTGAGCCTGGTTCTGCTGGAGGTTTCTTCCTGTTAAAAGGGAGTTTTTCCTTCCCACTGTCGCCAAGTGCTTGCTCACAGGGGGTCGTTTTGACCGTTGGGGTTTTTCCATAATTATTGTATGGCCTTGCCTTACAATATAAAGCTCCTTGGGGCAACTGTTTGTTGTGATTTGGCGCTATATAAATAAAATTGATTGATTGATTGATTGATTCTTCTTCTTTAGTGATGTGACTAAGGTCACGTCAACAGGGGGAGTTCTAAAATTGTTCCATAATGCATAACACAAAATGGGTGACGTGCATTCAAAATGTCCTTGTAACTACACTCAACAAAAATATAAACGCAACACTTTTGGTTTTGCTCCCATTTTGTATGAGATGAACTCAAAGATCTAAAACTTTTTCCACATACACAATATCATCATTTCCCTCAAATATTGTTCACAAACCAGTCTAAATCTGTGATAGTGAGCACTTCTCCTTTGCTGAGATAATCCATCCCACCTCACAGGTGTGCCATATCAAGATGCTGATTAGACACCATGATTACTGCACAGGTGTGCCTTAGACTGTCCACAATAAAAGGCCACTCTGAAAGGTGCAGTTTTATCACACAGCACAATGCCACAGATGTCGCAAGATTTGAGGGAGCATGCAATTTGCATGCTAACAGCAGGAATGTCAACCAGAGCTGTTGCTTGTGTATTGAATGTTCATTTCTCTACCATAAGCCGTCTCCAAAGGCGTTTCAGAGAATTTGGCAGTACATCCAACCAGCCTCACAACTGCAGACCACGTGTAACCACACCAGCCCAGGACCTCCACATCCAGCATGTTCACCTCCAAGATCGTCTGAGACCAGCCACTCAGACAGCTGCTGAAACAATCGGTTTCCATAACCAAAGAATTTCTGCACAAATTGTCAGAAACCGTCTCAGGGAAGCTCATCTGCATGCTCGTCGTCCTCATCGGGGTCTCGACCTGACTCCAGTTGTCGTCGTAACCGACTTGAGTGGGCAAATCCTCACATTCGCTGGCGTTTGGCACGTTGGAGAGGTGTTCTCTTCATGGATGAATCCCGGTTCACACTGTCCAGGGCAGATGGCAGACAGCGTGTGTGGCGTCGTGTGGGTGAGTGGTTTTCTGATGTCAATGTTGTGGATCGAGTGGCCCATGGTGGTGGTGGGGTTATGGTATGGGCAGCCCCATGTTGCAAAGATCTGAACACAATTCTTGGAAGCTGAAAATGTCCCAGTTCTTGCATGGCAGGCATACTCACCGGACATGTCACCCATTGAGCATGTTTGGGATGCTCTGGACCGGCGTATACGACAGCGTGTACCAGTTCCTGCCAATATCCAGCAACTTCACACAGCCATTGAAGAGGAGTGGACCAACATTCCACAGGCCACAATTGACAACCTGATCAACTCTATGTGAAGGAGATGTGTTGCACTGCATGAGGCAAATGGTGGTCACACCAGATACTGACTGTTATCCCGCCCCAATAAAACAAAACTGCACCTTTCAGAGTGGCCTTTTATTGTGGACAGTCTAAGGCACACCTGTGCACTAATCATGGTGTCTAATCAGCATCTTGATATGGCACACCTGTGAGGTGGGATGGATTATCTCAGCAAAGGAGAAGTGCTCACTATCACAGATTTAGACTGGTTTGTGAACAATATTTGAGGGAAATGGTGATATTGTGTATGTGGAAAAAGTTTTAGATCTTTGAGTTCATCTCATACAAAATGGGAGCAAAACCAAAAGTGTTGCGTTTATATTTTTGTTGAGTGTAGATGATGTAACCTAACTGCTTTTCAAAATGGCTGATGCACAAAATGTCCTTGTATTTGGTAAAACTATCTGATCTTTTTACAACTGTCTAATTGATAAAACCATTTGTTCTTTTTATAGATGTTTAATTTATAAAACCAATCAGCATGATGGTAGCCAGGTATTGATCCACTGATGCACTATACCACTTCATATATATATATATATATATATATATATATATATATATATATATATATATATATATATATATATATATATATATATATATATATATATATATATATATATATATATATATATATATAGTTTTCCTTTGAAAAATTTTATCTGAAATTTCAATATGCAAGTATATATAAATGCAGACAATTGACACAAAATAGAACACATAGAATAGAATATATCAAACCTTCCCAGTTAAAAACAAAACACAATCAAAACAAAGAATGAGATGTAAAAGCGTGCAAGGCACAGCAAACTCATCCAAGGTCTATTAGTGATAAGTCACCAAGGTAATGCAGTGTACTTTCACTTTTATTATATGTAAGCTCCAAAGTATTTGCATAACGATTAAATTCTGCCAGAAATACAGTTGTATGCAAAAGGAGCTGAGGTCAAAACATGGTCAGAGATCAATGGCTGAGACAAAAGCATGATCCAGAAAACAAATCAAGGTCAAAAAATGGCAAGGCAATCAGGACTAGAACAAGAGGCTGGGATGAAGCTTAGGGTTCGGGTTGCAGGCATCCATTTCAAAATGAGCAAATATATTATAAAACGTTTATCAGTTTGAACATTAAATATCTTGTCTTTGTGGTATATTCAATTGAATATAGGTTGAAGAGGTTTTGCAAACCAGTGTATTCTGTTTTTATTTACATTTTACACAGCGTCCCAACTTCATTGGAATTGGGGTTGTACACAGGAGCCACCAAGGCACAGACCTACCATGAACTAAAAGTTGCTGGTACAACAGTATCATTGAGAGGCTACCATGCAAGAAAGAAGCACCTGCTCTAAAAATGGACACCTTCAACCATAATTAAAGTTTGTAGATGACCATATGCACAAAGGAAAAGACTATCTGGAAGAAATATTTATGATTGGATGAAACAAAAATTGAATTGCTTTTCCACAAAGAACAGAGGTATGTTTGCAGGAGTAATGGTAAAGAATTCAACACCAACTACACTACCAACTGTAATGCATGATCTAGGGCTGTTTTTACTCCCAGTGGAACTGGCGCATTGTCCAAACTGAATGGAATCATGAAGGAAGACGACTGCTTCAGGCTCAGTGGTGACATGACTGATGTCTCGAAAATCATTACCAGAGTGTATGACCAAAAAGTAGCTCTTGATTTGTGTGTTTCTGTCAACACAACCACAAGGAGTCACCAGTTCAAGGTATTCCAACAAACAGTGAATAATCTGAAATTGCAGGACAGTGAGTGATTAGTACTGTTGCCTTACAGCAAGAAGGTCATGGGATCACTTCCCACTTGGTCCTTTCTGTGTGGAGTTTGCATGTTCTCCCTGTGTTCATGTTACCTCTGGCTTTTTCCCCACTTACGTTTGTTTACAGTTTGTCTGTGATCTTGGTTTGTGTGGTTTATCACTTTATGTTGTCTTTTGTTCCACTGCTGTCTTTGCATTTTGTGTATGTTTTGTTGTTTTTCAACAAGTATTTAAGTTCTTATTAAGTACTTTTTACAATGAGGTGTGTTCGCTCAATATATTTGATAATTACTGCCTTGGACATTTTTTCAGAATTGTTAAATCAGTAAAAATCACCCATGGTTTATATGGGGACACCTAGTAAAGTGTTATATTTGACTGTGAGGGTGTTAAATGTCTGAATTGAGATTTGCAGTATGAAAACAAAATCTGACTGGTTGAGGTGTCAATGTTGTAGATTTTTTTTCTTTGGATGAGTGAACCATTCTGCTTGGTTTCAATGTAAACAGATGAGTGAAAGTTTAACCAAGTTCAAGAAAAAAAAATAAATAATCCAGTTATACAATAACTGATTAATATCTTTTAAAAGTAAGTAGTTTATTATGTGTGTGCAGTGACACAAACATAATCAGTTCAGACAAGGACGTATGGTAGCTCGGACAGCCCCCGGCGTTGTAACACTTGTAGCTCAGTACGCTGACCTGCGGGTCTCATTGTTCTGCTCCCATCAGGACCAGCGGGGAGCTGACTGCAAGGGTCAAAGGTCAATATGGTCTATTAAACAAGGAACCTTATTTTCCAGATGACGCCATCATTTTGCAGAAAGAAATGTGAGCATATGAAAGTAATTAATGACTATCAATGTCTATTCAATTTAATTTCAATTTATTGAAATTATAGAGTGCCAAATCATGACAGCGTCGCCTCAAGGCACTTCACAAGAAACAACTCAACAATGAAAAACCAAAACAAATTAAATCACAGGATCAAAGAGCATAATTAAAAGATTAAAAGCATAATAAAAAGTTAAAAAGGAAAAAATAAAAGAATAAGAGAATAAAAAGCATACTAAACAACATGTTAATCATATTAAATAGAAAACAAATGCGTCTTCAATTGCGACTTAAAAGTCTCTACAGAGTCCGACTGCCTCACTAACGCAGGGAGCTCAATCTCTGATAGTAATCTGTATTTATTTAGAGGTTTTATTGACAGTACCTTGAAAAAGAGATCAGTATATAATGCTTAGGTTATTATTTTATTATTATTTTTATTATTATTATTATGCCAGGTTTTTCCACAGATGCACTCTGGTGTAAATGAACTGCACTGAAAAGTTCACAGCTTTCACAGTCATTTTAAATGAACATAATAATAATAATAATAAGAATAATAATAACTGTTGTGGTCCACCCCTTGTCCCTGTCTGGTGCCATGTTTGTTAAAGGTTTTATTGCCACTTTACCTCTGTGTTTTATACTTTTGCCATTTTTTGAGTTCTGCTTTATACCCCCATCACACATACGTCGATTGAGGCCGAACTGCATCAGAATGACAACTCCAGCCACAATCGGGAACTATTGACTTGTGGTCCAAAGACCAATGGACACCAGTCTGTGAGCATCTACATATTTGGTCCCATTCACTCGGCTCTCCCAAGTGTGTTGCACATGTTCAAGACACTCTTGGTGCCATTGAGATGAGAAGCACATCTGACGGCAGTCTATATGCAGTTTTTGCATCATCTGATCGTAGTCTACATATTCTGATGGCATCAAAACAGCATCTGAAATGATCTGATCACACTGTACATTCATCATGTACAGTGAATGTGAACAGTGCACAATCAAAGCGAAAGTACCGTGTGCCGCTGCGCCTCTCCATGGTCTCATGCACATAGTAGAGCAGCTTGAATCTTCGACTGGACTGGGTTGCTTGACGCGAGGACGTTTTGCTTCAAATCGCAGAAGCTTCCTCAGCTAAAATTCTTGCTCTGGTAGTCTGACTTCTGTCTTGACTCTTGTAGAGAAGAATAAACAGAAGCCACAAAAGCTGGAGTTTTAAACCTAACCAGACCCCTCCTACCGAGAGGCAGACTGCTATAGACTAGTGACTAAACAATAGCTCTAATTAGCACCTATTGTGCTCTAGTTAGCACTCTCCTAATGACAGGGCAGCTGTCCCTCCTAATGATGGGACGGACGCCTCTCCTGATGGCTCCCTTGATGACTCTCCTGATGACGTGAATGACTCATTACCATGAACAAAAGACTGAAACTGCTTTGACCTGAGTACCCCATTGTAAACAGGGGACAAAGCATGTCTCAGACCCCCTCCCTGGTTAAGGCTGGGTTTCAACTGTTTCACATAGAATGCCTCCTTGACCCAGTTTTCCTGACATCTGATAGAATACACTACATTGCTCTGTTTGTAACTAGGGATCCTGTCCTTAGGGTGAACTAATTTCTGTCTCAAGGTGTTAACCAGTTTAAAGTAAACAGGGATTTTGTGCTGTCTGAAGATCCTCTGTAGTTTTTCCCCTACTCCTGCTAAATAAGGGAGAGACACTCCTCTTCTTCTTGTCTCTGTCTCCTGTCTATCTGGTCTCTTTGTTCTCTGGGACTTCTGCACTTTGTCCAGGGACCATCGTGGGTACCCACATACTGTGAGGGCTTTCCGGACAAGTTGTTGTTCTTTAGCCCTTCCCTCTGCAGTTGTGGGCACCTGTAGGGCTCTGTGTTGAAGAGTCCTGATCTCATGAGTCCTGTCTCATGCACAGTAATGTGTCATAGCGCATGTCACGCACAGAGCTGAATGGATCTCACCACTGTAATATGCACCTGATCATCATCTAAACTCTGTAGGAGATGTGATGTGGAACTGTATCGCAGGCCGTGACAAAATTATTAAACATGAAACTCACCTCCAGCATGGAACCATGATCCTTTCACAGCGCAGAGCGCACAAGAACCAAACCACAGCCTGTGGTGAAAAGACTCACACCAGCTGCAAAAATTAAATCCCATGTGATAATCCAACTGACATCACAGTGTACAGTGCTGTGTTGTGCTCCTGAAGTGAGCAAAAAAGAAAAAAGAAATTAAAGTTCACTGGAAAGGCTGCGTCTGACACATGGTGTGACTGCTTGGCTCACTGCCAGCAAATTTTCAGCAAAGGTGTCCAGTGGCACACACACACACAAACACACACACACACACACAGAGTAAGCACAGAGGACTGGGTATATATATATATATATATATATATATATATATATATATACACATAGCTAAGTGATAATTTCAGCCCCACGCATGTGCGTACACATGTGCACATGCGCATGAGAAACACAGCGCTGCCTCCCACTCCAGTCCCGTGTTTGCCATCCAGACGTTTGGACATCCGACAGTCTTCAGTGCCTTTGATGGCCGCCGGATGGCAGTCTGTGTCATCTAACTGTTGTCTACGTGCACTTTGGATGCCATCATGCAGGTGTGGATGAGGTAATCTGGATGCGTTCTCCCACTGCTGACCGTGCCTCTTTTCCTCCCAACTGCGTCCGATGATAGGAGTCTTTGCCGTTTCGGCCTGGTTCCTGCACATTCTTGCTATGTGTGATGGGGGCTTTAGTTTTCTGGCACTGATCTTTGGTTCATTTGTTTAATGCACAGGTTTCTGAGTACCTTCTTTAGGATTTAAGTTATACTCACTCTGGGTTCCTTGTAGATTGGTGTTTCCCTTTGTTTGTCAGTCTGTGTTTGTAGGTGTGGCCCTGTCACTCTGTGTTCTTCACAGATGTTTCACATGTTACAACATTTTACTATTTAAGTTAATCACTGTTGTTTCTTTGTTTGCTGGATTATTTTGGTTCCCATGTGTTCTGGTTACTGTTGTTTGGTTTCCTTGTGTTCTAGTATATTTCCTCATCTATTTCCTCACTCCATTTCCTCTGTTGATTCTCTGCCCATGTCCCTGACAGTTTGAATGCTCCTTGCATTTGGACTGGACTGCTATTTTTTGGTTTAAAAAGAAACAACAAAAAACACATAACTTTAGATTCTGTGTTTTCAGTCTCCACATTTTGGGTTCAGTTTATACAAATCATGACTAATAATAACTATAACAACAACAATAACAATAATAATAATAATAATAACTTTCAAATCCTTACATAGTCCACTTCTGACCTGCTACATTATGAAATCTGGACAGTCATCATTGTTTCATTGTTTTTGTGGACACTTTAAAAATACATATTAAAATTTTCCTTTTTTTAGGTGGCATTTGTGGTGTTGTTTTATTATTTGATCTTAAGATTACATTTTGTTTGGTTCACTTTTACCGTGAAATGGGCTCCATCTGTACCTGTGTGGTTACTCAACACTGAATCATTGTAGACTCAAGATATTTCAGATATAAGTCCATATCTCAGCACCTCTTATGTGAGTTCAGATGGTGTCCACCTTGACCTTATTTTTCTGGGTGGAATCAGGGAAGATTCAAGATAAGTGAATGTTAAAGCCTCTGTTCTTCTGCAGTACCAACTCAGCCAGAGCTGCCAGTCTTTCAGGACAAAATTGTTGTTACCTTTATTGATGAAACACTTTATGACCACTTATCTGTTCATCATTCTCTATAGCCAGACTTTATTTGCTTTCTTATAATGGTTCCTCTATGCAATAAAGTAAGTTGAAAACCATACTGTTAAAGATTTTGTATATATGTTATCACTGTTAAACATTTGTACATTTGTCTTCTTTCTCATGAGAACGGTGTTGTGCTGTTTTGCACCTGTCTTAACCAAGCCTGAGAATTCAATTTTGTTTTAGCACTCTGGGGTCAATCTGAGCTGGGAATGAAGGGCTGGATGTACTTATTATTATAATATAACTTTGTTTTCGCAGCCTCTAACGACTGGGAGTAAGAGAACGTTTTGACTGTTGTGATGTGGTGCTTAGTGTGAAGGAGTGTGAAGGACAGGACACTTCAGGCAGATGCAGAACAGCTGATTACTGCAACAGACGAACGAGATGTGCTGACCTGTGTAAAAGAAAGTGTTCTTCCTTACAGCTGCACTTATTGACGTATGCGTTTATGTTACGGGAAGAAACTTGTCTTGCGTCATCACCCCCACCCTTAGGACAAGTTTTTTGTTTATGTGATGAGGGCGTCTCTTAATAAAAAGAGCGGAAAAGCAGGCCAGACTTTAGTGTAGCCTTGGTGTACAGCCTGGCCGCACTCCACGCGTAAATTTGACTTTCTGTCTCACTGGTGTTTCTTGACTCTGTTTGTCTTGTTAAAGGTTTTAAAAATGTTTGGAGGAGAAAATACCCAACATTGACTGGGGGCTCGTCCGGGATCTCAACAACACCGGAGGTGTCCAGCGGAGGTCGTCAAGTCCAGACGTAAATCCTTGGCCAAGGTCCGATCGATCGATTGATCGTGTCTGCAATTGTCGACCACCGTTGGCATCGTCTGGTTGACGAGATTTTCCCGAAGAAGACAGACAGGAAGTCGAGTCAGTGAGTAAAATTTCTTTGTAAACAGTACTGAGTGAGTGGTGATCAGATCACATAAAACAGTTAAATTCCGCAAGCGATGATACAGAATCGCCTGTTAATGCAAAGCAGTTAAACTCTGTAAGGAGGGTGCGGACTCCTCTGTTTATATACGCGTACCGGTAGGGGATAAAAGTGATCACATAAAACAGTTAAACTCCGTAAGCGATGATACAGAATCGTCTGTTAATGGAACACAGTTAAACTCTGTAAGGAGGGCGGACTCCTCTACGGTTGCGAGGGACGCACGTAGTTAAATTCCGGAAGGAGGATACGGACTCCTCTGTTTTAATACGTAAAGGAAATCCCGGGTAGAAATACGTGCACTGTAAAAAAGCAGTTAAATTTGGCAGGGACGGCGGAGTCCCCTAATGCAGGACATTAGTTAAATTCACGGGAGGGCGAGCTCCCCTGGCATAAGAATACGCGTACGATTATTAAAAGTGTTTCTATGTGTACATAGTGTATTGTGTAAGTGTAAATAACTGTGTGAAAGTGTAATACTTTGGACAACGTTAGTGACAACCGTGCGTGTGGAAGCAGCAGGCAAGTGATTCCGCTTCCTACGGGGAGGTGAAAGGAATCAACCACACGACGGCAAATTAATTGTCACGTCCAAAGAAAGTGTGAAAACTTCAGATTTAGAACACCCTAGGTGTGCCCCCGTCTGAAGTCCAAATTATAACAAGGGATAAAAAATATAATAAAAATGGGGGGTAAGACGTCTAAAAATAAGGAAAACTTATCAACTGACGACTGGAAATTTATGGAGGCAAAAAATCCAAAAGCAACAAAGAAATTGGAGACCTGGGTAAATAAACATGACTTTGACGGACGACTGAACCTGATCAGCATACAAAAGCTGAAGAAGGAGTTAGAACGGGAACATAAAGGTGATGAGAAAAAGATGCAGAAAGTAGGGGCAGATTTAGTGGCATTTTGGGAGGAAGAAGCAGAGAACAGACAGAAAGGAGCAGAGAAGCGACGATTAGAGAAAGCAGGGAAAAGAAAGCTGTAGGTAAGGCAGAAGAAGATGTGGTAATTCAGCACAGAGAGCCAGAACAGCCTCAACAATCACCGCCGGCTGGATCGTCGGTGACAAAGAGACCTTTATCTCCTCTACCAGAGGATGACAATGTACCGCCACCACAGTATGATTTGGCGGTAAAACCTAAGGTAAAAAGAGAAAAACCAGAAAAACCACAAACACGCAGTCAAGCGAAAGTGCCTACAGCCCCTCCCATGGTGGAACATAGTGATCAGGGAGGTGCCTATCCTATGATAGAAGTACCAAATCCTCGTGCAGGAACAGCAGGACAGCTACCAACCATGCTCGTTTATCGGACATGGAATGCTGATGATATCAAAGCAGCAGTCGACATGATACCATCGCCACATGTCGATATCGAGGGCTTTCTGCAGGATATAGAAAACATTAGAACATCTTACCACCTTAATGGACCTGAAGTCCAACAGGTGTGGATGAAAGCATGTGGCCCTAAATGGAGTCAGGTACGCGGAGACTGGAATCCTGCAGATCAACAAGGCGTACCACTGACACATGATGATCTAGTCTTAGACACAAGAGTGGAAGCTATGATTACACGTGCAAAAGGAGTGTTAGGACCAAAGATAAATTATACTGAAATTACCAGGACAACTCAGAAAGAAGGAGAGCCATGGACAGAGTTTAGGTGCAGATTTGAGAATGTATTTAGGGTCCATAGTGGCATATTGCCAGGAACACCTGTGTATGAACAACAATTGAAAAACGCTCTGATCCAACATTCCAATAAGGATATAAAAGCTTGGATACAGAAACATTGGATTGGATTGCCTACAGGCACATTGGAAGAAACACATACACACTGCTGTCATGCAGAAGAAGTCTTAAAGCAGAAAAAGACAAGAAACAGCGACAAAGGAGTGTATGTAGCACATGGAGATGATGAAATATATTACCAGCAGGGTAACTTAAGACAGCAGAAGCAGTGCAAACGCCCCAAAAAGCCATGGCAAAATAGACAAGGTGGACAGCCACAACATCAAGGACCCTGGCAACCACAACAGCAGCACAGACAGGGAGGGCCACCACGTGGTCCCCTGATTTGTTGGAACTGTGGAAGAGAGGGACATATGTATAGAAATTGTCCGAATCCACCTACTGAGGGAGCAGCAGGGAGAATTCCACAACGGAATAATCCTCCGCAGCCACAGTATCCACAATGACTAGAATCCATAATCCATGATTCCACATCAGATAGGCAGTCTGATTGTGATATGGATCTGTGTGCCTTGCTGGGAAATCCGGTACCAAAACCAGAAGTGACTTTGTTGGTAAATGGACGACCAGTGACATTCCTTTGTGATACAGGAGCATGTAGAACCACATGTAATGACAACATACCTGTCCATCAATTAAGCAACGAAATCTTTAGGGTTCGCTCTGCAAATGGACAAACATCAGACGTCCCTATCACCAAACCCATAACGTTGACAGATCCATTTGGCCTGACGTGTACTATGTCAGTGTTGAGCATGCCACAATGTCCAGTTAACCTCCTAGGACGAGACGGATTGACTGCATTGGGCTTGTCCATAATTGTGGAACAAGGGAAATTAGTTGTTGAACACACAGGAGGCGTTAACATGGTAAGAGAAGAAAGCGATGACCCCACATTCCACTATTACTATACATTTGACATTTCAGAAGAAGATGCTGCAGGATGGGGTAAAGATGTCGTCTTGCAAGCGACAGCCCTACTAAAAAATCCTGAACAACAGATGTCACCACCTGACCTGCATGTCACAATGTGGCATAAAGATCCTCCAGGTCCGGATGGTGACTATGAAACTAAATTGAAAAATGTTTCACCTGTGAAACTGACAATGACCGATTTGATTCATGATGGCAACTCAACAGCTGTCATAACAGTAACAGGCGCCACTGAAGATGTATCAAAATTGAGATTCACAGGTATGCCATTACATATGTCACTTTGTAAGCCATATTTGACAGAATGGCAAGAATTGGGACTGACAGTCATAACAGCTTTGTCAGCCTCTGATTGGAGTAGAGTTGGCCCACGAACGGAGTTCAGTCCATCAACCAAGTTGTATAAAGTGCCAGTTAATGTCTCATTGGTGCTGACAGCTGGAACACACATTGATGTGTCCACTTCACAGTCCTGAGTGTTTCAGCTGAGTCCTGAAGAAGATGCACTTCTCTCTTCAGTACCGTCAGGATTGTGGACAACAGGTCCTTCAGACGTAGGACTGATTAAAAATGCACAACCTGTAGTTATAAGGCCAAAAACAGAATACAGACCATGTGTAAGACAGTATCCATTGAAACCTGATGCAATTGACGGAATCAGGCCAGTAATAGAGGATTTATTAACAGCAGGAGTAATAGTGCCATGTCCAGATTCACCATGTAACACACCCATATTTCCTGTAAAAAAGGCTCCGCCCTCAGTGGGGTGGAGAATGATTCAAGATCTGCAGGCAGTAAATGCTGCTGTGATTAAAAGAGCACCATGTGTCCCAGATCCACATACCTTGTTAAATTCGCTGAGACCAAATTCTAATAGTTTCTCAGTAATTGACATAAGTAATGCATTTTTCTCTGTGCCAGTACATCCAGATAGTCAATTCTGGTTTGCTTTTACCTTTAAAGGACAACGATATACATTCACCAGATTACCGCAGGGTTATGCAGAGAGCCCAACTATTTATTCTCAAGTCATGTCAGCATGTTTAGCCAATTTCGTTCCACCGGCAGATAGCCAACTGTTAGTGTATGTTGATGACATTTTGATTGCCTCTGACACACGAGAAAACTGCATAACTGACACAGTAGCATTATTATGTTTCTTATTTGACAATGGCCACAGAGTGAGTAGAAACAAAGTTCAGTTGTGTAGGGATAAAGTAAAATATTTAGGACATGAGTTATCAGCCACAGGGCGCACGATCCTGTCTGACAGGAAGGAAGCAATTTTGCACGCTCCAAAACCACAAACCAAAAAGCAGATGATGTCATTTCTTGGATTGACAAATTATTGCAGGGCATGGATTCCTTGCTATGCAGAGTTGACTAGTCCACTTTCTGATTTGATGTACAAAGATGATATTTCAATGTCAACCGTGTTGGAATGGAACAAAGATGCTGAGGAAGCCTTTGTAAAAGTAAAACAAACATTAGTGTCATCCACAGTTTTGGCACTACCAGATTATAGTAAACCATTCATTCAAACAGTTGATTGTAAGAATAAGTTCATGACTAGTGTTTTGGTTCAAGTGTATGGCTCAAAATTGAGGCCAGTTGCCTACTACTCATCTAAATTGGATGCAGTAGCAAGTGCTTTACCACCATGCGTACAGGCTGTTGTTGCAGCCTCTATGGCTGTTCAAAGTAGCAGTAATGTTGTTCTATTCCATCAGCTGACATTGAAAGTTCCACATGCAGTCTCTGCACTTCTGTTGCAGACAAACATGAGCCTTTTGTCCCCAGCAAGACATATTTCGTGCATGTCCTTGCTATTATCACAGCCACACCTTACGATAGAGCGATGTACAACATTGAATCCCTCCACATTGATACCTTTACCTAAGGATGGTGAGCCGCACAATTGTCTTGATGTAGCAACAGTCTGTACGAAAGCACGCCCAGACCTCCGGGACACACCCATCCCAAACAGTACAATCGTGTATGTGGATGGTTCTTCCACTAAAAATGCTTATGGACAAACGCAATCTGGATATGCTGTCGTCACAAATTCAGAAGTATTAGATTCTGCTTCATTGCCATCGTCATTTTCAGCACAAGCAGCTGAATTAGTTGCTTTAACTGCAGCTTGCTATCTGTTTCAAGGTACGGCCGTATCAATTTATACAGACAGCCAGTACGCTTTCAGCACAGTGCATGTGTTTGCAAAACTGTGGGAGGAGCGTGGAATGGTGACATCATCTGGAAAGCCAGTGACTCATGCCACTCTCCTAACTGCCCTACTGCAAGCTGTGAAGTTGCCTCAACAAATTGCTATATGCAAATGTGCGGCTCACACCAATGGCTCTGACAGTGTTTCAAAAGGAAATGATTTTGCTGACAGAGCAGCAAAAGAGGCAGCAGCAGCTTCTTCTATTTTTGTTGTACAGGAAACTACTCCAGATTTGCATTTAGGTCATACACTGCTTGCTGACATGCAACAGCAGGCAACAGACAGAGAAAAACAAATGTGGATAGCTAAAGGAGCTACGTATGCAAATGACTTGTACGTATGACCACAAAAGAAACCCATATTGCCAAAAAATATGTTTAAATGGGCAGCTATTATGAGCCATGGCGTGACGCATGTCTCATCAGGGGGTATGATATCGCAATTGCAATCTATTTTTTGTCTTTATGGGTTCGATGCATATGCAAAACAGCATTGTAGAGCATGCATGATATGTGCAAAACACAACTCACAAGGCAATTTGAGACCCCAAAGAGGTAAATTTCCAACACCACAATATCCCTTTCAAGTGATTCATATGGATTATATACAGCTGAGTAAACATGAAGGGAAGGAATTTTGTTTAGTCATAATTGATGCCTTCTCAAAATGGGTAGAATTGTTCCCTACAAAACATGCAGATTCACTTACAGTGGCTAAAGCATTATGCAAAGACATCATCCCACGATTTGGAATACCAGAAACAGTCTATTCAGATAATGGAGCGCATTTTGTTAATGCAATAGTGCAATACGTAGGAGAAGCACTACAGGTTAATCTCAAAAATCATTGTGCTTATCATCCACAAAGCGCCGGATTAGTGGAAAGGATGAATGGAACAGTAAAAAACAGACTTAGAAAGATAGTGAAAGTGGTACCTGGAGACTGGGTGTTGATAAGAAGCATCAAGAGAAAACACTGGCATTCACCTAAATGGGAAGGGCCCTATCAAGTACTACTCACAACGCCCACAGCTTTGAAAATTGGGGAAAGAAGTACATGGATTCATTTAACTCACTGTAAGAAAGTAATTTCTGCAGACACAGACAAACAGTAAGAACAGTAGGACAAGACTAGTAATAGTGTGTGAGCTTGGTGTTAAGATCCAGGTTAGACACGAAAGCTAGCAGAAGACATTAAGAAGCCACTGTTCTGAACATAGGTGTGCTGTAGTGTGCAGAAATGGCGAAAGAAAAAAATAAAAAGAACGAGGGTTTCTGGACCCCACGGACAGTCCTTGTTATGCTACTTTTCTTTTTTGAATTGGGATTATTATTAAAAGCCATGAGCACGGGACATGATAATAAGGATCACATCCGCAGATTGCAGAGACCAAAAAGAAGTAACGAAGACCCCAGTCCGATAATAAATGCCACAGTACATAGCTGTAATGGGAATAATGCGTACCGATTTGGTGTACAAGCCTGCATTCCTAGAAATACTTCTGTGATCATCTCTGTACCATATAGTGGTCTTACCCATTGAATGCCGGATGGTGACAGAGGGACTAATTACGGAAACAGTTTCTCCTGGTATATGACCAACGATCAACAAGATAGGAGATGGGAAACGTTGGTAGCCGATGAATGGAGTAGATGGACACCAAGATGGGCACAAACCGAGTGGGCTAAGTACCAGAGTCAAATTCTCAAAATGTATCAAACAGATGATAAGCTGTCTATAGTGGTGAATACCACAGAAAAAGGAACCATATTCCCACCTGATATAGAGGGAGACTGTTGGTTGTTCCTCCTTTGGGTATACAAACAAGGAAAAGATCCGTATTTCCATTTCTTCCTCCGTGAAACAGATAGAGTACAGCAACCAATATTGACCGAATTAAGTACGTCAAAGGGGGTGTCCATACAAGCAAAGGGGGTGCCCATACAAGCAAAGGGGGTGTCTGTACAAGGCACAAAAGACATGAAGGCAGATGACTGGTTCCTAGTAACTACAGGAATTAGTGGACAAAATAACAATTGGCTTTTAATGGCAGAACAAGCAGGACTAGCAGCAAAGAAGGACTGTGTTGTGTGTATGGGACCCAGACCTATATTACAGGTAATACCGGCAGCATTACCCAAAGACTGTCTACTGACTGCTATGACACAGACATACATTGCGGCAAACAACAATTGTTCTAAGTGGGACAAGATCTATCCAGTGACCAAATTGACTAAGATTAAACCTTTATTCTCAAGCAAAGTTGGGCATGCTAACCATACATGTGTACACTTGACAGGGACAAGTAAGACTTTGGGTAGCTTAAACCACACCGCCTGGTGTAAGAATGTGGTCCATAGTACTCCCACATTCAAACCTGTCGGGAGGAGTGACGTATGGTGGTGGTGTGGGGATAACAGAATCTTTGACAGACTGCCACGGAATGTGTCAGGTTATTGTGCATTAACATCATTATTGTTACCAGTTGAAGCCATACCCATGACCCCTGAAGACGTTACGACATATGCAGCCTCTCTTATTCCTGAAGATTGGCAGAAAGGCATAGCCAGACATAGAGTGAAAAGAGATTGGAAAGGAGTGGGAAATCCAACATATATTGACGCAATAGGAGTCCCCAGGGGAGTGCCTGACGAGTATAAACTGGTTGATCAAATAGCAGCTGGATTCGAATCTTCCATCTGTTGGTGGTGTTCAATTAATAAAAACGTGGACAGAATAAACTACATCCACTACAATGTACAGAAATTAGGAAATTGGACTGAGGAAGGATTTAAGGCTGTCCATTCACAGTTAGAAGCCACGTCCCTTATGGCCTTCCAGAATCGTATTGCTCTGGATATGTTGTTGGCAGAGAAAGGAGGTGTTTGTGCCATGTTCGGAGAACAATGCTGCACATTCATTCCCAACAACACGGCTGCAGACGGCAGTCTCACTCAAGCCATTGACGGGCTGAGGATGTTGAACAGGAAGATGAAAGAGCACAGTGGAGTAAACACCGAAGGCTGGGATTGGTGGCTGGAAGGGATGGGAAAATGGAGGTCTTTGATTTCTTCACTATTAGTGTCTATAGCAGTATTTACTGCAATTCTAACATTGTGTGGATGTTGTTGTATTCCATGTCTCCAAGGCCTTGTAAATAGAATGATAACCACAGCAATAAGTCCAGGACCAGGAGGGGGTCCGGCATCATATCCACTTCTGGGGACAGACGACGACGAGGAGGACGATGGCTCTCCTGACCTGTACCCAGACCAATGGAAGTATGATGACCCAGACACCGATGATGGTGACAATGATGACATCACCTCTGGGGTGTAAGCCTATAGAGAAAACATACCATGATGAACCTCTTAGTGAAAATCTCAAAAAGAAGTGCTAAGCTGAGTGATGCCTACTGTATGTTTAACAGGCGATAAACAGGAGGGGAATGTTAAAGATTTTGTATATATGTTATCACTGTTAAACATTTGTACATTTGTCTTCTTTCTCATGAGAATGGTGTTGTGCTGTTTTGCACTTCACCCTGAGAATGTACGTGTTATTCAACCGTGTTTTAGCTTTGTCTTCTTTCTCATGAGAACGGTGTTGTGCTGTTTTGCACCTGTCTTAACCAAGCCTGAGAATTCAATTTTGTTTTAGCACTCTGGGGTCAATCTGAGCTGGGAATGAAGGGCTGGATGTACTTATTATTATAATATAACTTTGTTTTCGCAGCCTCTAACGACTGGGAGTAAGAGAACGTTTTGACTGTTGTGATGTGGTGCTTAGTGTGAAGGAGTGTGAAGGACAGGACACTTCAGGTAGATGCAGAACAGCTGATAACTGCAACAGACGAACGAGATGTGCTGACCTGTGTAAAAGAAAGTGTTCTTCCTTACAGCTGCACTTATTGACGTATGCGTTTATGTTACGGGAAGAAACTTGTCTTGCGTCATCACCCCCACCCTTAGGACAAGTTTTTTGTTTATGTGATGAGGGCGTCTCTTAATAAAAAGAGCGGAAAAGCAGGCCAGACTTTAGTGTAGCCTTGGTGTACAGCCTGGCCGCACTCCGCGCGTAAATTTGACTTTCTGTCTCACTGGTGTTTCTTGACTCTGTTTGTCTTGTTAAAGGTTTTAAAAATGTTTGGAGGAGAAAATACCCAACACATACCCATATTAAAAACTGGCACACTACACTGCTATACCTACGTGCCATGAATTTGTGCTTGTTTGATGAGCCTGAACTCCACATGAAAGGCAGACACTATCAAACAAGTTTGTCACCACAACCTTTCTGTTTTGTTTGTACCCATGTCGGCTTGATGCCATAATGTTAGAGTGTAAGTGGTGTTGTCCCCTATGCATAGACAGTGCATATATTGGTAGTTTAATTACCTCTGCCAAGGAGTCCGACCGTGCGTCCCTCCTGACAGCAGGCAGAATGTTCTGTGGATCCTCATTTTGTTTTTAGTTTGCGTGTTTTTTTTTTTTTCAGTTTCTGCGTCTTTCGTGATACGTGTGAAGGGGCCTTATGTAACATATGGCTTCTTTTTTGTAGCCACAAAAATTATTCACTAAAGTGAAACACCTGACTGCACATCTCTCCCCAAATGAAAAACTGAGGACCAAGGAAACTTGTCTTCAAGCTCCGCTCACTGGCCCTGTGATTGTCCTGCTCAAATTTGGGTTGGACTGTGATTAGCCTGACTAATTTCAACAAGCTCAGCTCATCAGAAACAAAGACATCACGCATCAGACAAAAAAGAGATAAAAATAAAATATATAAATAAACAAATAAATAAACTGCTTGCAGCAGATAAGAATAAGAAATGACTTTATTAATCCCGAAGGAAATTATTTTGATGGGACATCACAGACAGTGTGTGGAGGCTTATTGAATGTGACAATGTGCAGATGTAGATCCCAAATGTTGCTTTTGTGATAAAGAAGAAGAGTCAGTAATATATTGATTCTATGAGTGGAAGTTCACAAGAGATATGTTGTGTGGGCCGCTGAAGAGGAGGTACTGCTGGCCCACCACCACCAGAGGGCGCCCTGCTTGGAATGCGGGCTCCAAGCACGAGAGGGCGCCAGACCCAGAGGAAGTGACGGCTGTCACTCATCACACCAGCTGTCACTCATCTACACCAGTACTTAAGCCGGACTGCAACTCCACCTCCCCGCCGAGAAATCGACTACCGAGAGGTATTTTCTCTGCTATCTGACACTTTGTGTGTACTAAACCAGATCTCTCTTGCAGCCTTATTCTTGTGGATGTTGCCTTATCCGGGACTTCGGCGTGTGGCGTGACGACGACGACTGCGCCACACTCTCTGAACAGATAAGTGGTTAGACAAGAGCTGCACGAGTGTGTGATTCGGAGGTGGAGGTTCTCCTCCTGACTGTGTACAGACTGTGGACCACTGAGTGTAAGGACTTACACTCATTCATCTTGTCTCTGCTTTTTGCCAGCAGTACCAGGGTCGACAGCCGAAGACAGAGGTCACCTGGGGACTCGGGACTTGGCGGCTCCAGTGTTCTTCAGACCGTTGGTGGTGGAGGCCGTGTGGGACGTGGCCTCTCTCTCGTCGGGGTCTTCTATCTTCGAGCCTGCCCACACGTCACCTGGTGTTAACTGACTTTACAAATTCTGTGTGTTACGTTGTGTGTTGTCACAACATTAAATTGTTACCTTTTGGCTTACTCATTGTCTGTTCATTTGCGCCCCCTGTTGTGGGTCCGTGCTACGACACCTTCCCAACAGGATTTCTCGGCCAATCGTCATGGATTCCGAGGGGCGTCAGCTCGAGCATGAACGGCCAATGGAAGAGCCGGGAGCACAGGCATCAGCGGGAGGCGTGTTGAGTGAGGTGCAGCAGATCTTAACCGCCTTCACGGCTCGGTTGGATTTAGTGACCGAGCAGAATGTCCTCCTTAATCGGAGAGTGGAGGCTCTCGCCGCCAGGGTGGAAGCGCACGATCAGGGCGCTGCTGCAGCTCCTCCTCTGGCTGGTCCTGGGCCTGTATCAGACGTACCACTGGTCGTTCAACGAACCCCCCCACCGTCCCCTGAAGCATACATAAGCCCTCCGGAACCGTACAAGGGCTGTGTCGAGACGTGCGCGGACTTCCTCATGCAGTGTTCGCTCGTCTTTTCACAGCGCCCTGTCATGTACGCATCAGACGCTAGCCGGGTAGCTTATGTTATTAATCTGCTTCGAGGAGAGGCACGCGCATGGGCTACGGCGCTTTGGGAGCAGAACTCACGGCTCCTAACGTCTTATACTGGGTTTGTACGGGAGTTCAAACAAGTGTTGGATCATCCCAACAGAGGCGAGACCGCTTCAAACGTGCTGCTGTTGATGAGACAGGGGCGCCGTAGCGCAGCCGAGTATGCAGTCGACTTCCGCATCGCGGCAGCGAGGTCCGGCTGGAATAACGTTGCGCTCCGCGCCGCCTTTATAAGTGGGCTGTCCCCAGTCCTTAAGGAGCACCTACTGGCTAAGGAGGAACCGCGGGATTTTGACGGGCTTGTCGATTTGGTTATACGCTTAGACAACCGTTTGAATGAGCATCGTCGGGAGCAGGCCGGGGGGCGTGACCGGGCACGAGCCGTCCCTCCCCCTTCCGGTTCCGACAAGGTGACGTCGTCCCCACGCTTCACTGCCAGAGAGCCCCGTGTGGCTACAGCTCCCCCTGCTGAGGAGGCTATGGACACGAGCAGGGCCAAAGTAAGATCAAATGTCAGACAAAGGAGACTGGGCCGCGGGGAGTGTTTTGTCTGCGGCTCTTGTGAGCACATGCAGAGGGACTGCCCTGAACGGTCAAACTACAACGCCCGTCCTTAGAAACTGGGCTAAGGGTGGGCCATAACACACACGCGGAAAGACCCCGCAGATCGGCACGAATCCCAGTAACAATCCTTTGTGAGGAGTTAACCCTTCACGCCCCAGCACTGATAGACACGGGGTCAGAAGGGAATCTGCTGGACAGCAGATGGGCAAAGGAAGTAGGGCTCCCTCTGGTGGCTCTGCCGGCACCAGTGCAGGTGCGAGCACTAGATGGCACCCTGCTTCCATTAATCACACATCAGACACAACCAGTGACCTTGGTTGTGTCTGGGAATCACAGGGAGGAGATAGTGTTCCATGTAACACCGTCTACCTCCCGAGTGATTCTGGGTTTTCCATGGATGGTGAAGCACAATCCCCGGGTCGATTGGCCGTCCGGGGTTGTGACGCAGTGGAGCGAAACCTGCCACCGGGAGTGTTTAGGATCCTCGGTTCCCCCCGGCACTACAGCTAATGAGGAGGTCAAAGTCCCCCTCAATCTATCGGCGGTGCCTAAGGAGTACCATGGTCTTGCTGACGTTTTCAGCAAAGATCTGGCGCTCACTCTTCCTCCGCACTGACCGTATGATTGTGCCATCGATTTAGTCCCGGGCGTTGAGTACCCGTCCAGTAGGTTGTACAACCTCTCACGTCCGGAACGCGAATCAATGGAGACCTACATCCGGGACTCCTTAGCTGCCGGGCTGATCCGGAACTCCACCTCCCCGATGGGTGCTGGTTTCTTTTTTGTGGGCAAGAAGGACGGCGGACTCCGTCCATGCATTGATTACAGAGGGCTGAACGAGATCACGGTTCGCAACCGATACCTGTTACCTCTGTTGGATTCAGTGTTCACTCCCCTGCATGGAGCCCAAATCTTTACGAAATTGGATCTTAGAAACGCGTACCACCTGGTTCGGATCCGGAAGGGAGACGAATGGAAGACGGCATTCAACACCCCGTTAGGTCATTTTGAGTACCTGGTCATGCCGTTCGGCCTCACTAACGCCCCCGCGACGTTCCAAGCTTTGGTAAATGACGTCTTGCGGGACTTCCTGCATCAGTTCGTCTTCGTATATCTGGACGATATACTCATCTTTTCCCCGGACCCTGAGACCCATGTCCAGCATGTACGTCAGGTCCTACAGCGGTTGTTGGAGAACCGGCTGTTTGTGAAGGGCGAGAAGTGCGAGTTCCACCGCACTTCTTTGTCCTTCCTGGGGTTCATCATCTCCTCCAACTCCGTCGCCCCTGATCCGGCTAAGGTTGCGGCGGTGAGAGATTGGCCCCAACCAACAAGCCGCAGGAAACTACAGCAGTTCCTCGGCTTTGCAAATTTTTACAGGAGGTTCATTAAAGGTTACAGTCAGGTAGTTAGCCCCCTGACTGCCCTGACCTCCACCAAGGTCCCCTTCACCTGGTCGGATCGGTGCAAAGCCGCGTTCCAGGAGTTGAAACGCCGGTTCTCGACTGCACCAGTTCTGGTGCAGCCTGATCCTGATCGCCAGTACGTAGTAGAAGTGGACGCCTCTGACTCAGGATAGGAGCCGTGCTGTCCCAGAGCGTAGAGGCTGATAAAGTTCTCCATCCTTGTGCCTTTTATTCCCGCAGGTTGACCCCAGCTGAACGGAACTATGACGTTGGCAATCGGGAACTTCTTGCGGTGAAGGAGGCTCTTGAAGAGTGGAGACACCTGCTGGAGGGGGCGTCGTTGCCCTTCACGGTTTTCACTGACCATCGGAACCTGGAGTACATCCGGGCCGCCAAGCGGCTGAACCCCAGGCAAGCCCGCTGGTCTCTGTTCTTCGGGCGCTTTGACTTCCGGATCACATATCGCCCCGGGACCAAGAACCAAAAATCAGATGCATTGTCCCGGGTGCACGAAGAAGAAGCCAAAGCGGGGCTGTCGAACCCCACCGAGACCATCATCCCCGAGTCCACTGTCGTGGCCACCCTTACCTGGGACGTGGAGAAGACCGTCCGGGAGGCCCTGACCAGGAGCCCGGACCCGGGGACTGGCCCCAAGGACAGACTGTACGTCCCACCAGAGGCAAGAGCTGCCGTATTGGACTTCTGTCACAGGTCCAAGCTCTCCTGTCATCCCGGAGTGCGTAGGACCGTGGCAGTAGTCCAGCAGCGCTTCTGGTGGGCGTCCCTGGAAACCGACGTCCGGGACTACATCCAGGCCTGTACCATCTGCGCCAGGGGCAAGGCAGACCATCGGAGGACGACGGGCCTCCTCCAACCCCTGCCAGTGCCTCATCGCCCCTGGTCTCACATTGGCCTGGATTTCATCACAGGTCTCCCGCCGTCCCAGGGCAACACCGTAATCCTCACGATAGTGGACCGGTTCTCCAAGGCGGCCCACTTCGTGGCCCTCCCGAAGCTCCCGACGGCCCAGGAGACAGCAGACCTCCTGGTCCATCACGTCTTGCGGCTGCATGGGATACCATCGGACATCGTCTCAGATCGTGGTCCCCAGTTCTCTTCACAGGTGTGGAGGAGTTTCTGCAAGGAGCTGGGGGCCACCGTGAGTCTCTCGTCCGGGTACCACCCCCAGACCAACGGCCAGGCAGAGCGGGCCAACCAGGAGTTGGAGCAGGCCCTTCGGTGTGTCACCTCCGCACATCCGGCGGCCTGGAGTCACCATCTGGCCTGGATCGAGTATGCCCACAACAGCCAAGTTTCGTCTGCTACCGGCCTCTCCCCTTTTGAGGTGTGTTTGGGGTACCAGCCCCCATTGTTCCCGCTGGTGGAGGGAGAGGTCGGTGTGCCCTCGGTCCAGGCCCACCTCAGGAGATGTCGCCGGGTGTGGCGGACCGCCCACTCTGCCCTGTTAAAGGCCCGGACGAGGGCCAAGTCCCATGCGGACCGTCGACGGTCCCCGGCCCCCACGTACCAGCCCGGGCAGGAGGTGTGGCTGTCAACAAAGGACATCCCCCTCTGTGTGGACTCACCCAAGTTAAAGGACAGATACATCGGACCATTCCCTATCCTCAAGATCATCAACCCGGCCGCAGTGAAGCTCCGTCTCCCGGCTTCGCTGCGGATCCACCCTGTCTTCAACGTGTCCCGTATCAAACCGCACCACACCTCGCCCCTCTGTACACCTGGACCCACGCCGCCTCCTGCCCGGCTCATCGACGGGGAGCCTGCTTGGACGGTCCGCAGGCTCCTGGACGTCCGTCGTAAGGGCCGGGGGTTCCAATATCTGGTGGACTGGGAGGGGTATGGACCTGAAGAACGCTCCTGGGTGAAGAGGAGCTTCATCCTGGACCCGGCCCTCCTGGCCAATTTCTACAGACGACACCCGAACAAGCCCGGTCGGGCGCCAGGAGGCGCCAGTTGAGGGGGGGGTCCTGTTGTGTGGGCCGCTGAAGAGGAGGTACTGCTGGCCCACCACCACCAGAGGGCGCCCTGCTTGGTGTGCGGGCTCCAAGCACGAGAGGGCGCCAGACCCAGAGGAAGTGACAGCTGTCACTCATCACACCAGCTGTCACTCATCTACACCAGTACTTAAGCCGGACTGCAACTCCACCTCCCCGCCGAGAAATCGACTACCGAGAGGTATTTTCTCTGCTATCTGACACTTTGTGTGTACTAAACCAGATCTCTCTTGCAGCCTTATTCTTGTGGACGTTGCCTTATCCGGGACTTCGGCGTGTGGCGTGACGATGACGACTGCGCCACACTCTCTGAACAGATAAGTGGTTAGACAAGAGCTGCACGAGTGTGTGATTCGGAGGTGGAGGTTCTCCTCCTGACTGTGTACAGACTGTGGACCACTGAGTGTAAGGACTTACACTCATTCATCTTGTCTCTGCTTTTTGCCAGCAGTACCAGGGTCGACAGCCGAAGACAGAGGTCACCTGGGGACTCGGGACTTGGCGGCTCCGGTGTTCTTCAGACCGTTGGTGGTGGAGGCCGTGTGGGACGCGGCCTCTCTCTCGTCGGGGTCTTCTATCTTCGAGCCTGCCCACACGTCACCTGGTGTTAATTGACTTTACAAATTCTGTGTGTTACGTTGTGTGTTGTCACAACATTAAATTGTTACCTTTTGGCTTACTAATTGTCCGTTCATTTGCGCCCCCTGTTGTGGGTCCGTGCTACGACACCTTCCCAACAAGATATTTGGCTTAATCTGGAGTTACTCATTTATAATAAAACCAATCATAGAATTAAAATAGCCACTCATAATGTAATAATCTCCTTTGAATATAAAAATGAAAATATAAATATACAATATTTAATAAACATGTATATATATATATATATATATATATATATATATATATATATATACAGTGAGGAAAATAAGTATTTGAAAACCCTGCGATTTTGCAAGTTCTCCCACTTAGAAACCATGGAGGGGTCTGAAATTTTCATCTTAGGTGCATGTCCACTGTGAGAGACATAATCTAAAAAAAAAAAAAGAAAATCCGGAAATCACAATGTATGATTTTTTGTAAAATACTTTATTTGTATGTTACTGCTGCAAATAAGTATTTGAACACCTGTGAAAATCAGTGTTAATATTTGGTACAGTAGCCTTTGTTTGCAATTACAGAAGTCAACGTGTCCTGTGGTTTTTCACCAGGTTTGCACACACTGCAGCAGGGATTTTGGTCCACTCCTCCATACAGATCTTCTCTAGATCTTTCAGGTTTGGGGTTTCAGCTCCCTCCAAAGATTTTCTATTGAGTTCAGGTCTGGAGACTGGCTAGGCCACTCCAGGACCTTGAAATGCTTCTTATGGAGCCCCTCCTTAGTTGCCCTGGCTGTGTGTTTGGGGTCATTGTCATGCTGGAAGACCCAGCCATGACCCATCTTCAGTGCTCTTACTGAGGGAAGGAGGTTGTTTGCCAAAATCTTGCAATACATGACCCCATCCGTCCTCCCTTCAATACGGTGCAGTTGTCCTGTCCCCTTTGCAGAAGAGCATCCCAGAGTATGATGTTTCCACCCCCATGCTTCACGGTTGGGATGGTTTTCTTGGGGTTGTTCTCATCCTCTAAACATGGTAAGTGGAGTTGATTCCAAAAAGCTCTATTATGGTCTCATCTGACCACATGACCTTCTCTCATGCCTCCTCTGGATCATCCAGATGGTCACTGCTGAACTTCAAACGGGCCTGGACATGTGCTGGTTTGAGCAGGGGGACCTTGCTGCCCTGCAGGATTTTAAACCATGACAGCATCATGTCTTACTAATGTAATCTTTGTGACTGTGATCCCAGCTCTCTTCAGGTCATTGACCAGGTCCTCCTGTGTAGTTCTGAGCTTTCTCAGAATCATCCTTACCCCACAAAGTGAGATCTTACATGGAATCCCAGACTGAGGGAGACTGTCATCTTGTGTTTCTTCCACTTTCTAATAAATAATCATAACAGTTGTTGTCTTCTGCCAAGCTGCTTGCCTGTTGTCCTGTAGTCCATCCCAGCCTTGTGCAGGTCTACAGTTTTGTCCCTGGTGTCCTTAAGACAGCTCTTTGGTCTTGGCCATGGTGGACAGTTTGGAGTGTGACTGACCGAGTGTGTGAACAGGTGTCTTTTATACAGGTAACAAGTTCAAACAGGTGCAATTAATACAGGTAAAGAGTGCAGAATAAGAGGGCTTCTTAAAGAAAAATTAACAGGTCTGTGTGAGCCAGAATTCTTGCTGGTTGTTAGGGGATCAAATACTTATTTGCAGCAGTAAATACAAATAAATTATTAAAAAATCATACTTTGTGATTTCCAGATTTTTATTTATTTTTTTAGATTATGTCTCTCACAGTGGACATGCACCGCAGGTTGTTCAAATACTTATTTTCCTCACTGTATTACTTGGCAAATATCATATACACAAAGCTAAAGTCAGTCAATCTAAACCTCTTCTCAAACTATGGATAATTGAAATCAACACCTTCCATAAAACTTTAAATATCATACCAAACAAAAAAGCAATAAAGACAATAAACCTAGTAAAGAACTTCAGTTTACAATAAACCCTCTCGTACTCCTCGGGTCAAGCTTTGCTTATGCTGATGTCTATATGTCTTTTGTTATGTTAACTGTTTTGGATGATGCCTGTTTGTTAGCCATGTGTATGTTCGCCATATTGCTGTCTGCCTGTGCCTCTTATGCTTTTGCTCTCTTGTTAATTAAAAAAGAAAATGTGAGAATGTGTAATGACCAAGAGACATTCATTATAGACCACATACATCATTTATTAATCTATGTGTGTGTGTGTGTGTGTGTGTGTGTGTATGTAAATGTGTGCACACAAACAAACACACACATACACACACGTAACTGTGATTGGTTTTGGTCATTTATGCAAGTTTACATGTTTGGGTGTGAGCAAGTATTACATCAGAGGGCCACGTTGTTGTCATTGTCATGTTATGTACATTTCTTCAACAGCTTCTGTGAGAGTAAAGTTCTTTTCTTAACATACTGTAAAATGGAAGATGGAGCAAATTTGACTTTTTTAAGGTTACATATTTCTACAGGACAAAATGCTGACAGTTTAATTCATTTCTGTGGAGTCACAGTAATTTCCACCTGGACACCAGCATTGATATGCTGTCAGGTCCTTAAGTATTTATTCCCATTCTCACCATGACTGACCTTCAAAATAAATTAATTATAAATCCAGCTTTGACTTCAAATATTCTGCCTCTGAAAACACAACGATCTGACTTTGGTCTCTAAGTTTGTGTTCATCCAGTATTTGTTCAGTGCTCTCCGCTCGTCTTAATGGCCCCTGAAATGCTGATATCCACAAAACGCTTTAATGCTCCTGTGAGTGAGACGGCTTGATGAGCACAGAGTGCAGATGATCTATGCATCAAATCTTAGGGAGTCTCTCCGATGGTAATTTGTTGTGTTTTGACATGTGAGACATCAATATGGTGCATTATGCCCATGCACTTCATTTCAGTCAAACACACCAGGGAATAAAGGATAAAATAAAATCATTCTAACAACAGAAGATTGTGAGCTAAGGGTTATTGGAATAAACACCCATATATTGAAGTGATTTTTCTGAAAGTTGCATTTTATTATTACGTCTGCATCAGTATTGTTTCCATGCTGAAAAGACATTATATCATTACTATGTTTTTCTTCTCTAAAATTACTGAAAAACAATCTGAAGAAAGAAAAAAAAAAAAACTATTTTCCTTCAGTGATTGGGACAGTGTACATTTTACTAAACATAATGTGCAGGTGTTCAGAATCACAGGCGTTGTGTGGTGCTACTTGAAACATCAAAGTTCAAATTAATGGCTACAGTGATGGGGGGGAGTCATACATGTGTTTTGCTAAGTTTGTGATGTTTATATTAAAATTGTTCATGTAAATTTTGTTTAATGTAATGAAATATGCTTTTTTTTGCAAAATAATTACCAAAATATTTATCTGGTTATTTAATTATATATGAAATACTTCAGTAAATACTAAACATTTTAAATATTTAGTTTAAAATTTGCTATGCATGTCAAACCAAATACAAAAATTCCAATATTTACATAATAGCTTTAAATACTGAGTTAAATATTTAATGGTGAATACTTAAACATTGAGCCTCACATTTAACAAATTAATTAGCTAAATGTCCATGTAAAACTGTAGCTTTTAGATAAGACTATAGGTGTTTTTTTTAAAACGCAAGTTGTAAACAATAAATTTTCTTACATTAAAATTTCAACATGAAATATTCCAATTAAACCAAAACATATAATGTGCTTTTTTACTTGACGCTAAACTTCAATACAGAAAAAGTAATCATTAATTGAAACAGATATTAGTTTACAAAAGATGCGCCACAAAATGTACCTATGACATCGTTCATTTTGGGGTGGACTGTATGTATGCCTCAGCTTTCCCATATTACATTTACATTAAGTGGAATTCAAGGCAAAAGAAAACCAAATTTTGTATTTTAGACCCTGAAGTAGCTCCATAAGTACAATACAGACAGTTGGTTATCAATGTAACATGCACTTTCTCAGATGGACCCATTTTTAAAATCATTAAATTTCGATTGAGTTTATGTATAAGTGCCAAATCACAACATAAGTAACCCCAAGGAGCTACACAGGAGTAAGGTTTAAACAACTTGAAAATCTGAAAATTGGTGAGCTACAGAGATGTGATAAATTAAACTTAAATAACAAATACAAACGAGAGGAGAAACATATCACCATCCACAGATCAGGTGGAATTGTAGAGTTTGGTCTGCGTGAAAATTATTTAATTCACATGCTGTGGCCAGATCTCAATGCAGTGGCATTCCTACGTGAGATTTTGGACCAAACTCTCCACCACCACCATTAAACACCAAAGGAGGCAATATCATGAATGGTGTTCCATTCTTCCAAATGAAAAATTTCCATCTTATCTATTTTATCTTTCAATAATGGGACTTGTGATGGACGATTGTAATTTAAGGAATCCTCTGCTGAATGACGGGGCTTGAAAAGTACCAAATGTAGATGTTTATGTGCTTGATGTCAGGTCAGAGACTTAGTACACCTCTAAGATGGGCTGGTAATTTGCTGTGTTTTGACATGTCGGATATCAATATGGTGCATTATACGCTTGCACTTCATTTCATCCATCTACGCAGGGGAATAAAGCAGAAAACCTGCTTAGAGTGCGTAGTATTAAATTGACCGTGAGCTTAAAGTTGAGTAGTGCAAAGTCATTTAGAATGCTTTTTTTTTTTTTTTTGCGTTGAATAGGCTTCAGCATGACAGTGCAACATATAGCAATCCCAATGACAACAACAACACAATGCATTATACACTATGGCATATTGGTGTGCATTAAAAAAATACACTATACAGTTATAATAACAGAGTCTTATAATAAGAAGTAAAGAAAGAAGAAGAAATCAGGAACTCAATTTTATGACATTAAATATTATTTTGCAGTCATTATCTTCAGTAGCATCAGCTAAATGCATACTTTTGTTAAATCCTATACTTCAGAGTTCAGTGACAAAGAAATGTGTTAATATCTTAGCTGTAATGTTTACACTTTAGTTGTGCAAAAACTTGAACTTTGTTAGAAGAATACAATGTACAATACTGCTGTTTTTCAAATGGAAGGCAGTGATCATCTTCAGGGGTTCTGGAGAAGTAGGTGAAATGCTTGTTTCAAGTTTCCAGCACAGTTCAGTGAAATATATTTATTTGACTTGACCAGTAGTGAATCTTGTATTTTTATTCTTAAATGTACATTTTTTAAAATATTGCTTCAATTTCACAGATATTGTTCTCATTAAATGGTCAGATTTTGTTCTGATATTATTATTATTATTATTATTATTATTATTAGGGTGTATCCCACCTCTCGCCCAATGACTGCTGTGATAGACTTAGTTTGTTACTGTTTGCAAGTCGCAGCCCTTCACACATTTGTACAAGAACTTCAAATTTGAACATTCATTGAGTATTGACCTTTTTCCTGTTCAAGGTTAAAATTTGAACAGGGTATCTGATGAATGCTTTGCACATTTGGTGCATTTGTTTATAATGGGTGAGGTGTGTTGTGCATTTCAGCGGTGCGTCTCCCCGAGGTCATCCACAGCTGCACTGCTTGTCTTTAATTGAAGATATACACATTATCCTGGGATGCAGAGTTGAGCTTGGTATCCAGCATGGCATTCATGATCAGCAGCTGTCAGTGACACAACGATGTGTGTGTCGCCACACTGTAACAGGATCTAACTCAGCAGTGCGTGCACCTGATCCCTTGGTGCATGTGCCATATGCTGCGTGCAGTTCCAGGTAGGGTTTAATCAGACAGGCTTCTGTATGTGGAGCAGGTTCTATTTCCAAAGTGACGCCGTTTTACCACAAAACACACACTGAAATCTATTTGGTCTATTTGATGGTAAAATTCTCTATTGTATTAATTATTTAATTATGTAAACTTATAAATGTTTTGTTTTTTTAAGTTAATTTTTTTCAAGTAAACTGACAGAAATACATCTTGAAACCTCTCAAATGGACTGTAAATCTATCTTAAAATCAACAAATCTTTGCGGAAAATAATTGAAAGTCTTTTTTTTTGAGAATTCATTGGATGATTATGAAATTCAATTAATAAGCTTAAAGTACACAATTTTTTTTTCAAGAAATTACTGAAACGGTTCATTTGTGGTAGATTGTTCCTATTTTTTGCCTTAAATGAATAAAATACGACAAGACATTTTACGTTAGAAATCTCATTTTAAATAATAAATGAAAATTTTAATAAATACGTTATCTAATTTCAAGAAACATATCTAACTTTGTCTTCGTAAGATGTAACAGTAACTACTGAGCAAGATTATACAGTTTAAGCTACAGTACAACTGTTTGCATGAAATCCCAGCAGAGAAACATTTTATATTTTAAGTGTGAGACCACTTGACACAACTTCTCAACTAAAGAATACGTGAAATGACACCAAATTAAATGTGAATGAATCTATTTTATTTACTGTCAGTAGGTTCACAGTTCACAAATAACAGAGCCATGCACTGATCTCCACAGCAGTACTAAAAAGTACAAAAATTCCATGGAACCACAATAAAGAAAAACAGAACACTTATTTTAAATAAAACCTTTCTT
This sequence comes from Thalassophryne amazonica, assembly GCF_902500255.1. Classification (NCBI taxonomy): domain Eukaryota; kingdom Metazoa; phylum Chordata; class Actinopteri; order Batrachoidiformes; family Batrachoididae; genus Thalassophryne; species Thalassophryne amazonica. The sequence goes on along the minus strand of NC_047111.1, from coordinate 38,582,661 downwards.
ATACAAATGAGTTTTGTTGCTTGTAATAGTTTAAGACACATTATGGTCTAAACCTGGGTATATTTACTATAAGCAAATTTTAAGAATTCTAGCCAAGTAAAGTTTGCTTATTTCACTGGCAGTTTTCTCCCTCAAAAACAAGAAAACTGGACCAAATTTAAGTATATTGGTTACTTTTAGTAGGGCTGTTTTTGCTCTGTCTGTTGTCTCAAATCTTCCATAATGAGTATAAACATTTTAATACTCCCTAATATATAGAATGGAAATAGTAATTAAAACAAATTAAACAAAGGGTTTACTTGTAATAATTCCTAAGATACATTATGGTCTAAACCTGGGTACATTTATCAGCAAATTTTATGAATTCTAGCCAAGTAAAGTTTGTTTTTTAGTAGGGCTATTTTTTGCTCGTCTGTTGTCTTCAAATCTTCCATAATGAGTATAAACATTTTAATACTCCCTAATATATAGAATGGAAAATAGTAATTAAAACAATTTAAACAAAGGGTTTACTTGTAATAATTCTAAGATACATTATGGTCTAAACACTGGGTACATTTATCAGCAAATTTTATGAATTCTAGCCAAGTAAGTTGTTTTTTAGTAGGGCTATTTTTGCTCTGTCTGTTGTCTCAAATCTTCCATAATGAGTATAAACATTTTAATACTCCCTAATATATAGAATGAAAATACTAATTAAACAAATTAAACAAAGGGTTTACTTGTAATAATTCTAAGATACATTATGGTCTAAACCTGGGTACATTTATCAGCCAATTTTATGAATTCTAGCCAAGTAAAGTTTGTTTTTTAGTAGGGCTATTTTTGCTCTGTCTGTTGTCTCAAATCTTCCATAATGAGTATAAACATTTTAATACTCCTAATATATAGAATGAAAATACTAATTAAAACAAATTTAAACAAAGGGTTTACTTGTAATAATTCTAAGATACATTATGGTCTAAACCTGGGTACATTTATCAGCAAATTTTATGAATTCTAGCCAAGTGAAGTTTGTTTTTTAGTAGGGCTGTTTTTGCTCTGTCTGTTGTCTCATATCTTCCATAATGAGTATAAACATTTTAATACTCCCTTATATATAGAATGAAATACTAATTAAAACAAATTAAACAAAGGTGTTGGGAAAGTGTAGTGACACGGACCCACAACAGGGGGCGTAAATGACGGACAATGGAAGGAGTCAAATATAACACTTACTGTGTGAATGTCAAAACCAAACACAGCAGAATCAGAATGTGCACAGTCAATTAATAAAAGGTGTCGTGTGGGCAGGCTCGACGATAGGAGACGCCCGTCTGGAAATGAACCCGGAACCACCCGATTTCCACGCCACCTGAACCGAGGAATACTGGAGCCGCCAAGTCCCGGGTCCCCAGGTGGCACCCTTCCCGCCGTGTCGGATCTGGTAATGCTGGCAGAAAGCAAAAGACAGTCAAAGGGTGGGTGTGTGAACACCCAGTAACAATGGTGGGAATGCCACCTCCACCTCTCACTCAGCGCGTTGCAGCGGTCTCAGCTGAAAAGGAGCGCCGTCTTGCACAGCCTCCTCAAAAACGACCAATTCTCCTGCAAACACTCACAATAATAGATTTATCGATCTCACAAAAGGGGCTGAGAGTATTACCTCCAGATGAAGATGATATCTCAGCAGTTTGGTGGAGGTGTCTTCCTGCTTTTATACCAGATGTGTTGATTAGTGACAGCTGTCACGGATGATGGGTGACAGCTGTCACCACGGCTTGTTCCTGAGGCGGCAGCGCCCTCTCGTGCCTGAAGCCCACACTTCAGGCAGGGCGCCTTCTGGTGGTGGGCCAGCAGTACCTCCTCTTCTGGCAGCCCACACAACAGGACCCCCCCCTCAACCAGGCTTGTCCGGGTGGCGACGATAGAAATCGGCTAGGAGTGCCGGGTCCAGGATGAAGCTCCTCTTCACCCAGGAGCGTTCTTCGGGTCCATACCCCTCCCAGTCCACCAAATACTGGAAACCCCGGCCCATTCGACGGACGTCCAAAAGCCGGCGAACTGTCCAAGCCGGCTCCCCGTCGATAATACGGGCAGGAGGCGGCGCCGGACCGGGTGCACAGAGGGGTGAGGTGTGATGCGGTTTTACCCTGGAGACATGAAAGACCGGATGGATCCGCAGTGAGGCCGGGAGTTGGAGCCTCACTGCGGTAGGACTGAGGACCTTGAGGATGGGGAAGGGTCCAATGAAGCGGTCCTTCAATTTGGGGGACTTGACCTGGAGAGGAATGTCCTTGGTGGAAAGCCACACCTCCTGCCCGGGCTGGTAAGTAGGGGCCGGGGACCGTTGACGGTCTGCATGGGCTTTAGCCCTCGTCCGGGCCCTCAACAAGGCCGAACGGGCGGTGCGCCACACCCGACGGCATCTCCGCAGGTGGGCCTGGACCGAGGGCACACCGACCTCTCCCTCCACCACAGGAAACAAAGGGGGCTGGTACCCCAGACACACCTTGAATGGGGAGAGGCCGGGGGCAGAGGACACCTGGCTGTTATGAGCGTACTCGATCCAGGCCAGATGTTCACTCCAAGCCGTCGGGTGTGCGGAGGTCGTGCACCTGAGGGCCTGCTCCAACTCCTGGTTGGCCCGTTCGACCTGTCCGTTAGTCTGCGGGTGATACACAGACGAGAGGCTTACAGTGGCCCCCAGTTCCCGGCAGAAACTTCTCCACACCTGCGAGGAGAACTGGGGACCGCGATCCGAAACGATGTCTGTTGGTATCCCATGCAGCCGGACAACATGGTGGATGAGGAGATCCGCCATCTCCTGGGCCGACGGGAGCTTCGGGAGGGCCACGAAGTGGGCCGCCTTGGAGAACCGGTCCACTATCGTGAGGATGGTGGTGTGCCCCCGGGACGGCGGGAGGCCCGTGACAAAATCCAGACCGATGTGGGACCAGGGGCGGTGAGGCACAGGAAGTGGCTGTAGAAGTCCCTGTGCCTTCTGGTGGTCAGCCTTGCCCCTGGCGCAGGTGGTGCAGGCCTGGATGTAAGCCCGGACATCAGTCTCCAGGGACGCCACCAGAAGCGCTGCCGGACCACTGCCACGGTCCTACGCACCCTGGGTGGCAGGAGAGTTTGGACCCATGACAGAAGTCCAAGACGGCAGCCCTGGCCTCTGGTGGGATGTATAGTCTGTTCGTCGGTCCTGTTCCGGGATCCGGGCTCCGTGCCAGGGCCTCCCGGACGGTCTTCTCCACGTCCCAGGTCAGAGCAGTCACGATAGTGGACTCCGGGAGAATGGGTTCCGGTGGATCCGACAGCTCGGTCTTGACTTCCTGTTCATGCACCCGGGACAGGGCATCCGATCTTTGGTTTTTGGTCCCGGGGCGGTAGGTGATCCGGAAGTCAAAACGGCCGAAAAACAGTGACCAGCGGGCTTGCCTGGGGTTCAGTCGCTTGGCGGTCCTGATATACTCCAGGTTCCGGTGGTCAGTGAAAACCGTGAAAGGCACTGACGCTCCCTCCAGCAGGTGTCTCCACTCCTCAAGGGCCTCTTTCACCGTAAGGAGCTCTCGATTGCCCACGTCATAGTTCCGCTCTGCTGGGGTCAACCTGCGGGAAAAATAGGCACACGGGTGAAGAACCTTATCGGTTTCTCCGCTCTGGGATAGCACGGCTCCTATCCCTGAGTCAGAGGCATCCACTTCAACCACGAACTGGCGACCAGGATCGGGCTGCACCAAGACCGGTGCAGTCGAGAACCGGCATTTCAACTCCCTAAACGCGGCTTCGCACCGATCCGACCAGGTGAAGGGAACTTTTGGTGAGGTCAGGGCCGTCAGAGGGCTAACAACCTGACTATACCCCTTAATGAACCTCCTGTAGAAATTTGCGAAGCCGAGGAACTGTTGCAGCTTCCTACGGCTTGTCGGTTGGGGCCAGTCTCTCACCGCTGCGACCTTGGCCGGATCCGGGGCGACGGAGTTGGAGGAGATGATAAACCCCAGGAAGGACAAAGAAGTGCGGTGAAACTCACACTTCTTGCCCTTCACAAACAACCGGTTCTCCAACAACCGCTGCAGGACCTGACGTACATGCCGCACATGGGTCTCAGGGTCCGGAGAAAAGATGAGTATATCGTCCAGATATACGAAGACGAATCGGTGCAGGAAGTCCCGCAAGACGTCGTTAACCAAAGCTTGGAACGTCGCGGGGCGTTAGTGAGGCCGAACGGCATGACCAGGTACTCAAAATGACCTAACGGGGTGTTAAATGCCGTCTTCCATTCGTCTCCCTTCCGGATCCGAACTAGGTGGTATGCGTTCCTAAGATCCAACTTTGTGAAGATTTTGGCTCCATGCAGGGGGGTGAACACTGAATCCAACAAAGGCAATGGGTATCGGTTGCGAACCGTGATCTCGTTCAGCCCCCGATAATCAATGCATGGACGAAGACCGCCATCTTTTTTTCCCACGAAAAAGAAACCCGCTCCCATCGGAAAGGTGGAGTTACGGATCAGCCCGGCAGCTAAGGAGTCCCGGATGTAGGTCTCCATCGATTCGCGCTCAGGTCGGGAGAGGTTGTACAGCCTGCTGGACGGGAACTCCACGCCTGGCAACAAATCGATGGCACAATCATATGGACGGTGCGGGGGAAGAGTGAGTGCCCGATCCTTGCTAAAAATGTCAGCAAGATCGTGGTACTCAACCGGCACCACGGACAGATTGGGGGGTACTTGGACCTGCTCCTTCGCCTGGGAACCGGGAGGAACCGAGGATCCCAAACACCTCCGATGGCAGGTTTCGCTCCACTGTACCACCACCCCGAACGGCCAATCAATCCGGGGATTGTGTTTCAACATCCAGGGGAACCCCAGAATCACACGGGAGGTAGAAGGAGTCACAAAAAACTCAATCTCCTCCCTATGATTCCCTGACACTACCAGAGTTACTGGTGGTGTCTTGTGTGTGAGTAAAGGGAGTAGGGTGCCATCTAGTGCTCGCACCTGCAATGGTGTAGGTAGCGCCACCAGAGGGAGCCCTACCTCCCTGGCCCATCTGCTGTCTAACAGATTCCCTTCTGACCCTGTATCTACCAGTGCTGGGGCCTGAAGGGTTAAATCCCCACTAAGGATTGTAACTGGGAGTCGTGCGGCAATATGTGTGTGTCCCATGTGAAGTTTTTGGCCCACCCTAAACCCAGTCTCTAGGGGCGGGCGTTGGTGTTTAACCGTTCGGGGCAATCGCTCAATTGATGCTCCATTGAGCCACAAACAAAACACGCCCCACGTGGAAACCTCCTCTGTCTATTAGGTGGTCTAAATGTGGCCCTGCTCGTGTCCATAGCTTCGTCAGCAGGGGGAGCTGTCGCCCCACGGGACGTAGAGGCCAGGGAGCGTGGGAAGGGCGGACCCTTCTCGGACCCGGAAGGAAGAGGGACGGCGCACGCCCGGCCACGTCCTTCATCCCGTTCCCGACGGCGTTCCTCCAACCGATTGTCTAACCGTATAACGAGATCAATAAGCCCATCTAATTCCCGCGGTTCATCCTTGGCCACTAGGTGCTCCTTTAGGACTGACGACAGTCCGTTTACAAAGGCGGCGCGGAGCGCAGCGTTATTCCAGCTGGACCTCGCAGCCGCGATGCGGAAGTCGACTGCATAAGCGGCTGCACTCCGGCGTCCCTGTCTCATCGACAGCAGCACAGTTGAAGCGGTCTCTCCCCTGTTAGGGTGATCAAACACAGTTCTGAACTCCCTCACAAACCCAGTGTACGTGTGAAGGAGCCGTGAATTTTGCTCCCAAAGCGCTGTAGCCCAAGCGCGTGCCTCTCCCCGAAGCAGAGTGATCACATAAGCTATTTTGCTTGCGTCTGACGCGTACATGACGGGACGTTGTGCGAAGACGAGCGAACACTGCATAAGAAAGTCCGCGCACGTCTCCACACAACCTCCATACGGCTCAGGAGGGCTTATGTATGCTTCAGGGGATGGTGGGAGGGGTTGTTGGACCACCACTGGAACATTAATATCTAGCACAGGATCGACAGGAGGAGGAGCTGCAGCAGCGCCCTGAGCGCTCGCCACCACTTGCGCGGAGAGAGCCTCCACCCTGCGGTTCAGGAGGATGTTTTGCTCGGCTATTTGATCCATTCGAGCCGTAAAGGCGGTGAGAATTTGCTGTAGCTCACCAATCACGCCTCCTGCAGTTGCCTGCGCTCCCTGCTCTCCCATTGGTTGTTCAACAACCTGGTGACGCCCCTCGGAGTCCATGACGCTGGCCGAAAATCCTGTTGGGAAAGTGTAGTGACACGGACCCACAACAGGGGGCGTAAATGAACGGACAATGGAAGGAGTCAAATTATAACACTTTACTGGTGTGAATGTCACAACCAAACACAGCAGAATCAGAATGTGCAACAGTCAATTAATAAAAGGTGTCGTGTGGGCAGGCTCGACGATAGGAGACGCCCGTCTGGAAATGAATCGGAACCACACGATTTCCACCGCCACCTGAACCCGAGGAATACTGGAGCCGCCAAGTCCCGGAGTACCCAGGTGGCCACCTTCCCGGTGTGTCGGATCTGGTACTGCTGGCAGAAAGCAAAAGACAGTCAAAGGGTGGGTGTGTGAACACCCAGTAACAATGGTGGGAATGCCACCTCCACCTCTCACTCAGAGCGTTGCAGCGGTCTCAGCTGAAAAGGAGCGCCGTCTTGCACAGCCTCCTCAAAAACGACCGGTTCTCCTGCAAACACTCACAATAATAGATTTATCGATCTCACAAAAGGGGCTGAGAGTATTACCTCCAGATGAAGATGATATCTCGGCAGTTTGGTGGAGGTGTCTTCCTGCTTTTATACCAGATGTGTTGATTAGTGACAGCTGTCACGGATGATGGGTGACAGCTGTCACCACGGCTTGTTCCTGAGGCGGCGGCGCCCTCTCGTGCCTGAAGCCCGCACTTCAGGCAGGGCGCCTTCTGGTGGTGGGCCAGCAGTACCTCCTCTTCTGGCAGCCCACACAACACAAAGGGTTTACTTGTAATAATTCTAAGATACATTATGGTCTAAACCTGGGTACATTTATCAGCAAATTTTATGAATTCTAGCCAAGTAAAGTTTGTTTTTTAGTAGGGCTGTTTTTGCTCTGTCTGTTGTCTCAAATCTTCCATAATGAGTATAAACATTTTTATAATGCCTAATATATACAATGGAAATAATAATTAAAACAAAGTAAACAAACATTTTACTAATTTAATATTCACCATTGTTGTGCCACTTTTGTCACAAGATGGACACGGTCTGTTTTGTGTCACAGCTGATTTTTCCATTTTGAAACACTGCAACTTTTCAGATTCAGCTGTCTTATGTTACACCTGATTGGAGGCTGAAACAATGGCTACATTTACATGCTGTTAATATTCGGGATAAGGTCAATATTCCAGTTTCTGAATCATTAGGAATAACCCGTTTACATGCTTAAGCAGACAGAGTTACTCCTGTATACATGATCATTGGTATCATTTGGAATATCCCCATCTAAACAGCGATGCATGTCTTCCACTGGTGCTTGATTTGGTCTGGCGTTCGTGCAAATCCTGCTTTGCGTAACGTTTCAGCTACCTTCTTGTAAATGTTGCTATCTCTGTACTTTCTACCGTCAATAAAAGACGAAGCTGATGGCACAGCAAAAGCGCCTTCATATTGAAGTCTCACAGGACATGTTGTGACATGTCCACCTCTTCCACCGTTTGGAAGATTCAGACGGCTTTCGGTGGCTTTTCAGTTGTGTGACTATCCGAGAAATTGTGGAAGAGGTGAGCATGTCACAACATGTCCTGTGAGACTTCAACACATCAGCTTCGTGCCCAAGCCATCGGCATGAATTTCGCTGCAACTCTTTTCATGGCAAAATCTTCTGTCACAGTGCTGATGTCCACCTCTTCCACAATTTCTCGGATAGTCACACGATGGTCCCGCATCACCACAGCGTTCACTTTGGAAATGATCCCGTCATTTCAGCATGTTGATGGCCGCCCAGAGCGTGGCTCGCTCTCCACTGTTGTGCAGACGTCTTTAAACCGGTTGTACCGCTCCTTAATCTGTGTGATGCCCATAGCATCGTCACCGAAAGCTGTCTGAATAATCCGAATGGTTTCCACCTGGCTGTCGCCCAGTTTCTGGCAAAATTTGATGCAGTTGCGCTGCTCCAGTTGTTCCGCCATTTCCTTGCAAAGAAAAAAATGACGAGAGACTACACCCATCCTCACACAAAGGCTGCTTACAAGCAAATGACGCAATCGACAGGCGTGAAAAAATTCACGCATGCGCACGAAGGTTCAAGATTGGCTCATGCAAGCACACGTGATTCAAATCCATCAGGTTTTTTAAAAAAATAAAAAGGTCAGATACTTTTCTAACAGACCTCGTATATGACAAAAGTGAAAAAGAGCAAATAAATCAAATAAGAGTAACCTTGCTGCTGCACTGCTTCACCTCAGGGAGCTTTAGTGGCCACTGTCTACTGTGCAATCTGACACGTAGGTGATTATCAGTTAATCTAATAGAAATCCTTTCACTTAATACCACAGTACTGCATGCTTGGTATTCTCTACTTTAAAGGGAAGGACAGGTGACACTCAGATTGTGAGTGATATTACGTTCAGACTACATCATCCATGAATAAAGAACACTGTATATCCAAGCCTTTTGCTTGCAGTGCCCATTGTTGTGCCAGTGATTCTTTAATGCCAAGGTGTGCCCAGATATGCCTCAAATGGATTTGCACTGTCTGATTAGCTTGTATTAGGGTCTAAATAGTGACCTCAGAGTCTATGTTTAGTTCACAAAATTCTTTTATTATCTTACTTTTTGAATTAAAACAGATGATTTCGGTGCTCCATACCTACATGGAACTGTGACAAACACAAGCAATAATGGACAACATAAAGTAAAAGATGATAACTCAGGTTTGTTTTTTCAAAGCTTCCTCACATATATTTTGTTAGCACATCCGACAAATGCTGCAACAGCTTTCCTCTATTTTTTGGCACTGTGACCCAACATCATGCTGAGTTTTACTTCTGTTAATGGCAACATCTACAACATCAGTTGACCCTATCATGACAAAAGCAGCATCAACATCAATGTCTCCAAAGTTTGAAGTGCGATTTCATTTTGCTCATGTAATTTTTTCGACATTTTTCCTGTTGTGAAAATAAGACAGATCAAGCAAAATTAATTGAATTTAATGTGACTTTGTTTTGATAATAGTTATGGTGGGCAGTCAATAACTAAAGCAAGACTGATAAAACAGACAAGATGCAGTGGTTGCACATTCAGCCATGATAAGAATAAAGCATAAAATACATTTAAAAACTATGTATGCAATATGTAGTATTACTATCCTCCTAATGGAGAAATTGACAAAGCAATCAATCGCTTCCTCTGTTCAGGGATGACTGTTCCATTATTGCCGTACCAACCCAAATCACCATAACAACCCATCAGCATCCAAACTCCTCATCTAATTGATGTGGCTCACACACAGCACCAGTGTTTGGGGGCTATACTGCTGATTCAATAAATAATTCATGCATTTGATTAGAAGATGAGGATCAATTAACCAATTAAGAGTGTATGTATTTACCCTGTTTTCTCGGCTTCTCTGTGCAGTTCAGAGATGCTGATGCTGATTTTGACTGACATGCCAAAATGTAGCCATCACTCCTGTCACCTCGGGGTACAAACTCATAAGAAGCCCATCTGCCATCTCGTATGCACTGTAATTGTGGGTTTGCTTCAGTGCAAAGGTCACAGAAATATCATTCACAGAAATAACATTTGTGAAGTTGGCTTCAGTAAGAGACTACCAGAGCTAACAAACAAACGTTTTGCCTAAACTGACGTGTTGAAAAGTCATTTCAGTCTCTGTGGTCAACACATTTTTCAAAGAAGCAGGTGGAAAAGATTCAGCAAATTTTGACATCAGGGTGAAAATATAACCCCAAATAAGTTGGGGAAAAGCTGGTACAGAAAAAAAACAAACAAAAACAAACCCACAGTGGTTCTTACATTTACCTTGACTTTTATTTCATTTAGACAGTATGTATCCAATATATTTCATGTTATGTCAGGTCAACTTGATTTCATTTAATACATATCCATTCCTGCATTTAAGGCCTTCAAAACATTCCAAAGACAGCTGAAATGGGTGCTGTTTAGGGCTAGCATTGAGGAAACAATTCACAGTGATGTTATTTTAAATAGGTGATGTCAAAAGGTGGTTAATCATCATTTGGTATGAAAAATCACAAAAGATTGTCTGAGGAGCAAATTTGGACACAACACTGCTTGTTTGTCATCAAATGGATGAGAAAATTGCAGAAATGTTTATAACAATGTTTGTTAAAAAAGATCGGAAGGTATTTGCATATTTGTACCATTAAGACTCAGGAAATAAGAGACTTGAACATTTATTCTATAGATGTAAATTTTACAAATTAAAGAGTGTTTTGGAACTGGTCCCCATTCCTGACTCCGTCAGGGTACACTGAACTAAAATCCTGCCGTTGGAAGAAGGCAGGGGTGTAGCCTACCCCTCCTGTGCTGGACAGGGACCAACTGGTGGTGATGGGTTGGAGGAGAGTGTGGAGCAGGACATCGACCAGAGCACAGACAGGAACCAAGTGAAGGCATCAAGAGGAGGATGCAGAGGCAAGGCCAGCAAGAGTCTGGGACCAGTGGGAGGCAGCAGAGCACGGAGGTGCAACAGGAACCAACAGGAGTTGGCGGGGCAGAGGAGGCAAAGTCTCGGACATCATCTGCAAACAGCCAAGAGGTGAGTCACTGTTGGCATCTTTAAATTGCTTTGGTGTTTCCTATTAGTTGCTGTTGATAATAGAAATATGTCTACTCAGCTGCTTCTGAGTAGACATGCAGGTGTTATTTTATTTTTAATAAATTTTCAAAAATCTAAAAAAACAAACAAACAAAAAACCCACAAACTTTTTTCATGTTGTCATTATGGGTATACATCAAGTTGGTTGGTCAACCTGTTTTCTGTGTAGAGCGAAGAACAGACCAACAAACATGTTATGAGTGTGATGATATCACAGCAGCTTTGGTGGGCTGATGGATAAAAACAGTGCAGGAAGAGAAAAATGAAACATGCTGCCTGAATATGCAACAATCATGAGCCTCACTGCCCAACTACTGACTTTGTGCGAGTGTTATTTACTCCCTCTTGCATCACATCTTCCGTCATTGCTCATCATTTCTCTCTTGCTCTATCCCAGGTTTAGATTTCTTCTCTGCTTGTCTTCCTCATTTCCCTCCTCCTCTCATCCATCTCTCTCTCCATCACTTTGTACCTTGTAGTGGATGTCATTAAATATTCACTCATCCATTCTGGGCTAATTGTCCTCAACATGGCAGAGCAGTGGAATGAAATTAACCCAGGGAGGAACCACTCTCATAAGAGCAACACGCTCTGGAAGACACTCCAGGTTCTCTCAGTCACTGATAAACCTACAACCACTGTGTGCGTTTTAATACGTAAAGGAAATCCCGGGTAGAAATACGTGCACTGTAAAAAAGCAGTTAAATTTGGCAGGGACGGCGGAGTCCCCTAATGCAGGACATTAGTTAAATTCACGGGAGGGCGAGCTCCCCTGGCATAAGAATACGCGTACGATTATTAAAAGTGTTTCTATGTGTACATAGTGTATTGTGTAAGTGTAAATAACTGTGTGAAAGTGTAATACTTTGGACAACGTTAGTGACAACCGTGCGTGTGGAAGCAGCAGGCAAGTGATTCCGCTTCCTACGGGGAGGTGAAAGGAATCAACCACACGACGGCAAATTAATTGTCACGTCCAAAGAAAGTGTGAAAACTTCAGATTTAGAAACCCTAGGTGTGCCCCCGTCTGAAGTCCAAATTATAACAAGGGATAAAAAATATAATAAAATGGGGGGTAAGACGTCTAAAAATAAGGAAAACTTATCAACTGACGACTGGAAATTTATGGAGGCAAAAAATCCAAAAGCAACAAAGAAATTGGAGACCTGGGTAAATAAACATGACTTTGACGGACGACTGAACCTGATCAGCATACAAAAGCTGAAGAAGGAGTTAGAACGGGAACATAAAGGTGATGAGAAAAAGATGCAGAAAGTAGGGGCAGATTTAGTGGCATTTTGGGAGGAAGAAGCAGAGAACAGACAGAAAGGAGCAGAGAAGCGACGATTAGAGAAAGCAGGGAAAAGAAAGCTGTAGGTAAGGCAGAAGAAGATGTGGTAATTCAGCACAGAGAGCCAGAACAGCCTCAACAATCACCGCCGGCTGGATCGTCGGTGACAAAGAGACCTTTATCTCCTCTACCAGAGGATGACAATGTACCGCCACCACAGTATGATTTGGCGGTAAAACCTAAGGTAAAAAGAGAAAAACCAGAAAAACCACAAACACGCAGTCAAGCGAAAGTGCCTACAGCCCCTCCCATGGTGGAACATAGTGATCAGGGAGGTGCCTATCCTATGATAGAAGTACCAAATCCTCGTGCAGGAACAGCAGGACAGCTACCAACCATGCTCGTTTATCGGACATGGAATGCTGATGATATCAAAGCAGCAGTTGACATGATACCATCGCCACATGTCGATATCGAGGGCTTTCTGCAGGATATAGAAAACATTAGAACATCTTACCACCTTAATGGACCTGAAGTCCAACAGGTGTGGATGAAAGCATGTGGCCCTAAATGGAGTCAGATACGCGGAGACTGGAATCCTGCAGATCAACATGGCGTACCACTGACACATGATGATCTAGTCTTGAAAACAAGAGTGGAAGCTATGATTACACGTGCAAAAGGAGTGTTAGGACCAAAGATAAATTATACTGAAATTACCAGGACAACTCAGAAAGAAGGAGAGCCATGGACAGAGTTTAGGTGCAGATTTGAGAATGTATTTAGGGTCCATAGTGGCATATTGCCAGGAACACCTGTGTATGAACAACAATTGAAAAACGCTCTGATCCAACATTCCAATAAGGATATAAAAGCTTGGATACAGAAACATTGGATTGGATTGCCTACAGGCACATTGGAAGAAGAAACACATACACATGCTGTCATGCAGAAGAAGTCTTAAAGCAGAAAAAGACAAGAAACAGCGACAAAGAGTGTATGTAGCACATGGAGATGATGAAATATATTACCAGCAGGGTAACTTAAGACAGCAGAAGCAGTGCAAACGCCCCAAAAGCCATGGCAAAATAGACAAGGTGGACAGCCACAACATCAAGGACCCTGGCAACCACAACAGCAGCACAGACAGGGAGGGCCACCACGTGGTCCCCTGATTTGTTGGAACTGTGGAAGAGAGGGACATATGTATAGAAATTGTCCGAATCCACCTACTGAGGGAGCAGCAGGGAGAATTCCACAACGGAATAATCCTCCGCAGCCACAGTATCCACAATGACTAGAATCCATAATCCATGATTCCACATCAGATAGGCAGTCTGATTGTGATATGGATCTGTGTGCCTTGCTGGGAAATCCGGTACCAAAACCAGAAGTGACTTTGTTGGTAAATGGACGACCAGTGACATTCCTTTGTGATACAGGAGCATGTAGAACACATGTAATGACAACATACCTGTCCATCAATTAAGCAACGAAATCTTTAGGGTTCGCTCTGCAATGGACAAACATCAGACGTCCCTATCACCAAACCCAAACGTTGACAGATCCATTTGGCCTGACGTGTACTATGTCAGTGTTGAGCATGCCACAATGTCCAGTTAACCTCCTAGGACGAGACGGATTGACTGCATTGGGCTTGTCCATAATTGTGGAACAAGGGAAATTAGTTGTTGAACACACAGGAGGCGTTAACATGGTAAGAGAAGAAAGCGATGACCCCACATTCCACTATTACTATACATTTGACATTTCAGAAGAAGATGCTGCAGGATGGGGTAAAGATGTCGTCTTGCAGCGACAGCCTACTAAAAAATCCTGAACAACAGATGTCACCATGACCTGCATGTCACAATGTGGCATAAAGATCCTCCAGGTCCGGATGGTGACTATGAAACTAAATTGAAAAATGTTTCACCTGTGAAACTGACAATGACCGATTTGATTCATGATGGCAACTCAACAGCTGTCATAACAGTAACAGGCGCCACTGAAGATGTATCAAAATTGAGATTCACAGGTATGCCATTACATATGTCACTTTGTAAGCCATATTTGACAGAATGGCAAGAATTGGGACTGACAGTCATAACAGCTTTGTCAGCCTCTGATTGGAGTAGAGTTGGCCCACGAACGGAGTTCAGCCATCAACCAAGTTGTATAAAGTGCCAGTTAATGTCTCATTGGTGCTGACAGCTGGAACACACATTGATGTGTCCACTTCACAGTCCTGAGTGTTTCAGCTGAGTCCTGAAGAAGATGCACTTCTCTCTCAGTACCGTCAGGATTGTGGACAACAGGTCCTTCAGACGTAGGACTGATTAAAAATGCACAACCTGTAGTTATAAGGCCAAAAACAGAATACAGACCATGTGTAAGACAGTATCCATTGAAACCTGATGCAATTGACGGAATCAGGCCAGTAATAGAGGATTTATTAACAGCAGGAGTAATAGTGCCATGTCCAGATTCACCATGTAACACACCCATATTTCCTGTAAAAAAGGCTCCGCCCTCAGTGGGGGGGAGAATGATTCAAGATCTGCAGGCAGTAAATGCTGCTGTGATTAAAAGAGCACCATGTGTCCCAGATCCACATACCTTGTTAAATTCGCTGAGACCAAATTCTAATAGTTTCTCAGTAATTGACATAAGTAATGCATTTTTCTCTGTGCCAGTACATCCAGATAGTCAATTCTGGTTTGCTTTACCTTTAAAGGACAACGATATACATTCACCAGATTACCGCAGGGTTATGCAGAGAGCCCAACTATTTATTCTCAAGTCATGTCAGCATGTTTAGCCAATTTCGTTCCACCGGCAGATAGCCAACTGTTAGTGTATGTTGATGACATTTTGATTGCCTCTGACACACGAGAAAACTGCATAACTGACACAGTAGCATTATTATGTTTCTTATTGACAATGGCCACAGAGTGAGTAGAAACAAAGTTCAGTTGTGTAGGGATAAAGTAAAATATTTAGGACATGAGTTATCAGCCACAGGGCGCACGATCCTGTCTGACAGGAAGGAAGCAATTTTGCACGCTCCAAAACCACAACCAAAAAGCAGATGATGTCATTTCTTGGATTGACAAATTATTGCAGGGCATGGATTCCTTGCTATGCAGGTTGACTAGTCCACTTTCTGATTTGATGTACAAAGATGTATTTCAATGTCACCGTGTGGAATGGAACAAAGATGCTGAGGAAAGCCTTTGTAAAAGTAAAACAAACATTAGTGTCATCCACAGTTTTGGCACTACCAGATTATAGTAACCATTCATTCAAACAGTTGATTGTAAGAATAAGTGACTAGTGTTTTGGTTCAAGTGTATGGCTCAAAATTGAGGCCAGTTGCCTACTACTCATCTAAATTGGATGCAGTAGCAAGTGCTTTACCACCATGCGTAGGCTGTTGTTGCAGCCTCTATGCTGTTCAAAGTAGCAGTAATGTTGTCTATTCCATCAGCTGACATTGAAAGTTCCACATGCAGTCTCTGCACTTCTGTTGCAGACAAACATGCCTTTTGTCCCCAGCAAGACATATTTCGTGCATGTCCTTGCTATTATCACAGCCACACCTTACGATAGAGCGATGTACAACATTGAATCCCTCCACATTGATACCTTTACCTAAGGATGGTGAGCCGCACAATTGTCTTGATGTAGAAACAGTCTGTACGAAAGCACGCCCAGACCTCCGGGACAACCCATCCCAAACAGTACAATCGTGTATGTGGATGGTTCTTCCACTAAAAATGCTTATGGACAAACGCAATGGATATGCTGTCGTCACAAATTCAGAAGTATAGATTCTGCTTCATTGCCATCGTCATTTTCAGAACAAGCAGCTGAATTAGTTGCTTAACTGCAGCTTGCTATCTGTTTCAAGTACGGCCGTATCAATTTATACAGACAGCCAGTACGCTTTCAGCACAGTGCATGTGTTTGCAAAACTGTGGGAGGAGCGTGGAATGGTGACATCATCTGGAAAGCCAGTGACTCATGCCACTCTCCTAACTGCCCTACTGCAAGCTGTGAAGTTGCCTCAACAAATTGCTATATGCAAATGTGCGGCTCACACCAATGGCTCTGACAGTGTTTCAAAAGGAAATGATTTTGCTGACAGAGCAGCAAAAGAGGCAGCAGCAGCTTCTTCTATTTTTGTTGTACAGGAAACTACTCCAGATTTGCATTTAGGTCATACACTGCTTGCTGACATGCAACAGCAGGCAACAGACAGAGAAAAACAAATGTGGATAGCTAAAGGAGCTACGTATGCAAATGACTTGTACGTATGACCACAAAGAAACCCATATTGCCAAAAATATGTTTAAATGGGCAGCTATTATGAGCCATGGCGTGACGCATGTCTCATCAGGGGGTATGATATCGCAATTGCAATCTTTTTTGTCTTTATGGGTTCGATGCATATGCAAAACAGCATTGTAGAGCATGCATGATATGTGCAAAACACAACTCACAAGGCAATTTGAGACCCCAAAGAGGTAAATTTCCAACACCACAATATCCCTTTCAAGTGATTCATATGGATTATATACAGCTGAGTAAACATGAAGGGAAGGAATTTTGTTAGTCATAATTGATGCCTTCTCAAAATGGGTAGAATTGTTCCCTACAAAACATGCAGATTCACTTACAGTGGCTAAAGCATTATGCAAAACATCATCCCACGATTTGGAATACCAGAAACAGTCTATTCAGATAATGGAGCGCATTTTGTTAATGCAATAGTGCAATACGTAGGAGAAGCACTACAGGTTAATCTCAAAATCATTGTGCTTATCATCCACAAAGCGCCGGATTAGTGGAAAGATGAATGGAACAGTAAAAAACAGACTTAGAAAGATAGTGAAAGTGGTACCTGGAGACTGGGTGTTGATAAGAAGCATCAAGAGAAAACACTGGCATTCACCTAAATGGGAAGGGCCCTATCAAGTACTACTCACAACGCCCACAGCTTTGAAAATTGGGGAAAGAAGTACATGGATTCATTTAACTCACTGTAAGAAAGTAATTTCTGCAGACACAGACAAACAGTAAGAACAGTAGGACAAGACTAGTAATAGTGTGTGAGCTTGGTGTTAAGATCCAGGTTAGACACGAAAGCTAGCAGAAGACATTAAGAAGCCACTGTTCTGAACATAGGTGTGCTGTAGTGTGCAGAAATGGCGAAAGAAAAAAATAAAAGAACGAGGGTTTCTGGACCCCACGGACAGTCCTTGTTATGCTACTTTTCTTTTTTGAATTGGGATTATTATTAAAAGCCATGAGCACGGACATGATAATAAGGATCACATCCGCAGATTGCAGAGACCAAAAAGAAGTAACGAAGACCCCAGTCCGATAATAAATGCCACAGTACATAGCTGTAATGGGAATAATGCGTACCGATTTGGTGTACAAGCCTGCATTCCTAGAAATACTTCTGTGATCATCTCTGTACCATATAGTGGTCTTACCCATTGAATGCCGGATGGTGACAGAGGGACTAATTACGGAAACAGTTTCTCCTGGTATATGACCAACGATCAACAAGATAGGAGATGGGAAACGTTGGTAGCCGATGAATGGAGTAGATGGACACCAAGATGGGCACAAACCGAGTGGGCTAAGTACCAGAGTCAAATTCTCAAAATGTATCAAACAGATGATAAGCTGTCTATAGTGGTGAATACCACAGAAAAAGGAACCATATTCCCACCTGATATAGAGGGAGACTGTTGGTTGTTCCTCCTTTGGGTATACAAACAAGGAAAAGATCCGTATTTCCATTTCTTCCTCCGTGAAACAGATAGAGTACAGCAACCAATATTGACCGAATTAAGTACGTCAAAGGGGGTGTCCATACAAGCAAAGGGGGTGCCCATACAAGCAAAGGGGGTGTCTGTACAAGGCACAAAGACATGAAGGCAGATGACTGGTTCCTAGTAACTACAGGAATTAGTGGACAAAATAACAATTGGCTTTTAATGGCAGAACAAGCAGGACTAGCAGCAAAGAAGGACTGTGTTGTGTGTATGGGACCCAGACCTATATTACAGGTAATCCGGCAGCATTACCCAAAGACTGTCTACTGACTGCTATGACACAGACATACATTGCGGCAAACAACAATTGTTCTAAGTGGGACAAGATCTATCCAGTGACCAAATTGACTAAGATTAAACCTTTATTCTCAAGCAAAGTTGGGCATGCTAACCATACATGTGTACACTTGACAGGGACAAGTAAGATTTGGGTAGCTTAAACCACACCGCCTGGTGTAAGAATGTGGTCCATAGTACTCCCACATTCAAACCTGTCGGGAGGAGTGACGTATGGGGTGGTGGTGGGGATAACAGAATCTTTGACAGACTGCCACGGAATGTGTCAGGTTATTGTGCATTAACATCATTATTGTTACCAGTTGAAGCCATACCCATGACCCCTGAAGACGTTACGACATATGCAGCCTCTTATTCCTGAAGATTGGCAGAAAGGCATAGCCAGACATAGAGTGAAAAGAGATTGGAAAGGAGTGGGAAATCCAACATATATTGACGCAATAGGAGTCCCCAGGGGAGTGCCTGACGAGTATAAACTGGTTGATCAAATAGCAGCTGGATTCGAATCTTCCATCTGTTGGTGGTGTTCAATTAATAAAAACGTGGACAGAATAAACTACATCCACTACAATGTACAGAAATTAGGAAATTGGACTGAGGAAGGATTTAAGGCTGTCCATTCACAGTTAGAAGCCACGTCCCTTATGGCCTTCCAGAATCGTATTGCTCTGGATATGTTGTTGGCAGAGAAAGGAGGTGTTTGTGCCATGTTCGGAGAACAATGCTGCACATTCATTCCCAACAACACGGCTGCAGACGGCAGTCTCACTCAAGCCATTGACGGGCTGAGGATGTTGAACAGGAAGATGAAAGAGCACAGTGGAGTAAACACCGAAGGCTGGGATTGGTGGCTGGAAGGGATGGGAAAATGGAGGTCTTTGATTTCTTCACTATTAGTGTCTATAGCAGTATTTACTGCAATTCTAACATTGTGTGGATGTTGTTGTATTCCATGTCTCCAAGGCCTTGTAAATAGAATGATAACCACAGCAATAAGTCCAGACCAGGAGGGGGTCCGGCATCATATCCACTTCTGGGGACAGACGACGACGAGGAGGACGATGGCTCTCCTGACCTGTACCCAGACCAATGGAAGTATGATGACCCAGACACCGATGATGGTGACAATGATGACATCACCTCTGGGGTGTAAGCCTATAGAGAAAACATACCATGATGAACCCTCTTAGTGAAAATCTCAAAAAGAAGTGCTAAGCTGGTGATGCCTACTGTATGTTTAACAGGCGATAAACAGGAGGGGAATGTTAAAGATTTTGTATATATGTTATCACTGTTAAACATTTGTACATTTTGTCTTCTTTCTCATGAGAATGGTGTTGTGCTGTTTTTGCACTTCACCCTGAGAATGTACGTGTTATTCACCGTGTTTTAGCTTTGTCTTCTTTCTCATGAGAACGGTGTTGTGCTGTTTTGCACCTGTCTTAACCAAGCCTGAGAATTCAATTTTGTTTTAGCACTCTGGGGTCAATCTGAGCTGGGAATGAAGGGCTGGATGTACTTATTATTATAATATAACTTTGTTTTCGCAGCCTCTAACGACTGGGAGTAAGAGAACGTTTTGACTGTTGTGATGTGGTGCTTAGTGTGAAGGAGTGTGAAGGACAGGACACTTCAGGTAGATGCAGAACAGCTGATAACTGCAACAGACGAACGAGATGTGCTGACCTGTGTAAAAGAAAGTGTTCTTCCTTACAGCTGCACTTATTGACGTATGCGTTTATGTTACGGGAAGAAACTTGTCTTGCGTCATCACCCCCACCCTTAGGACAAGTTTTTTGTTTATGTGTGAGGGCGTCTCTTAATAAAAAGAGCGGAAAAGCAGGCCAGACTTTAGTGTAGCCTTGGTGTACAGCCTGGCCGCACTCCGCGCGTAAATTTGACTTTCTGTCTCACTGGTGTTTCTTGACTCTGTTTGTCTTGTAAAGGTTTTAAAAATGTTTGGAGGAGAAAATACCCAACACATACCCATATTAAAAACTGGCACACTACACTGCTATACCTACGTGCCATGAATTTGTGCTTGTTTGATGAGCCTGAACTCCACATGAAAGGCAGACACTATCAAACAAGTTTGTCACCACAACCTTTCTGTTTTGTTTGTACCCATGTCGGCTTGATGCCATAATGTTAGAGTGTAAGTGGTGTTGTCCCCTATGCTAGACAGTGCATATATTGGTAGTTTAATTACCTCTGCCAAGGAGTCCGACCGTGCGTCCCTCCTGACAGCAGGCAGAATGTTCTGTGGATCCTCATTTTGTTTTTAGTTTGCGTGTTTTTTTTTTTTTCAGTTTCTGCGTCTTTCGTGATACGTGGAAGGGGCCTTATGTAACATATGGCTTCTTTTTGTAGCCACAAAAATTATTCACTAAAGTGAAACACCTGACTGCACATCTCTCCCCAAATGAAAAACTGAGGACCAAGGAAACTTGTCTTCAAGCTCCGCTCACTGGCCCTGTGATTGTCCTGCTCAAATTTGGGTTGGACTGTGATTAGCCTGACTAATTTCAACAAGCTCAGCTCATCAGAAACAAAGACATCACGCATCAGACAAAAAAGAGATAAAAATAAAATAGATAAATAAACAAATAAATAAACTGCTTGCAGCAGATAAGAATAAGAAATGACTTATTAATCCCGAAGGAAATTATTTTGATGGGACATCACAGACAGTGTGTGGAGGCTTATTGAATGTGACAATGTGCAGATGTAGATCCCAAATGTTGCTTTTGTGATAAAGAAGAAGAGTCAGTAATATATTGATTCTATGAGTGGAAGTTCACAAGAGATATGTTGTGTGGGCCGCTGAAGAGGAGGTACTGCTGGCCCACCACCACCAGAGGGCGCCCTGCTTGGAATGCGGGCTCCAAGCACGAGAGGGCGCCAGACCCAGAGGAAGTGACGGCTGTCACTCATCACCCGCTGTCACTCATCTACACCAGTACTTAAGCCGGACTGCAACTCCACCTCCCCGCCGAGAAATCGACTACCGAGAGGTATTTTCTCTGCTATCTGACACTTTGTGTGTACTAAACCAGATCTCTCTTGCAGCCTTATTCTTGTGGATGTTGCCTTATCGGGACTTCGGCGTGTGGCGTGACGACGACGACTGCGCCACACTCTCTGAACAGATAAGTGGTTAGACAAGAGCTGCACGAGTGTGTGATTCGGAGGTGAGGTTCTCCTCCTGACTGTGTACAGACTGTGGACCACTGAGTGTAAGGACTTACACTCATTCATCTTGTCTCTGCTTTTTGCCAGCAGTACCAGGGTCGACAGCCGAAGACAGAGGTCACCTGGGACTCGGGACTTGGCGGCTCCAGTGTTCTTCAGACCGTTGGTGGTGGAGGCCGTGTGGGACGTGGCCTCTCTCTCGTCGGGGTCTTCTATCTTCGAGCCTGCCCACACGTCACCTGGTGTTAACTGACTTTACAAATTCTGTGTGTTACGTTGTGTGTTGTCACAACATTAAATTGTTACCTTTTGGCTTACTCATTGTCTGTTCATTGTGCGCCCCCTGTTGTGGGTCCGTGCTACGACACCTTCCCAACAGGATTTCTCGGCCAATCGTCATGGATTCCGAGGGGCGTCAGCTCGAGCATGAACGGCCAATGGAAGAGCCGGGAGCACAGGCATCAGCGGGAGGCGTGTTGAGTGAGTGCAGCAGATCTTAACCGCCTTCACGCTCGGTTGGATTTAGTGACCGAGCAGAATGTCCTCCTTAATCGGAGAGTGGAGGCTCTCGCCGCCAGGGTGGAAGCGCACGATCAGGGCGCTGCTGCAGCTCCTCCTCTGGCTGGTCCTGGGCCTGTATCAGACGTACCACTGGTCGTTCAAACGAACCCCCCCACCGTCCCCTGAAGCATACATAAGCCCTCCGGAACCGTACAAGGGCTGTGTCGAGGACGTGCGCGGACTTCCTCATGCAGTGTTCGCGTCGTCTTTTTCACAGCGCCCTGTCATGTACGCATCAGACGCTAGCCCGGGTAGCTTATGTTATTAATCTGCTTCGAGGAGAGGCACGCGCATGGGCTACGGCGCTTTGGGAGCAGAACCTCACGGCTCCTAACGTCTTATACTGGGTTGTACGGGAGTTCAAACAAGTGTTGGATCATCCCAACAGAGGCGAGACCGCTTCAAACGTGCTGCTGTTGATGAGACAGGGGCGCCGTAGCGCGCCGAGTATGCAGTCGACTTCCGCATCGCGGCAGCGAGGTCGGCTGGAATAACGTTGCGCTCCGCGCCGCCTTTATAAGTGGGCTGTCCCCAGTCCTTAAGGAGCACCTACTGGCTAAGGAGGAACCGCGGGATTTTGACGGGCTTGTCGATTTGGTTATACGCTTAGACAACCGTTTGAATGAGCATCGTCGGGAGGCAGGCCGGGGGCGTGACCGGGCACGAGCCGTCCCTCCCCCTTCCGGTTCCGACAAGGTGACGTCGTCCCCCACGCTTCACTGCCAGAGAGCCCCGTGTGGCTACAGCTCCCCCTGCTGAGGAGGCTATGGACACGAGCAGGGCCAAAGTAAGATCAAATGTCAGACAAAGGAGACTGGGCCGCGGGGAGTGTTTTGTCTGCGGCTCTTGTGAGCACATGCAGAGGGACTGCCCTGAACGGTCAAACTACAACGCCCGTCCTTAGAAACTGGGCTAAGGGTGGGCCATAACACACACGCGGAAAGACCCCGCAGATCGGCACGAATCCCAGCAACAATCCTTGTGAGGAGTTAACCCTTCACGCCCCAGCACTGATAGACACGGGGTCAGAAGGGAATCTGCTGGACAGCAGATGGGGCAAAGGAAGTAGGGCTCCCTCTGGTGGCTCTGCCGGCACCAGTGCAGGTGCGAGCACTAGATGGCACCCTGCTTCCATTAATCACACATCAGACACAACCAGTGACCTTGGTTGTGTCTGGGAATCACAGGGAGGAGATAGTGTTCCATGTAACACCGTCTACCTCCCGAGTGATTCTGGGTTTTCCATGGATGGTGAAGCACAATCCCCGGGTCGATTGGCCGTCCGGGGTTGTGACGCAGTGGAGCGAAACCTGCCACCGGGAGTGTTTAGGATCCTCGGTTCCCCCCGGCACTACAGCTAATGAGGAGGTCAAAGTCCCCTCAATCTATCGGCGGTGCCTAAGGAGTACCATGGTCTTGCTGACGTTTTCAGCAAAGATCTGGCGCTCACTCTTCCTCCGCACTGACCGTATGATTGTGCCATCGATTTAGTCCCGGGCGTTGAGTACCCGTCCAGTAGGTTGTACAACCTCTCACGTCCGGAACGCGAATCAATGGAGACCTACATCCGGGACTCCTTAGCTGCCGGGCTGATCCGGAACTCCACCTCCCCGATGGGTGCTGGTTTCTTTTTTGTGGGCAAGAAGGACGGCGGACTCCGTCCATGCATTGATTACAGAGGGCTGAACGAGATCACGGTTCGCAACCGATACCTGTTACCTCTGTTGGATTCAGTGTTCACTCCCCTGCATGGAGCCCAAATCTTTACGAAATTGGATCTTAGAAACGCGTACCACCTGGTTCGGATCCGGAAGGGAGACGAATGGAAGACGGCATTCAACACCCCGTTAGGTCATTTTGAGTACCTGGTCATGCCGTTCGGCCTCACTAACGCCCCCGCGACGTTCCAAGCTTTGGTAAATGACATCTTGCGGGACTTCCTGCATCAGTTCGTCTTCGTATATCTGGACGATATACTCATCTTTTCCCCGGACCCTGAGACCCATGTCCAGCATGTACGTCAGGTCCTACAGCGGTTGTTGGAGAACCGGCTGTTTGTGAAGGGCGAGAAGTGCGAGTTCCACCGCACTTCTTTGTCCTTCCTGGGGTTCATCATCTCCTCCAACTCCGTCGCCCTGATCCGGCTAAGGTTGCGGCGGTGAGAGATTGGCCCCAACCAACAAGCCGCAGGAAACTACAGCAGTTCCTCGGCTTTGCAAATTTTTACAGGAGGTTCATTAAAGGTTACAGTCAGGTAGTTAGCCCCCTGACTGCCCTGACCTCCACCAAGGTCCCCTTCACCTGGTCGGATCGGTGCAAAGCCGCGTTCCAGGAGTTGAAACGCCGGTTCTCGACTGCACCAGTTCTGGTGCAGCCTGATCCTGATCGCCAGTACGTAGTAGAAGTGGACGCCTCTGACTCAGGGATAGGAGCCGTGCTGTCCCAGAGCGTAGAGGCTGATAAAGTTCTCCATCCTTGTGCCTTTTATTCCCGCAGGTTGACCCCAGCTGAACGGAACTATGACGTTGGCAATCGGGAACTTCTTGCGGTGAAGGAGGCTCTTGAAGAGTGGAGACACCTGCTGGAGGGGGCGTCGTTGCCCTTCACGGTTTTCACTGACCATCGGAACCTGGAGTACATCCGGACCGCCAAGCGGCTGAACCCCAGGCAAGCCCGCTGGTCTCTGTTCTTCGGGCGCTTTGACTTCCGGATCACATATCGCCCCGGGACCAAGAACCAAAATCAGATGCATTGTCCCGGGTGCACGAAGAAGAAGCCAAAGCGGGGCTGTCGAACCCCACCGAGACCATCATCCCCGAGTCCACTGTCGTGGCCACCCTTACCTGGGACGTGGAGAAGACCGTCCGGGAGGCCCTGACCAGGAGCCCGGACCCGGGGACTGGCCCCAAGGACAGACTGTACGTCCCACCAGAGGCAAGAGCTGCCGTATTGGACTTCTGTCACAGGTCCAAGCTCTCCTGTCATCCCGGAGTGCGTAGGACCGTGGCAGTAGTCCAGCAGCGCTTCTGGTGGGCGTCCCTGGAAACCGACGTCCGGGACTACATCCAGGCCTGTACCATCTGCGCCAGGGGCAAGGCAGACCATCGGAGGACGACGGGCCTCCTCCAACCCCTGCCAGTGCCTCATCGCCCTGGTCTCACATTGGCCTGGATTTCATCACAGGTCTCCCGCCGTCCCAGGGCAACACCGTAATCCTCACGATAGTGGACGGTTCTCCAAGGCGGCCCACTTCGTGGCCCTCCCGAAGCTCCCGACGGCCCAGGAGACAGCAGACCTCCTGGTCCATCACGTCTTGCGGCTGCATGGGATACCATCGGACATCGTCTCAGATCGTGGTCCCCAGTTCTCTTCACAGGTGTGGAGGAGTTTCTGCAAGGAGCTGGGGGCCACCGTGAGTCTCTCGTCGGGTACCACCCCCAGACCAACGGCCAGGCAGAGCGGGCCAACCAGGAGTTGGAGCAGGCCCTTCGGTGTGTCACCTCCGCACATCCGGCGGCCTGGAGTCACCATTGGCCTGGATCGAGTATGCCCACAACAGCCAAGTTTCGTCTGCTACCGGCCTCTCCCCTTTTGAGGTGTGTTTGGGGGTACCAGCCCCCATTGTTCCCCGCTGGTGGAGGGAGATGGTCGGGTGTGCCCTCGGTCCAGGCCCACTCTCAGGAGCTGATGTCGCCGGGTGTGGCGGACCGCCCACTCTGCCCTGTTAAAGGCCCGGACGAGGGCCAAGTCCCATGCGGACCGTCGACGGTCCCCGGCCCCACGTACCAGCCCGGGCAGGAGGTGTGGCTGTCAACAAAGGACATCCCCTCTGTGTGGACTCACCCAAGTTAAAGGACAGATACATCGGACCATTCCCTATCCTCAAGATCATCAACCCGGCCGCAGTGAAGCTCCGTCTCCCGGCTTCGCTGCGGATCCACCCTGTCTTCAACGTGTCCCGTATCAAACCGCACCACACCTCGCCCTCTGTACACCTGGACCCACGCCGCCTCCTGCCCGGCTCATCGACGGGGAGCCTGCTTGGACGGTCCGCAGGCTCCTGGACGTCCGTCGTAAGGGCCGGGGGTTCCAATATCTGGTGGACTGGGAGGGGTATGGACCTGAAGAACGCTCCTGGGTGAAGAGGAGCTTCATCCTGGACCCGGCCCTCCTGGCCGATTTCTACAGACGACACCGAACAAGCCGGTCGGGCGCCAGGAGGCGCCAGTTGAGGGGGGGTCCTGTTGTGTGGGCGCTGAAGAGGAGGTACTGCTGGCCCACCACCACCAGAGGGCGCCCTGCTTGGTGTGCGGGCTCCAAGCACGAGAGGGCGCCAGACCCAGAGGAAGTGACAGCTGTCACTCATCACACCAGCTGTCACTCATCTACACCAGTACTTAAGCCGGACTGCAACTCCACCTCCCCGCCGAGAAATCGACTACCGAGAGGTATTTTCTCTGCTATCTGACACTTTGTGTGTACTAAACCAGATCTCTTGCAGCCTTATTCTTGTGGACGTTGCCTTATCCGGGACTTCGGCGTGTGGCGTGACGAACGACTGCGCCACACTCTCTGAACAGATAAGTGGTTAGACAAGAGCTGCACGAGTGTGTGATTCGGAGGTGGAGGTTCTCCTCCTGACTGTGTACAGACTGTGGACCACTGAGTGTAAGGACTTACACTCATTCATTGTCTCTGCTTTTTGCCAGCAGTACCAGGGTCGACAGCCGAAGACAGAGGTCACCTGGGGACTCGGGACTTGGCGGCTCCGGTGTTCTTCAGACCGTTGGGGTGGAGGCCGTGTGGGACGCGGCTCTCTCTCGTCGGGGTCTTCTATCTTCGAGCCTGCCCACACGTCACCTGGTGTTAATTGACTTTACAAATTCTGTGTGTTACGTTGTGTGTTGTCACAACATTAAATTGTTACCTTTGGCTTACTAATTGTCCGTTCATTTGCGCCCCTGTTGTGGGTCCGTGCTACGACACCTTCCCAACAAGATATTTGGCTTAATCTGGAGTTACTCATTTATATAAAACCAATCATAGAATTAAAATAGCCACTCATAATGTAATAATCTCCTTTGAATATAAAAATGAAAATATAAATATACAATATTTAATAAACATGTATATATATATATATATATATATATATATATATATATATACAGTGAGGAAAATAAGTATTTGAAAACCCTGCGATTTTGCAAGTTCTCCCACTTAGAAACCATGGAGGGGTCTGAAATTTTCATCTTAGGTGCATGTCCACTGAGAGACATAATCTAAAAAAAAAAAAAAGAAAATCCGGAATCACAATGTATGATTTTTTGTAAAATACTTTATTTGTATGTTACTGCTGCAAATAAGTATTTGAACACCTGTGAAAATCAGTGTTAATATTTGGTACAGTAGCCTTTGTTTGCAATTACAGAAGTCAAACGTGTCCTGTGGTTTTCACCAGGTTTGCACACACTGCAGCAGGGATTTGGTCCACTCCTCCATACAGATCTTCTCTAGATCTTTCAGGTTTGGGGTTTCAGCTCCCTCCAAAGATTTTCTATTGAGTTCAGGTCTGGAGACTGGCTAGGCCATCCAGGACCTTGAAATGCTTCTTATGGAGCCCCTCCTTAGTTGCCCTGGCTGTGTGTTTGGGGTCATTGTCATGCTGGAAGACCCAGCCATGACCCATCTTCAGTGCTCTTACTGAGGGAAGGAGGTTGTTTGCCAAATTGCAATACATGACCCCATCCGTCCTCCCTTCAATACGGTGCAGTTGTCCTGTCCCCTTTGCAGAAGAGCATCCCCAGAGTATGATGTTTCCACCCCATGCTTCACGGTTGGGATGGTTTTCTTGGGGTTGTTCTCATCCTCTAAACATGGTAAGTGGAGTTGATTCCAAAAAGCTCTATTATGGTATCATCTGACCACATGACCTTCTCATGCCTCCTCTGGATCCAGATGGTCACTGCTGAACTTCAAACGGGCCTGGACATGTGCTGGTTTGAGCAGGGGACCTTGCTGCCCTGCAGGATTTTAAACCATGACAGCATCATGTCTTACTAATGTAATCTTTGTGACTGTGATCCCAGCTCTCTTCAGGTCATTGACCAGGTCCCCGGTGTAGTTCTGAGCTTTCTCAGAATCATCCTTACCCCAAAGTGAGATCTTACAGGAACCCAATGAGGGAGACTGTCATCTTGTGTTTTTCCACTTTCTAATAAATAATCATAACAGTTGTTGTCTTCTGCCAAGCTGCTTGCCTGTTGTCCTGTAGTCCATCCCAGCCTTGTGCAGGTCTACAGTTTTGTCCCTGGTGTCCTTAAGACAGCTCTTTGGTCTTGGCCATGGTGGACAGTTTGGAGTGTGACTGACCGAGTGTGTGAACAGGTGTCTTTTATACAGGTAACAAGTTCAAACAGGTGCAATTAATACAGGTAAAGAGTGCAGAATAAGAGGGCTTCTTAAAGAAAAATTAACAGGTCTGTGTGAGCCAGAATTCTTGCTGGTTGTTAGGGGATCAAATACTTATTTGCAGCAGTAAAATACAAATAAATTATTAAAAAATCATACTTTGTGATTTCCAGATTTTTATTTATTTTTTTAGATTATGTCTCTCACAGTGGACATGCACCGCAGGTTGTTCAAATACTTATTTTCCTCACTGTATTACTTGGCAAATATCATATACACAAAGCTAAAGTCAGTCAATCTAAACCTCTTCTCAAACTATGGATAATTGAAATCAACACCTTCCATAAAACTTTAAATATCATACCAAACAAAAAAGCAATAAAGACAATAAACCTAGTAAAGAACTTCAGTTTACAATAAACCCTCTCGTACTCCTCGGGTCAAGCTTTGCTTATGCTGATGTCTATATGTCTTTTGTTATGTTAACTGTTTTGGATGATGCCTGTTTGTTAGCCATGTTGTATGTTCGCCATATTGCTTGTCTGCCTGTGCCTCTTATGCTTTTGCTCTCTTGTTTAATTAAAAAAAGAAAATGTGAGAATGTGTAATGACCAAGAGACATTCATTATAGACCACATACATCATTTATTAATCTATGTGTGTGTGTGTGTGTGTGTGTGTGTGTGTATGTAAATGTGTGCACACAAACAAACACACACATACACACACGTAACTGTGATTGGTTTTGGTCATTTATGCAAGTTTACATGTTTGGGTGTGAGCAAGTATTACATCAGAGGGCCACGTTGTTGTCATTGTCATGTTATGTACATTTCTTCAACAGCTTCTGTGAGAGTAAAGTTCTTTTCTTAACATACTGTAAAATGGAAGATGGAGCAAATTTGACTTTTTTAAGGTTACATATTTCTACAGGACAAAATGCTGACAGTTTAATTCATTTCTGTGGAGTCACAGTAATTTCCACCTGGACACCAGCATTGATATGCTGTCAGGTCCTTAAGTATTTATTCCCATTCTCACCATGACTGACCTTCAAAATAAAATTAATTATAAATCCAGCTTTGACTTCAAATATTCTGCCTCTGAAAACACAACGATCTGACTTTGGTCTCTAAGTTTGTGTTCATCCAGTATTTGTTCAGTGCTCTCCGCTCGTCTTAATGGCCCCTGAAATGCTGATATCCACAAAACGCTTTAATGCTCCTGTGAGTGAGACGGCTTGATGAGCACAGAGTGCAGATGATCTATGCATCAAATCTTAGGGAGTCTCTCCGATGGTAATTTGTTGTGTTTTGACATGTGAGACATCAATATGGTGCATTATGCCCATGCACTTCATTTCAGTCAAACACACCAGGGAATAAAGGATAAAATAAAATCATTCTAAACAACAGAAGATTGTGAGCTAAGGGTTATTGGAATAAACACCCATATATTGAAGTGATTTTTCTGAAAGTTGCATTTTATTATTACGTCTGCATCAGTATTGTTTCCATGCTGAAAAGACATTATATCATTACTATGTTTTTCTTCTCTAAAATTACTGAAAAACAATCTGAAGAAAGAAAAAAAAAAAACTATTTTCCTTCAGTGATTGGGACAGTGTACATTTTACTAAACATAATGTGCAGGTGTTCAGAATCACAGGCGTTGTGTGGTGCTACTTGAAACATCAAAGTTCAAATTAATGGCTACAGTGATGGGGGGGAGTCATACATGTGTTTTGCTAAGTTTGTGATGTTTATATTAAAATTGTTCATGTAAATTTTGTTTAATGTAATGAAATATGCTTTTTTTTGCAAATAATTACCAAAATATTTATCTGGTTATTTAATTATTATGAAATACTTCAGTAAATACTAAACATTTTAAATATTTAGTTTAAAATTTGCTATGCATGTCAAACCAAATACAAAAATTCCAATATTTACATAATAGCTTTAAATACTGAGTTAAATATTTAATGGTGAATACTTAAACATTGAGCCTCACATTTAACAAATTAATTAGCTAAATGTCCATGTAAAACTGTAGCTTTTAGATAAGACTATAGGTGTTTTTTTAAAACGCAAGTTGTAAACAAAAATTTTCTTACATTAAAATTTCAACATGAAATATTCCAATTAAACCAAAACATATAATGTGCTTTTTTACTTGACGCTAAACTTCAATACAGAAAAAGTAATCATTAATTGAAACAGATATTAGTTTACAAAAGATGCGCCACAAAATGTACCTATGACATCGTTCATTTTGGGGTGGACTGTATGTATGCCTCAGCTTTCCCATATTACATTTACATTAAGTGGAATTCAAGGCAAAAGAAAACCAAATTTTGTATTTTAGACCCTGAAGTAGCTCCATAAGTACAATACAGACAGTTGGTTATCAATGTAACATGCACTTTCTCAGATGGACCCATTTTTAAAATCATTAAATTTCGATTGAGTTTATGTATAAGTGCCAAATCACAACATAAGTAACCCCAAGGAGCTACACAGGAGTAAGGTTTAAACAACTTGAAAATCTGAAAATTGGTGAGCTACAGAGATGTGATAAATTAAACTTAAATAACAAATACAAACGAGAGGAGAAACATATCACCATCCACAGATCAGGTGGAATTGTAGAGTTTGGTCTGCGTGAAAATTATTTAATTCACATGCTGTGGCCAGATCTCAATGCAGTGGCATTCCTACGTGAGATTTTGGACCAAACTCTCCACCACCACCATTAAACACCAAAGGAGGCAATATCATGAATGGTGTTCCATTCTTCCAAATGAAAAATTTCCATCTTATCTATTTTTATCTTTCAATAATGGGACTTGTGATGGACGATTGTAATTTAAGGAAATCCTCTGCTGAATGACGGGGCTTGAAAAGTACCAAATGTAGATGTTTATGTGCTTGATGTCAGGTCAGAGACTTAGTACACCTCTAAGATGGGCTGGTAATTTGCTGTGTTTTGACATGTCGGATATCAATATGGTGCATTATACGCTTGCACTTCATTTCATCCATTTACGCAGGGGAATAAAAGCAGAAAACTGCTTAGAGTGCGTAGTATTAAATTGACCGTGAGCTTAAAGTTTGAGTAGTGCAAAGTCATTTAGAATGCTTTTTTTTTTTTTTGCGTTGAATAGGCTTCAGCATGACAGTGCAACAATATAGCAATCCCAATGACAACAACAACACAATGCATTATACACTATGGCATATTGGTGTGCATTAAAAAAAATACACTATACAGTTATAATAACAGAGTCTTATAATAAGAAGTAAAGAAAGAAGAAGAAAATCAGGAACTCAATTTTATGACATTAAATAATTATTTTGCAGTCATTATCTTCAGTAGCATCAGCTAAAATGCATACTTTTGTTAAATCCTATACTTCAGAGTTCAGTGACAAAGAAATGTGTTAATATCTTAGCTGTAATGTTTACACTTTAGTTGTGCAAAAACTTGAACTTTGTTAGAAGAATACAATGTACAATACTGCTGTTTTTCAAATGGAAGGCAGTGATCATCTTCAGGGGTTCTGGAGAAGTAGGTGAAATGCTTGTTTCAAGTTTCCAGCACAGTTCAGTGAAATATATTTATTTGACTTGACCAGTAGTGAATCTTGTATTTTTATTCTTAAATGTACATTTTTTAAAATATTGCTTCAATTTCACAGATATTGTTCTCATTAAATGGTCAGATTTTGTTCTGATATTATTATTATTATTATTATTATTATTATTAGGGTGTATCCCACCTCTCGCCCAATGACTGCTGTGATAGACTTAGTTTGTTACTGTTTGCAAGTCGCAGCCCTTCACACATTTGTACAAGAACTTCAAATTTGAACATTCATTGAGTATTGACCTTTTTCCTGTTCAAGGTTAAAATTTGAACAGGGTATCTGATGAATGCTTTGCACATTTGGTGCATTTGTTTATAATGGGTGAGGTGTGTTGTGCATTTTCAGCGGTGCGTCTCCCCGAGGTCATCCACAGCTGCACTGCTTGTCTTTAATTGAAGATATACACATTATCCTGGATGCAGAGTTGAGCTTGGTATCCAGCATGGCATTCATGATCAGCAGCTGTCAGTGACAACAACGATGTGTGTGTCGCCACACTGTAACAGGATCTAACTCAGCAGTGCGTGCACCTGATCCCTTGGTGCATGTGCCATATGCTGCGTGCAGTTCCAGGTAGGGTTTAATCAGACAGGCTTCTGTATGTGGAGCAGGTTCTTATTTCCAAAGTGACGCCGTTTTACCACAAAACACACACTGAAATCTATTTGGTCTATTTGATGGTAAAATTCTCTATTGTATTAATTATTTAATTATGTAAACTTATAAATGTTTTGTTTTTTTTAAGTTAATTTTTTTCAAGTAAACTGACAGAAATACATCTTGAAACCTCTCAAATGGACTGTAAATCTATCTTAAAATCAACAAATCTTTGCGGA
The DNA here is from genome assembly GCF_902500255.1 of Thalassophryne amazonica. Classification (NCBI taxonomy): domain Eukaryota; kingdom Metazoa; phylum Chordata; class Actinopteri; order Batrachoidiformes; family Batrachoididae; genus Thalassophryne; species Thalassophryne amazonica. Next base: position 38,549,691 of record NC_047111.1, on the reverse strand, counting down.
AAATAATTGAAAGTCTTTTTTTTTGAGAATTCATTGGATGATTATGAAATTCAATTAATAAGCTTAAAGTACACAATTTTTTTTTCAAGAAATTACTGAAACGGTTCATTTGTGGTAGATTGTTCCTATTTTTTGCCTTAAATGAATAAAATACTGACAAGACATTTTACGTTAGAAATCTCATTTTAAATAATAAATGAAAATTTTAATAAATACGTTATCTAATTTCAAGAAAACATATCTAACTTTGTCTTCGTAAGATGTAACAGTAACTACTGAGCAAGATTATACCAGTTTAAAGCTACAGTACAACTGTTTGCATGAAATCCCAGCAGAGAAACATTTTATATTTTAAGTGTGAGACCACTTGACACAACTTCTCAACTAAAGAATACGTGAAATGACACCAAATTAAATGTGAATGAATCTATTTTTATTTACTGTCAGTAGGTTCACAGTTCACAATAATAACAGAGCCATGCACTGATCTCCACAGCAGTACTAAAAAGTACAAAAATTCCATGGAACCACAATAAAGAAAACAGAACACTTATTTTAAATAAACCTTTCTTATACAAATGAGTTTGTTTGCTTGTAATAGTTTAAGACACATTATGGTCTAAACCTGGGTATATTTACTATAAGCAAATTTTAAGAATTCTAGCCAAGTAAAGTTTGCTTATTTCACTGGCAGTTTTCTCCCTCAAAAACAAGAAAACTGGACCAAATTTAAGTATATTGGTTTACTTTTAGTAGGGCTGTTTTTGCTCTGTCTGTTGTCTCAAATCTTCCATAATGAGTATAAACATTTTAATACTCCCTAATATATAGAATGGAAATAGTAATTAAAACAAATTAAACAAAGGGTTTACTTGTAATAATTCTAAGATACATTATGGTCTAAACCTGGGTACATTTATCAGCAAATTTTATGAATTCTAGCCAAGTAAAGTTTGTTTTTTAGTAGGGCTATTTTTGCTCTGTCTGTTGTCTCAAATCTTCCATAATGAGTATAAACATTTTAATACTCCCTAATATATAGAATGGAAATAGTAATTAAAACAATTTAAACAAAGGGTTTACTTGTAATAATTCTAAGATACATTATGGTCTAAACCTGGGTACATTTATCAGCAAATTTTATGAATTCTAGCCAAGTAAAGTTTGTTTTTTAGTAGGGCTATTTTTGCTCTGTCTGTTGTCTCAAATCTTCCATAATGAGTATAAACATTTTAATACTCCCTAATATATAGAATGAAAATACTAATTAAAACAAATTAAACAAAGGGTTTACTTGTAATAATTCTAAGATACATTATGGTCTAAACCTGGGTACATTTATCAGCAAATTTTATGAATTCTAGCCAAGTAAAGTTTGTTTTTTAGTAGGGCTATTTTTGCTCTGTCTGTTGTCTCAAATCTTCCATAATGAGTATAAACATTTTAATACTCCCTAATATATAGAATGAAATACTAATTAAAACAAATTAAACAAAGGGTTTACTTGTAATAATTCTAAGATACATTATGGTCTAAACCTGGGTACATTTATCAGCAAATTTTATGAATTCTAGCCAAGTGAAGTTTGTTTTTTAGTAGGGCTGTTTTTGCTCTGTCTGTTGTCTCATATCTTCCATAATGAGTATAAACATTTTAATACTCCCTTATATATAGAATGAAAATACTAATTAAAACAAATTAAACAAAGGTGTTGGGAAAGTGTAGTGACACGGACCCACAACAGGGGGCGTAAATGGACGGACAATGGAAGGAGTCAAATTATAACACTTTACTGGTGTGAATGTCACAACCAAACACAGCAGAATCAGAATGTGCAACAGTCAATTAATAAAAGGTGTCGTGTGGGCAGGCTCGACGATAGGAGACGCCCGTCTGGAAATGAACCGGAACCACACGATTTCCACCGCCACCTGAACCCGAGGAATACTGGAGCCGCCAAGTCCCGGAGTCCCCAGGTGGCCACCTTCCCGCCGTGTCGGATCTGGTACTGCTGGCAGAAAGCAAAAGACAGTCAAAGGGTGGGTGTGTGAACACCCAGTAACAATGGTGGGAATGCCACCTCCACCTCTCACTCAGCGCGTTGCAGCGGTCTCAGCTGAAAAGGAGCGCCGTCTTGCACAGCCTCCTCAAAAACGACCAATTCTCCTGCAAACACTCACAATAATAGATTTATCGATCTCACAAAAGGGGCTGAGAGTATTACCTCCAGATGAAGATGATATCTCAGCAGTTTGGTGGAGGTGTCTTCCTGCTTTTATACCAGATGTGTTGATTAGTGACAGCTGTCACGGATGATGGGTGACAGCTGTCACCACGGCTTGTTCCTGAGGCGGCAGCGCCCTCTCGTGCCTGAAGCCCACACTTCAGGCAGGGCGCCTTCTGGTGGTGGGCCAGCAGTACCTCCTCTTCTGGCAGCCCACACAACAGGACCCCCCCCTCAACCAGGCTTGTCCGGGTGGCGACGATAGAAATCGGCTAGGAGTGCCGGGTCCAGGATGAAGCTCCTCTTCACCAGGATGCGTTCTTCGGTCCATACCCCTCCCAGTCCACCAAATACTGGAAACCCCGGCCCATTCGACGGACGTCCAAAAGCCGGCGAACTGTCCAAGCGTGCTCCCCGTCGATAATACGGGCAGGAGGCGCGCCGGACCGGGTGCACAGAGGGGTGAGGTGTAGATGCGGTTTTTACCCTGGAGACATGAAAGACCGGATGGATCCGCAGGAGGCCGGGAGTTGAGCCTCACTGCGGTAGGACTGAGGACCTTGAGGATGGTGGAAGGGTCCATGAAGCGGTCCTTCAATTTGGGGGCTTGACCTGGAGAGGGAATGTCCTTGGTGGAAAGCCACACCTCCTGCCCGGGCTGGTAAGTAGGGGCCGGGGACCGTGACGGTCTGCATGGGCTTTAGCCCTCGTCCGGGCCCTCAACAAGGCCGAACGGGCGGTGCGCCACACCCGACGGCATCTCCGCAGGTGGGCCTGGACCGAGGGCACACCGACCTCTCCCTCCACCACAGGAAACAAAGGGGGCTGGTACCCCAGACACACCTTGAATGGGAGAGGCCGGGGGCAGAGGACACCTGGCTGTTATGAGCGTACTCGATCCAGGCCAGATGTTCACTCCAAGCCGTCGGGTGTGCGGAGGTCGTGCACCTGAGGGCCTGCTCCAACTCCTGGTTGGCCCGTTCGACCTGTCCGTTAGTCTGCGGGTGATACACAGACGAGAGGCTTACAGTGGCCCCCAGTTCCCGGCAGAAACTTCTCCACACCTGCGAGGAGAACTGGGGACCGCGATCCGAAACGATGTCTGTTGGTATCCCAGCAGCCGGACAACATGGTGGATGAGGAGATCCGCCATCTCCTGGGCCGACGGGAGCTTCGGGAGGGCCACGAAGTGGCCGCCTTGGAGAACCGGTCCACTATCGTGAGGATGGTGGTGTGACCCCCGGGACGGCGGGAGGCCCGTGACAAATCCAGACCGATGTGGGACCAGGGGCGGTGAGGCACAGGAATGGCCTGTAGAAGTCCCTGTGCCTTCTGGTGGTCAGCCCTTGCCCCTGGCGCAGGTGGTGCAGGCCTGGATGTAAGCCCGGACATCAGTCTCCAGGGACGCCCACCAGAAGCGCTGCCGGACCACTGCCACGGTCCTACGCACCCCTGGGTGGCAGGAGAGTTTGGACCCATGACAGAAGTCCAAGACGGCAGCCCTGGCCTCTGGTGGGATGTATAGTCTGTTCGTCGGTCCTGTTCCGGGATCCGGGCTCCGTGCCAGGGCCTCCCGGACGGTCTTCTCCACGTCCCAGGTCAGAGCAGTCACGATAGTGGACTCCGGGAGAATGGGTTCCGGTGGATCCGACAGCTCGGTCCTTGACTTCCTGTTCATGCACCCGGGACAGGGCAATCCGATCTTTGGTTTTTGTCCCGGGGCTGTAGTGATCCGGAAGTCAAAACGGCCGAAAAACAGTGACCAGCGGGCTTGCCTGGGGTTCAGTCGCTTGGCGGTCCTGATATACTCCAGGTTCCGGTGGTCAGTGAAAACCGTGAAAGGCACTGACGCTCCCCTCCAGCAGGTGTCTCCACTCCTCAAGGGCCCTCTTTCACACCGTAAGGAGCTCTCGATTGCCCACGTCATAGTTCCGCTCTGCTGGGGTCAACCTGCGGGAAAAATAGGCACACGGGTGAAGAACCTTATCGGTTTCTTTCTCCGCTCTGGGATAGCACGGCTCCTATCCCTGAGTCAGAGGCATCCACTTCAACCACGAACTGGCGACCAGGATCGGGGCTGCACCAAGACCGGTGCAGTCGAGAACCGGCATTTCAACTCCCTAAACGCGGCTTCGCACCGATCCGACAGGTGAAGGGAACTTTTGGTGAGGTCAGGGCCGTCAGAGGGCTAACAACCTGACTATACCCCTTAATGAACCTCCTGTAGAAATTTGCGAAGCCGAGGAACTGTTGCAGAGCTTCCTACGGCTTGTCGGTTGGGGCCAGTCTCTCACCGCTGCGACCTTGGCCGGATCCGGGGCGCCGGAGTTGGAGGAGATGAGTAACCCCAGGAAGGACAAAGAAGTGCGGTGAAACTCACACTTCTTGCCCTTCACAAACACCGGTTCTCCCAAACAACCGCTGGCAAGGCCTGACGTACATGCCGCACATGGGTCTCAGGGTCCGGAGAAAAGAGGAGTATATCATCCAGATATACGAAGACGAATCGGTGCAGGAAGTCCCGCAAGACGTCGTTAACCAAAGCTTGGAACGTCGCGGGGCGTTAGTGAGGCCGAACGGCATGACCAGGTACTCAAAATGACCTAACGGGGTGTTAAATGCCGCTTCCATTCGTCTCCCTTCCGGATCCGAACTAGGTGGTATGCGTTCCTAAGATCCAACTTTGTGAAGATTTTGGCTCCATGCAGGGGGGTGAACACTGAATCCAACAAAGGCAATGGGTATCGGTTTGCGAACCGTGATCTCGTTCAGAGCCCCCGATAATCAATGCATGGACGAAGACCGCCATCTTTTTTTCCCACGAAAAAGAAACCCGCTCCCATCGGAAAGGTGGAGTTACGGATCAGCCCGGCAGCTAAGGAGTCCCGGATGTAGGTCTCCATCGATTCGCGCTCAGGTCGGGAGAGGTTGTACAGCCTGCTGGAGGGAACTCCACGCCTGGCAACAAATCGATGGCACAATCATATGGACGGTGCGGGGGAAGAGTGAGTGCCCGATCCTTGCTAAAAATGTCAGCAAGATCGTGGTACTCAACCGGCACCACGGACAGATTGGGGGGTTACTTGGACCTGCTCCTTCGCCTGGGAACCGGGAGGAAACCGAGGATCCCAAACACCTCCGATGGCAGGTTTCGCTCCACTGTACCACCACCCCCGAACGGCCAATCAATCCGGGGGATTGTGTTTCAACATCCAGGGGAACCCCAGAATCACACGGGAGGTAGAAGGAGTCACAAAAAACTCAATCTCCTCCCTATGATTCCCTGACACTACCAGAGTTACTGGTGGTGTCTTGTGTGTGAGTAAAGGGAGTAGGGTGCCATCTAGTGCTCGCACCTGCAATGGTGTAGGTAGCGCCACCAGAGGGAGCCCTACCCTCCCTGGCCCATCTGCTGTCTAACAGATTCCCTTCTGACCCTGTATCTACCAGTGCTGGGGCCTGAAGGGTTAAATCCCCACTAAGGATTGTAACTGGGAGTCGTGCGCAATATGTGTGTGTCCCATGTGAAGTTTTTGGCCCACCCTAACCCAGTCTCTAGGGGCGGGCGTTGGTGTTTAACCGTTCGGGGCAATCGCTCAATTGATGCTCCATTGAGCCACAAACAAAACACGCCCCACGTGGAAACCTCCTCTGTCTATTAGGTGGTCTAAATGTGGCCCTGCTCGTGTCCATAGCTTCGTCAGCAGGGGGAGCTGTCGCCCCACGGGACGTAGAGGCCAGGGAGCGTGGGAAGGGGCGGACCCTTCTCGACCCGGAAGGAAGAGGGACGGCGCACGCCCGGCCACGTCCTTCATCCCGTTCCCGACGGCGTTCCTCCAACCGATTGTCTAACCGTATAACGAGATCAATAAGCCCATCTAATTCCCGCGGTTCATCCTTGGCCACTAGGTGCTCCTTTAGGACTGACGACAGTCCGTTTACAAAGGCGGCGCGGAGCGCAGCGTTATTCCAGCTGGACCTCGCAGCCGCGATGCGGAAGTCGACTGCATAAGCGGCTGCACTCCGGCGTCCCTGTCTCATCGACAGCAGCACAGTTGAAGCGGTCTCTCCCCTGTTAGGGTGATCAAACACAGTTCTGAACTCCCTCACAAACCCCAGTGTACGTGTGAAGGAGCCGTGAATTTTGCTCCCAAAGCGCTGTAGCCCAAGCGCGTGCCTCTCCCCGAAGCAGAGTGATCACATAAGCTATTTGCTTGCGTCTGACGCGTACATGACGGGACGTTGTGCGAAGACGAGCGAACACTGCATAAGAAAGTCCGCGCACGTCTCCACACAACCTCCATACGGCTCAGGAGGGCTTATGTATGCTTCAGGGGATGGTGGGAGGGGTTGTTGGACCACCACTGAACATTAATATCTAGCACAGGATCGACAGGAGGAGGAGCTGCAGCAGCGCCCTGAGCGCTCGCCACCACTTGCGCGGAGAGAGCCTCCACCCTGCGGTTCAGGAGGATGTTTTGCTCGGCTATTTGATCCATTCGAGCCGTAAAGGCGGTGAGAATTTGCTGTAGCTCACCAATCACGCCTCCTGCAGTTGCCTGCGCTCCCTGCTCTCCCATTGGTTGTTCAACAACCTGGTGACGCCCCTCGGAGTCCATGACGCTGGCCGAAATATCCTGTTGGGAAAGTGTAGTGACACGGACCCACAACAGGGGGCGTAAATGAACGGACAATGGAAGGAGTCAAATTATAACACTTTACTGGTGTGAATGTCACAACCAAACACAGCAGAATCAGAATGTGCAACAGTCAATTAATAAAAGGTGTCGTGTGGGCAGGCTCGACGATAGGAGACGCCCGTCTGGAAATGAATCGGAACCACACGATTTCCACCGCCACCTGAACCCGAGGAATACTGGAGCCGCCAAGTCCCGGAGTACCCAGGTGGCCACCTTCCCGGTGTGTCGGATCTGGTACTGCTGGCAGAAAGCAAAAGACAGTCAAAGGGTGGGTGTGTGAACACCCAGTAACAATGGTGGGAATGCCACCTCCACCTCTCACTCAGAGCGTTGCAGCGGTCTCAGCTGAAAAGGAGCGCCGTCTTGCACAGCCTCCTCAAAAACGACCGGTTCTCCTGCAAACACTCACAATAATAGATTTATCGATCTCACAAAAGGGGCTGAGAGTATTACCTCCAGATGAAGATGATATCTCGGCAGTTTGGTGGAGGTGTCTTCCTGCTTTATACCAGATGTGTTGATTAGTGACAGCTGTCACGGATGATGGGTGACAGCTGTCACCACGGCTTGTTCCTGAGGCGGCGGCGCCCTCTCGTGCCTGAAGCCCGCACTTCAGGCAGGGCGCCTTCTGGTGGTGGGCCAGCAGTACCTCCTCTTCTGGCAGCCCACACAACACAAAGGGTTTACCTTGTAATAATTCTAAGATACATTATGGTCTAAACCTGGGTACATTTATCAGCAAATTTTATGAATTCTAGCCAAGTAAAGTTTGTTTTTAGTAGGGCTGTTTTTGCTCTGTCTGTTGTCTCAAATCTTCCATAATGAGTATAAACATTTTTATAATGCCTAATATATACAATGGAAATAATAATTAAAACAAAGTAAACAAACATTTTACTAATTTAATATTCACCATTGTTGTGCCACTTTTGTCACAAGATGGACACGGTCTGTTTTGTGTCACAGCTGATTTTTCCATTTTGAAACACTGCAACTTTTCAGATTCAGCTGTCTTATGTTACACCTGATTGGAGGCTGAAACAATGGCTACATTTACATGCTGTTAATATTCGGGATAAGGTCAATATTCCAGTTTCTGAATCATTAGGAATAACCCGTTTACATGCTTAAGCAGACAGAGTTACTCCTGTATACATGATCATTGGTATCATTTGGAATATCCCCATCTAAACAGCGATGCATGTCTTCCACTGGTGCTTGATTTGGTCTGGCGTTCGTGCAAATCCTGCTTTGCGTAACGTTTCAGCTACCTTCTTGTAAATGTTGCTATCTCTGTACTTTCTACCGTCAATAAAAGACGAAGCTGATGGCACAGCAAAGCGCCTTCATATTGAAGTCTCACAGGACATGTTGTGACATGTCCACCTCTTCCCACCGTTTGGAAGATTCAGACGGCTTTCGGTGGCTTTTCAGTTGTGTGACTATCCGAGAAATTGTGGAAGAGGTGAGCATGTCACAACATGTCCTGTGAGACTTCAACACATCAGCTTCGTGCCCAAGCCATCGGCATGAATTTCGCTGCAACTCTTTTCATGGCAAAATCTTCTGTCACAGTGCTGATGTCCACCTCTTCCACAATTTCTCGGATAGTCACACGATGGTCCCGCATCACCACAGCGTTCACTTTGGAAATGATCCCGTCATTTCAGCATGTTGATGGCCGCCCAGAGCGTGGCTCGCTCTCCACTGTTGTGCAGACGTCTTTAAACCGGTTGTACCGCTCCTTAATCTGTGTGATGCCCATAGCATCGTCACCGAAAGCTGTCTGAATAATCCGAATGGTTTCCACCTGGCTGTCGCCCAGTTTCTGGCAAAATTTGATGCAGTTGCGCTGCTCCAGTTGTTCCGCCATTTCCTTGCAAAGAAAAAAATGACGAGAGACTACACCCATCCTCACACAAAGGCTGCTTACAAGCAAATGACGCAATCGACAGGCGTGAAAAAATTCACGCATGCGCACGAAGGTTCAAGATTGGCTCATGCAAGCACACGTGATTCAAATCCATCAGGTTTTTAAAAAAATAAAAAGGTCAGATACTTTTCTAACAGACCTCGTATATGACAAAAGTGAAAAAGAGCAAATAAATCAAATAAGAGTAACCTTGCTGCTGCACTGCTTCACCTCAGGGAGCTTTAGTGGCCACTGTCTACTGTGCAATCTGACACGTAGGTGATTATCAGTTAATCTAATAGAAATCCTTTCACTTAATACCACAGTACTGCATGCTTGGTATTCTCTACTTTAAAGGGAAGGACAGGTGACACTCAGATTGTGAGTGATATTACGTTCAGACTACATCATCCATGAATAAAGAACACTGTATATCCAAGCCTTTTGCTTGCAGTGCCCATTGTTGTGCCAGTGATTCTTTAATGCCAGGTGTGCCCAGATATGCCTCAAATGGATTTGCACTGTCTGATTAGCTTGTATTAGGGTCTAAATAGTGACCTCAGAGTCTATGTTTAGTTCACAAAATTCTTTTATTATCTTACTTTTTGAATTAAAACAGATGATTTCGGTGCTCCATACCTACATGGAACTGTGACAAACACAAGCAATAATGGACAACATAAAGTAAAAGATGATAACTCAGGTTTGTTTTTTCAAAGCTTCCTCACATATATTTTGTTAGCACATCCGACAAATGCTGCAACAGCTTTCCTCTATTTTTTGGCACTGTGACCCAACATCATGCTGAGTTTTACTTCTGTTAATGGCAACATCTACAACATCAGTTGACCCTATCATGACAAAAGCAGCATCAACATCAATGTCTCCAAAGTTTGAAGTGCGATTTCATTTTGCTCATGTAATTTTTTTCGACATTTTTCCTGTTGTGAAAATAAGACAGATCAAGCAAAATTAATTGAATTTAATGTGACTTTGTTTTGATAATAGTTATGGTGGGCAGTCAATAACTAAAGCAAGACTGATAAAACAGACAAGATGCAGTGGTTGCACATTCAGCCATGATAAGAATAAAGCATAAAATACATTTAAAAACTATGTATGCAATATGTAGTATTACTATCCTCCTAATGGAGAAATTGACAAAGCAATCAATCGCTTCCTCTGTTCAGGGATGACTGTTCCATTATTGCCGTACCAACCCAAATCACCATAACAACCCATCAGCATCCAAACTCCTCATCTAATTGATGTGGCTCACACACAGCACCAGTGTTTGGGGGCTATACTGCTGATTCAATAAATAATTCATGCATTTGATTAGAAGATGAGGATCAATTAACCAATTAAGAGTGTATGTATTTACCCTGTTTTCTCGGCTTCTCTGTGCAGTTCAGAGATGCTGATGCTGATTTTGACTGACATGCCAAATGTAGCCATCACTCCTGTCACCTCGGGGTACAAACTCATAAGAAGCCCATCTGCCATCTCGTATGCACTGTAATTGTGGGTTTGCTTCAGTGCAAAGGTCACAGAAATATCATTCACAGAAATAACATTTGTGAAGTTGGCTTCAAGTGAGACTACCAGAGCTAACAAACAAACGTTTTGCCTAAACTGACGTGTTGAAAAGTCATTTCAGTCTCTGTGGTCAACACATTTTTCAAAGAAGCAGGTGGAAAAGATTCAGCAAATTTTGACATCAGGGTGAAAATATAACCCCAAATAAGTTGGGGAAAAGCTGGTACAGAAAAAAAACAAACAAAAACAAACCCACAGTGGTTCTTACATTTACCTTGACTTTTATTTCATTTAGACAGTATGTATCCAATATATTTCATGTTATGTCAGGTCAACTTGATTTCATTTAATACATATCCATTCCTGCATTTAAGGCCTTCAAAACATTCCAAAGACAGCTGAAATGGGTGCTGTTTAGGGCTAGCATTGAGGAAACAATTCACAGTGATGTTATTTTAAATAGGTGATGTCAAAAGGTGGTTAATCATCATTTGGTATGAAAAATCACAAAAGATTGTCTGAGGAGCAAATTTGGACACAACACTGCTTGTTTGTCATCAAATGGATGAGAAAATTGCAGAAATGTTTATAACAATGTTTGTTAAAAAAGATCGGAAGGTATTTGCATATTTGTACCATTAAGACTCAGGAAATAAGAGACTTGAACATTTATTCTATAGATGTAAATTTTACAAATTAAAGAGTGTTTTGGAACTGGTCCCCATTCCTGACTCCGTCAGGGTACACTGAACTAAAATCCTGCCGTTGGAAGAAGGCAGGGGTGTAGCCTACCCCTCCTGTGCTGGACAGGGACCAACTGGTGGTGATGGGTTGGAGGAGAGTGTGGAGCAGGACATCGACCAGAGCACAGACAGGAACCAAGTGAAGGCATCAAGAGGAGGATGCAGAGGCAAGGCCAGCAAGAGTCTGGGACCAGTGGGAGGCAGCAGAGCACGGAGGTGCAACAGGAACCAACAGGAGTTGGCGGGGCAGAGGAGGCAAAGTCTCGGACATCATCTGCAAACAGCCAAGAGGTGAGTCACTGTTGGCATCTTTAAATTGCTTTGGTGTTTCCTATTAGTTGCTGTTGATAATAGAAATATGTCTACTCAGCTGCTTCTGAGTAGACATGCAGGTGTTATTTTATTTTTAATAAATTTTCAAAAATCTAAAAAAACAAACAAACAAAAAACCCACAAACTTTTTTCATGTTGTCATTATGGGTATACATCAAGTTGGTTGGTCAACCTGTTTTCTGTGTAGAGCGAAGAACAGACCAACAAACATGTTATGAGTGTGATGATAATATCACAGCAGCTTTGGTGGGCTGATGGATAAAAACAGTGCAGGAAGAGAAAAATGAAACATGCTGCCTGAATATGCAACAATCATGAGCCTCACTGCCCAACTACTGACTTTGTGCGAGTGTTATTTACTCCCTCTTGCATCACATCTTCCGTCATTGCTCATCATTTCTCTCTTGCTCTATCCCAGGTTTAGATTTCTTCTCTGCTTGTCTTCCTCATTTCCCTCCTCCTCTCATCCATCTCTCTCTCCATCACTTTGTACCTTGTAGTGGATGTCATTAAATATTCACTCATCCATTCTGGGCTAATTGTCCTCAACATGGCAGAGCAGTGGAATGAAATTAACCCATTAGGGAGGAACCACTCTCATAAGAGCAACACGCTCTGGAAGACACTCCAGGTTCTCTCAGTCACTGATAAACCTACAACCACTGTGTGCACACATACAAAAAAAAAAAAAAAAAAATCCTACATCACAGACATTTTCAGTATTCACAGACCTGAGCAAAGATGTTTTTTTTTGTTTCTTTTCTCTATGATATTCTTAATCCATGTGTGGTAACATGATAGAGATATTGTTTTTGCTCTTGTTTATATGTAGTTGTGTGTGCATGTGTGTGCACACATGCACACATGCATGTGCTTATAGTGCAGCTATAGTACAACAGTCATATTTTCAAAGTACTGGTCAAACCCCTTCTCCATTCTTCATCACAACACATTCAAGTCAGGTAAAAGTGCTTATTACTGTGTTACTACTACTACTACTGCAACTACTATTACTACTACTATTATTACAAGTTCTACATGAGGTAATAAGTATCCACATTTTGTTTGCTGGGATTAGGTATTTTATTCTCTTTTCCATCTGACATGTTCATTCTTCCTTCCTTCCTCTCATCCTTCTTTCCTTGTCACCAGGAGCCATGCATGCGGCACAGGTCATTAGCGCTCTATTGAATGTATTGACAGGGTAAAGTGGTCCTACTTAACAATGCAGTGTGCCTTGCTCTCATGATGGTCTCCAGAGACAAAAGATGAGAAAGGACAAGAGGACAGGAAGAAAAAGAGCACGTGAGGCATCAATGATAACCCAAAGAATTCTAATCAAGGCAAACTTATAAGCCATCAAGTGATAGATAGAAATTATTAACCTCATGTGCTCGGTCCATACTAAACACCTCGGCTTCATATTTCCCTGTACAAACCTCTCTCTTGGTTAATAATCCTTTATTACATTTTTAAAAAATAAATGAATAAGCAAAACTGACATGCAAACGTTCACTGCCATAACTTTCAAAATGTCAAAACAGAAAAAGCAGTAATACAGGAAATACACGCACATCGAAGATGTCCAAAAATGGTGTGCTGGATGAACAAAAACCAATGAAAACCAGAAAAATCTGCACAACCAGAGCGCTCCCGTGCAAAAAGCTTTATTAGTACTTTTTGTACAAATAAAGCTTTTTGCACGGGAGCGCTCTGGATGTGTGATTTTTTTCTGGTTTTACAACAGAAAAAGGAAACAAATATAGTATGTGTCATTAATTTTGGCATTATTATACAATAGGGGGTATTTAATCTCATTACTTGTCGTGCCAATACTTTTTTCCTGAGATATAACCACTCGACAGCATCGCTACAATAAGCCGTAAAAACACAAATTGAGTATTGGCACATTTACACTGACTGGAAATGCACACTTTTGATAATCACAGTGTCTTTTTTTTAAATAATACACTCTACATACAAGTTATGGTGTCCAGTTTAAAGATAACTGAGTGTTGGAAGACTGTAAAGTTCTGCCGAATACTGTGTTCACGTTGACAGTAATATAACAATCCTACTTGTAGTTGCAGTACAACCACAGTTTGCTGTTCGTCTGACAGAAATCCAGACTACTGCACTGAAACTAGCTCTCCCTGTACTTTGTCACTGATGACAAATTAGCTTCCTTTTTGTCTTTGTAGTGGTATCAACATAAAAAGACTTTTTTTGGCTTTAACAGTACAAATTTGTCACAGTTCATCACTCTCACATCCAGCAGTGGAGGAATTTTGTCTTGTCATTGAAAACAATAAAACATGTGGTTGACTCACTGATCTATGTTTCAGATCATTCCAGTTACTGCTGCATGGGGACAAGAGCAGCTGAGGAGCAGTCGTCTTCACACTCCTCTGTTACGGTGCATCCGGAAAGTATTCACAGCGCTGCACTTTTCCCACAATTTTTTATGTTACAGCCTTAGTCCAGAATGGATTAAGTTAATTTTTTTTCCTCAAAATTCTACATAAAACACTCCATAATAACAAAAATAATAATAAAAAACTAAGAAATCACATGTACATAAGTATTCACAGCCTTTGCCATGAAGCTCAAAATTCAGCTCAGGTGCATCCTGTTTCTACTGATCATCCTTGAGATGTTTCTACAGCTTAATTGAAGTCCACCTGTGGTAAATTCATTTGATTGGACATGATTTGGAAAGACACACTCCTGTCTACATATAAGGTCCCACAGTTGACAGTGTATGTCAGAGCACAAACCAAGCATGAAGGCAAAGGAATTGTCTGTAGACCAATGAGACAGGATTTTCTTGAGGCACAAATCTGGGGAAGGGTACAGAAACATTTCTGCTGCTTTGAAAGTCCCAGTAAGCACAGTGGCCTCCATCATCTATAAATGGAAGACATTCAGATCCACCAGGACTCTTTCTAAAGCTGGCCACCCATCTAAACTGAGTAATCGGGCAGAAGGACCTTAGTCAAGAATGTCAAGGATGTGACCAAGAACCCACTGGTCACTCTGTCAGAGCTCTAGCATTCCTCTGTGGAGAGAGAAGAACCTTCCATAAGGACAACCATCCCTGCAGAAATCCACCAATCAGGCCTGTAAGGTAGAGTGGCCAGACAGAAGCCACTCCTTGGCAAAGGACACATGACAGCCTGCCTGCAGTTTGCCAAAAGGCACCTGAAGGACTCTGACCACGAGAAACAAAATTCTCTGGTCTGATGAGACAAAGATTGAACTCTTTGGTGTGAATGTCAGGTGTCATGTTTGAAGGAAATCAGGCACCATCCCTACAGTGAAGCATGGTGGTGGCAGCATCATGCTGTGGGGATGTTTTTCAGCAGTAGGAACTGGGAGACTAGTCAGGATTGAGAGAAAGATGAATGCAGCAATGTACAGAGACATCCTGGATGAAAACCTGCTCCAGAGCGCTCTTGACTTCAGACTGGGGTGACTGTTCATCTTTCATCAGGACAATGACCCAAAGCACACAGCCAAGATATCAAAGGAGTGGCTTTAGGACAACTCTGTGAATGTCCTTGAGTGGTCCAGCCAGAACCCAGATCTGAATCTGACTGAACATCTCAAGAGAAATCTGAAAACGGCTGTGCACTGATGCTCCCCATCCAACATGATGGAATATGAGAGGTGCTGCAAAGAGGAATAAGCAAAACTGCCCAAAGATAGGTGCACCAAGCTTGTGCCATCATATTCAAGAAGACTTTGATTTTTTTTTTTTTTTTGTAATTGCTGCCAAAGGTGCATCAACAAAGTATTAAGCAAAATGGTGTGAATACTTGTACATGTACATGCAACTTCTTAGTTTTTTTATTTTTAATAAATTTGCAAAAAAAAAAAAAAAAAAAATCATGGTATTATGGGGTGTGTGAGTAGAAGTTTGAGGGGAAAAATGAATTCACTCCATTGTGAAATAAGGCAGTAACATAACAAAATGTGGAAAAAGTGATGCACTGTGAATACTTTCTGGATGCACAATATGTGGCAAAAAACATAACAGTACACACAAGTGATGTCCAACGGGGCATTTCACAGAACCTAGCTAATGGATTTAACTGGGATTTGTGAGTAATCCGGGTTGATTTTAGCCATGGCTCAGTTCACAAAAGCAGCCAAATAGCATGGTCACTCAGTTTTTGACAAATGGCTACTTGACTCAGATTTACCATACAGTGTTATATTTTAATTTTTGATGTAAATTAATCCATGATGTATTCAGTGACTTGAAATGTTCATGTATCCATAACCTGAACCTAATCAAGAAAACTGGCTGTAAAAGTGATTATTTAATCATTATATTTAGAATAAATAATCCCCTTCCAACTTTTTTAGGAATGTGCTGCAGGCCTTCAATGCAGGAATGGACGTATATTACCAAATTAAATGACGCTGCCCACATAAAACATGAAGTCTCTTGGGTTCAGACTGTCTACAATGAAACAGAAGTCAAAGAGAATGGAAGGATCATGTTTTTTTTTCATTTTCCATATTGTCCCAGCTTTTTCTGATTTGGGGTTGCAGCTCTATTCATCTAATACCCAGATCCTGAGGAACAAGGGAGTCTCACATCCTTGTATAAATCAATTGTGATGCTTTCAGGCACAACTGCTACCAAGAGAGTGACATCTTGGCAGATGATGGCAGATCGGTGGTTTATGGAGTGGGGAGCTGACATGGGCTGCTTTTTTAAAGTGGTGTGGTCCTGCCTGCAGTTATTAACACAAACCTTGCTGAATATAAATATCAGAGCCAAAAGAAAACCTTTGATTCTGAAACCCTGACACTGGAGTCCATTTTACTGGGACTCTGCTTTTCACCACTTGTTGCTGTTTGAGGCATTGATCCTTGTGATCACTGGACCACTGAGTCTGAGCTGCTTGAGGTTTCTTCCTGTAGTAATAATAATAATAATAATAATAATAATAATAATAATGGCAGTTTTTCCCAGTCTGTTGTTGTTGTACTTGCTCAGGGGGTGGGTCAGGTTCGACTTTACCTGTGCATTGTTCCTGAGGGTGAATTGTATTGTGATGTTCTGCTGTATAAATAAACTGGATGGAATCAAAAGTTTACACTCTGAATCAGATAAAGATAGGATGAATAGGGTTTAATTATAAAGCTTGCTTTTCAACATGCAGATGTCACTTTACTTTGCACGAAAATATAAAAACGTTTCAATCATGTACAGGTTAACTGTTCAAAGACTCCGAGTTAAACTGACCCACCTCTGGGACTAACAGGCTACCTGCCGGCTAATTAAGGCACCGCCTCATAGCTGCCTCATTAGCACTAATTTGTCTTCCCCTCCCTCTGTTCATCCTCTCTTTGTTTACTTCCTCTCCTCTTCCTATGCCAGAGAAAACACCGCCTCCATTTGTTTGTTTTCTTCCTTCCGCAGCTTCTGCTGTGATGGAAAAATTTAATTTGATAAACGAGTCGATCTTTAAATATTAATTATGTATTAATTACATTCGCAAGGCAAAACAAACCTTGCTTAATGATTTATGAGGATCAGTCCCACTTTACTCGTGATTTCATTGTCCAATGAGAATCAGTAGAGGAAGGAGGGAAGAGCAAATTAAAACAATGAAAGTAAATGAGATCAGAGCAGGAGAGCACAGGAGAGAGAGTGTGTGTCTGTGCACGGGTTTGCACTTATCGGCTTTGAAACAGTCATATTTTGATTGTGGGAAGTCAAAAGAAATGTAAAAAAAAATCAAGATTATTCAGTGTGTTAAATATAATGAAAGGGAGAAAAACAAGAGTGACAAACCAGAAATATGATTTTTTAATGTGAATTGACCTTTGACCTATGCATTAGCCATAGGATGAGTTACATCCTCGTGGTTCTCTTTGACCTGTGACCCCATCATGACCTTGACAGCAGTTTTTAAATTTACTGTGCATCTGGAAAGTATTCACAGCGTTCCAGTTTTTCCACATTTTATGTTACTACCTTATTCTAAAATGGAGTAAATTCATTTTTTCCCCTCAAACTTTTACTCACAACACCCCATAATGACAACAATAAAACAGTTTTGTTTTTTGTTTTTGTTTTTTTGCAAATAAAAAATTTAAAGGCTAAGAACTCACGTGTACCTAAGTATTCACACCCTTTGCTCAATACTTTGTTGATGCACCTTTGGCAGTAATTACAGCCTCAAATCTTCTTGAATATGATGCCACAAGCTCCATCAGGTTGGATGGGGAGCGTCGGTGCACAGCCACTTTCAGATCTCTCTAGTGTTGTTCAATCAGATTTAGGTCTGGGCTCTGGCTGGGTCACTCAAGGACATTCACAGAGTTGTCCTGAAGCCACTCCTTTGATATCTTGGCTGTGTGCTTAGGGTCATTGTCCTGCTGAAAGATGAACCGTCACCCCAGTCTGAGGTCAAAAGTACTCTGGAGCAGGTTTTCATCCAGGATGTCTCTGTACATTGCTGCATTCATCTTTCCCTCAATTCTGACTAGCCAAACATGCCACCTGGCATTCACACCAAAGAGTTTAATACTTGTCTCATCAGACCAGAGAATTTTGTTTCTCATGGTCTGAGTGTCCTTTAGCTGCCTTTTAGCAAACTCCAGGTGGGCTGTCATGTGCCTTTTACTAAGGAGTGGCTTCCGTCTGGTCACTGTAAGACACTCTGATCTGAACTTCTTCCATAGATGATGGAGGCCACTGTGCTCAATGGGACCTTCAAAGCAGGAGAAATGTTTCTGTACCCTTCCCCAGATTTGTACCTTGTGACAATCCTTTCTCAAAGGTCTACAGACAATTCCTTTGACTTCATCCTTGGTTTGTGCTCTGACATGCACTGTCAGCTGTGGGACCTTATATGTAGACAGGTGTGTGCCTTTACAAGTCATGTCCAATCAACTGAATTTACCCCAGGTGGACTCCAATTAAGCTGTAGAAACATCTCAAGGATGATCAGTGGAAACAGGATGCACCTGAGCTCAATTCTGAGCTTTATGGTAAAGGCTGTGAATACTTATGTACGTGTGATTTCTTAGTTTTTGTTTTTTTATTTGCAGAAATCTCAAAAAACCCTTTTCATTCTTTTTTTTCCAGTTTTTTTACACTGTCATTATGGGGTATTGTGTATAGAATTTTGAGGAAAAAAATGAATTTACTCCATTCTGGAACAAGGCTGTAATATTTAAAAATGTGGAAAAAGTGCAGCACCCTGAATACTTTCTGGCTGCAGTGTATCCAATGTTGCACTGCATTATTTATTTTCAGAACAGCAAGTACTGTGTCAGTGCATAAATAATATTCAAGATCAAACTGACAACATAAGCCCATGTATATACACACACATCACTCAGAGGAAATTTTATTATTATTATTAATATTAATATTATTTCCACTGTAATGATTGTAGCATCTGTATGTATGTATGTATTGTAGGGTTTACAAAATAGCATTAAATTACTATCTTTGGAAAGCTCATATACTCCAGGACAAAATAAGCCCAACAACATCTTGATTGAGCTACCAAAACAAAAGATAGCCTTCAGGCTAAAACATGGCTTCCAACTGAATTCCAGTGACGTCACTTCTGGAAGAGCTATAAATTTTTAAATCTTTCACTGTAATTAGAGAAGCAGAGGCTTTGATTGATACGTTTCTGGCCCTGTCAGCATTTATTTAGCCATGGCAACAGGCAAAGTTTTGTGTGCAAAATTATGCGTCAAGTGATGGCCCTCCATGGGACAAAGAGAGGAAAAAAAAAGTGAAACTGGTAAAATAGAACTCTTTGTCCTTTATAGTAGTCAGGAGGATATGTTCCCTGTGTCACACCCACTTTGATGGCCTGCAGAATTGCCCTGGCACCAATAGCCAGGGATCAATCATTTGAGTGAAGGTCAAGGTCAGCGAGGTTAAATGTCAGATTGCTTTGAGATTCTCATTCCAAACTTGTCACATTTGTATACTTGGTTTAGTGGCGGGTGGGAAAATGCATTTTTTGAAAGATGCCTCATTTGTCTCTGACCTTCGCTTCATCAGGGAACATTCATCTATGTTTTGGTCGTTATCTTTGGGGTTATAGTACCC
Organism: Thalassophryne amazonica; assembly: GCF_902500255.1. Classification (NCBI taxonomy): domain Eukaryota; kingdom Metazoa; phylum Chordata; class Actinopteri; order Batrachoidiformes; family Batrachoididae; genus Thalassophryne; species Thalassophryne amazonica. The sequence goes on along the minus strand of NC_047111.1, from coordinate 38,530,142 downwards.
GACTCATCACATATTAATATTGGGTCAAAATGATTCTTTTTGCATGAAAATGTGAAGTCTTTGGGGTGAGACTGGGTTACTCAAATGCACCAAATCCCCACTACAGTAAATTCAACCAATCAGCTTCTTTACCTGTGCAGCACAGATAGCAGAGATGTTGAGATTTGGTCATTCTTTTTACTACATCTACCAAAAGCAACACTGAACTGCAGCAGCGCTGTCACAAAAACCTACCTTTGCACACACTGAGGGGGACATGCACTATTTCCCAGTGACCCGGCTTTGTTGGCATATGACGCCTTATGTGCACGTGTGCATGCATACCGAAGGTCTCATAGTGATAACGTTGCAAGGTGAAGCTGCTTCCTCTTGCTTTTTTTTTTTTCCTGTTTGTGGGTTTTCACTGTTACTCCAAAAATCCACTCAGCACTCACACAAACACACACTCCTTGCCCGCTCCCCTGGTAGCCAGCGCTTTCTTGGGTAATCTCCCACCTCTATATTCACATAAATACACACACACACACACACACACACACACACACACACACACACACACACACACACACACACACACACACACACACACACACACACACACACACACACACACACACATATACTGGAGCCTCCCTCCCCTAATAAATATTTCAGAGATGGAAAGTTTAGTAAACACAGGTGGTGTGTTGTATCGGTGGCTCAGAGAGAGATGCTGAGAGGAGGTGTCGTATTTTTCTCCCCTCCGTTCTGCTGCTCTCTTCTTCCTCCTCCTGTCTTGCTCTCCCGTCCCCTCGCCTCTCTTCTCTCTCTTGTCTGAAATTTGACCTTGTCGTCACACCATTTTAACCAAACATTCATCACTGTGGGGTCTGACTGCTGTGGCGACATGTGTGGTGCAAAGAGGCAGCGGTGTGACCCGCCTGCAGGATTACACACTCAGACCTTACATACGCTGCTATTGTCTTATTTTTAAAAAACGTTTTCAAGTCAGTCTTGTTTACTTTGCATTTTCAAGTCGGAAAATTAGAGTAGATCAGGTAGAACTTTTCGCTTGGGAAAACTCCTTCAGGGAAATTGAGGTTGCAGCAGCATTGTATAGTAGCACACAGGGTAAGAAGCACACAGAGAGTCAAAGTGTCCTATCAGTCGGTCACCAACTAGTTATTTGATATTTGCTGTTTTCTATCACTTTGCAGCTCAGTCATTTATGTTTTTACATAATTTCGTAAATAACATGCTTCCTCAAATGTGGCAGCTACTGCTTCACTTTCAGTGAAAATGAAGGGGTTAAATAATGTATACCTAAATCATTACATTTTTTAATCATACAAAACATTTTTGAACTTTGTGGTCAGAGAAAAACAACGCTGCTGACAAAAAATGCTGTCACTAAATGACATGACAAGGCTACCTAACTCATTACAAAGGGACCTTGACCAAGCTTAAAAATCCAAAGAGTTGGAGGTGAGAATGTATTGACTGTTACTGTATGTATTATTCTCTTTCTGTTTCATTGGAACAGTTGTATACACACCTTATTTTGCAGATGGGCTTTTAGCACAGCATCATTTTGTTTGGCTTGTTGGTGCACTTTTGGCTGGGCAGTACTCTGTGAATATTCAGGTGATTTGTAGTGTGGTGAGAAAAATTGTTTATCACACCACAAATCACCTGAATATTCACAATCTTTTTACAAAGACACAGCTTAGTGAAAAATGACTAATGTGAATAAAAAGTCATCTTTTTCACTTCTTTGTCTGACTGCCATCCAACTCTTGTGTCTGTGACCTGGGTTTAGTCTGATTCATCCAACCTCCCTTTCTAACTCGGCCCTGTTGAAAGAGTGTGTGGATCCAAGCACATTCATTGATTACAAGGCAGTGAGGGAGCCACTGACTCCAAACCTAACTGGCTGAGAGATCCCACATCATCATTGCAGCCACAACTTGGTGTGACAAAGTGTTACCTGCACGTCACTGAACACCAGCTGATTGTTACAGCAATTAATTCAATTCAGTTTAAAAACTTTTACGCATGTCACTTCAAAGAGCTATACACGAGTAAGGTCTCACCCTTATCCCCGTAAGCAAGCATTTTTGTGACAGTGGTAAGGAAAAGTCCCTCAGCATTTTTAGATTTCATGAAGAAACCTCAAGCAGACCAGACTGAGTGGGGTGACCATCTCCTGAGCAGTAAATTGCACTCTGTAGACCTAATAATCTGATACAGATGACTCTTAAGCTCTTTACAGTCATGTGTCACATTTACCCATTAACACACACACACACATATACGCACACACTCACTAGGGTGTTGCCATGCAAGGTGTGCAACTGCCAGCCCAGTCTCACATTTTTTTTTTTTTTTTGTGCTCCCATCACAAAATGACTCAAATTTTCATGACGGTTTTTTTTAAACTCACTATTACTAACTCTGCTCCTACTCCCAACCCTAACCATAACCTAACCCTACTCCTCCCCCCAACCCTAACTATAACCACCCTGAACCTGTTATGTGGGCCGCCAGAAGAGGAGGTACTGCTGGCCCACCACCAGTGGGCGCCCTGCCTGAAGTGCGGGCTTCAGGCACGAGAGGGCGCTGCCGCCATGGACACAGCCGGGGGTGACAGCTGTCACTCATTATCTCTTGACAGCTGTCACCCATCTACTCTACATCATCTCACTCCATAAAGACCAGACGTCATCTCCACCTCGTTGCCGAGATATCGTACTTCTTTGGAGGTAATAGACTCAGCCGTTTGTGTTTTGCAATATATCTGTATATTGTGAGTGTTTGCAGGAGTACTGGTCCCTCTTTCTGTGGAAGCTGAGTGAGTGCAGGATGGCACTCTTTTCCCCTGAGGAATCACTGCGGTACTCTGCAGAATATTGAGTGAGAGGTGGAGGTGGCATTCTCACCGTTGTTGTTACGGGGTGTACACACACCCACACTTGACTGTCTTTGTTCTTCGCCAGCAGTACCAGATCCGACAGTCGGGGACGGTGATCACCTGGGAATTCGGGACTTGGCGGCTCCAGTATTCACCAGGTTCTGTGGCGGCGGAAATCGTGTGGTTCCAGCTCTTCTCAGGACAGACGTCTTCTATCCTCGAGCCTGCCCAATGTCACCTTTGTGGATTGACTGTAATCATATTCTGAGATTGTCTGTATGTTCGTTGTGCACCTTCACAACATTAAATTGTTATTTTTTGGCTCATCTATTGACTGTTCATTTGCGCCCCCTGTTGTGGGTCCGTGTCACTACACTTTCACAACAGGATATCTCGGCCATCGTCATGGACTCCGAGGGGCGTCACCCGGCTGTTGAACGACCAATGGGAGAGCAGGGAGCGCAGGCGTCTGCAGGAGGCGTGATTGGTGAGCTGCAGCACATTCTCACCGCCTTTATGGCTCGGTTGGATCAAATGACCGAGCAAAACATCCTCCTGAACTGCAGGGTGGAGGCTCTCTCCGCGCAGGTGGCGGCGAGCACTCAGGGCACTGCTGCAGCTCCTCCTCCTGCCGACCCTGTGCAGGATATGAACGTTCCAGTGGTGGTTCAACAACCCCTCCCACCATCCCCTGAAGCATACATAAGCCCTCCTGAGCCGTACGGAGGTTGTGTGGAGACGTGCGCGGACTTTCTCATGCAGTGTTCGCTTGTCTTCGCACAACGTCCCGTCATGTACGCGTCAGATGCTAGTAAAATAGCTTATTTGATTGCTCTGCTTCGGGGTAAGGCATGCGCCTGGGCTACGGCGCTCTGGGAACAGAACTCACGGTTGTTATCAGCATACACTGGGTTTGTGGGGGAGTTCAGAACAGTGTTTGATCACCCTAACAGAGGAGAGACTGCTTCAACAATGCTGCTGTCAATGCGACAGGGGCGCCGGTGCGCAGCCGAATATGCAGTCGACTTCCGCATCGCGGCTGCGAGGTCCGGCTGGAATAATGTTGCGCTCCGCGCCGCCTTCATAAATGGACTGTCATCGGTCCTGAAGGAGCATCTGGTAGCTAAGGAGGAACTGCGGGATTTAGATGGGCTTATCGATCTCGTTATACGGTTAGACAATCGGTTGGAGGAACGCCGTCGGGAGCGAGGCGAAGGACGTGGCCGGATACGCGCCATCCCTCTCCCTTCCGGGTTCGAAAAGGGGCCGCCCTCCCCACGCTCCACAGCTGCAGCGCTCCGTGGGGCAACAGCTCCCCCTGCTGACGTTGTTAGGGAAACGCACAGGGCCAAAATGAGGAGGCTGGTCCGCGGGGAGTGTTTTCTCTGCAGCTGAAAGGAGCACATACAGAAAGACTGCCCCAAACGGCCACAACAACAACCGCCCTCAGAGACTGGGCTAAGGGGGGGTCAAAACATTCACGTGGGACACACACAGATTGCCACACGACTCCCAGTTACAATCCTGAGCGGGGATTTAACCCTTCAAGCCCCAGCACTGGTGGACACGGGGTCAGAAGGGAATTTGCTAGACAGCAGATGGGCAAGGGAGGTAGGGCTCCCTCTGGTGGCGCTTCCTTCGCCATTGCAGGTGCGGGCACTAGATGGCACCCTCCTTCCTTTAATCACACACAAGACACAACCAGTAACTCTGGTGGTGTCTGGAAACCATCGGGAGGAGATTGAGTTTTTTGTAACTCCTTCTACCTCCCGCGTGATTTTGGGCTTCCCATGGATGTTGAAGCACAATCCCCGGATTGATTGGCCATCTGGGGTGGTGGTTCAGTGGAGCAAAACCTGCGATCGGGTGTGTTTAGGATCCTCGGTTCCTCCCGGTTTACAGGCTAAGGAAGAGGTCAAAGTCCCTCCCAATCTGACGGCAGTGCCGGTTGAGTACCACGATCTTGCTGACGTCTTCAGTAAGGATCTGGCACTCACCCTTTCCCCGCACCGTCCGTACGATTGTGCCATTGATTTGGTTCCAGGCGCTGAGTTCCCGTCCAGCAGGCTGTACCACCTCTCACGACCTGAGCGCGAATCAATGGAGACCTACATCCAGGACTCATTAGCTGCCGGGCTTATCCCGAACTCCACCTCCCCGATGGGGGCAGGTTTCTTTTTTTGTGGGCAAGAAAGATGGCGGACTCCGTCCATGCATTGATTACAGGGGGCTGAATGAGATTACGGTTCGCAACCGATACCCGTTGCCATTGTTGGATTCCGTGTTCACCCCCCTGCATGGAGCCAAAATCTTTACTAAGCTGGATCTTAGAAATGCGTATCACCTGGTTCGGATCCGGAAGGGAGACGAATGGAAGACGGCATTTAACACCCCGTTAGGTCACTTTGAGTACCTGGTCATGCCGTTCGGCCTCACCAACGCCCCCGCGACGTTCCAAGCCTTGGTTAACGACGTCTTGCGGGACTTCCTGCACCGATTCGTCTTCATATATCTGGACGATATTCTCATCTTTTCTCCGGATCCTGAGACCCATGTCCAGCATGTACGTCAGGTCCTGCAGCGGTTGTTAGAGAACCGACTGTGAAGGGCGAGAAGTGCGAGTTTCACCGCACGTCTTTGTCCTTCCTGGGGTTTATCATCTCCTCTAACTCCGTCACCCCTGATCCGGCCAAGGTTGCGGCGGTGAGAGATTGGCCCCAACCAACAAGCCGTAGGAAGCTGCAACAGTTCCTCGGCTTCGCTAATTTCTATAGGAGGTTCATTAAGGGCTACAGTCAGGTAGTTAGCCCCCTGACAGCCCTGACCTCTCCAAAAGTCCCCTTCAACTGGTCGGATCGGTGCGAAGCCGCATTCAAGGAGTTGAAACGACGGTTCTCTACTGCGCCAGTTTTGGTGCAGCCCGACCCTAGCCGCCAGTTCGTGGTTGAAGTGGACGCCTCTGACTCAGGGATAGGAGCCGTGCTATCCCAGAGCGGAGAGACTGATAAGGTTCTTCCCCCGTGTGCCTACTTTTCACGCAGGTTGACCCCGGCTGAACGGAACTATGACGTCGGCAATCGAGAACTACTTGCGGTGAAAGAGGCTCTTGAGGAGTGGAGACACCTGTTGGAGGAGCATCTGTGTCGTTGACGGTTTTCACTGACCATTGGAACCTGGAGTATATCAGGACCGCCAAGCGGCTGAACCCCAGGCAAACCCGCTGGTCACTGTTCTTCGGGCGTTTTGACTTCCGGATCACCTATCGCCCCGGGACCAAGAACCAGAGGTCGGATGCCTTGTCCCGGGTACACGAAGAGGAGGTCAAAACTGCACTGTCGGATCCACCAGAGCCCATCCTGCCTGAGTCCACTATCATGGCCACCCTCACCTGGGACGTGGAGAAGATCGTCCGGGAGGCCCTGGCACGGAGCCCGGACCCAGGAAGAGGTCCGAAGAACCGTTTGTACGTCCCACCAGAGGCCAGAGCTGCAGTCTTGGACTTCTGTCATGGTTCCAAGCTCTCTTGTCATCCAGGGGTGCGAAGGACCGTTGCAGTTCTGGTGGGCGTCTATGGAGGCCGACATCCGGGAGTACATCCAGGCCTGCACCACCTGTGCCAGGGGCAAGGCAGACCATAAAAGGTCCCAAGGACTTCTCCAGCCATTACCTGTGCCTCATCGCCCCTGGTCCCACATCGGCCTGGATTTCGTCACGGGCCTCCCGCCGTCCCAGGGCAACACCACCATCTTCACGATAGTGGACCGATTCTCCAAGGCGGCCCACTTCGTGGCCCTCCCGAAGCTCCCAACAGCCCAGGAGACAGCAGACCTCCTGGTCCACCACGTCGTCCGTCTGCATGGGATACCCACCGACATCGTCTCTGATCGTGGTCCCCAGTTCTCCTCACACGTCTGGAGGAGCTTCTGCCGGGAACTGGGGGCTACTGTGAGTCTCTCGTCCGGGTATCATCCGCAGACCAATGGACAGGCAGAACGGGCCAATCAGGAATTGGAGCAAGCTCTGCGCTGTGTGACGTCCGCACACCCAACGGCCTGGAGTAAACATCTGGCCTGGATCCAGTATGCGCATAACAGCCAGGTGTCCTCTGCCACTGGCCTCTCCCCATTTGAGGTGTGTTTGGGGTATCAGCCCCCGTTGTTTCCCGTGGTGGAGGGAGAGGTCGGTGTGCCCTCGGTCCAGGCCCACCTGCGGAAGTGCTGTCGGGTGTTGCGCTCCGCCCGTTCTGCCTTGTTGAAGGCCCGGACGAGGGCGAAGACCCATGCACACCGCCGGCGATCCCCGGCCCCTGCTTACCAGCCCGGGCAGGAGGTGTGGCTTTCCACGAAGGACATCCCCCTCCAGGTGGACTCCCCAAAACTTAAGGACAGATATATCGGACCATTCAAGATCCTCAAAGTCCTCAATCCTGCCGCAGTGAAGCTCCAACTCCCGGCTTCACTGCGGATCCACCCGGTTTTTCACGTGTCATGGATCAAACCTCACCACACCTCACCCCTCTGTGCTCCCGGACCGGCGCTGCCTCCTGCTCGGATCATCGACGGGGAGCCGGCTTGGACGGTGCGCCGGCTCCTGGACGTCCGTCGGATGGGCCGGGGGTTCCAGTACTTGGTGGACTGGGAGGGGTATGGACCCGAAGAACGCTCCTGGGTGAAGAGGAGCTTCATCCTGGATCCGGCCCTCCTGGCCGACTTCTACCACCGTCACCCGAACAAGCCTGGTCGGGCGCCAGGAGGCGCCCGTTGAGGGGGGGGTCCTGTTGTGTGGGCCGCCAGAAGAGGAGGTACTGCTGGCCCACCACCAGTGGGCGCCCTGCCTGAAGTGCGGGCTTCAGGCACGAGAGGGCGCTGCCGCCACGGACACAGCCGGGGGTGACAGCTGTCACTCATTATCTCTTGACAGCTGTCACCCATCTACTCTACATCATCTCACTCCATAAAGACCAGACGTCATCTCCACCTCGTTGCCAAGATATCGTACTTCTTTGGAGGTAATAGACTCAGCCGTTTGTGTTTTGCAATATATCTGTATATTGTGAGTGTTTGCAGGAGTACCGGTCCCTCTTTCTGTGGAAGCTGAGTGAGTGCAGGACGGCACTCTTTTCCCCTGAAGAATCACTGCGGTACTCTGCAGAATATTGAGTGAGAGGTGGAGGTGGCATTCCCACCGTTGTTGTTACGGGGTGTACACACACCCACACTTGACTGTCTTTGTTCTTCGCCAGTAGTACCAGATCTGACAGTTGGGGACGGTGATCACCTGGGAATTCGGGACTTGGCAGCTCCAGTATTCACCAGGTTCTGTGGCGGCGGAAATCGTGTGGTTCCGGCTCGTCTCAGGACAGACGTCTTCTATCCTCGAGCCTGCCCACACGTCACCTTTGTGGATTGACTGTAATCATATTCTGAGATTGTCTGTATGTTCATTGTGCACCTTCACAACATTAAATTGTTATTTTTTGGCTCATCTATTGACCGTTCATTTGCGCCCCCTGTTGTGGGTCCGTGTCACTACACTTTCACAACAGAACCCCCCCCCCCCCCCCCCTTCACTTTTAATTTCGTGCAGCCATCACGGAATGAATGAGAATGAATTCCTGCTGCCGTGACAAAAATTAGGCGCTTTTCGTTACAATATCATGAACCAATAGATTAATGTATATTTCGTGCTGCTGAATCACGACTTGCCGTGAGACCAGGTTGCAACTACATACCAGGAATAACTTGAAGATTCAGGAACATGTCAGGGACTAAAGCAAGGATCCTCTGATCACAGGGCCACATCTCTGGTCTCCATGTCACCACCTCCCTGTGGCTGTTCAAGCACAAAAAAAGAAAAAGCAAAACACAACATTGACATAACATGCAATAAGAGAAGTGCAGCAACTAAACAACCATATTTAATAGGATGGATGGATGGATGGAGACATACGAGGTCTGTCCATAAAGTATAGGTCCTTTTTATTTTTTTTCAAAAACTATATGGATTTCATTCATATGTTTTTACATCAGACATGCTTGAACCCCCGTGCGCATGCGTGAGTTTTTCCACGCCTGTCGGTGACGTCATTCGCCTGTGAGCACTCCTTGTGGGAGGAGTCGTCCAGCCCCTCGTCGGAATTCCTTTGTCTGAGAAGTTGCTGAGAGACTGGCGCTTTGTTTGATCAAAATTTTTTCTAAACCTGTGAGACACATCGAAGTGGACACGGTTCGAAAAATTAAGCTGTTTTTTTCTGTGAAAATTTTAACGGCTGATGAGAGACTGAGGTGATACTGTCGCTTTAAGGACTTCCCACGGTGCGAGACGTCGTGCAGCGCTCTCAGGCGCCGTCGTCAGCCTGTTTCAAGCTGAAAACCTCCACATTTCAGGCTCTATTGATCCAGGACGTCGTGAGAGAACAGAGAAGTTTCAGAAGAAGTCGGTTTCAGCATTTTATCCGGATATTCCACTGTTAAAGGAGATTTTTTTAATGAAAGACATGCAGACGGATTGCAGCGTCGGCTCGCAGCTGCTGCGACGCTCCGCCACAGGAAAAACACCTCTGTTGGAAGCCTTAAGGACAAGTTGGAACATGTCCAGCTGTTAAACAATTTCTCATATACTCACTCCACTGAAAGCCATCAAAAGCCGCCTGGATTTTACAAATGGTTATCAACACGGAGGTGTTTTTCCTGTGCCGCCACACCGCGCCGGCTGCGTCCCGATGCGCGGACCCGTCCACACGTCTTTCATTAAAAGAAATCTCCTTTAACAGTGGAATATCTGGATAAAATGCTGAAACTGACGTCTTCTGAAACTTCTCTGTTCTCTCACGACGTCCTGGATCAATAGAGCCTGAAATGTGGAGGTTTTCAGCTTGAAACAGGCTGACGACGGCGCCTGGGAGTGCTGCACGACGTCTCGCTCCGTGGGAAGTCCTTAAAGCGACAGTATCACCTCAAAATCTCTCATCAGCCATTAAAATTTTCACCGAAAACCAGCTTAATTTTTCGAACCGTGTCCACTTCGATGTGCCTCACAGGTTTAGAAAAAATTTTGATCAAACAACGCGCCAGTCTCTCAGCAACTTCTCAGACAAAGAAATTCCTACGAGGGGCTGGACGACTCCTCCCACAAGGAGTGCTCACAGGCGAATGACGTCACCGACAGGCGTGGAAAAACTCACGCATGCGCACGAGGGTTCAAGCATATCTGATGTAAAAACATATGAATGAAATCCATATAGTTTTTGAAAAAAATAAAAAGGACCTATACTTTATTGACAGCCCTCATAGTTCACAATGTAACTGAGACTGGAGATTTTCCACAGCTCACCTCAAACCAGATGGACCTTCAACCTCTCAAAAAGACACCTGCCATCCCGCAAGGTGAACTCCGTGGATCCACATGTTCCATTACAGTACCTGTGGGCATGAAGACAGCAATCTGACATATGACACCACTTGACCTTCACCCAAATGACTGACCTATGGCTGACCTTGTCAGGGTAATTCTGGAATCGACTTCAGCTACATACAATCAACTAGTTACCTGTAACTGATTTAAAAGATGAAAGTACAAAATAAATGTAACTGAAAGATGTTACTGAGAAAAAAAAAAAAGATGTTAAATTACAAAGCAAAGCTTCTGGGGAAAACCTGGTCTTGTTAGGAGAGACGGCATCCATCCCACTTTGGATGGAGCAGCTCTCATTTCTAGAAATCTGGCCAATTTTCTTAAATCCTCCAAACTGTGACTATCCAGGGTTGGGACCAGGAAGCAGAGTTGTAGTCTTACACACCTCTCTGCAGCTTCTCTCCCCCTGCCATCCCCTCATTACCCCATCCCCGTAGAGACGGTGCCTGCTCCCAGACTACCAATAACCAGCAAAAATATATTTAAGCATAAAAATTCAAAAAGAAAAAATAATATAGCACCTTCAACTGCACCACAGACTAAAACAGTTAAATGTGATCTATTAAACATTAGGTCTCTCTCTTCTAAGTTCCTGTTAGTAAATGATATAATAATTGATCAACATATTGATTTATTCTGCCTTACAGAAACCTGGTTACAGCAGGATGAATATGTTAGTTTAAATGAGTCAACACCCCCGAGTCACACTAACTGCCAGAACGCTCGTAGCACGGGCCGAGGCGGAGGATTAGCAGCAATCTTCCATTCCAGCTTATTAATTAATCAAAAACCCAGACAGAGCTTTAATTCATTTGAAAGCTTGACTCTTAGTCTTGTCCATCCAAAATGGAAGTCCCAAAAACCAGTTTTATTTGTTGTTATCTATCGTCCACCTGGTCGTTACTGTGAGTTTCTCTGTGAATTTTTGGACCTTTTGTCTGACTTAGTGCTTAGCTCAGATAAGATAATTATAGTGGGCGATTTTAACATCCACACAGATGCTGAGAATGACAGCCTCAACACTGCATTTAATCTATTATTAGACTCAATTGGCTTTGCTCAAAATGTAAATGAGTCCACCCACCACTTTAATCATACCATAGATCTTGTTCTGACTGTATTTGGTTAGACTATTTCTCTCTGATTGTTCTGTCTGAGTTATTTTCATTAGTTACTTCCTCCAAACCATCAACATGTCTATTAGACCCCATTCCTACCAGGCTGCTCAAGGAAGCCCTACCATTAATTAATGCTTCGATCTTAAATATGATCAATCTATCTTTATTAGTTGGCTATGTACCACAGGCTTTTAAGGTGGCAGTAATTAAACCATTACTTAAAAAGCCATCACTTGACCCAGCTATCTTAGCTAATTATAGGCCAATCTCCAACCTTCCTTTTCTCTCAAAAATTCTTGAAAGGGTAGTTGTAAAACAGCTAACTGATCATCTGCAGAGGAATGGTCTATTTAAAGAGTTTCAGTCAGGTTTTAGAATTCATCATAGTACAGAAACAGCATTAGTGAAGGTTACAAATGATCTTCTTATGGCCTCAGACAGTGGACTCATCTCTGTGCTTGTTCTGTTAGACCTCAGTGCTGCTTTTGATACTGTTGACCATAAAATGTTATTACAGAAATTAGAGCATGCCATAGGTATTAAAGGCACTGCGCTGCGGTGGTTTGAATCATATTTATCTAATAGATTACAATTTGTTCATGTAAATGGGGAATCTTCTTCACAGACTAAGGTTAATTATGGAGTTCCACAAGGTTCTGTGCTAGGACCAATTTTATTCACTTTATACATGCTTCCCTTAGGCAGTATTATTAGACAGCATTGCTTAAATTTTCATTGTTACGCAGATGATACCCAGCTTTATCTATCCATGAAGCCAGAGGACACACACCAATTAGCTAAACTGCAGGATTGTCTTACAGACATAAAGACATGGATGACCTCTAATTTCCTGCTTTTAAAATCAGATAAAACTGAAGTTACTGTACTTGGCCCCACAAATCTTAGACACATGGTGTCTAACCAGATCCTTACTCTGGATGGCATTACCCTGACCTCTAGTAATACTGTGAGAAATCTTGGAGTCATTTTTGATCAGGATATGTCATTCAATGCACATATTAAACAAATATGTAGGACTGCTTTTTTGCATTTGCGCAATATCTCTAAAATTAGAAAGGTCTTGTCTCAGAGTGATGCTGAAAAACTAATTCATGCATTTATTTCCTCTAGGCTGGACTATTGTAATTCATTATTATCAGGTTGTCCTAAAAGTTCCCTGAAAAGCCTTCAGTTAATTCAAAATGCTGCAGCTAGAGTACTGACAGGGACTAGAAGGAGAGAGCATATTTCACCCATATTGGCCTCTCTTCATTGGCTTCCTGTTAATTCTAGAATAGAATTTAAAATTCTTCTTCTTACTTATAAGGTTTTGAATAATCAGGTCCCATCTTATCTCAGGGACCTCATAGTACCATATCACCCCAATAGAGCACTTCGCTCTCAGACTGCAGGCTTACTTGTAGTTCCTAGGGTTTGTAAGAGTAGAATGGGAGGCAGAGCCTTTACCTTTCAGGCTCCTCTCCTGTGGAACCAGCTCCCAATTCAGATCAGGGAGACAGACACCCTCTCTACTTTTAAGATTAGGCTTAAAACTTTCCTTTTTGCTAAAGCTTATAGTTAGGGCTGGATCAGGTGACCCTGAACCATCCCTTAGTTATGCTGCTATAGACTTAGACTGCTGGGGGGTTCCCATGATGCACTGAGTGTTTCTTTCTCGTTTTGCTCTGTATGCACCACTCTGCATTTAATCATTAGTGATTGATCTCTGCTCCCCTCCACAGCATGTCTTTTTCCTGGTTCTCTCCCTCAGCCCCAACCAGTCCCAGCAGAAGACTGCTCCTCCCTGAGCCTGGTTCTGCTGGAGGTTTCTTCCTGTTAAAAGGGAGTTTTTCCTTCCCACTGTCGCCAAGTGCTTGCTCACAGGGGGTCGTTTTGACCGTTGGGGTTTTTCCGTAATTGTTGTATGGCTTTGCCTTACAATATAAAGCGCCTTGGGGCAACTGTTTGTTGTGATTTGGCGCTATATAAATAAAATTGATGTGATTTGATTTGAATTACAGTTATTAGTTAAAATATTGGTTATTACAAAGGGGCTATATTTGGATATAATTTTAAAAAATCTGTGTAAAATATTCATTAGGCCTATGTTGCATTATGTCTTTGCTGTGCAGGAATGTCATATTTCTAAACAACGTGGGTCACCAAAAGCTGAAATGCAGAAACAAAAGTGATTGGTCCTTAATTTGAATTTTCACAGCCACGTCTCATTGTTGCCAGTTTAGCAACTTTGTCACTCGAATTTCCAACATTTTTACCTTCACTAGTGACTAAAAATCCTGTCTAGTGACAACTCTGGTAACATTTGTTCCACACACACCAGTCAGTTTTGTAATAATGGGATTGTTGTTGTTGTTGTTGTTTGGGGGACAGAAAAGTGGGGACATTGGAAGATGGAGGGAAGGAGCAGGTGACCATGCAGTCTTAACTCAAGTTATACTGATTAACTTTTAATTAAAGTTTAACAGTAATCATGGTTGTGATGTCTACACTGCCAGGTTACAATTTATATTTTTAAGACTTTTCAGGTTTATTGTCCAGTTTAAAACAATTAGTAATTAGTAATCAAAAATGTTACATTGCTCTGAAGAAATTATGAAATGTTTAACAGACTAATTAGTAAACTTATTACATTTCAAACGCACCACTGGAAGCACGGCTGAGTTCAGGTTTATTTCATCCAATAAGTGTTGCTGTTCTTGCAAAGCGTCTGGGGAATGAACGGCCAAACTGCCTTTGAAGACGCAATCAGCATTGTTATATCTTCATAGTGTTTTCATCTGTGTTTTGTTTGTGCTTTTCCTCCTGTGTAATCACACGTTAAGCCGTATGCCTGTGAGAAAAACCTCACGCTGTCACCCAGAAGAGCGCAACACAAGAAACCCCACAACAGAGGGACAAATTAGCATACCGCCGCTCAGCAGCTCCCAGTAAATAAAACATTAAAGACTCACAAATTTGGCTCACAAATTTGTAGAGTTGGAAAATTTTAAAGTGCTTAATACTTAATACTGTGTTTTACAGTATGTTTCACTGCATCAATATGTAGTGAGGACTAACTGCCAGACTGTTAATCCACTTTCACACCAACAGGCTGAAGACAAATCGTGACAGTTGGTTCTGTTTTTCCTGGGGGGGGGGGGGGGGGGGGGGGGGGGTCGACTAGTCGTAATAGTGGACTACGACTAGCTAATATCCAACTATTGGTGTCAGGCAGTTGCCTGTCTCTGGATACTACCTTTTCTTAGCGCTGTGAATATTGGTGCCATGCTGATTGACTCCCTGAAAGCTGATCTTTGGCCTGTATCTTGGGACCTCTTCAATACATCAACTGTCATTACAGTTATCTGTAGTCAATCGTGACAACTGATCATAAGTCAAGTGGCCTAGCAAGTTAAAAAGCCATTCTGGAACTGCCTGCACCCCCAAATTACTGACCCAGGATGGAAATTCAGAACTGAGAACTGCCACAGGTGCAAGATGGATCAACACAACTATGTCAGATACAGAGCTACTCTCTTACAAAGTGATTCCTGGACTGGACTTGGAGATCTTCTGGGATTGACTGAAATCATGTGTTGCTCATAACAGATGAGATTTTAAATCAATGAGCGCTGCTGATGAGATGACAGTACTTAACGTAGACACAGCTGATTTCACACAGAACTGACTTTGACTCTGAAGTTCCTCGGTGGGCTACAAAGTAGCAGATGGCAGTGGAGTTTATGTGTGTGTGCACTGAAGCAGGCAGCAGTGGCATAGACGCAGGCATGGGTGACGTTGGATGATGGTGAAAATAACACCATCTTGAAAATAGTGAGATCTTGTCTGAGATTACTGCTTGTAAGACCAGAGGACAGTGAAGCTGAAGCAGATGAAGTCTTGTTTGGGATTCAAACAGGAAAAAAAAAACATTTCTGGAATCAAATAATAATAAAAAAAAGACTTGTAATAATATCAAGCAGCAATGTTGTGGAATGGGACTGCAAACAATGGATACATTACACTTCCTCACATCTTACAACATTTGCTGTTGCTCAAATCAAAATTCCTGAAAAAAGTAGTTATTTGATGTATTGTATATTGAAATTGGTCAGATATTTTTGGATTAACTTTTTCTAAAGAATTCATTTGGAGAGAGACCAATATAAAACATATGGCATCGATGGTTGTTGCATTTTGTATGATCCTTGGAGTGGATTTGTAGTTTGTTATATGCAAGACACCTGCCACCACTGGAAAAAACCAATCACAGTGGCCTGGGATTCAGTATACTGACCTGTAGTCCGACCTAATCAGCCTACCTACCTGGTCCTACCTACCTACGTAAATGTGAGGTGTCTTTTGAGTATGGGAAGGGTTTGGGTAATACCAAGATTTGATAAGAGTCAAAACTGATTTAGATCACTATGTCAAGGGGTCATAGAAAAGATGAAATATCTTAATGAAACTGAAGATATGTGAAGAAAAAACCTGCTTTGTAAGATTAGACAGTGTTATTTCGAACATTTTGTTCCGAAAGAAGGTAGGACTGGAAAGATCATGCCTTGTTCCTTGCTCCATGGATTTGGGTTGATAAAGGATTTATAATGAAAGAAACACCAAAGGGGTGAAGACAATGAGAAATTTAGTATAAGTGAACAAATGCTTACTATTGATGGGAAAGTTAAGGAGAGTCCAAAAATAAACAAAAGCATAGCAAGATTTCAAGAAATGATCGAGTGCTGCAGCGAACAAGAGGAAAATCAATCAACTAGCACCAGACAAAGCAAAGTTCATGATCAGGAAAGAATTCAGCAACTAACACAGTCAGCAGTGAATCTTTAAACCTGGAGACTCTGAATTCTTATTCTTATTTTTTTGCTGTTTAAGTCATTAAAAAAAATCTCTTTGGGCACCACAGTTCTCGAATGGAATGCTGGGAAACTAAGTTTTGAAAGTCAAAGGTCACTGCTATATGACATTTGCTAGTATTAGCTTCATGGAGCCAAAGAAACACAACCGGCCTTAAATTGTGACTGAATGTGCCAAAAACAAACAAACAAACAAACAAACAAACACAAAAACCCATAACAAGCATAAGCAACCAGATATCCTGCTGGGAAGAACTATGGATAAAATCTGAGTATGTTGGACATGGCAGTTTTGCTGGATATCTGCTCAACAGGTAAAACAACATTCACACAGGTCTGCTGTGTCAGTTGCTGTACTATTTGCCAGTTTAATAATACATATTTATTACAGTTACAATTTTAATTTGGTTTCCCAAAAAGGTTAGTGGGGCAATAAATGTTTTATCACAAAATCCTACATAGGCCCTGACGCCCACTGGTGCTAGCGCTTTTGTCCAGATTCTACTGCATCAAGCGGTTGAGAGTCTACAACTCCTCCTGGAGGGGACGCTAGTCCAACATAGTTTACTTCCCATGGCTGGGGCCAGTACTCATTTAGAGCTGGGTGGACTGAGACAAAAATTCAAGTTCCCAGTTTCTGTTGAATACAGTATTAACTTTGACTCTGGGAAGTCCAGACCAAGTCTGTGACCAGTTCTGATCAAGGGAGTTGAGGTGGAGGCTGTGGATTCCTACAAGCACCTCGGGCTGTGGCTGGACAGCAAACTGGACTGGACAACCTACACCAACCACCTGTACAGGAAGGAACTGAGCAGGCTGTACTTTCTGAAGAGGTTGTAGTCATATCATATCTGTGGGAAACTCCTGTGGATGTTCTACCAATCCATAATAGCAAGCGCCCTCTTTTACACCGTGGTGTGCTGAGGGGCAGCACATCCAAGAAGGACACATCCAGGCTGGACGAACTCATCAAGCGGTCTGACTCTGTGGTTGGCATGAAGCTGGACTCTCTGGTGACAGTGGCAGAGAACACTGGACAAACTGCTGGACATTATGGACGATGCCATTCACCATCTGCACACCGTCATCAGCAACCAGAAGAGCCTCTTCATCCACCTACTGCTCCTTCCCAAGTGCAGGACCAACAGACTGAAAATCTCCTTTGTCCCTCAGGCCATCAGACTGTACAACTCCTCGCTTGGGGGAGGGAGGGAGTAACAGGAAGACAGGGGATGGGAAGGAGAGGAACAGTGGTAGCCAGTAAGCCAGTAGCAGGCAGAATTTCTGGAATTTATATTTGGATTTACATTTTGAAAATTGTTTTGTATTTTTACTTTTGATACTCTGTATGCTTCTTACCCTGTGTGCTACTATACAATGCTGCTGGAACCTCAATTTCCCTGAGGGAGTCTTCCCAAGGGATCAATAAAGTTCTATCTAATCGAATCTGAACCTTGAGCATGTGCTTCTTTCTTTAAATTATCTGTAAAAGACCCACAAAAGGAACTCATATTATATGCCGTTGGACCCCTCCAACACACACACCTGGGGGGGGGGGGTCGTTCCCAGCAGTCATTGTACAAGCTGGACAGGCTACCAAATAGATACTATACAGCAATCAAATTAGGTGTAATTTAGTGATTTCCCACATAAATAACATACTTTGGTTCAGCTATACTTCAACATGGAGCAAATTTTGACAATTATGTGGAAAATTTCAAGGTACTACACCTTTTAGGTCATCAATGATTACTGATATGGAAGAGGAATGTCTGAATGAACTCATGTGGCATCATCAGTAAAACGTAAATGTAAAAACAATAATTTAGTTGTTAATTAATGGGTGTGTTTTGGAGATTTTCTTCCCCCTGTTGATGCAACGTTTCTGCCTGTGAGCATCACAACTTCAGTTAGACACAGAATCAAAATGTACAACTGCAAAAAGCCGAACAAAAACCATTCATGAAACCAGCAGGAGAAGGAGAGGATGAAAGGCCAGCGTCTGTAGCATCTATGTGTGTTTGTGTGTGTGTGTGTGGGGGGGGGATTCTGTGACAGCAGTGAGAGGAAAAGTTGTGAAACTGTAGCCAACCCCTACCCGCTAACAGGGGCCCACACAAGACGGGGAGAGGGCGAGGGTGAGGGAGGAGACCCAGCAGGAGGAGGTGGTGTAATGTTGCCGGGGGAGGATTTATAGACTAGCTCCAAGTACTGTGAGTCTTGAGAAAAGCCCGAGGTTAAAGTCTCAGGGAGGGTGAAGGGCCACTGCAGGGTGGCTGAAAATGGCTCAAGGTATAAGAGAAGACAAGAAAATGCCCTGCAGGAAACTGTCCAAACATCATGCTTCAGTCAACAAATACCTGCTGTGTCTGCTGATACCAAAGGAAAAATATTATTTGCATAATTTACATGATTTTATTATTTATTTTGCAAATAAAGTGTTGATCAGAAGCTGAACACAAACTGAAAACTTCAGCATTAATCATTGTTATCAAATGTGTCTTCCAGCGAGAAATGAGAAGAAAACTAATTACCTCACAGAAATCAAACTGAAGCTAAGTAAGTCTGTGTGAAATTATAGCCAGTTTAAAAAAAAAAATGACATTAAATCACTAATTATGAAAGCATATAAGTTAGATAGAGTGTAACGAGACCAAGAATAGCTCCCTGTGGCACTCCATTAACTACATCAGGTATTCAAGCCTCTATTTTCTGAGGCAGAACGAAGTGCACCATGCACTGCAAATATCTCACTCAAACCCGATCTTTTCTGGAGTTGCTAAACCAAATATCTGATTCTGATTCCTCAGCTCTTGAAAGAAATCACCCAGCATCCCATCCAGTCAAGTGCAGATGAACTTCTCAATCTTGATGAAGTAAAAGTCACAGTAAAGGCCCTAGCAAGCAACAAAGCCGCCAGCACAGATGGGATTCCAGCTGAGATCTATCAAAACGGTAGAGATGATATCTTCTGTGCTCTGTTCGATGTGTTAAACAACATATGGGAGGAGAGAAAGATCCCTCAGGATTTCATGGACATCAGTATCATCCCAATCTACAAGTAGAAAGGAAATATTCAATACTGTGGTAACTATGGAGGTATCTCACTACAGTCCATTGCAGGAAAAATACTCAGCAACGCCATCCTATGCCAAACGAAACCCATCTTGGATGCAGCTTTCCCAGAATCTCAGTGTGAATTCCGGAGATCAAGATCAACAGTTGACATGGTCTTCATCCTTCAGCAGCTGCAGTAGAAATCAGCACAGGTTCTTGTACATCATATTAATTGATTTCACAAGGGTGTTCGATACAGTCAACAGGCAATTCCTCTGGTCTAAGGAAATATGATGTCCTCCCAGGACCACAAGCTTGATCGGTCAAATGCACACGATATGATGGCCCAAGTCTCTGTTGGAGGCTCGACATCTGATAAGTTCAGCGTCACCCAAGGTTTGAAGTAGGGGTGTGCAATTGCACCATCTCTCTTCTCTCTGTACATCACAGCAATCTTGGAACTCTCTGCTTCTACTGAAGGGGTGTACTTCACTACCTGCTCAGACGGCCAGCTTTTCAACACAAGACACTTGAAAGCTAGCACAAGAACAGGGACCATCTGTGTAAGAGGATTTCTCTAAGCAGATGACACTGCTATGGTATCTTATTCCACAGAGGAGCTCCAGGGCATGCTTGATTCCTTCAACACTGCAGCCTCCAACCTTGGTCTGACTATCAACGTTGCCAAGACAGAAGTCATCTTCCGGCCTGCTCCAGGAACCCATCCTCCACAGCCGGACATTCACAGCCGGGAATAGCCTTACCTCTGTCAAGCACTTCACCTACCTAGACAGTACACTCTCCCATGACAAAAGCCTAGAGAAAGAAGTGGAAAAGCGAGTCAACACAGCCTCTGCTGCCTTCTGCAAGCTTCACACCAAGGTGTGGACCCACCCTGGCATCAGACAGCAAACCAACTGCAAAGTATACCGTGCCATTGTCCTGTCATGTCTCTTCAGAGACCTACATCCTGTGCCACTGCCACTTCCAGAGGCTGCAATGCACTCAGATATCTCAGCTCAGACCGTTGCTGAAAATCCACTGGCGAGATAGTCTCGAATAATAAGGTGAGATGGCAAGCCAATATCCCCAGTGTTGAAGCCCTTGTCACCCAGAATCACCTTAGATAGATAGGCCATGTAGTGCATATGGATGATTCCTGACTACCCAAGGCAGTCTTCTATGGCAAGCTCAAGGAGGGGATGAGGAGAGTTGGTCGGCCCAAGTTGCATGTCAAAGACTGCCTAAAACAGCACCTGAAGGCCTGCCACATCAGCATCTCAACATGGGAGAAGGATGCTCAAGACCGAATGGCCTGGCACTGCCATGTGAGTCAGTCACTCAAGATGATTGACGACCACTTCGAAGAAGAGACCAAACAACAAAGCCAGTATTGTGCGAGTAGAGTCTCCTCACTTGCTTCAACAGCTCCCAGCTCTCTCACCTGTCCCAATTGTGGCAGGATCTGCCAACACCGCATACGACTGTACTTGCACCAAAGAAGTTGCCACCTTACTCAGCAATGAGTGACAGCCGATGATGATGACCACTACCTTCTGCCATGATAAAACCTGAAAAAAAGATGAAAGTACCAGGACACGTTGGCCATCAGAGGGGCTCTCTGGAGAGCCAGTGGATGAAAAAGGAGGAAATTCAGTATTCACAGTACTCTAGATTTTAAAAATAGTCAAAAACTAAAACATAAGATGCTGAACAACCCATGCTTTCATAAAAAGACACATTACAAGTGCTAATCTCACACTCCATCCTTAACAGAAGAAGAAGAAGAATTCACTTACCCAATGTCTGTATCAGAGTAAAGAGCTTAGAATGCAGAGCATTTTCAGTTAACAGTTTTTATCTTACTGTTAAAGGTGCTGCAGGTGAAGTGTCTTGATGTGGAGTCTCCTGAGGACCCCATCCTTCCATTTATTCAGGCATTTGCATGTGAGAACTCTGTCAGAGGTCAGCTAAAGTAGTTGTGCCTTACATACATAGTACATGGACTGCCAATGGTCAGTAAAGAGTGTTCATCCAAGTTTCATCACAGTGACTACACTTTTCATGGTCGTGAGGTTTTGTGGTAGTTTTAAAATTAGTCTTTGGGTTACCTGTTTTACCTGCTGATTGTGCTTCACTTGTGTCACATGGCTGTGTCCTCACCAGAAAACCTCTCCTTTCTGAGTTTGCCATCTAAGTAGCATAGGTTTACATCCTCACCCAATGGCATCTAAAAGGTGATGACAGATAACACTTTTTTTTTTGATATGTTCAAAACATGGCCATGCAAAACAAAAACAAGGTAGTGGGGCTACCAAACTAATTCTGCTGAGGGCCACATGAATACATGAAAAGTTATAAATCAGTTCTTAATTTCTTGTGAAACAGTGAAAATATTGGTCTGTACAAAAGCACAAGCTTTTTTACCTACAATGCCTAAATCTTGGAACAAATATGTTGCTAAATATTGAGCATTTGGAAGAAAGCAATACACATAAGTGACAACATCTCATTTTTAGGATTTTTTTTAAGTTGGTCTCCTCTAGTTCATAAGAAAATTGTATTTTATTTAATTACATTTTTACAATCAATTCATTAGTCAATGATGATTAGAAGCTGTTTTAGTGTTGTCACATATGCCCAGAAAACAGATTTGCTTTTTATTTATATGAAAAGTTCTGTTACATCATACATGATCAATTTCAGAAAATAGGAAATAAATCATGATTTTTTTTTTTCTTTTTTTTTTTTTTTGCTTGAATAAGGGCCTTTGTATATTTCAATTTAGATTTTCTTTTGGCTCACTGATGAATAATAATAATAAAGAAAATCACTAACTAATAACTGTTACGTGACTAGAAACTTATTAGAAATGATAAGCACCTGTAGGCAGCAATGCAAAAGTTAGACTTTTTGTAAAATTATGTAATTTACACCATGTTTATTTGTAAAGTAAAAGGTTTTTTTTTCAAACAGAATGGATGGAAAATGTATGCAGATACATAACTATTATATGATGCAGTGGCACAAGCAATTAGTGCGTCCCCAGTTTGTGGTCTATACCCGATCTGCTGGGCAACCCTGACCAAAACGGGAGGCGTAAAAAGAAATTTGTTCATATTTGTAAAGTAAATGTTCAAACGTCCTCAGTTTTTGACATCAATTTAATAAGTGATGCTTTTGCAGAAACAATTACTGTATGATGAATTTACAAATCATCACAGCTACTCTAAGAAATAACTTAAAATTATTTTGCTTGTCTATGCAGGGTGTAGGAATTCCCTCTAAAATACGAAGCTGGAAGACTGTTACAATAAATAAATACAAGAGACGGAAGAAAACTATGCATGTTATAAACGAGAGGATAAAACATGAAGTCAGGAATTATCTGTTAACCCTTTTAGCTAGTGCACAATTCTGAAGAATGTTACAAAAGCCAAGTTTTTACCCCAAATAATTACAGTGAGGGCTGAAAGTGATTGAGGTGGTGGCATGAAAGGGCGATGGTGGTTTGAGGAGGGGGTTGGTCTGTTCCAGCGAGGATAATGGGAGCAATGGGAGCAGCCCGGGGAGCATATGGCCAGGCTGGTCTGCCTGCTGGTGCACCAGCTGTGGAACTGGTGGGCGAGATCACACAACCACTAAAGAACCCATCATCCCTCCCACATCCCTCACTCACTTCTTCTGTCTGTCACTGCCTCACTATACCATTGTTGACATGAACGGTAATAAACTGATGTGCTCTCACAAGAGCAGAACAACAAATAATTAGTTAAATCTGGTATTTATTCAACATATACATAGAAAATATAATAAAATATGGATGACTACAACATTAACAGTATGGATAACATACTTAGATTATAAGTACAATCATGCAAGCATGCTTTCCAATAAACAGAAGGTCCCTGGTTCAAAGCCACCTACGGTGCATCCAGAAAGTATTCACAGTGCTTCACTGTTCCCACAGTTTGTTGTTATAGCCTTATTCCAAAATGGAGTACATTCATTTTCCCCTCAAAATGCTACTCACAACACCCTATAATAACAACATGATTTTTTTTTTCAATTTTTGCAAAATTAGAAAAAAAAAAAAAAACTAAGAAACCACATGGACATAAGTATTCACACCTTTTCTTCAATACTTTGCTGATGCACTTTTGACAGCAATTACAGCCTCAAGTCTTCTTGAATATGATGCCACAAGCTTGGCACACCTGTTTTTTGGGGCAGTTTTGTCCATTCCTCTTTGTAGCCCCTCTCAAGCTCCATCAGTTTGGATGGGGATGGTCGGTGCACAGCCATTTTCAGATCTCTCCAGAGATGTTCAATCGGATTCAGGTCTGGGCTCTGGCTGGACCACTCAAGGACATGTGTTTAGGGTCATTGTCCTGCTGAAAGATGAACCGTCACCCCAGTCTGAGGTCAAGAGCACTCTGAAGCAAGTTTTCATCCTGGATGTCTCTGTACATTGCTGCATTATAAAAAAAAATGTTCTGTAAACTCAGAGTGAGAAGAAAATTTAAAGTGAATTTAAAAAATGTAAATGCAGAAAGCAATCACATTATTATACAACCTCTTTAATATGACAGAACTAAATCACCACAAGTCAGAAGGCAGACACAATAACAATTTCAACTTCGTGAATATTCCATATAGTTAGAATCAGAAATAGCATGGAAGAGCATTGTTATTATTTTAAAGCATGCATTTTAAATGATTAATAAAGCATTCATTCATTCATTCCTTTATTTTATGATCCTTCTCCGGGTCTGGGTTACAATGGCAGTAGACCAGCTCATTCCACACTTCCTTATCCTCGACCAAGTCCTTATTATTATTATTATTATTATGTTGGCTAAGTTTTATTTAAAGGGCAGCTCTTAACAGACTGAGCCCTGCCCACCTCCTCCTCCTCCACTCTCTCTCTTCCATCTCTCTGCCTCACATGCCCTCAGGGGACTACTAATGCAGAGGGACAGGAGGATGATGGGAGCGCGAGTGTGAGGGGGTCGTCAGAAGATGACTCAAGAGTCTGCCATGTAATTTATCATAAAAGTGTCTCTTACTTTTTCTGATTTGGGATGTTTCATCTTCCTTATCAAGTGTTTTGGCTTCACTCTTCATTTTTTTTCTTTTTCATTCCTTGTCTCCTAAATTGTTTTCATCCTATCCTTTACTTCTTTCCTCTGTTCCCTATCTCTCTTGTCTCACCTCACCATGTTATATCAGCTTGTTTTTTTATTTTTCCTTCCGTCATCTCCTCTCGTCTCTCATTTCCTTTCCTTTTTCCTTCTGTTTTCCCCTCACTAATCTTCCTTACCCCTCCCAACCATGCACCCACCCCCTCCCCTCACCTCCTCCTTTATGTCTCTATGAGGAGCGATCACAGCTCATGGTAAAGACGATGTAATATGGATGAGGCTGTCTCAAAGGCCTCAAACGACGGCAGAGCGTCCCAGAAGGATGAGGGACCAACTTCACATGCACAGAAACGCTTAGAGACTCTTTGCCGGGTCTCTTTTATCCCATCGCCTACTGTCTACGCTTCCCCGGCCCTGTCCCTTCTTCCTTCCTTTACATCTGGTCCTCTGTGTGCAGTTAGGATTTGTTACTCTTTGAACATGTCTATTTGCCTGTTTGTACAGAAGGTTTTCGAGTGACGCATCATCCTGCCACCATATTAGAGGTCTGCAGAAAATCAAACATTTTGGTCATGATTTGATTAAACGCTGATATTTCCAAACGTACAGTTCTACAATTACAAACGCTCATGTGGTAAGACTGTGGGACTATTTTACTGTTGTTGTGTTGATGATGATAAGAAAGAGATTACAAATTGCTGATCTGCACCTGTTAGGATACAGAGGAGGTTTTGCAGGAATGAGGTGCTCATCTGTTTCACCTCAGGGAGCTTTGGTGGATGCTGGTTCCACAAATGATCAGAGGCATGCTTTAATTCTTGGCACACATGTGCATTATTCTGTTGCCTGACCAGAGAACCTCTCACTCCTCTCATCTCTTGAGATTACCACCTAAACAGGGAGCAAGATGAGGAAACAAGGAAATACCAAGCCCCAAACTCCAAATATGAGGTAAATGTGGGCATGTCAAAACTTACATGTCCTCCAATGGCCACTTGAGGCCGGCTCCAAAAGGGGGTCATTCCTCTTAGAAGCCCAAGTTAAACTGTCCAACTCTACATCAGGGAAAAAAAAAATGTTTAGCGTATGTACAAAAACACTTTTTGTATCTATAGCTAGTCCCCCCCATGAGAACTGTATAGAGGTGATTTCTTTTTTTTGTAGCCTACCCCAGCAGTCATTGCGCAATAGGCGGAGTACACCCTGGACAGGATGGTAGTCTGTTGCAAGGTAGTCTGTATGAACAGACAAACTCAGTCACACACACAAAGGTACACCTATGGGCAATTTAAAATTTGCAATTCAACAAACTTGCATGTTTTGGGAAGTAGAAGGAAGTCGGAGCACCCACACATGCAAACTCCACACAGAAATGCCTAGGTGGGAAGCCCAGAGAGCGATTTTGAAATGTCAAAATTTGAGTAATTGATATTCAACGTGCAACTTTTACCTCTGGCAAAATGAATATTCTTATTCAGTGAGATCAAAGCTATATTTCTGAAAATTGTCAGGTAGGTCACAGAACTAAAAATATAAATTACTTTTTCATGTTCAACCCATGGCCTAGCAGTACTACACTGCCATATGTGTTCTCTAACTATGGCCATATTGTAAATGTCATAATGTATGTTGTGCTTTTGGACGGTCCTCTTGTGTGCTGCAGTTGTGTTGCATATTGCCCAAATTTTCCCTTCTGGGGCAATGAAGTATATCTTATGTGTTCTTGGCACTAAGGAAGTGAGAAAATTACATTTCTTATTTCCCTTAGCCCATTTAACTTTCTTAGTTTTAGTGATGCTTAAATGTACAGTGAAATACAGTCACCTGACTTTTCCTCAGGTACAGTTGTGCTCAAAAGTTTACATACACTGGCAGATGTTTTTTGTTGTTGTTGTTATTGGTTTATTTGGCCATTTCTCACAGAATATGAATGAGAACACAAAAACTTATTTTCACTCATGGTTAGTGTTTGGGTGAAGCCATTTATTGTCAAACAACTGTGTTTAGTCTTTTTAAATCATAATGACAACAGAAACTACCCAACTAACCTGTTGTGTGGGCCGCTGAAGAGGAGGTACTGCTGGCTCACCACCACCGGATGGCGCCCTGCTTGGAGTGCGGGCTTCAAGCACAAGAGGGCGCCAGAACCACTGGGAGTGACAGCCGTCAATCATCCTCAACACCAGCTGTCACTCATCATCTCATCATCACCATCACCATAAAGGCCGGGTGGCGACTCCACCTCCTCGCCGAGAAATCTCCTACGATACAAGGTAATCTCTCTGCTGACTTATATGTCAAATAATAATCTGATCTGTTTTGCAGCTGTTTTTTCCTGGTGGTATTTCCTTGACTGGATTTTCGGAGCTGCACGTGTGTATGATTGGAGGTGGAGGCTCTCCCTCCACAAGAATCAATAATCAAGGTTGCTGGGTGTGAGGATTCACACTCACTACCTTCTGTTTTTTCTGCCAGCAGTACCAGGGCCGACAACGGAGGACAGAGACCACCTGGGGACTCGGGGCTTGGCGGCTTCAGTGTTCTTCAGGCCGTTGGTGGTAGAAGCGGTGTGGGTCCCGGCTCTTCGTTCATCTGAGGTCTCCTATCTTCGAGCCTGCCCGCAATCCTCTTGTGTGTGATTGGCAGTACCTTTGTTTATTTTACGTTGTGTTCTTGTGCAACATTAAATTGTTACTCCTTCCCTTATCCATTGTCCGTTCATTAGCGCCCCCTGTTGTGGGTCCGTGTTACGACACCTTCCCAACAGGATTTCTCGGCCATTCGTCATGGATCCCGAGGGGCGTCAACCACAGCTTGAACAGCCAATGGGAGAACAGGGAGCGCAGGCGTCAGCAGGAGGCGTGGTAAGTGATCTGCAGCAAATCCTTACCGCTTTCACTGCTCAGTTACAGCTGGTAACTGAGCAAAATGCAAGCCTCAATCAGAGGATGGAGGCTCTCACCGCCAGAGTGGAAGCACGCGAGTCAAGCGTCGCTGCAGTGTCTCCTCCTGCTGGTCCGGGGCCTAATGTAGATGTTCCACTGGCCGTTCAACTACCCCCCCCCACCGTCCCCTGAAGCTTACATAAGTCCTCCTGAACCGTACGGAGGCTGTGTGGAGACGTGCGCAGACTTCTTGATGCAGTGTTCGCTCGTTTTTGCACAGCGTCCAGTCATGTACGCGGCAGACGCCACCCGGGTGGCTTATGTAATTAATCTGCTTCGAGGTGAGGCACGCGCTTGGGCTACAGCGCTCTGGGAACAGCAGTCATGGCTTCTGACGTCATACGCTGGGTTTATACGGGAATTCAAACAGGTGTTTGATCATCCCAACAGAGGCGAGACCGCCTCGACCGTGCTGCTGTCACTGAGACAGGGGCGTCGGAGCGCGGCCGATTACGCTGTCGACTTCCGCATCGCGGCTGCGAGGTCGGGTTGGAATGACGTCGCGCTCCGCGCCGCCTTCATAAGCGGACTGTCTCCAGTACTGAAGGAGCATTTACTGGCTAAGGACGAACCGCAGACTTTCGACGGGCTTGTCACTCTGGTTATACGCTTAGACAACCGTTTGAATGAACACCGTCGGGAGCAGGCCGGGGGGCGTGGCCGGGCACAAGCCGTCCCTCTCTCTTCCGGGTCTGACGGGGTGACGTCGTCCTCACGCTCCATTGCCGGTGGGCTCCGTGTGGCAACAGCTCCCCCTGCTGACGAAGCTATGGACACGAGCAGGGCTAAAGTGAGATCAGATATTAAACAAAGGAGACTGGCCCGCGGGGAATGTTTTTACTGTGGCTCATGTGAGCACCTGTTAAAAGACTGCCCCAAAACGGTCAAACACCAACGCCCGTCCTTAGACACTGGGCTAAGGGTGGGCCATAACATGTGCACGGGAGGTTCCCGCAAATCAGCACGAATCCCAGTGGTAATCCTGAGTGGGGATTTAACCCTTCACGCCCCAGCACTGGTGGACACGGGGTCCGAAGGGAATCTGTTGGATAGCAGATGGGCAAAGGAAGTGGGGCTCCCCCTAGTGGCTCTGCCTTCGCCCTTGAAGGTACGGGCACTAGATGGCACTCTACTCCCGCTAATCACACACCGGACCCAGCCTGTGACCTTGGTTGTGTCTGGGAATCACCGGGAGGAGATAGTGTTTTACGTGACATCTTCTACCTCCCGAGTGATTTTGGGTTTTCCTTGGATGGTGAAGCACAATCCCCGGATCGATTGGCCGTCTGGGGTCGTGGTGCAGTGGAGCGAAACCTGCCACCGGGAGTGTTTAGGATCCTCGGTTCCCCCCGGAATGACGGCTAAGGAGGAGGTTAAAACCCCTCCCAATCTGACGGCGGTGCCAGGGGAGTACCATGATCTGGCTGACGTCTTCAGCAAAGATCTGGCGCTCGCCCTTCCACCACACCGACCGTACGATTGTGCCATCGATTTGGTTCCGGGCAGTGAGTTCCCGTCCAGTAGGCTGTACAATCTCTCACGTCCGGAACGCGAATCAATGGAAACCTACATCCGGGACTCCTTGGCCGCCGGGTTGATCCGGAACTCCACCTCCCCGATGGGTGCTGGTTTCTTTTTTGTGGGCAAGAAAGACGGCGGACTTCGTCCATGCATCGATTACAGGGGATTGAACGAGATCACGGTTCGCAATCGATACCCATTGCCCCTCTTGGATTCGGTGTTCACACCCCTGCATGGAGCCAAAATATTCACCAAACTCGATCTTAGGAATGCGTACCATCTAGTTCGGATCCGGAAGGGAGATGAATGGAAGACGGCATTTAACACCCCGTTGGGTCATTTTGAGTACCTGGTCATGCCGTTCGGTCTCACTAACGCCCCCGCGACGTTCCAAGCCTTGGTTAATGACGTCCTGCGGGACTTCCTGCACCGGTTTGTCTTCGTGTATCTGGATGATATACTCATCTTTTCCCCGGATCCTGAGACCCATGTCCGGCATGTACGTCAGGTCCTACAGCGGTTGTTAGAAAACCGGCTGTTTGTGAAGGGCGAGAAGTGTGAGTTTCACCGCACGTCTCTGTCCTTCTTGGGGTTTATCATCTCCTCCAACTCCGTCGCCCCGGATCCGGCCAAGGTTGCGGCGGTGAGGGATTGGCCCCAACCAACGAGCCGTAGGAAGCTGCAACAGTTCCTCGGCTTCGCAAACTTCTACAGGAGGTTCATTAAGGGTTACAGTCAGGTCGTTAGCCCCCTGACCGCCCTGACCTCCACCAAAGTCCCCTTCACCTGGTCGGACCGGTGCGAGGCCGCGTTTAGGGAGTTGAAACGCCGGTTTTCATCTGCTCCAGTTCTGGTGCAGCCTGATCCTACTCGCCAGTTTGTAGTAGAGGTGGACGCCTCAGACTCAGGAATAGGAGCCGTGCTGTCCCAGAGCGGGGAGTCCGATAAGGTTCTCCATCCTTGTGCCTACTTTTCCCGCAGGTTGACCCCCGCTGAACGGAACTATGACGTGGGCAATCGAGAACTCCTCGCGGTGAAGGAGGCTCTAGAAGAGTGGAGACACCTGTTGGAGGGGGCTACGGGGCCTTTCACGGTTTTTACGGACCACCGGAACCTGGAGTACATCCGGACCGCCAAGCGGCTGAACCCCAGGCAAGCCCGCTGGTCCCTGTTCTTCGCACGCTTTGACTTCCGGATCACCTACCGCCCCGGGACCAAAAATCAACGATCTGATGCATTGTCCCGGGTGCACGAAGAGGAAGCCAAGGTCGGGTTGTCGGACCCCATCGACACCATCCTTCCCGAGTCCACTGTCGTGGCTACCCTCACCTGGGACGTGGAGGAGATCGTCCGGGAGGCCCAGACTAAGAACCCGGACCCGGGAAACGGTCCGAAGAATAGACTCTACGTTCCACCATAGGCTAGGGCTGCCGTCTTGGACTTCTGCCACGGATCCAAGCTCTCCTGTCATCCTGGAGTGCGTAGGACCGTGGCGGTAGTCCAGCAGCGCTTCTGGTGGGCGTCACTGGAAGCCGACGTCCGGGACTACGTCCAGGCCTGCACCACCTGTGCCAGGGGCAAGGCGGACCATCGCAAGACCAGGGGTCTCCTCCAACCCCTGCCTGTGCCTCATCGCCCCTGGTCCCACATCGGTCTGGACTTCGTCACGGGCCTCCCGCCGTCCCAGGGCAACACCGCCATACTGACGATAGTGGACCGGTTCTCCAAGGCGGCCCACTTCGTGGCCCTCCCGAAGCTCCCAACGGCCCAGGAGACGGCAGACCTCCTGGTTCACCACGTCGTGCGTCTGCATGGGATACCGTCGGACATCGTCTCGGATCGTGGTCCCCAGTTTTCCTCGCAGGTCTGGAGGAGTTTTTGTAAGGAACTGGGGGCCACCGTGCGTCTCTCGTCCGGGTACCACCCACAGACGAACGGCCAGGCAGAGCGGGCGAACCAGGAACTTGAACAGGCTCTTCGTTGTGTCACCTCCGCTCACCCGGCGGCCTGGAGTAACCATCTGGCCTGGATCGAGTACGCTCACAACAGCCAAGTATCCTCTGCCACCGGCCTCTCCCCCTTTGAAGCGTGTCTGGGCTACCAGCCCCCGTTGTTCCCACTTGTGGAGGGAGAGGTCGGGGTACCCTCGGTCCAGGCCCACCTGCGGAGGTGCCGCCGGGTGTGGCGGGCCGCCCGCTCTGCCCTGTTGCAGGCCCGGACGAGGGCCAAGGCCCATGCAGACCGCCGGCGTTCCCCGGCCCCTACATACCAACCAGGGCAGGAGGTGTGGCTATCCACCAAAGATATCCCGCTCCAGGTGACCTCCCACAAACTCAAGGACCGCTTCATCGGGCCGTTCCCCATCGCCAAGATCCTCAGTCCGGCCGCAGTGAAGCTAACTCTCCCGGCTTCACTGCGGATCCATCCGGTTTTTCATGTTTCCAAACTCAAGCCATACCACACCTCACCGCTCTGCTCCCCCGGACCCGACCCACCTCCTGCCCGGATCATCGACGGGGAGCCGGCATGGACCGTTCGTCGGCTCCTGGACGTCCGTCGGATGGGTCGGGGCTTTCAGTACTTGGTGGACTGGGAGGGTTACGGACCCGAGGAACGCTCCTGGGTGAAGAGGAGCTTCATCCTGGACCCGGCCCTTTTGGTCGATTTCTACCACCGACACCCAGACAAGCCTGGTCGGGCACCAGGAGGCGCCCGTTGAGGGGGGGGGTCCTGTTGTGTGGGCCGCTGAAGAGGAGGTACTGCTGGCTCACCACCACCGGATGGCGCCCTGCTTGGAGTGCGGGCTTCAAGCACAAGAGGGCGCCAGAACCACTGGGAGTGACAGCCGTCAATCATCCTCAACACCAGCTGTCACTCATCATCTCATCATCACCATCACCATAAAGGCCGGGTGGCGACTCCACCTCCTCGCCGAGAAATCTCCTACGATACAAGGTAATCTCTCTGCTGACTTATACGTCAAATACTAATCTGATCTGTTTTGCAGCTGTTTTTTCCTGGTGGTATTTCCTTGACTGGATTTTCGGAGCTGCACGTGTGTATGATTGGAGGTGGAGGCTCTCCCTCCACAAGAATCAATAATCAAGGTTGCTGGGTGTGAGGATTCACACTCACTACCTTCTGTTTTTTCTGCCAGCAGTACCAGGGCCGACAACGGAGGACAGAGACCACCTGGGGACTCGGGGCTTGGCGGCTTCAGTGTTCTTCAGGCCGTTGGTGGTAGAAGCGGTGTGGGTCCCGGCTCTTCGTTCATCTGAGGTCTCCTATCTTCGAGCCTGCCCGCAATCCTCTTGTGTGTGATTGGCAGTACCTTTGTTTATTTTACGTTGTGTTCTTGTGCAACATTAAATTGTTACTCCTTCCCTTATCCATTGTCCGTTCATTAGCGCCCCCTGTTGTGGGTCCGTGTTACGACACCTTCCCAACATAACCCTGATCAAAAGTTTACATAGGCCTGTCTATTTGCCCCCTTTAACATCAGTGACAGCTTGGAGTCTTTTGTGATAGTTGTGGACGAGGCTCTCTGATGGTAAAACTGACGCTGTCTTGGACTTTATTTACATCAGTTATGAAGAAATGCAAACAGTATGGCACTCTATGGTAAATCTGCATGAAGTGACTGTGCAAGAAGAAGAAGAGTGAGGAAAGCCACCAAGACACCCAGACAACCCAGAAGAAGTTATGGGCTTATGTGGCTGTGATTGGAGAAATTATGCACAGTGCAAATTTTGCATTTTGCATCAGCACTCTTTGCTTCATAGTGGAGTAGAGCGGAGAAGGATAGTATTTCACCAAAACAGATCAAATCTAGGCTTGCATCTCAGATGTACCTTCTGGCAATTTGCAGCTAAACTTTCAAGTCTTTTTAAGAAAATCCTCCTCTATACCACTTCATCGTGAAGCTGTATGACTGGTGCTGTAAATCCCTGGTGCCAATTTTAACCCACTGTTTCTGAGTCAAGTCATCCAAGATTACAGTCGGGTCCCAAATACTTGCACCTTGACAGCACAAATTCGGCAAGGGCTACTGGTTCTTCAGTACAGCTCTCTTGTCAGTGTAAATGATTGAGAGGTAGACAGCCTGCAGCCCTACCTTATTATGAATATTTTCATTTTGTACTACTGGCAGATCAAGATGCATAAGCCTACAGATATACAATATTATCATGGTATGCTAAAAACACAAATGGAAAGTGCTTTTTATCAAGTGAGGTGTTTGTACATGTGTAGATTTCCTCCAGACCTCGTAAATAAGGAATTACTCTTGTATACCTTTAGGGCCCCTTCACACAGTGTGTGAATTTTGGATGGCGTTTGGACAAAAAACGGCAAAACAGTTAGAAATTAGCACACCATGAAACATCGCGCCGACGGGCAGGCGTGCCCGTTCAAGAGTTCGAGAGTTCATGCAGGCACCGATGTCTTTCGGGCAGGAACACAAAGTGCCAGCTGCGGCACATTGCGCTGCTTATGTGGAGGAAATATAAAAAACCCAGCCGGTACCTGCAGGACCACATTGCGCCGCTTATGTGGAATATAAAAAATAAAAATAAAACCAGCCGGTACCTATGGGAGCACATCGCGCCGCTTATGTGGAAAAAAACAATGATGCGAACAAGGATGCGAACTTGCACCGTCCAAAAGCTCTGATTGTTATTCAATGACTACCATGGAGCTACAGAGCTGTTCTTTGAAAGTTGCGGGAATCTGCCTCATATCAGGAAGGACATGGAAGTATTACAAAAAAAAATTCAAATCACACACACCATATAAAAATACTGCATTTATCAAGTGAGCAATACAAATATGATCTGTTCTGTTACTCTGTAAATGACCCATGGTCACAGACATACAGTCATGAAATGACATGAATGAGAAGCAATTCGCTTATCTCATTCATGTCCACATCTGCTGGCGCGTCTCCAACCGGCCGCACATGCATGTCTTGTGGCCGATGCGCCGCAGGACACCGCGTCATGTGGAACAGAGCTCATGTGGGTGACATGACAGTGAGATCGCCTGCTGCGTGTTCTGATCTGATGGTCCGTTTCAACCTGGGAGCAGCCTGTCCATGTGCACGCCGTGTGTGCACTAACTTGCTGGAGCACGTCGCCAAAGTGATATATGTTTTTATTTATGTCCACTTGATAACAGCAAACAGACACGCGCGCGTCACAGTGGGCAGTTGTTTGTCCATGTCTGTTCAAACATAGTACGTGGTGTCCAGCTAGAATGTCCAGATCCACAGATTTCCACAGCTGCTTCAGTGGAAGGACACACCTCCTGTCATCTCAGCGTACACACCAAAGCCACACTCGTGTGGGATTTAGACATATTTCTCTGCGAGTACAAAAGTGACTCTGCAGTCTGTTGTCATGCCAAGAGTGCAACTGGCCACACATTTTCTAAGTGCCATGCAAGCGGTGTTAGATGTTCATGCGTGTCACCTGGAATTTGGCGGGCACCTGCTGCGAGAGGTTGTGATGGGTTTGCACAGTGCGCACTTTGTCTTTCAGGTGCTTGTGTGTGCAAATAGTAGTAGCAACATATGTACCAGGCGTTGGAGGCAGGGACGACATTACATGGTTTGCATACGATTCCTGCCTCATGCGCACTAAGTGTGTACTTCGTCCAAACTTCGCACTATATGTGAAGGGGCCCTAAATGAAGGTCAAGTAAAATCCTAAAAAGGCATTTCCTCTTCAGTGGAAGCCTTACAACAAAACCAACAAAGGTAATAGTTTATTGTGGAAGGTAGAATTATTTATGATGATGTTGCAGCTTCGGCATTCTGCCAATCAATAACACGTGGCCTTAATCACCCTGACAGAGTTGTATAAAACCTCTCCTCAGCACTCACTCACAAACATACATAAGAAAGCACACAGAGCATGACATTTCCCCACAGTCGCAAGTATCCACTAAATGCTGCCCTACAAGGGATAGCTATCATTTTGGCATCAAGTATTAATCATGTTTTAGAGATGGAGAGGCGAGGAAGGAATCTCCATCCAACTCCACCATCACAGACGGAGGAAAAGAAACACAGGAGTCCCCCATGACCTCCCCAACACAGACAGAAAGAGGAAACTGTTTTGGGGGAGCTGAAATGAATTTCATGGAGAACAAAATCTTATTTTATCCCATGACTTAAGGGGGTTAATGTACAAAAGTACCATTAGACAAGCAATGACATCAGCATGAACAGTGACAATAACAGTGTTGGAAACAAGTATGCTAACAAATATGAGTCCAAAAAAAAAAAACTATCAGCAGCAGGTCTTTCTGTTGGATCTGACTGGTCTCTGCTCACCATCATCAGTGAGTTGTTGCCACACATGACCTTGTCCTATAAGATCCATCTGCTATTTGTTGATATTCCCGGTTTCAATCTTGGGTTGCTTCTCGACCACCACAACCTGTGTGCTGAGAAAATGCAGCTTCTTGATTCACTCAGTAAGCCTAAGTGCAGTGAATAAACTTGTGACAGGAGCCACAGTTATTGGGAACATCCTAATTGCAGTCTGTATGTTGGTGAAGGGGATTTATTCTGTCCACGTGACTTGTGTTAGCTTTCTGCTCTGTATTCACCTCTGTGGATTGCTCTTCTTCTGCACACATGATTCAACTACTCACCAGTTCTTTGTGGTTGAGGATCAGTTACCTCTCCTCACCATGCAGAAGCTGCAGCCTGTCCATCCCTTCAACTCAATAGAACAGAGCTGAAATAAATCCTTTTCCTTACTGTCAAACTATTATCAGTGTGAAGCTTTGGGGTTCTCTTCTCATTACAACACAAAGTCACTCAAATTTCTATGCATCTCCAACACATCAACGTCAAGGACAAAATGTTAACTTGCTGCCTGATATATCTCACCCATGGAGAGGTGGCATTGTAACGAGATAATCACTTCACCAATATCAGTGTGGCTGTTCCGTGTATATTGGTGTCTTGATAAATTGACTGTCATTGTGTAATATGGAGATGAAGTTATTCACATATTTCCTAATCACCTGTCATGGAGCAGGCAGCTCAGTGGGATAAGGACTTGAAAAAAAAAAAGAAAAAAAAAAAAATATATATATATATATATATGTATGTGAGCGTTTAATAATTCACTGGTACAAATGAGGGAAGGACCAGAGTGATGAATGTTTTAAACATTGGGAAAGACATCTGAATCAACACAAGTTAGGATTCTCAAATAATTCTACAATCCTTTTTCCAGCTGAAAGATTACATAAAACATGACACTGTTTTATTTAACAAAAACAAAAAAGTGATTAAAAAAACAGCTTGAACCCAATGATTATTACATAAATGAGCTAGTACATTTGCCAAATGTTGACTGACAGTGGTGGTGAATATTTTGCCTTTTTTCCACTTGTAAATTTAGTGCTGCAGCTGGGTATGACAGTGGGATCTCAGTTGTCTCAGAAACAACGCATAAGT
Source organism: Thalassophryne amazonica (assembly GCF_902500255.1). Taxonomy (NCBI): domain Eukaryota; kingdom Metazoa; phylum Chordata; class Actinopteri; order Batrachoidiformes; family Batrachoididae; genus Thalassophryne; species Thalassophryne amazonica. Next base: position 38,493,709 of record NC_047111.1, on the reverse strand, counting down.
CAGGTTTTCATTCCTTGTTGCAGGTATGTTGTTGAATGTGAGCAATTTCATTGCTATTGCAACCTGAAGACATTTTTCCTTTATCCCAATTAGGCTCTGCAGGTCACAGAGCCTTCTTTTATTGTGCACCTGTTTTGTGGAATGATCTCCCTGCATCAATAAAACAGTTAGATTCTGTAGTCTAGACTTAAGACACATCTATTCTCCTCTCATGTGATTTGCATACTGGCATAGTATGGTACTATGCTTCCTATCCCTTTAAAGTAATTTTATTTGTAATGGAACAGGTCTTGGCCTCAATTTTATCTAAATTCTGGGTTTGCTAATGAATCTTAGGGCTCGTGGCCTATGATCGCCTTAGTAATTTCTTTGTTTTCCTGTTGATTATACCTTAGGTGTAGTTTTTTCAGGGTGACTGATTGTGCTCTTTTTCTCTCTGTTCGAGGTACAGACGACATCACATAGGATTGCAGAACTGACTGATCCAAACTGCAAGAGACCGAACTTATCATGAGATACAAGGCCTGAGGCAGGAGCTGCATGCTGAAGTCTGCTTTTGAAAGTGACCCTGTCACGCAAACAGGCCCATTGACGGCGTGAGGAATGCCGGATGATCCCTACTTGTTATGTGGGCCGCTGAAGAGGAGGTACTGCTGGCCCACCACCAGATGGCGCCCTTCCATATTGGCATCTTTTGGGCTCTGGAGGACGCACTGGCCTTTTTTGGTTCTACCAGGTGCACCGTTAGGCTGGCAGCTGTTTCCCATCATCATCATCTTCTCCATAAAAGCCTGGGAAGGACACCATAACTCTGCCGAGTAATCAGCTTACCTTACAGGTAAACTATCTCAGCCATTTTGTGCCGTTCGCACATTCATTGTAACTGAAGTCTTTGCAGTTGTGACTTATACTTGCAGCTTGTAGCCGAGTTTGTGGAAGTTGTAGGAGTTGACGTCTCCACTCCTCACTTCTAACTACTGAGTATAACATTTGACACTGCACGTCCTCCAGTTTTTCCTCTGCACTCTGGGAGTATCTGGATTTATTCCTCCAAGAGGATAACTGTGAGTTGCTGAGTGAACACTCACCCACCCTAACCTGTTTTTGCTCCTGCCAGCAGTACTGGTCCAGCAGCCTCGGACGGTGGCCACCTGGGGGAGTCAGGTCTTGGCAGCTCTGGTGTATTGCAGGCCTCCGGTTGGCGGTGGGGCTTCGTGGGTTCCGGCTCTTCTCTGGATAGGCGTCTCCTACCCCTCGGGCCTGCCCACGTGTCACCATTTTGTTGTGAATTGGACTAAGCATATTTTGACCTTTGTTTGCACTTTGCATAATAAACTGTTATTTGTTCGTACTCCTATTGACTGTTCATTTACGCCCTCTAACGTGGGTCCGTGCATTCACTTTCCCAACACTACCTGTGGTGCTAACACCTGCATGGCCTTCTCATCTTCTTTATATTATTTTGTTGTTTGATTTCCTGTTTTCTGTTTCTTCAGCTTTGTAAAACTTTGCAAAACCTTGTAATTGTTAGAATGACCTAAGCAGTGGGTCACCCCTTTGAGTCTGGTCTGCTTGAGGTTTCTTCCTCAATATAATCAGAGGTAGTTTTTCCTTACCACTGTCGCCTGTGTGCTTGCTCTATGGGTTGGTAAGGTTAGACCTTACTTGAATTGAAATTATTGCAACCTGAAGACAGTGTTTCCTTCATACCAAAATAAACTGGTCCCAGGTTCTACAGTTAAACCAAATTGAAAAGGTTTTCAATAGTAATTATGAAATGTACTGTTTTGTTATTCACTTTGGTTTTTGCACACTGGGCCTCAGGTGTGAACTCATCCCGGGGCTAACAATAACCCTCAACCAACATCTAACGTAATCTGGGCTGCCCAGGCTGAGTTCACTATAGTGGTATAGTGGTGCAAGTGAATGATGCCAGATATTACTGTAACAAGGCAGTCAAAGGTACTTCCCCCAGGAAATTAATTGTGTAAATAGCACATTCAAGAAAAAATGATGTAACAATCTGCATAGATTTTTAAAATTTATTTCAACTTTCAACTGCGCTAATGCCACAAGACTTCTCTAGTTAAGTTGAAATAACTTTTAACAAAATTCTATGCAAATTGTTCCATTATTTTTTCCACATTGAGACAGCGGTTCATTGTTTAGAGTGTTCATATTATCAGCTGCATCAGCATTTATGTGAAATTATTCATATGTGCTTTGCATAATCATAACCATTTGATTGTTTTCAAATTATTTTCTGAAATCTCTACAAAAATCAAACAGTTTTATATTATGATTTTTTTATCCTGTGTGAGTGCTTATTTGTGTTAATGCAAAAGAATCAACCGAGACATTGACCTGAAAACTGGCAGTAAGCAGCAATGAACCAAACATCACTGTATTAACTTCAAAAATTCCCACTCCATTATTTTCTGCTTCATTCACTTTTCCTAGGGGATTTTTTTCTTACCCGTCTCTCTCTCCCCCATTTTCTCTCATGTGTCTCAAACTTTTTCACATAATCATTCCATCTCTCTCCCGTACAGGAAGCGGCTGCTGCCTCCCTGGTTGCCAAGCAGTTACTACGGAAACATTCTGCATTATTGATGGCGTGCGCTCGGTGCGTGGCACCGAGCAGCACCCAAACTGTCCCTGCAGAGCGTCGAGGCCGTGCTCGTTTCTAAGTGGCACAGGGAGTGTCAGAAAGCACAACTGAGGACTTTAAAGACAAATAATACAAGAATTTAAGCATGTTTCCAAGGAAGGATATAGTTTTAAAGTTAAATCAAGGACCAGTTCTGAATCAATGCCTGAACTGTACACATCATGTTTGTGGGCTTATTTTAGAGCAGACAGGTCCATGTTTTTCGACAGTGATCATCTTTGTATGTTTGCTTCTGCAGACTGCCACAATGCCTTCATTTAAAAGGTTCAACAAAAAATACTGGATTAACCATGTGGGATGCACAGTCACTTTTTATACACTGTCTCCATTTTCAGACACTATGAGTTATTGGACAAACTTCACACAAGGATTATTGTTTATACAAACTGTCACTTTTAAAGCCAATCTTCTTTAGATATATCAGGGAATGGGATGGGGGCACATGAACATTTCCAAGTCAAGGAATCTCTAGAACTTAATTTATATCGATTATAGGCTTCTGTGGCAGTGACTGGAGGAACTGTTGTACAACCTTTGTCCGTTGGGTCACCAGTTATACATTTTCATGGTGCAGTGGAACAGGCTGGCTGTAAAAGTGATCATTTGCATTAACATCAACCTTCACATTTAATTTGTCCAATTACATTTTGAATCTAAAATGGACTGTGTATAAAAGTGGCTGCAATTCCTGAAAGGTTCATACAACTTGTTGAAGCAACAGAAACTGAACATCTACACCACAAGAACATCCTGATTGTGTCTTTTCAAGTCACTGTGGTGGTGAACACAATAAAAATGACAAAAATTGTCCAACTGTTGAAATACTTATGACTGCATATTACCAAAAAAATAAACAAATAAGATACCTAATCAGGGCCTGAAAATGGGTGTAATCTTTAAATATAACCCAATGCTAAAATACCCTCAGCGGTATGAGCCTTGTGTTCTTCATAATTAGCAGTTGTTTAATGAATTATAGATACTGCTGTCTTACATACAGTTTGTACATGCTCAATAAACCCCCTCCATCAATCAATCCATCAAAAACAATATTTATGTATTAACGGCGACCTGCAGGAGGCTTTCCATGTGCATGTACATGAGCTTTTGACAAGAGCGCAAGTTGTGCAAATCAAGGAATTTTGTAGATCACCCTCTGTGCATTTGCAGGTATTAATGAGACAAATTTAACTTCATAGGAAGTTAGCTTTGAGTTACTGGAAGATAGCATGTCTGTGATTTTGCCTCAGAGGTGTTATTAGGTTCCAAAAAACAGTGTTGATTTCTCGCTAGCTTTTACACAATAAATGACAAAGAGGTTATATTAACACACAAATGAAACAGTTTTGCAGCTAGCTAAACCAGCCTGTGACGCTGTCACACTTACGTCAGCAAAATGTCTTCTAAATCACTTCAGAGGTGTTACTAGGTTCCACAAGCAGCGTTATCAGCCTTAGAAGTGTTTATTTCTCATAGCTTTCACATAATATATGAGAAACATGTCATATAAACACATAAATTAAGCGATTTTAGAGAGATCTGCCACTGACATCACTCTGATTGGCTCTAACCCCCGCCACTTAAAAAAAAAAAAAGGAACAGATTGAAACAGAATGTGACTTTTTAACCTCTTAAAATACCTCTTAACATAGGTCAAGATTAGCCATCTTTGAACTTGTCCAAGGTCTGTGTCCCAAGAATGTTTCCTGTGAATATGAAGACTTTGGCAGTAATAGTTCTGGACTTATGCTGAACACACACACACACACACACACACACACACACACACACACACACACACACACACACACACACACACACACACACACACACACACACACACACACACACACACACACACACACACACACACACACAGACAGCCAAAGAACACAAGGCCTTTGCAATACACGATGGCCATATTTGATGGTTTCGGGTAATAAAAGTAGTGCTGTAGAACATTGTGAGCAATCAGGGACATAAAATGTAATTGAAACAGAATGTGACTTTTTAACCTCTTAAAATACCTCTTAGCATAGGCCAAGGTTAGCCATCTTTGAACTTGTCCAAGGTCTGTGTCCCAAGAATGTTTCCTGTCCTGTCCTGATGGCAGCAAAACCTTTGCAATACACAGTGACCATATTAGTGGCTTCGGGTAATAAAAGTAGTGTTGTAGAACATTGTGAGCAATCAGGAACATCTTTAAAATGTAAAAAAAATAAATTAAAAAATGGGATGTCAAGAAATATCATGATCCACAAAATGTGAATAATCACATGAAACTTGTGCAGATAAGGGGTAGTATGCATCTTTTACTTTTACTTTAACTGCCCTTTTTAAATTAATGTGTCTTGAAACAATTTCTGCTTGAGTGTGGATTTGGCTGCTCAGTTATTTTGATGTCAGACTACAATTAAAGGCTAATTTTGAATAAAATTCAAATTGTTTAATGTTTTGGAGTGAGCGGTGAGTGAGTTCATTGACCAGAGCAGGCAGTGATCATATGCATTCGGTCTGCAGTTGCTGGGGTCAGGGAGCAGGAGGAAATTATGGCTCCATGTGCCGCAGAGCCAAAAGCACAGACATGATATGATATCTATGAGGCAAAAGTAGATGAAGGTGAACATCCAGGTACATTACGTGGTGATAGGGACCCACCCTTCGTTGAGCAGAAGGCTCTAGATTCTCCACTGCAGTGTAAATCCAGAACATAAATTCTATGAAAAGCATGTTCCACTCTTCAACAGAAGACATTTTTCAAATGTTAACAGACACATTTTAGCTTTGTGGAAAGCTCTTGTTATAATTGTGGACATTAGCACATAGAGTACCATTGAGCACATGCCCAGAAACTCTTGTGTCATGGGTTGTATTCAAATCAGTTTGTAGTCTGCAGTAAACTGCTGTATAATAATATGACACACAACTTTACACAGCTATTAGAATGGAATCAGGAAGGCCATAAGCGCCAAAAATGTATAATGGGAGGCCGCCCTTGAACTACAACTGAGGTGTGGTTTGCAGTGCTAATGCATTCATATCATTCAGGGGAGATGATGGTCTCGTGGTTAAGGCATTGGGCTTGAGACCAGAAGATCCTTGGTTCAAATCCCAGCCTGACTGGAAAATCACTAAGGGCCCTTGGGCAAGGTCTTTAATCCCCTATTGCTCCCGGTGTGTAGTGAGTACCTTGTATGGCAGCACCCTGACATCGGGGTGAATGTGAGGTATTATTGTAAAGTGCTTTGAGCGTCTGATGCAGATGGAAAAGCGCTACATAAATGCAGTCCATTTACTATTTATATCATCTGACAGGAGAAAATCCAGCACGGTCTGTATAGAGAAGAGTCAGAAAGCCTCACATGGCAGCACCACAATGTGCATATACTCTGATGTAGCAAATACTACAAAAATGAACAATGAATAAAAGCAATAACTCCTGGAAAAAAAGCCAAAACTTTGACAAATCTGGGTTGTACCATATTTTGACATCACTTTTCTCCTTCCCCACAGCTGGAGCTGTGTTGGCATTGGGTGGATGAACATGAAGGGATTTGGTGTTTACAGGTGGTCTTGATATTAAAGACAATGGGGAGGGTTGTGAGGGCAGCAGAGAAGATTATTAGGGGCAGGCTGCCAACCATTGGTGAACTGGCAGAACAGTGCTGCTTGTCCAGGGCAAGAAGGATAATCAGGGACACTTCATATCCCTTTAACAAACTCTTTTCCCTCTTCCCTCAGGTAGACAGTACTGTAGCTGAGGTGCAAAACATGCAGATTCAGGGACAGCCTTTACCCAGTCACCATAAGACAGGTGAACAAATTGATAGAAAGAACTGTGCAATATAGAATGTGGAATATAGAATACACTGCATCTGTGATGTTTTTCACTGAATGACAATAAAAATGAGTCGAAGTGTAAACGAGGTTGGAAACTAAAACGTGTACTGCTGACAATGCAGCTTTAATACGCCTGTGCATTTTAGTGCCTCTGCTTTCATACAGAAACACATGACGAACACTAAAAACACACTCCAACCTTCACAGAAAAAAAAAAATCTCACTCCAAGTGCATAAGCATGCAGCATGCACCACTTTGTAAAAGTCCTGATATTCTACTTTTCTGTGGCATAGCTTCAAGTGATGTGTCTCAGTGTGTCTTTCCGAATCCTTCCATAAATTCTGTTAATGCACACTGGTCAGTGATGCATCTTCACAAATATTTTTGGCAACAGGTGTTATTCTAAGTGTCACTGATGTCAGTATATTTTAACAGTTTTGTGGTACATTTCCCTGATGTGCACACTTAAAATTATTCCCTTGCAAGAAATCCCTTCACCTTGCAGTACACCCCTCACAAGGAAACTACAACAAGTAGCATGACAAGTGCCACTGTGGTTAGTTGAATTTCTTGTATACCCACATCACACCCCATAATAATCTCACATTGTAAATGAGCCCCTTTACACTCTGCACCTGAGTGTGCACATAGATTTCACACCACATAAAAAGAAAAATGAGCTGGACAGGCTCCAAATGTACTTGCACTTTGCACGTTAGACTGTTCTCCATGGACCGTCAATGTACGACCCAACATGAGACATGGTATCTTATAAATCTTGTTCTTAGACATCAACTTCATCAAAGTTTGATGGACAGGCTATCATGTAAAAGAACAACAATGATGGAAACAGTTAGCTAGCTCCAGTTAGACTAAATAATGTGCCCCGGATAGCCAGTAGACTATCACGTAAAATATAACCATTATCAATAGACATTTTAAATATCCAAAACTTACATGAAGTTATGTTACACAGCCTCACGTGGAAAATTTGATTCTGCTTGAAATGAACCATGTCTTGTTTTATGCTGATTTTTATTATACCATGTATATATATATATATATATATATATATATATATATATATATATATATATATATATATATATATATATATATATATATATATATGCATATATATATATATATATACACACACACACACACACACACACATTTGTTCCATTGAAAGAATGTAAAAACAGTCATTATTTGTTTTACATAATGGCTAAAATAGATCCTTGTCATTTGATATTTTATTAATTTATAAACAACAGAAAAGGGACTTACATTTTGGTGTTCCACTGCTGCTAAAGTCCAAATTGTGACATGTAGTCCAGTGATGTTGTGCACTGACTTCGGACTTCCAAAAAAATAAAAAAAAAGACTTTGTGAAGATCCTCAGTCCAGCCAAAAATCACATCAGCATTTCATCTGAACAGTTCTTCATGCATCTAGATGGCTTACAGCGGAGTGGATTTTATATGTGTGTGTGTGTGTGTGTGTTCCAAGAAATAGCAGCATCAATTAGTTCAATCAAATCGTAGTCTTGGTACACTCATTACCTCTCACACGCACTCACGCACACACACAACCAGGTCAGCGCTTGTGCGTGCATGTACTACCAAAAAAAAAAAGACTGTGTACGTCCTCAGTGCAGCGAAAAAATCACATCAGAAATGAGTCCAGCTTTTCATTCTAACTTCCTGCCAACAGCCTCCAGACAGCACAGTGGATTTGTTTTGTGTGTGTGTGTGTGTGTATGCACGAGTATGTGCTCGCGTGCATGTGTGTGCGTGTGTGCAATGGTACCAAATGTATGGAACCAAATTTGTACTCTAAATGGAACCAAACTGCATTCTAAATGCAATGCAACACAAATGGGACGAATAATCCATGTCATGTGACATACAACGCACCAATCAAATGTCAAGGATCCACTCAGCTGTTATATAAACATATATATATATATATATATATATATTGCGTTCTGTGCAACCTAACAAAGTTAAAAAAAAATTTCTTGTCTTATTCCAGGACTCAAAAATGTTTTAACACGTCCTATGTGGAGGCAGTAAAATCTATTCTGGCTGCTCTGTGTCCTTCTCAATCTCAAACTCAGGTTACCTGCAGCTCTTTCTGGTTCACTGGTTTGAGTTTTGTGTCACTACCTCTTTGTAGTCAGAAGCTCCAATCAAATAACTGTAAAAACGGACCAATCAACAATAATTAGCCATCGTTCAGTGCATCCAGCCAGTCACCGGACAGTCAGCCGGGCGGCAGCATCACTCACCTGTTGTGCCCCGGGCGACGCTTCCCTTCTGAGCCCCCATGATGCAGCTGTCATGCCGGCCCCTCCGCTGCTCCACCTCTTTATCCATCTTTGTTGTCCATCGTCCCCCTCACCACACGTCCAGCTCCGTCTCTCAATGAGGCCTATTGTGCTGCTGCTGCGTCGTACTCCGTGACCTGCGGCCCACAAAAGCAAAGTTCCACTTCACAGATTAAAGTAGCTCTTTGGGTTTCACATTAAATCTTGCTTCTTCCTTCCAAAGTTTTGTGTCTTTAATCTCAAAATCTAAGTTTTAATCCAGTGTTTAAAAAAAATAAAAATTGTGCGGTATATTCACAGCTTGCAGATCATCTTGTGTTCGGGCCTCTGGGCGCTGATGGGTGTTCGCTGTGTGGAATCGTGGAAGAAAATAAACAAGAGGAGAAAACGAACGAAGGCAGGAATGAAAGCGTGCATGCAGGCGCTTCTGCTTTGAGCAGCAAACAGGAGTGTGAGTGAGCAGGAGAGGAGCAAGGCTGGAAGATTATATGTGTTCTCTCCCCCTGAACCAGGGGACTGGCTGAATAAATAATACAATAGTTATTCCTGTGATGAGGTCTCACAGCGCCATTCATAATTATTTCATTGTAGCTGTAATGAGAGTGCCAGCCCTCCTGATTCGTCCTGCACTCAGGTAGGCCTCTCCAGAAACCAGGACCCAGAGGCAGGAGGTGGTAGACCTGAGCTACACACAAAGTATCGATGAACGTTATTGAACTCAAAATCTGTCGGGCGAATATAAGAGATGATAATCCACTAATCTACAGCCGCTCCTTCACCAAGCACAGCCTCGTCGCCACCGCTGGAAGGGGTTCATTTGTAAAACTCCTTCATTCACTGCACTACTGGTGCAATAAATGGTGATGTGGTTAAGCATTGGGTTTGAGACCGGAGGATCCTCGGTTCAAGCCCCAGCCAGACCAGATAATCACTAACTGCCCTTGAGCAAGGTCCTTCCCGGTGTGTAGTGAACGCCTTACATGGCAGCATCTTGCGCTACATATACATGCTACAAGTCCGTACTATAGCCGAGTTTCTCACGTTTCATGACTTATAATGACCGAATAATCAACTTAAATTACTTTTTAATCATTTGTTTTATATAATGACTTTTATTGACATGCAGGAACCTTGTAGGACAATTAATACATTTTCCTGTCAGCCATACAACTGTACTACTCAGTAAGGCCTATAGAAATTAATACCCGTGTTTAACTAGAAATGGAAGAAATTTATATAGGCCCTAAGCCTAGCTAGCTGGTTGATTTAGGTAGCCTAGGGCCAGCCTACCCATTCATTCAATATAATCTATTCATTATTACCTCCGCCAAGGAGGTTATGTTTTCGGTCGAGTTTGTTTGTTTGTTTGTCTGTCTGTTTGTCAGCAGGATAACTCAAAAAGCTTTGAACGGATTTTGATGAAATTTTGTGGAGTGGTTGGAAATGACAAGTAGAACAAGTAGGATTGTTCACCATTGCGGGATAGGGGGAATTTTGACATTCTAGTTTCTAACGCCACAAAAACAAGGCAGAAAGGCTTGAAAAAAATTAGGGTGTAACATAATCAAATGTTCTATCAAACAACACAGTTTGGTGATGATTGGATCCGGATTCCGGATCTGGTGATCCAGAATATGCAATAATATAGGGAAAATAGAAAATGTGTCAGTGTGAGGTGACAAATGAAGCTAGAGATGCACAACTAACACCAAATTGTAGCTGAATCTGTACTGATTCAGTAAGGTGTCATCAGATTTGATGTAGCTTCAAATGTTATGGAGCTAGATCCAGAAGAAAACCGCCATTACTGAAAAATCATTTTTATACAATAACTTTTGAACTAATAAAGACATAAAAGTGATTCCAAGTTCCAGTGGTATGTCTTCATGGTCAAGGATGTCAAATATAAAGGAAAGAAAAGTGTATGTATCATAGTTTTGGTTGTAACACTGAATTGTTGAATAGATCACTGTGCCAAGGAGGGAATCTCTTTAGGGTCAGTGACCCTATGGCCTTGTTAGTAAACGATGTCAAATACAACACACTGCAAAGAGGAAATCCCTCATGACAAACTATATAGGGCTGGGGAGCACAATGAATTTATTAGATGAAGGACTATCATTTGGCATTATTATATTTTAGTGGCAATGAATATCACTATCCAGATTACTTCACTTAGCAAAAGCAAAGTGATGAGTCGGCAGTATACTCAGCAGTGGTTAAGTTCTGGTTCAGTGCACATCACTGAACAAAGTACACAAGGTGCAAAACCCACTCCCAGGTGTTGATGAATCACGCCTAGGATCCAGAAAACCCAGAGGCTGACATCAGCACCTTGCTGTCGCATATATTGTGCTTCGGTGCACTTCATTATGTAGCACATGCAACACTTAAAAAATAGTTCTATTTCAGAATTTAATGTTATTTATTTAGAGAAGTGTTTCATAAATGTTAAATGTCTATAAGCACATGCAATATCAATATCAGTGCTCAGATGACAGTAGCTTATGGGAAAGGTGCAAGTTGCAATAAAGTGTGATGCCAAGCGCTAAGGATACATGCTATCCAGTCACAGCAGATGAAACTTTTTTTACTACTGAGCAAACATCATTGTTAGACTTTTTTAGCTTTAATGATTCCACGGCGTGTAGCTGTTATGGCGTCAGTGACCCCATGGCCTTGGCGAAGGTTTGCACTCTCTGAGTGCTTCTAGTTTATTATTAGGCCTAGCATTTTTTGGCACGATTAATTTATTGGCACGATTAATTTTTTGCCGTTCGTTCATTCATTCTTTACAACAAAATTCTTTTTCACAAAATATTAATGTAAGCCTGCTCACCAGAACCACCTGATTTCTGTTTTTCTTGTCGTTGCTTGGCATAGAACAGCAGTCTTTTGTCTGTGAAACATTTGTAACACGAGGGATGGTAGTGGGGAAGGGTTTTCAGTTCATTATACTCGTTGTCCATCGTGTGTATGATCGGCAACATAACATTGCTCTCTCCCTTTCAGCGATATTCACTCTTTAGCGATCTTCCTCAACGTGTCCTATCATGCTTGAGATATCACACAGGTTTTCTCGCTACAGTTATCCAAAATATGCATACAACAAGCAGGATTTTCTGGATTTTCATCTTGAATTTGGGACCCATGCCGTTGTTTTCTACAGGGCGCCGCCATTTTTGTTTACAAGCAAACCGACTTACTGACGTCATATGTAGTAATTGTGATGCTCTGATTGGTCAAAACTAGGTCAGAGACGCTTCACACTCTTATCGCAGCAGAAAAAATAGTTCCAACTTCAAACTCAAATTGCAAAATAACTGCAAGATTTCTGCGTGTGCAAACTTTATCGAAGCAGGATTGTGTGATATATTTTTAGAATATGTAAAGAGATTCTATTACCCATGATAGTGGAATGAAACATTGTGATAGAAAAGCTAGCCTATGGCCTAATATAAATGCAGTCCATTTACTTGCCCCAAAACAATTACTAGGTTTTGTAGTAGCTCACACAACCCCTAATAGTTTTTTTTAATCATTTAACTGATTAGTTGTGGACAGGCGCAATCATTACAATTAATAGGGATGAGGGCAAGACCACCTGCACTGAGTCCAAGTCAAGACCAATACCTTAAAGGGTCAAGTGTGAGCCAAGAGCAAAACTTTGGGATTTTGGGAGTGGTCAAAACGAAGTCAAGACAGAGTCTTTGGAGGAGCCGAGACCAAGTCAAGAACGGCTTTTTGGAGAAAGTGAGGCCAAATACTAAAAAAACACAAATCTTAACTTCCAGAACTTACATTACTGTTATGTGTCGACGCGGGTTGAGGAGCGGACCTGCGTCAGACAGAACCCAGCGCTAAAAATAACCAGAAAGCGGTTCCAACAACAGAAACAATTTATTTTTCACCTGTGCATAATAATGTGTACAAAACTGAAACAACGTCCTTCTGGTGGAGTGAAGGCTGGCACGCTCTTAAGCGCCCAAAAGGATAGAAGCCTGGCGTTCCTGGACCCACTACCACCAGACAAACACCCCCCAGGTGGACACGACAAACTGACTCTCTGTGAAGCAAAGAAGAGGTGAGGTAAGTCAGCAGTTACAACAATATCTTTCAAAAGACACACGCTATCAGCAACACATTCAGGTCTGTATTTTTTAACTTTATGCAAATGAGCAGCTTCTCACAACAAGTGGAGGATCACTTATCCTGCACGCCACAGCAGTGAGAAGCAAACTGCACAATTCTCATCACAATTCCAGTATACTGCGTAACAAAACACCAAGTTACTATCAACAATTAGTCAAACACTTAATCACCTTTAATGTGTGCTGACAGCAAGTGTCCTCACCCTTCCTTGCTTCACGGGCTCGATGTGTCAAACCCAGGCGCGGTCCTCAGCGTCTCACAAACGGACATCACAAGGTCGAGTTCCCGGCAGTTCTGCTTGAATCACACATGCCTTAAATGCAGAACGCCATCCAATTATCTGCTTCAGCTGAAAGTCTTTAAGGTTGCATGTGAGCACCAGTCACAGGTGCTTCACATGATGTTGATGAGGGTGAGGACTCTTCAGCCAGCACCTTCTCCACAGACAAATCAGTTTCCATGCCACCTGAAGAGCAAAGAAAAGAAAAGAACACCAAAACATCCAGCCACACCCCCCAACAAACAACAGTACCCCCCATCAACGGGAAGCCTCCCGGCGACTGAACAGACCAGGCCCGAGAACAGCACCTCCCTCCGGGGTCCACGTCAGGAAGCAGACAGCACCACGCTCCTAAGGTCCACCACAGACAGCAGACAGGCACCGCAGCTGGAAGGCCGGCTGGCATCAACAAAAGCCCCAAAACATTCCCCAGTACAATTCAACACACAGAAAAAAACATAAAACCCACCCAAAACCTCCCCAGGGGACCGTCCCATCAAACCCCGGGAAGAAAAGAAAAACTCCCAAATGCAAAAACCCAACACAGCCCCACAAACACAATACAAACGTAAATGCATAAAAGAAAAATAACAAACAACCCCCCCAGAATGACCTGCAGAGTCCAACCCCCCCCCCAGAAGGCCTTCATCGCCAGTTCCAGGAGGAACAGCCAGAACCATGATCCCACAAAGGTCCCCAGGTGTACATGGAGCAAACGGCGCCCCCCAGAGGACCGTACCATCAACCCCAGGAGGTACCCTCCCCACAACCCCGGAACCCCAGACCCGGTCACACTTGGCTAGTTGGCTCCAAGCCAATTCCCCCCCAGAGGACCGTCCCATCAACCCTGGAGGTGGAACCCGGAAGGAAACAGAACAAAATCAAAAATCAACCCCCGGAGGACTACCAAAAACAACCCCGGGGGGATATAAAACGACCATAAACCCTGTTACCCTCCCCAGCACCCCGAAAGACCCCAGGTCCCTCCCAGAGCCCCTCGGCGGCTCAACTTTGGCGAACGGCTCAAAACATTAAGCCGGGGAAGGAAACAGGAAAAAAACTTACCCAGCTCCAACCGCAAGGCGCAGCAGAGAACCGGAAATACGTCCGGTGCCCCAACTCGACCATACCCCAGCCTCTCGGGAGGGGTGGAACTACCGAAATGGTGAACGGCAACAGATCGGCCCACCCCTCCGACTGAGGTAAGTCTCCGCTGCACCACACCCCGGCAACACCAATGACGAACGGTACAAAGGCTCACCAAGTGTTGTGTGTTGGGGGGGCGTGGCTGGTTGTGTTGGTGTTCTTTTCTTTTCTTTGCTCTCCAGGTGGCATGAGGGCTGATTTGTCTGTGGAGAAAGTGCTGGCTGAAGAGTCCTCACCCTTATTAGCGTCATGTGGAACACCTGTGGCAGGGGCTCACGTGCGGCCTTGAAGACTTGCAGCTGGAGCAGATAATTGGATGGCGTTCTGCATATAAGTCATGTGTGATTTGAGCAGAACTGCCGGGAACTCGACCTTGTGACGTTTGTTTGTGAGACGCTGAGGACCGCGCCTGGGTTTGACATATCGAGCCCGTGAAGCAGGGAAGGGTAATTAAGTGATTAAGTAATTGTTGATAGTATCTTGGTGTTTTGTTACACAGTAAACTGAGACTGTGAAGAGAATTGTGCAGCTTGCTTCTCACTGCGGTGGCGTGCAGGATAAGTGATCCTCCACTTGTTGTGAGAGGCTGCTCATTTGCATAAAGTTAAAAAGAAACATTGACCTAAGTGTGTTGCTGATAGCGTGTGTTATGCGAAAGATAGAGTTGTATCTGCTGACTCACCTCACCTTCTCTTTGCTCCACAGAGAATCGGTTCGTCGTGTCCACCTGGGGGGTGTTTGGCGGTGGTAGTGACTCCAGGAGCGCCAGACTTTAATCCTTGCGGGCGCTGGAGAACGTGCCACTTATCACTCCACCAGAGGGACGCTTTTTATGTTTTATATTTGTAAGCACAGGTGAAAAATAAATTGTTTCTGTTGGGAACCGCCTTCTGGTTATTTTGACCGCTGGGTTCTGTCAGACGCAGGTCCGCTCCTCAACCCGCGTCGACACATAACAGTAGTTCCCGGCCATTCCATAATGGACCCAGCGGCAGAGGCGGTTCCTTTTGCCGAAAAGGTGCAGGAACACTTGGAGAAGATATGGGAGCAATTACAGCATCTCGCAAATCGACTTGAACAAACAGACGCCCGTGTTGCGGAGCTTGCAGCGCAAGCCGTTCCGCTTCCTGCAGCTCCAGCTGTGGCATTAAACGAATACCGGGGCTCAACGGTTGCTGAATCTCAGGCAGCGGAGTATTCCGTGGACTTTCGGATTTTTTCTGCTCAATCCGGTTGGAATGCCGTAGCTTTACGGGGCGTGTTTGTAGACGGGTTAAATGAGGCACTAAAAGACGAGCTGGCGGTCCGTGATGAGCCAAACGATTTAGATGAGCTAATATCGTTGGTGATTCGTCTGGATGATCGGATGAGGGAGCGTGGACGCGAGAGAGGACGCCCATCAGAGCGGTTTTTTTTTGTCTCGAGGCTTTCCCTGACACAGGTTTGGGCCGCCTCTTCTTCGCTCCACTGAGGCTCCTCCGACGGGACCTCCAGCTCCTCCTGTTGACGAGCCCATGCAGCTCGGACGAGTAGAGATGTCTGTATTGCCCCGACACGTAAGCGTCAAGAGAAATAACGGCGACGTAACTCCAAGTGTTCTGGGACAGGCAAAATAACACAATAAAAAAAAAAAAAAAATTTCTAGCACAAGTAAATGTTTTGTTTTCTTTAATTAGGGGTTATGAGTGTTTGGGGAGTTAGGGGCGTATCTGGTGGAGTGATTGATGGGCTCACTTAATTGTCAAGTTTGTATGTGGTTTAGGTATTTTTTGTTTGGGTTGTTGGGTCGTTTTATTTTGTTGTTTTTATTTCTCTACATCCCTAACCCCGACCTCACTTGCCCCAAGCCTGTTCATCTTGTGGGTTGTGGGGTGGTGCAGGTTGGTCACGCTGAGCATTCTCAGAAGACCTCTGCACCTGGGGGGGGGGGTGTTGGAGGCGTTTCTTTGGTTTGGTTAGGGCCCGGTTCCACTCCAGCCTCGGTGAGCCTTTGTACCGTTCGTCATTGGTGTTGCCGGGGTGTGGTGCAGCGGAGACTTACCTCAGTCAGAGGGGTGGGCCGATCTGTTGCCGTTCGCCATTTCGGTAGTTCCACCCCTCCCGAGCGGCTGGGGTATGGTCGAGTTGTGGCACTGGACGCATTTCCAGTTCTCTGCTGCGCCTTGGGGTTGAGCTGGGTTAGTTTTTTCCTTGTTCCCTTCTCCGGCTTACTATTTTGGGCCATTTGCCAAAATTGAGCCGCCGGGGGGCTCTGGGAGGAACCTGGGGTCTTTCGGGGTGCTGGGGACGGTAACGGGATTTATGGTCGTTTCTATCCCCCCGGGGTTGTTTTTGGTTGTCCTCCGGGGGTTGGTTTTTGATTTCGTTTTGTTTTCCTTCCGGGTTCCACCTCTGGGGTTGATGGGACGGTCCCCTGGGGGGGGAGTTGGCTTGGGACCGACCAGCCATGTGTGACCAAGTCTGGGGTTCCGGGGTTGTGGGGTGGGTACCTCCTGGGGTTGATGGTACGGTCTCCTGGGGGGGCGCCGTGTTGCTCCATGTGCACCTGGGGACCTTTGTTGGGCTTATGGTTTTGGCTGTTCCTCCTGGAACTGGCAATGAAGGCCTTCTGGGGGGGGTTGTGCTCTGCAGGTCATTCTGGGGGGGTTGTTTGTTATTTTTCTTTTATGCATTTACGTTTGTATTGTGTTTGTGGGACTGTGTTGGGGGTTTTGCGTTTGGGAGTTTTTCTTTTCTTCCCGGGGTTGATGGGACGGTCCCCTGGGAGGGTTGTTGGGTGGGTTTTTGTGTTTTTTTTTCTGGATGAGTGACTTTGTTTTTGGGGAATGTTTTGGGGGCTTTTGTTGATTCCAGCCGGCCTTCCTGCTGCGGTGCCTGTCCTGCTTCCTGACGTGGACCCTGGAGGGGGATGCTGTTCTCGGGCCTGGTTGGTTCGGTCGCCGGGAGGCTTCCCGTTGATGGGGGGGTACTGTTGTGTGTTGGGGGGGCGTGGCTGGTTGTGTTGGTGTTCTTTTCTTTTCTTTGCTCTCCAGGTGGCATGAGGGCTGATTTGTCTGTGGAGAAAGTGCTGGCTGAAGAGTCCTCACCCTTATTAGCGTCATGTGGAACACCTGTGGCAGGGGCTCACGTGCGGCCTTGAAGACTTGCAGCTGGAGCAGATAATTGGATGGCGTTCTGCATATAAGTCATGTGTGATTTGAGCAGAACTGCCGGGAACTCGACCTTGTGACGTTTGTTTGTGAGACGCTGAGGACCGCGCCTGGGTTTGACATATCGAGCCCGTGAAGCAGGGAAGGGTGAGGACACATGCTGTCAGCACATGCTAAAGATAATTAAGTGATTAAGTAATTGTTGATAGTATCTTGGTGTTTTGTTACACAGTAAACTGAGACTGTGAAGAGAATTGTGCAGCTTGCTTCTCACTGCGGTGGCGTGCAGGATAAGTGATCCTCCACTTGTTGTGAGAGGCTGCTCATTTGCATAAAGTTAAAAAGAAACATTGACCTAAGTGTGTTGCTGATAGCGTGTGTTATGCGAAAGATAGAGTTGTATCTGCTGACTCACCTCACCTTCTCTTTGCTCCACAGAGAATCGGTTCATCGTGTCCACCTGGGGGGTGTTTGGCGGTGGTAGTGAGTCCAGGAGCGCCGGACTTTAATCCTTGCGGGCGCTGGAGAACGTGCCACTTATCACTCCACCAGAGGGACGCTTTTTATGTTTTATATTTGTAAGCACAGGTGAAAAATAAATTGTTTCTGTTGGGAACCGCCTTCTGGTTATTTTGACCGCTGGGTTCTGTCAGACGCAGGTCCGCTCCTCAACCCGCGTCGACACATAACACCGAGGCTGGAGTGGAACCGGGCCCTAACCAAACCAAGAAAAAATGCCTCAAACACCACCCCCCTAGGTGCAGAGGTCTTCTGAGAATGCTCAGCGTGACCAACCTGCACCACCCCACAACCCACAAGACAAACGGTCTTGGGGCAAGTGAGGTTGGGGTTAGGGATGTATAGAAATAAAAAACAACAAAATAAAACGACCCAACAACCCAAACAGAAAATACCTAAAAACACATAAAAATTAACAATGAAGTGAGCCCAAACGGGCTTCTAACTGCCTAACATTCACTCCACCAGATACGCCTCTGACTCCCCAAACAATTATAACCCCTATTTACAGAAAACAAAACATTTACCCGTGCTAGATTTTTTTTTTTTTTTATGTGTGTCATTTAGCCTGTCCCAGAACACCTGGAGATACGTCACCATTATTTCTCTTGACGCTTATATGTCGGGGCAATACAGTAATCTCTGCTCGTCCGAGCTGCATGGGCTCGTCAACAGGAGGAGCCAGAGGTCCCGTCGGAGGAGCTTCAGTGGGGCGAAGAAGAGGCGGCCCAGATCTGTGTCGGGGAAAGCCCCGAGACGAAAAAACCCGCTCTGATGGGCGTCCTCTCTCGCATCCACGCTCCTTCATCCGATCATCTAGACGAATCACCAATGATATTAGCTCATCTAATTCGTTTGGCTCGTCACGGACTACCAGCTTGTCTTTTAATGACTCATTTAACCCATCTACAAACACGCCTCGTAAAACTGCGGCATTCCAACCTGTGGGTGACGGAGTTATCGGCACCGGTATCAATAGTGCCGCAGCTGGAGCAGCAGGAAGCGGAACGGGTTGCGCTGCAAGCTCCGTAACATGGGCGTCTGTTTGTTTAATTTGGTTTGCGAGATACTGTAATTGCTCCCATATTTTCTCCAAGTGTTCTTGAACTTTTTCGGCAAAAGGAACCGCTTCTGCCGCTGGGTCCATTATGAAATGGCCGGGAACTACTGTTATGTGTCGATGCGGGTTGAGGAGCGGACCTGCGTCAGACAGAACCCAGCGCTAAAAATAACCAGAAAGCGGTTCCAACAACAGAAACAATTTATTTTTCACCTGTGCATAATAATGTGTACAAAACTGAAACAACGTCCTTCTGGTGGAGTGAAGGCTGGCACGCTCTTAAGCGCCCAAAAGGATAGAAGCCCAGCATTCCTGGACCCACTACCACCGCCAAACACCCCCCAGGTGGACACGACAAACTGACTCTCTGTGAAGCAAAGAAGAGGTGAGGTAAGTCAGCAGTTACAACAATATCTTTCAAAAGACACACGCTATCAGCAACACATTCAGGTCTGTATTTTTTAACTTTATGCAAATGAGCAGCTTCTCACAATAAGTGGAGGATCACTTATCCTGCACGCCACAGCAGTGAGAAGCAAACTGCACAATTCTCATCACAATTCCAGTATACTGCGTAACAAAACACCAAGTTACTATCAACAATTAGTCAAACACTTAATCACCTTTAATGTGTGCTGACAGCAAGTGTCCTCACCCTTCCTTGCTTCACGGGCTCGATGTGTCAAACCCAGGCGCGGTCCTCAGCGTCTCACAAACGGACATCACAAGGTCGAGTTCCCGGCAGTTCTGCTTGAATCACACATGCCTTAAATGCAGAACGCCATCCAATTATCTGCTTCAGCTGAAAGTCTTTAAGGTTGCATGTGAGCACCAGTCACAGGTGCTTCACATGATGTTGATGAGGGTGAGGACTCTTCAGCCAGCACCTTCTCCACAGACAAATCAGTTTCCATGCCACCTGAAGAGCAAAGAAAAGAAAAGAACACCAAAACATCCAGCCACACCCCCCAACACACAACAATTACATTACTTACATTCTGCAAGATGCTACTTTTTGAAATTCATGCTGTGAATGAAGTTTTGTGATTGATGAAAACGAACTCAACAGCACTCATTCATGGTGCTCAGTGGCATCAATGGAGTCAAGAGAGCGTTGCACTATGGGTTCTCCTATCAAATATAACGCCAGTCATAGCAATGTAAATTAATTTGTTAATTTTGTTATTGTAGTATTTTTAAGTAATGTGTATACTTATTGTAGTCCAAGATCAAGTCAAGATTGAGCTGAATGACTTTTTTCTTTTTTGTTATATTTGCTTTGTATGTTGTCTGTCATCATGACATTATTCTGCATCGAGAGACTGTAGGTGGTCCTCCAGTCTACAAATAACCTTTGTATTGGGGGGTAGTATGGCAGGAGTGCCACTTCAGCTACCATTAAACACTTTGAAAAGCTTTGCACCAAGAAAAAAGAATTTCCGCACTCTGTGAAAGTAACTCTGCTGCTGCCTTCCATGATATGGAGGAAAGCAAAATCCATTTGGACTGCCATCTTTGGAACAGATTTAATAGTGCAGCGGCTAAGAGAATATTTAGAGCAAAACCGTGCAAATGGTGATACAAGCACCAAAGTTGGCACAAATACTCCTTAGACATTACTCTTTTGAACAAACTGACTGGCCACTTGAATTTTCAATAGGGGGCCAGGTTGGGGTCAATTGAAGAATTACACAGGGGCCGAAATTAAAAATGCTGAAATCATTTTGAAAACTACACCACATTATTTGTCTGATTGTAAAGATTCCAAAAAGGTATAGTTTTGACTATCTATGCCTGAATGATTAGAAGTTATGGGGTAAAAACAGCAAAAAATGGTGACAAAGGTCAGTGTCAGTTTGTACAGGGGTCAAAAGTTAAAGTTGCTCTAATTTTGGTAAAAAAGTGATACAAATTATTGGTTGAGCTAATAGGATTAATAAATGGAATAGTTTTGATTGTGTTGAATGTTTGGTCTCCAAAGTAAAGGTCAAACAAGGTCAACATCCATTGGATTCTATGACATGTGACATATGTTACCCTGTAACATGATAACTAAGCATGATACATGGTGCAAACTATTCCTTTTTAAAACCCTGTTACCTGAACTAATAATTTGCATCATTTTTTACCAAAATTGGAGCAACTTTAACTTTGACCCCTGTACAAATTGAAACTGACCTTTGTCACCATTTTTGCTGTTTTTACCCCATAACTCCTAATCATTCAGTCATAGATAGCCCAATCTATACCTTTTTGGAATCTTTACGATCACACAAATAATGTGGTGTAGTTTTCAAAATTATTTCAGCATTTTTAATTTTGACTCCTGTGTAATTCTTCAATTGACCCCTACCTGGCCACCTACTGAAAATTCAAGTGGCCAGTCGGTTTGTTCAAAATAGCAATGTCTAAGGAGTATTTGTGTCAACCTTGGTGCTTGTATCACCATTTGCGTGATTGTTTCAGTTATCTGCTGCACTATAACCAAAAGGTAAGCATCAAGGATCTTGTCTCTGAAAACTGAGGGGTCATTCATTTTAAAGCCTCAGCCAGGTCCAAACAAGGCAACTCATGCACACTGGCAACTGCAGCATCTTTTTTTCTCAATAAGGATGACCATCTTGGACTGTCAAGGGAGTTTTGAAAACTCTGCACTGCAGTCATTGCACTCTCTCAGATAATCTGTGTCTAGATGACACACTGTTGTCTAAACATTGTAAAAAATTAGACTTTGTTAGATCAGACATAGCTTTGAAGTAGAATTCACTAATGGCAAGTCAGAGACATTTACTGACAAAAACAAGAGCGTATACCTCAGAATTTCTAAACTGCTACCAAGCTTTTTTTAAGTACTGTATTTTCCAGACTGTGAATCCCATTTTTATTTATTTACTTTTTCATGATGCATTATTTTACAGATGCGGACTTATAGTCTGGAAAATAATGATCAACCAATCAATGAATCAACCAAGCAATCAAAATTTATTTATATATGAGGGGCAATTGAAGAGCTTGGAGCCTGACCCAGAACAAACAGGGTGTGGTTCTCCATCTTTTGCATTCGGAGGAACCAGAATGCAAAAGGATCCTGATGAAATAACATTTTTCCTCAGGGCTGCTTGTGGGGATTGACATTGTTTTGAGCTCAACCAGCCTCCTGCTGCTGTGCCTCTATGACATCACACCAAACAGTGACAAGACCAAACAGCTGCAGGGGGTTTTGTCAGAATAATGTGTGGTACGATCACAGTGTAATCGTGTAATAGTTTGTTCCAACAGAACAAAGCACATATTGGGCAGAGAGGCGGCCAAGCAATTAGTGCCCTTATTTCGAGAGTAGAAGGTTGTTTGTTCAAGACCACCCTGCTCACTCTTTTATAATGTGCAGTTGCATCAGGAAGGCTGACTTTTTTTTTAACTCTGCAAGACTTACTGTTGAGTCTGAGTTGATATTAAACCATTGCAACTTTGGTGTAGTTGGCAGGCACGTAGACCCCAAATTGGTGGAAAACAATGCATCGACTTCAGCTTAAACTTTATTGTTGGCCCGATATCGTTTGTGAAAACCACTGTGTCCCTGACAACATACATTCATCTGAAATTCAATGTCATACAATCACCACACGAGACCGTGAAAACCAGCCATAGTTACACCTTTAGTGCATACATTCAAACACACCTTTTTTTTTTTGTCTCTGGTGGTATAAGATGCATGAAAGGGAGTTCACAAGTGTTTCCTTCAGACAGCACAACCGGAACAGCTGTTCTGGCTGAGAGGACAAAGGGGAGGAGATGTTGAATTTTCATAAAGTTTCACCTTTATTGTCCCAGGAAAGGTTGATGGAGGATGTGATGGTTTTAATGCAGCCGGCGGTTACAGTATGTTCCCTGCTCTATAGGCTCCATGACAGATGTAGCTGACAGGAAGGAGGGTGTCAACGGTCAGACTGAGTCATTAGCATAACAACTGTACTCATGCCGCCAAATCATTGTGGAATGAAGAATGGACATGAAACATACATCAAGTGTAAATGGGAACAAATTTTTCAGCACAGAGTATTTTCTATGTTTTGTTGATGCATAGATTTGGATGGTTTGTTTTATACATGTTGTCTGTTAAACCTTAATTAAAATCTTTGAGTTTGGGAGAACATGCACCTGTTGGCAGCGGTAACTTGACTCAGTTTGACAACTACAACCCTAATACAGCTTTATTTTCTTTTACAATGATGTCCAAATTTAAAAAACAAAACAAAACACTGAAATCACAATAAGGCATTCTATTCAGTCATAGTCTGCAGATTTGTAGCAGCTTCACTCATTCATTTAATGAACCCACTTATTCCAGTTAAGGGTCACTGAGGGCTGGAACCTATACCCCAGGGGTCACTGGGCAAGAAGAGGGTTTCACCCTGGACAGACCACCAGTCCATCACAGGGTCAACACTTAGAGACAAACAAACACATTCACCCCCATGCTCAATTTAGAGTCACCCCTTCACCTAACTTGCATGTTTTGTAAGTGGGAGGAGAACATGCAAACTCTGCACTGTGCAACCACGAATCCACTGTTGTTGCAGCTTAATTTGGGGCTTCATTCAAATTTATTTAAACTTAAGAAATTTGTCCTGGGTATAACATTAAACTCCATCTGGGACTGAAGTGCATATTGAATGAATGAATGAATGAATTTATTTGGCACACAGTTTGACAAAAAAAACAAACAAAAAAAAAAAACCTCACAACAAAACAACTTTACAAAGATCTCGTGTGGCCAAAAAGGGGAGGGCAGAAGCACAGCTTATAAATGCCCACCCCTTATACTAAAAATAAAAAATTATATACACACATTTATACAAGCATGCAACCATAAACACAATTTTCAGATTACTACCAAACACTGTCCACCAACCTACAATCCTAGAAGCAATAACAAAAACAATAAACCCAAGTTTTCAATTATAGCAAGAAATGTTATAATTCTTGTAATGCCTCCTAAATCCCACCAAGGTCTAGAGGGTTTTTAATCACATGACCAATTTGCTGCAGGACAGGTGCCATCTCCATTCTAGATTACAAGGAGGCTGGCGCGTGATAGAAAAATGGAGAGAATGTCCAGTTATTATGATGCTTTAAATGCTCGAGATAAAGCTATTTATCGTGATAGATGTGTAGCAGTTTGTTCAGTGGATCCCTATCTTATACCAGATAGTGATTTTAGTGGTGATGTAACGAACTGGCCGACAGTGTCACACTGTGATATTGTGAACTAGGAAGCTGACCAGGTCAGCCTCGCCGGCCTCCTGCAGAGAATCACAGCGGAGCTCTGAAAGCGGAGGTCGGTCTTGAAGTCCTGAGCGATTTCTCTCACCAGGCGCTGGAAGGGCAGCTTGCGGATCAACAGCTCGGTGCTTGAGGACCACAAAGTAAATAAGCATCCATATTAGCGTTCTTGTGTTATCCTCAGCAGTATTTTTAGGTATTCTTATATAATTTTATTGCAGAAGAAAATAAAATAAAATTCTGGGAGCAGTGGATTTCTGGTAGTGGCAGATCTCTCTCAGTGCCACGGTGCCGTGAGGCTTCTTCAGACCGATGTTGAAGCTTCTGCACTTGTTCGCCAAATGCACATAGCGTATCACAGCGGCCACCGCATCGTAATCCAGAATGGCCGCAGGACACAAAATGATGTGACCCATACATCACATGAAAACCCTCTATAGGGATGGGTATCGAGAAACGGTTCCTTTCAGGTATCGTTAAGAAATGATTCGATCCACCGACATCAATAAGCTTTGTGCTTAACAATTCTGTTATTGGTCCTTCAGAGTGGCCGTTGTTTTGGGGGGTGTTTGTCAGGAAAATGATCATTTCTCTACATTGATTACACACCCTGCAGCGGGTCAGTAATCAACTTTTCTGCAGCGCGGCTTTGCTTTGAACCTTGAACCAACTGAAGCAGTGGTTCGCAGATTGAAACAATGCTTCGATCTATTGCTTCATTTATTCTTTCTTTCGCTTAATTTTCTGTTGGGTGGGCCGCCCGAAGAGGAGGTACTGCTGGCCAACACCAGAGGGCGCTCTGCCTGTAAACAGGCTTCAGGCACCAGAGGGCGCTGTTCGCCGCCAGGAGCTACAGGGACCCTGAAAGCTGTCACTCATCATCTCATCTAGCCATCCATAAAAGCCTGGAGAAGACACCACACCCCTGCCGAGAAATCATCTGAGGTATTCAGGTAAACTCTCAGCCGTCTTGTGTGTTGATCAGTAAGTTTAGTTGTAACGTTCCTTTGCATCTAGGCTTGGAGAGCTGTTTAATTATATATTCTGAGTTTGCAGACGTAACCCAGTACACTTGCAGCTGGTCAGGAGGAGTTGGCGTTCCCGCTCCTCAGCTGTTAAGTGTAAATTGGGATCTGCACGAACTGTGGATATTGTGAGAGTGGGAGGTGGTGTTTTCTCCCTTTATCATCAGAACTCTGCTGACTGTTTGCTGGGTGTGTGCTCACACACTCACCCTTGACTGTTTCTGCTTCCTGCCAGCAGTACCTGATCTGACAGCTGGAGACGGTGGCCACCCGGTGACTCGGGACTTGGTGGCTCCGATGTGTTCCAGATCCGTTGGCGGTGGAAATCGTGTGGGTCCTAACTCCTATCTGGACAGGCGTCTCCTATCCTCGAGCCTGCCCACACGACACCAACTGTATAAATTGACTGTAGTATTGAATTGTATCTGTATCCGTTGTGCACATTTCACAACATTAAAAGTGTTACTCTTTATTTCCATTGACCGTTCATTTACGCCCCCTGTTGTGGGTCTGTGTCATTATACTTTCACACAACAATTTTCCCCCGATAAAACCCTAAAGAGCATATGTCTGTGAGTATTATTTACCTTTTCTATGTTAAACCGACCTGTTATGGTCTTCTGAAACAGTTGATAGATGTATTTTATAACTTAAAAACGGGAGCAATGCTAATGCGTTAGCATGTCTATGGCATTTTCAATGTTAAAAGTTAGCATTAAGCAGTTCCAGCTGTCATCACATTCGGGTGCATTTGTTTTCAAATTGTAATATTTCTTAAATTTATTTTTGTTTATATATTAATAATCTAATGATTATTATATACAATTTTAGAGAAAGAGACAAAAAGAACCTGAATAGAAACACAACAGAAAATATAAAAGCAACTAACAATGAACATACATAAATAAATAAATACATACATACATACAGAAATAAGTGTTTCCTGTGAACACCTAGTGACTATCACACCTCCATTTCATCCCTGTCTTATTTAAGTTTAATGACAGTTTGTTTTGGTCAAACCATATTTTCAGTGTCTTAATTTCTTCAGTGATTTCCTCCAGAACTATCTGCCAAACTAGAAAACTGCTGCATCCTAGTAAGAGCAGAATACTACTGGAATGAATCTGAATAAGGAAAGTTGGGGGTTTTTTTCTCACCTAAATGGATGCTGCACTCACTCCAGTTTATTGTCTGGAATAGTCCCAGATTGCATTTCAGAGCTTCTAGAATTCAAACATTTTCATGTGGGTGGTGTTGGGGGGCAATTTTGGGTTTCAGCTTTTTTTGTTTTTCACCACTTTCATCCCTGAATATGTGAAATCATGAGTCACCTTTGTGCGGATTAAAGTTACTAACTGGGACTCCTGTCTTGTTGAGAGAAAGAAACGAGAATCGTCCTCCGTTCTGTTCACACAGCTCCAAACGTTGCGCGGCTCTCTGCCGAGTCAAGTTAGAACGATAGAATCCAGGCTGAATTAGTAACTTCAAAGCAAAACACCGTTTTGTTTATTTTTATTTATGTCCAGAGATCAAGGGTACAGTGACCAATTTCATATTTATTTACTTTAAGACTCAATGAAATACATAGAAAACCTGTAAAGCCTACTTTTAGTACAAAATTCACGAGGTATCGATAAGAGAATCGATAAGGAATCGGATCGATAAGCAGAACTGGTAATGGCATTGATATCGATAAAATCTTATCAATACCCATCCCTACCAAGGTACCAAGTAATTTAATGTTGTCAGGACTGTTGTTCCAGGTGTTAACCCCTTTAACAGAGACACAGTGACTCTTTGCAGTAGTTCAGATCTTCAATTTCTCAAAAAATAGAATTCCTCTCAAATTATAACTGGAGTCCCTCAGTTTAAACAGATCATGGTCATGTTGTGGCAGCAGTTTATTTTTAACTTCATACACGATTTGTATTGTAATGTAGTCAACCAAGTCCAACAATTTTAGAATATGTAAACAAGCAAACAATGGATTTGTTGGCTTGCAATATGATTTGTTACAAATAATTCTTATAGCTTTCTTTTGAAACAAAAATATTGAATTAGTATTAGTTTTATATGTATTTCCCCAAACTTCAATGCAGTAGGTCATATATGGAACGAACAATGAATGATATAAAATAGTTAATGAGTGTTGGGAAATGAAATCTCGCACTTTATGCAAAATTCTAATCGCTTTTGACATTTTAGATTCAACAAAATTAATATGTGTTTTCCAGGACAGTTTATCATCAATAACAACACCAAGAAATTTACAAATCAGTTACAGTTTCAATTTCAATATAATTTAATTATTTCTGCAGGAACTCCTGGACTTGTTTCCAAATAGGAGCTACAGAAGTTTAAACAATGGTTTGATTCAAACAAATGATCACTCCACTATGGTAAAACAAAGTACCACAGTGGAGTGATAATTTGTTTCAATCAAACCATTGTTTAAACTTCTGTAGCTCCTTCTCCATCATGTCCAAGGTCTGTCCCAAGTGATCCCCACTACAAAATGCTGTTGTATCATCTGCAAACAAAATACAACTGATGGACTTGGAAACCAAACATATGTCATTAATGTACAGAAGAAACAACAACGGCCCTAGAACTGAACCCTGGGGCACCCCACAAGTGATTTTCATGAGCTCAGAATCTGTCCCACCAATATGTACACACTGATATTAGGGAGATGGTGGTGAGAGACATTAAGAAAGAGATAAAGATGCTTTGACCTTTGTTCCTGGAAAAGGAGAAACCATTAGAGTGTCAAACAGTCTTATCTCTCTAGAGCAGTGGCTGAGGGATCATCAACTGCATGGTGGTGCCCAGGATCAAACCGCCAGTTGAAACATGCTTTCTATCAATGAGGATCCTTCTCTGTGCCACTCCAACATGAAGTTGTATAACTGGTGATGCAAAATTCCAAATTTGCACTATGCACAATTTCTCCATTCAGAGTCACATAAGCCTGTAACTTCTTTAGGGCTGTCTGGGTGTCTTGGTGGCTTTCCTCACTTGGCTCCTTCTTGCAGAATCCGTTAGTTTTTGAGAACTGTCTGTTCCACACAGATCTACCTTAGAGTATCGCACTGTTTGTATTTTTTAAAGATTGAAAGAAATGATGTCCAAGACATATTCAGTGAATTGGAAATGTTCATGTATCTGTCCCTGACTTGTCTGAAGAAAACTGGCTGTGAAAGCGATGATTTTCTGTAAATTCAATAAAGGAGGCCAATAATTGCGTCCAACATACATTTTAAGTCAGGAATTTTTTTTTTCACTGTATGAAAACATTTTGTTTGTTCTTGTTGCCACATAACTTTGGATGTCTTCAAAAATGCAAATAAAGCAATTATCCTGAATCAGAAATTTTTGATTCAGCAAAATTGCTTTGTTTGCATTTATTTCTGACGATATATTAAAATGTGCACATAAAATACAGAGGTACCAACAATTTGGCCATGTGTGTATATACTCATTGGAGTATACACATGCAAAAGGTCTTCTGACACCATCTGATGGATGGTGGCTCAGTCGAAACATGTTTTTAACTCAAGATGCCGTACTGTGGAAAAGTTTAAAGTGCATTTGGTGTCCCTGAAACCTTCAAAAACAAAGAAATAAAATTACATGCATTTGTTATATTTTGTCAGTATGGACAAAGCAGGTGATCATCCCATTGAGTTTGGTCTGATTGAGGTTTCTTCCTGTAACCAAAGAGAACAGTACGTTCTCAGGGTGCAGGACTACTTTGTGTCCCTAAGGTGAATAAGAAGTCTGCGGGTCACAGAGCTTTCTCTTATAATGCCCCTGTTCTGTGGAATGATCTCCCTGCGTCAATAAAACAATCAGATTCTGTGGAGATTTTCAAGTCCAGACTTAAGACGCACCTATTTTCCCTTTCATATGGCTAGCATACTGGTAGTTTTTTTTACACTTTTTACTCTTTTAATTCATTTGTATTGGTAATTGGAGCGGGCTGCGGACTCAACTTTACCTAAATTCTGGGTCTTTTAGTGATGTTTAGGGCTAGTGGCCGGCGATCACCTTAGCATTTCTTCTGTTTTTCTTGTTGTTTAATGCTGGCAAATTATACCATATTTTTTGTCTTTCTGATGCCTGATTCTGTTTTTCTCTCTGTTTAAAGTGCAGCTCCATCCAGAGATGGGAGTTGTATTCGTGTTGGCGATCCTCCTGTCCTGTGTGCCAATAGCATTTCTTGTATATTCGTCCATGAATTGTTCTGTGAATTGTTCTGTAATTTATGTTTGTAGCATGGCCCAAGCAGAGGGTCACCCCTTTGAGTCTGGTCTGCTTGAGGTTTCTTCCTCAGAGGGAGTTTTTCCTTACCACTGTTGCTCTGGGGGTTGGTAAGGTTAGACCTTACCTGTGTGAAGCGCTTTGAGGCAACTCTGTTGTGATTTGGAGCTATATAAATGAAATAAATTGAAATTGAAATTGAATTAAAAAGCTGAAGAAGTTATAGGCTTCTGTGGCTGTGATTGGAGGGATTGTACGTTGTGCAATTTTTGCATTTTGCATCACCACTTATAGTTTCATACTGGACTGGAGCAGAGAGAGATTTTCATACAGCAAAACAGATCAAATCTAGGCTTCCATCTTCCAGGTGCTTTCTGGTAAAATGGCAGCTGGACTTTTGGAAGATCTCGTATTAAGCGACCCCTCCCCCCTGACAAAGAACTATTTTAATAGTGGCAGTAGCATAGAAGCACATTAAACATTTTTCCATCCATGCATTTTCTACACCCGCTTACCCCACTTAAGGGTTACAGGGAGGCTGGAGCCTATCACAGCAGTCACAGGGCATGAGGCAGGGTACACCCTGGACATGACGCCACTTTAACGCAGAGCCACACACACCTACGGACAATTTAAAGTTTCCAGTTCACCTAACCTGCATGTCTTTGGATGTGGGAGGAAGCTGGAACACCCAGAGGGAATCCACACAAACACATGGAGAACATGCAAACTCCACACAGAAAGGCCAGAGCTGGGAATTGATCCCATGACCTTCTTGCTGTGAGGCAACAGTGCTAACCAATAAGCCATCATGCTGCTACATTAAACATCCACTCATTATTATTTTTTGTAACAAGCAAAGCTCTTGCAGGGGTGGTGGCCAAGTGGTTAAATCGCTTGGTTTCAGTGGAGAAGATTCCGGGTTCAAATCCCACCCCTGCCACATTTCTCCATGTAATGTGGAGTTGCGTCAGGAAGGGCATCCGGCGTAAAACCTGTGCCAATTCAACATGCAGATCCACCTTGGATTTGCTGTGGGGACCCCGAGTGAAAAGAAGGGAGCAGCCGAAGGGTCTTACTTTACATAACAAGCAAAGCTCTTCAGCATCTCACCATGTCATTTAGGTCCTTCAGACTTTTTTCAGTAAGTGCTTCTGGAGAGCATTAGCATGACTAAAAAAATCTTCAGCTTTGATCCCCAGACCCCCCAACTACTGCCCTCTCAATTTCACCCATTTTAAGCATTTCTTTTATTTGCATCTCACATGCCTGGAAAACAGTCTTCACCATGTATTTTAGGTCCTTCAAACTTTTTTTTCAGTAAATGTTTCTGAGGACCATATGCATGGCTGAAAATTTTCAGCTTCCAACTTCGCCCCTGTTAACCCCCCTGCCACTTTAAGCATTTTTTATGTTGATGTAAATTCAGATTTTAACTTTTCAATTTTATTGGGGAATCTTCTTCACAGACTAAAGTTAATTATGGAGTTCCACAAGGTTCTGTGCTGGGACCAATTTTATTCACTTTATACATGCTTCCCTTAGGCAGTATTATTAGACGGTATTGCTTAAGTTTTCATTGTTACGCAGATGATACCCAGCTTTATCTATCCATGAAGCCAGAGGACACACACCAATTAGCTAAACTGCAGGATTGTCTTACAGACATAAAGACATGGATGACCTCTAATTTCCTGCTTTTAAACTCAGATAAAACTGAAGTTATTGTACTTGGCCCCACAAATCTTAGAAACATGGTGTCTAACCAGATCCTTACTCTGGATGGCATTACCCTGACCTCTAGTAATACTGTGAGAAATCTTGGAGTCATTTTGATCAGGATATGTCATTCAAAGCGCATATTAAACAAATATGTAGGACTGCCTTTTTGCATTTACGCAATATCTCTAAAATCAGAAAGGTCTTGTCTCGGAGTGATGCTGAAAAACTAATTCATGCATTTGTTTCCTCTAGGCTGGACTATTGTAATTCATTATTATCAGGTTGTCCTAAAAGTTCCCTAAAAAGCCTTCAGTTAATTCAAAATGCTGCAGCTAGAGTACTGACGGGGACTAGCAGGAGAGAGCATATCTCACCCGTGTTGGCCTCTCTTCATTGGCTTCCTGTTAATTCTAGAATAGAATTTAAAATTCTTCTTCTTACTTATAAGGTTTTGAATAATCAGGTCCCATCTTATCTTAGGGACCTCGTAGTACCATATTACCCCATTAGAGCGCTTCGCTCTCAGACTGCAGGCTTACTCGTAGTTCCTAGGGTTTGCAAGAGTAGAATGGGAGGCAGAGCCTTCAGCTTTCAGGCTCCTCTCCTGTGGAACCAGCTCCCAATTCAGATCAGGGAGACAGATACCCTCTCTACTTTTAAGATTAGGCTTAAAACTTTCCTTTTTGCTAAGGCTTATAGTTAGGGCTGGATCAGGTGACCCTGGACCATCCCTTGGTTATGCTGCTTTAGACGTAGACTGTGGGGGGGTTCCCATGATGCACTGTTTCTTTCTCTTTTTGCTTTGTATGCATCACTCTGCATTTAATCATTAGTGATCAATCTCTGCCCCCCTCCACAGCACGTCTTTTTCCTGGTTCTCTCCCTCAGCCCCAACCAGTCTCAGCAGAAGACTGCCCCTCTCTGAGCCTGGTTCTGCTGGAGGTTTCTTCCTGTTAAAGGGGAGTTTTTCCTTCCCACTGTAGCCAAGTACTTGCTCACAGGGGGTCGTTTTGACCGTTGGGGTTTTTCATAATTATTGTATGGCCTTGCCTTACAATATAGAGCGCCTTGGGGCAACTGTCTGTTGTGATCTGGCGCTATATAAAAAAAAAGTTGATTGAAGTTGATTGAAGCTACTTCACAGTAGGGCTGCACAATATGGCCAAATTACCTGAACTTTTAGGTCTTCTTTACCTCCTCTACACCACTCCATCAGGAAGCTGTATTTTATGTTTTTAATTAAATTTATACCAGGCTGTAGAGCTTGGTATCAGTTTAAGGAAGATCATTTTAGACATTATAAAACGGCTCTTTACTCACCAATATAACTAGGAGTCTGTGGTTAAGATGATATGTTCAAATTCATGGCTGGCTGTGTTCAACATTTGCCATTTCCTGTTTCACTGTGGACTCAAAACTTGGCACTTCCTGTTTTAGTGTAAACTTGCCACTGAGTTCCAGTGAGATTCCATGAGATCTCATCTGTCAACCAGGAAGTGTCAATCCAGGAAGTGTTTGACATTTGACATTTGGTACTTCCTGTTTGAGACTCCTAGAGCTCTCAAGTCTCACTCATTTGGAGTGAGACTCATGCTGTAAAATGGTCCTGTCAGGTCTCACGCACTAGGTGTGACACTCAACATATTGTCACGCTCTCATGCTAATGCATGACATTCCACCAAAATGACCTGCAAGACAAGATCTGGTGGAAAATAACTCCTTGAACATATTTCAACTTGAGAGTTCTGGACTCCCTGTACCATGAGTAAGCTTTCCGCCGCTGCGTGTCGCTTCGCTCATATTATTTGATTTGAGTTAAGAAAACTGAATGTGTTTTGCGTGTAATTCTTGATACACAAAGCACGACAATAATTATATTATACTATAACAATAATAGGTGTGAACTGAAAGGATCACAAATATTACGGACAAATTTAGCACCTTAAAAACCCTCAGCGCATGTGTGTATAAAGTTTCTGAGGCTTGTTTTTGTTATCTCTTCTAAGTCCCTGTTAGTAAATGATATAATAATTGATCAACATATTGATTGATTCTGCCTTACAGAAACCTGGTTACAGCAGGATGAATATGTTAGTTTAAATGAGTCAACACCCCCGAGTCACACTAACTGCCAGAACACTCGTAGGACGGGCCGAGGCAGAGGATTAGCAGCAATCTTCCACTCCAGCTTATTAATTAATCAAAAACCCAGACAGAGCTTTAATTCATTTGAAAGCTTGACTCTTAGTCTTGTCCATCCAAATTGGAAGTCCAAAAAAACAGTTTTATTTGTTGTTATCTATCGTCCACCTGGTCGTTACTGTAAGTTTCTCTGTGAATTTTCCGACCTTTTGTCTGACTTAGTGCTTAGCTCAGATAAGATAATTATAGTGGGCGATTTTAACATCCACATAGATGCTGAGAATGACAGCCTCAACACTGCATTTAATCTATTATTAGACTCAATTGGCTTCGCTCAAAATGTAAATGAGTCCACCCACCACTTTAATCATATCTTAGATCTTGTTCTGACTTATGGTATGGAAATTGAAGACTTAACAGTATTCCCTGAAAACCCCCTTCTGTCTGATCATTTCTTAATAACATTTACATTTACTTTAATGGACTACCCAGCAGTGGGGAATAAGTTTTATTACAGTAGAAGTCTTTCTGAAAGTGCTGTAACTAGGTTTAAGGATATGATTCCTTCTTTGTTATGTTCTCCAATGCCATATACCAACACAGGGCAGAGTAGCTACCTAAACTCTGTGAGTGAGATAGATTATCTCGTCAATAGTTTTACATCCTCATTGAGCACAACTTTGGATGCTGTAGCTCCTCTGAAAATGAGAGCCTTAAATAAGAAGTGCCTGACTCCGTGGTATAACTCACAAACTCGCAGCTTAAAGCAGATAACCCGTAGGTTGGAGAGGAAATGGCGTCTCACTAATTGAGAAGATCTTCACTTAGCCTGGAAAAAGAATCTGTTGCTCTATAAAAAAAAGCCCTCCGTAAAGCTAGGACATCTTACTACTCATCACTAATTGAAGAAAATAAGAACAACCCCAGGTTTCTTTTCAGCACTGTAGCCAGGCTGACAAAGAGTCAGTGCTCTATTGAGCCGAGTATTCCTTTAACTTTAACTAGTAATGACTTCATGACTTTCTTTGCTAATAAAATTTTAACTATTAGAGAAAAAATTACTCATAACTATCCCAAAGACATATCGTTATCTTTGGCTGCTTTCAGTAATGCTGGTATTTGGTTAGACTCTTTCTCTCCGATTGTTCTGTCTGAGTTATTTTCATTAGTTACTTCCTCCAAACCATCAACATGTCTATTAGACCCCATTCCTACCAGGCTGCTCAAGGAAGCCCTACCATTAATTAATGCTTCGATCTTAAATATGATCAATCTATCTTTATTAGTTGGCTATGTACCACAGGCTTTTAAGGTGGCAGTAATTAAACCATTACTTAAAAAGCCATCACTTGACCCAGCTATCTTAGCTAATTATAGGCCAATCTCCAACCTTCCTTTTCTCTCAAACATTCTTGAAAGGGTAGTTGTAAAACAGCTAACTGATCATCTGCAGAGGAATGGTCTATTTGAAGAGTTTCAGTCAGGTTTTAGAATTCATCATAGTACAGAAACAGCATTAGTGAAGGTTACAAATGATCTTCTTATGGCTTCAGACAGTGGACTCATCTCTGTGCTTGTCCTGTTAGACCTCAGTGCTGCTTTTGATACTGTTGACCATAACATTTTATTACAGAGATTAGAGCATGCCATAGGTATTAAAGGCACTGCACTGCGGTGGTTTGAATCATATTTATCTAATAGACAATTTGTTCATGTAAATGGGGAGTCTTCTTCACAGACTAAGATTAATTATGGAGTTCCACAAGGTTCTGTGCTAGGACCAATTTTATTCACTTTATACATGCTTCCCTTACGCAGTATTATTAGAAAGCATTGCTTAAATTTTCATTGTTACGCAGATGATACCCAGCTTTATCTATCCAGATTACACAAGACCATCCAGGGTGACCAGTCCTTTATTTACTTTGATCATGTCTATGTCAACATTTTCCTTTATGTCAGAGGGCTATTCTTCTGTAACAGCCTTTAATCCCGATTTCTGACAACTGATCCTGATCATTGGGGTTTAATCCTGATCATTTATCCTGACCAGTCATCTTTGATCTTGATTTTTGCTCTTTGATTTTACTGAACCTTGCAAAGGAGGTTGTGTGTTCACCACTGTTCTTTTTCTCTGTCTGTTTCTCTGTCTGTCTGCAATGAAGATCAAAGGATTTAGGATCAAGTGGTGGATCCTGGCTTTTGATCCTTATTACTGAACTTATCAACAAAATATGCATCAAAGATGGTCACAATCAAATGAATTCAGATGAAAGATCAAAGGCACAATCCACCCATTAATGAGGATCAAAGGTGTATTTTAAGTGACTCAGTTGTGACTACCTACAATAGTTGCTGTTGGTTACTCTCACTTTGAGCAGTTACTGTCACTCAGTTTAAGTTACTTGACTTACTGTAAGTTGCAGTTACTCTCAAAGTGTCAGGTTGGTGACATTTACCTGCCAGCAATCAATTGCTTTAGTTAGTTACTTTTACTTTTTGAGTTACCTTAAGTTATCATTTCCTGTTACTTTGGAGTTACTTGTCTTGTGAGATCTGTCTGTTGATCCAAATCAATTCATAAATTTAATCAGCTTTTCTCTGGTTCAAAGTTGACCTCTCTAACAAATTTTACTGAAACCAGTTCATGTCTTTTTCATGTATCCTGTTTAAAAAGAACTTAACTCTCTCAGAGACACATAGACAAATACACAACAAAAACATAACCTTCTTGGCTGAGTTACCAGTAACTGAATTCTGTAATACACTGTGTATTCACCAAAAACTCGGCATGCTTAGACACATGGTGTCTCACACATACACACACATGGTCCCACTTATGTCCCTCGGGGGCCCCTGTCTCAAGCCTTTTGGGGTTCTTCAGAATTACATTCATGGGAGAAGGCGTTTTCCCCACTAAGCCTCAGTCACACACAGACCTCTGTTGCTCACACACACGTCCGCAGATCTGCCGACCGAGCACCTTACGTTCTTTAATCCTGTCAGCGTGAGACGGGTGAGTCTGGGGGTGGGGGGGTGGGGGGGGGGTGTTGTAGAGATGATGTTTGCAGGGTCTGGAGAGGGTGAAGACAAGGGCTGTTGTTTGGAGGACACAAAGACCCCCTTTCCATTCCTCATCCTGCACCAGATGGAGCCCTGCGTTATGTGTGAGACCTGAATACAGCATCTTACAGCATGCAAGTGCACACATGTGTGCACGCACACACACACACACACACAATGTACAGTGTACATTCATTCATTCTTTCGTATAAGGTTCTGTTCCGCTCCATAAGCCAGACAATGCCATTGTCAGGATGTGACTGGGGAATTGCTACCACTATCAGGTCTGGGAGCATCCAGCACTGGAGCACATCACTTCTTCCTCCACGTTACAGAACTGCTATTCTGGATGGCAACCACCCAGACAGACAACCGGTCCATCCTTAGCTCTTGAAAGTAACCATCTATGTGCTGCATGCTGGATCATGCCCAGCGAAACACACCACATGACCAAAATGTGGTCGCTGATGTTTCCTCACAGTGCCAGTGATACTGTTCACCCAAGTCTCCTTAAGTCCTTAGTCACACCAAGAAAAACTGCGGTTGGAGACCTTGGCATGAGCAAAATGATCACAACTGTGTACAATCACCTCACTATCTTGCTGCACCCACTCATCCTTGAAATAGCCGAGCTGAAGATAGCAGCCAGGTCTGCAACCACTAGAAGTCAGCTGAGCAGGCAGGTGGTGATAAAACAGCAATAAAAAGGAGTCTTCTGTGAGTGAACGGGACCAAGCTGCTAATAACATGCACTATGTACACAATAACATGGCTATAAACATCACAAATCTGTTGTAGTCGGTTGCAAATCAGGTGCCATCTACATGCAACCAAAGGCAAAGGCTACAATGTATCAACACCAATGACTAGAATTTTAAATACTTTGTCAGCACCACGGACAGCTCTGGAGAATCACTACAGACTGTACCCTGGGGACGCCACTCCGTGCATCTATGGACTGCCCAAAATCCACAAACAGGACGTGCCACTCAGGCCTATTGTATGTAGCACAGATTCCATCACGTACAATTTGGCCAAGTACCTCAAGTGGATTTTGGCTCCTCTAGTGGGTAACTCAGACCACCATGTGGAGAACACACAAGATTTTGTGAACAAGATCAAGGACCTACAGCTGGAGGCAGATGAAACTATGGTGTCATTTGATGTGACATCGTTGTTCACCTGCATCCCCACCGCTGAGGCCGTCTCAGCTGTGAGGCAGAGACTGCTGGAGGATGTGTCTCTACTTGAAAGGACCAAACTCACACCAGACCACATTTGCCAACTCTTGGAGATCTGTCTCAACACCACGTATTTCCTGTTTAGGGGGAATTACTACAGGCAGATTCATGGTTGTGCGATGGGGTCTCCGGTATCCCCCATTGTGGCCAATCTGTACATGGAGCGAGTGGAGAAGACAGCCTTGACATCTTTCATGGGCATCTCTCCCAGTCACTGGTTCAGATATGTTGATGACACATGGGTCAAAATCAAGCAACAGTAAGTTGAGGACTTTACAGAACACATCAACTCGGTGGACGCCAATATCAAGTTCACACGCGAGGATGCCAGAAACAACCATTTAGCCTTCCTGGAGTGTGATGTTATGATTGGAGAGAACAGGCAGCTCCACACAGGGGTTTACAGAAAACCAACTCACACTGACCAATATCTGCTCTTCGGCTCAAACCACCCCCTTGAACACAAGCTCGGGGTGATCAGGACGCTTCAACACAGAGCCCTGCAGGTGCCCACAACTGCAGAGGGAAGGGCTAAAGAACAACAACGTGTCTGGAAAGCCCTCACAGTATGTGGGTACCCACCATGGTCCCTGGACAACGTGCAGAAGTCCCAGAGAACAAAGAGACCAGATAGACAGGAGACAGAGACAAGAAGAAGAGGAATGTCTCTCCCTTATTTAGCAGGAGTAGGGGAAAAACTACAGAGGATCTTCAGACAGCACAAAATCCCAGTTTACTTTAAACCGGTTAACACCTTGAGACAGAAATTAGTTCACCCTAAGGACATGATCCCTAGTTACAAACAGAGCAATGTAGTGTATTCTATCAGATGTCAGGAAAACTGTAACTGTAACTACATAGGTGAAACGAAGCAACCTTTACACAAAAGGCTATACCAGCACCGCAGAGAGGGCGCCAGTGGACCTCAGTCTGCAGTTCACCTCCACCTCAAAGACACTAACCACACGTTTGAGGACAAGGAAGTTAAAATATTAGCCAGAGAGAAGAAATGGTTTGAGAGAGGGGTCAAGGAGGCATTCTTTGTGAAACGTTTGAAACCCAGCCTTAACCGGGGAGGGCGTCTGAGACACACTTTATCCCCTGTTTACAATGGGGTACTCAGGTCAAAGGAGTTTCAGTCTTTTGTTCATGGTAATGAGTCATTCACGTCATCAAGGGAGCCAGCAGAAAGGTATCCATCCCATCATTTGAGGGACAGCTGTCCTGCCATTAGGTGTGCTAACTACAGCACAATAGTTGCTAATTAGAGCTATTGTTTAGTCACTAGCCTATAGCAGTCTGCCTCTCAGTAGGAGGGGTCTGGTTAGGTTTAAAATTCCAGCTTTTGTTGGCTTCTGTTTTATTCTTCTCTACAAGAGTCAGACAGAAGTCAGACTTCCAGAGCAAGAATTTTAGCTGAGGAAGCTTCTGCGATTTGAAGCGAAACGTCCTCGCGTCCAGTCGAAGATTCAAGCTTCTCTACTAAGCTCTGGAGAATGTCACAATGTCAGCAGGTTCAGATGATGTTACAGCTGAAATGTGCATTGCTAACAAACTCACAGACACACACACACAAAATGCTTCAACACTTAGTGCTCAAATAAAAAGTTTACAACCTTCCGTAGACTTTCATATGACCGAACCAGAAAAGTGGCCTTTACGCTCACAAATCGAAATACAATTTAATGAAATGAAAACACTAAAATGCAGTGTTTGAACACATTTAC
The DNA here is from genome assembly GCF_902500255.1 of Thalassophryne amazonica. Lineage (NCBI taxonomy): Eukaryota > Metazoa > Chordata > Actinopteri > Batrachoidiformes > Batrachoididae > Thalassophryne > Thalassophryne amazonica. The sequence goes on along the minus strand of NC_047111.1, from coordinate 38,454,090 downwards.
ATACATTACATACATATGATTTGCATTTCAGGAAATTAAATATCACAATATTGTGAGTGCTGATATTTTTTTTCTTGTCCCTAGTATGTATCAACCAAAAATTCAAGATTAAGTTGTAAATTATTTCATTATTGACCAAATTTGTTGTACAGATAGACTGCACTTATATTCCACATTTCCATCAAAGGCAGATGGACAAAGTGCTTTACAAAAATGCATCACATTCACCCATCCACACAGTGAGGTCAGAGTGCGACCATGCAAGGGCACTCAATTGCACACCAAGAGAAATTTGAAAAAATTTCACCGTGCGCAGACTATAACTCCAGACATCTTTACCACACAGTACCATAGTGTTTGTTTCTTAATCATGAATGAAAATAAAATCCAAAATACATGCAGTAACTTGGAAGTGATCATACATCCATTCCCTGATTAGTCTCAGGAAACCTGGCTGAAGTCTGCGTGTGCATTTGCTTGACCAAGTCCCACAGTTGTAGATCACACCACAAGGGGCTCACCTGCGAGTCCTCCCTCCAAGGTCTGCTTCCAGTTGGAGGCCCCGCTCTCCATAATCCATGACATGACTGAAACCCTATGTGTGTCCATTCACAGCGGGTCGTTTGAGTCACCCGTTGTCTGTCTCCTCACCTGGGACCAGTTTGCCAAGGGTGGCCCCACCAGGAACTGATGCACTAGACAACACCCCTATCAGGATCACTGGAGCACACAAAGCCCTCCACCATGATAAGGTTGTGGGCAGGAATGAGAGGCTCGACTATTTGGGAGAAACTCGGAGTAGGAGACTGAGGCATCTGGTGAGAATGCTCCCTGGTCATCTAACTAGGGAGGATTTCCAAGCACATCCAACAGGTAGGAGGCCCCGGGGTAGACCCAGGACACACTGGAGGGATTATATTTCCCGGCTGGGTGTGGAATGCCGACTTGGTATAGGGAAGCATGGGATGAACTGCTTAGTCTGCTGCCACTACAACCTGAACCTGGATTAGTGGCAGAAAATAAATGAATGAATGAACTAGAGCGCAAACCTCTGCCACTTTTAGAAGTTGCTTTTCATAAGATAAAATATAATACAAAATGTAGATCAAAAGGGCTTTTCAATGTTAATATCAAATATCCACTAAATCTGCAATATGGTTCAGATCCGGATCAAACTTAGTCTATTCATTGAGAGTGCCAGTTTGCACCTCACTGTCACAAATAACAGTGATTGAGGCATGTTTGATTAAGATATAATGTAAAATATACAATAAATTTGGTTTTCAATGTTAAATTTAAATGGCCACAAACTCTGTAATCTGGATCAGATCCAGATCAAACTTTGTCAGGCGATAAAAGATACCACTCTACATAATGCTTTCAAATATAAAAGAAATCAGATTTTTTTGGACAGAGTTCTGAATTTTTGAAAATTCATTCAATGTTAAAGGATAGGGATTTTTCCAATGATCCTAGATTTTTCCTGACTTTGCCCTTTGACCTATGACCTTGAAAACTGAATTAGTTCTTGCCTATTACAATATGAATCGTCAGTAAAAATTTCATAACGAGGTGGAGGTAATGAATGAATCTGGCTGATTTTTTTATTAAAAATAATCCTTATATTAACTCTGTTTATGTCATCTAAAAATCAACTGTGTGTAAAAATTTGTAATTCCTAAATAGTTATTGTGATATATTTGCTAAACCCAATGAAGTAGATTGTTTTATTTCATCTCCATTGTGGTGATGCATAGAGATAACATTGTGTCACTCTCAGGCTAAGTATGGACCCGACTGCACCTGTCTTGTTGACAGTTGTAGGAGCAGCTAACATATCCTATCCCAGCATGCACTGGTCTTTCAGAGGTCCAACACATAGAAGCTGGCGGGCAAATTAGACTCATCGGTTGTACTAACCTACACATCTTCTGCTGGTGGAAACCCGAGTAGCCACAGAGAATGCAAGCTGACACGGGGAAAATGCAAACTACTGCAGCCCCAAGTCAGCCTCGAACCATTAACATGGCTGTCGTGGAAAGTTAACTGCTGCAACAATGTGCTAGCTAAAACAGAACAGTAGAAATATTTCACTCTAAATTTCAGGGCCACCCCCAGTGCAAACACCTCAGACAGCCTATCAGAAACAGCTACAAATCATAGGGCAAGAGCACGAATGCCCCCTGGCAACCATGATTAATATTTCAGCAGAGGAAGAAGAAAGAAGAAAGTGGAGGCCAGCTCTGGAAAACAAATGCTGCCCCTTTTTTGTTTAGTTTGTATAATACAGTTTGTTTTTCCTCTTTAGGCATCCCTGCAGCCAGTGTCACTGTAGTCTGTCTTTAACAGTCCTCTAAAGACGCACCTAAACAAAATAAAACTGAGATAAAACATAGTTCCAACTCCAGCAAAACATAGGCCGAGTCTGGCTGTCCTTTAGCCGTTTCAGCGTCCTTGTCTTTGTGACGCGAGTGCAGTTGAAAAAACGCCTCAGTGAGGTGTCTTCAAATATATTTGACACATTTCTACGTTTCCCTGCAGATTAATCTGAGTTAAATATAACTTCTCTTCTTGAACTTGTTATTTTCCCCTCTTCCCAGTGACATGCTCGTGCACCATTTTGTTTGTTTTCTTGTTCTCCCTTTGTTTGACTGTTCTACGCTCTTGTAGAACAGCGGAGAGGACACGTTGGGATTGTGTTTGGATGGAAATGAGCATGGTGGCTCTCTGGGGGAAGTGCTGAGAGGGTTCAGTTGTTTGATGGCAGATCCTCCAGCAAGTTTTCGGGACGCGGCTGTGGAGGATTGCTGATTGCAGTAGAAAGGGCAAGCAGCATGCCAGCAAGGTAACATGGAGACTGGTGACACTACAATAAAGATCAAACCCAAAGATACACTCACCGGCCACTTTATTAGGTACACCTGTTCAATTGCTTGTTAACACAAATAGCTAATCAGCCAATCACATGGCACCAACTCAATGCATTTAGGCATCTAGATGTGGTGAAGACAACTTGCCAAGGTTCAAATCAAGCATCAGAAGGGAGAAGAACGGAGCTTTAAGTGACTGAACGTGGTTGTTGGTGCCAGACGGGCTGGTCTGAGTAGTTCAGAAACTGCTGATCTACTGGGATTTTCACACACAACCATCTTTAGCGTTTTAATGGTCCAAAAAAGAGAAGATATCCAGTGAGTGGTTGTTGTTGGGATGAAAATACCTTGTTGATGTCAAAGGTCAGAGGAGAATGGGCAGACCAGCTGAATGGGAAACTGTGTGATGTTATCATGCAAATATAGACCAACATCTCTGAGGAACGTTTCCAACACCTTGTTGAATCCAAGCCAAGAAGAATGAAGGCAGATCTGAAGGCAAAATGGAGTCTAACCCAGTGTCGCAAACCGAACGGTCCCCCCTAAAAATTGGTCGGTGACACCAGTAAAGTGGCGCTGAGTGTATGTCAAAGCAGTGGTGAACCATCAACTCATTCTGAGCTTGCTAAGATATTTTTCAGGATGATAAAATTCATTTTCATTTGTGTTACAGGTAGTTTACAGTCATCATTTCATTTATTGTGTAACTGAGCAACTTATTTTTGTGCCTTGAGTGGAGTTCAGATACCAGACGTCTCACTCTTGGCACTACCAGGTCAGTTTAAAGGGGATTCCCTACCAACTAGGCAAGAATTCAATTCAAATCAATTTACTTGTATGGCGCCAAATCACAACACAGGTCGTCTCAAGGCGCTTCACATGTAGGGAGGAGTGTTATTTCAAAAAATTTTGAAATCTATAAATGTTTGCATGGAATATGTAAATATACAAGGAATAAACCATAGCAGGATAAATTCTGGGCCATTTGGTTACAAAATCCCATATGGACGGAGCCAGTGAAGATATCGGGTTCAAAAATCGCCAAAAATATTGACGAAAATGTCACATCTTGAGAACCGCTGCACCTAGAGACTTGAAATTTGGCTCCAAATATTGCTTGACCCCAAGTTTATATTCAACTTCTATAGTAACAATAAGCCTATCTGGTGTTTTTTAAGAGTAATTGACAAAAAAAACTAATTTCAGTACATATGTTACGACCAATTGTAACAAACAAAATCTATGTAGTTTTTATTTCAGGAACATCAGTTGAGTATAATCATCACATGTAAAGAATGACATGGCCACAATGAACTAATTATAAGCAACAGAGTGGTTTTCTACATCAACAGCACATATATGACACACGCGTTACTTGAAATTTTCAAACGCTATTGTTGGGAAGGTGTCGTAACACGGACCCACAACAGGGGGCGCAAATGAACGGACAATGGATAAGAGAAGGAGTAACAATTTAATGTTGCGAAAGAACACAACGGAATATAAACAAGAGTACTGTCAATCATACACAAGAGGACTGCGGGCAGGCTTGAAGATAGAAGACCTCGGATGAACGAAGAGCCGGGGCCCACACCGCTTCTACCACCAACGGCCTGAAGAACACTGAAGCCGCCAAGCCCCGAGTCCCCAGGTGGTCTCTGTCTTCTGTTGTCGGCCCTGGTACTGCTGGCAGACAGAAACAGAAGGTGGTAAGTGTGAATCCTCACACCCAGCAACCTTGATTAGTGATTCCTCCGGGAGGGATAACCTCCACCTCCAGGAACGTCTTTACTTGTGAAGTTCCCGTTTGTCCCTCTCCTGGGTCTTCACGGGTTTGCAACTGCACACAGAACAATAATAGATTAATACGTGATCACAGCAGAGAATTACCTCTAATCGTAGAAGATTTCTCGGCGAGGAGGTGGAGTTGCCGTCCGGCCTTTATGGTGATGGTGATGAGATGAATGAGTGACAGCTGGTGTTGAGGATGAGTGACGGCTGTCACTCCCAGTGGTTCTGGCGCCCTCTTGTGCTTGAAGCCCGCACTCCAAGCAGGGCGCCATCTGGTGGTGGTGGGCCAGCAGTACCTCCTCTTCAGCGGCCCACACAACAGGACCCCCCCCTCAACGGGCGCCTCCTGGCGCCCGACCAGGCTTGTCCGGGTGTCGGTGGTGGAAATCGACCAGAAGGGCCGGGTCCAGGATGAAGCTCCTCTTCACCCAGGAGCGTTCTTCGGGTCCGTAACCCCCCCAGTCCACCAAGTACTGAAAACCCCGACCCTTCCGACGGATGTCCAGGAGCCAACGAACAGTCCATGCCGGCTCCCCGTCGATGATCCGGGCAGGAGGTGGGTCGGGTCCAGGGGTGCAGAGCGGTGAGGTGTGGTATGGCTTGAGTTTGGAAACATGAAAAACCGGATGGATCCGCAGTGAAGCCGGGAGTGTCAGCTTCACTGCGGCCGGACTGAGGACCTTGGCGATGGGGAACGGCCCGATGAAGCGGTCCTTGAGTTTGTGGGATGTCACCTGGAGCGGGATGTCCTTGGTGGATAACCACACCTCCTGCCCCGGTTGGTATGTAGGGGCCGGGGAACGCCGGCGATCTGCATGGGCCTTGGCCCTCGTCCGGGCCTGTAACAGGGCAGAGCGGGCGGTCCGCCACACCCGGCGGCACCTCCGCAGGTGGGCCTGGACCGAGGGTACCCCGACCTCTCCCTCCACAAGTGGGAATAACGGGGGCTGGTAGCCCAGACACGCTTCAAAGGGGGAGAGGCCGGTGGCAGAGGATACTTGGCTGTTGTGAGCGTACTCGATCCAGGCCAGATGGTTACTCCAGGCCGCCGGGTGCGCGGAGGTGACACAACGAAGAGCCTGTTCAAGGTCCTGGTTCGCCCGCTCTGCCTGGCCGTTCGTCTGTGGGTGATACCCGGACGAGAGACGTACGGTGGCCCCCAGCTCCTTACAAAAACTTCTCCAGACTTGCGAGGAAAACTGGGGACCATGATCCGAGACGATGTCCGACGGTATCCCATGCAGACGCACGACGTGGTGGACCAGGAGGTCTGCCGTCTCCTGGGCCGTCGGGAGCTTCGGGAGGGCCACGAAGTGGGCCGCCTTGGAGAATCGGTCCACTACCGTCAGTATGGCGGTGTTGCCCTGGGACGGCGGGAGGCCCGTGACGAAGTCCAGGCCGATGTGGGACCAGGGGCGATGAGGCACAGGCAGGGGTTGGAGTAGACCCCTGGTCTTGTGATGGTCCGCCTTGCCCCTGGCACAGGTGGTGCAGGCCTGGACGTAGTCCCGGACGTCGGCTTCCAGTGACGCCCACCAGAAGCGCTGCTGGACTACTGCCACGGTCCTACGCACTCCGGGATGACAGGAGAGCTTGGATCCGTGGCAGAAGTCCAAGACGGCAGCCCTAGCCTCTGGTGGGACGTAGAGTCTGTTCTTCGGACCGTCTCCCGGGTCCGGGTTCTTTGCCTGGGCCTCCCGGACGATCTCCTCCACGTCCCAGGTGAGGGTGGCCACGACAGTGGACTCGGGAAGGATGGTGTCGATGGGGTCCGACAACTCGGCCTTGGCCTCCTCTTCGTGCACCCGGGACAATGCATCGGATCGTTGATTCCTGGTCCCGGGGCGGTAGGTGATCCGGAAGTCAAAGCGCGCGAAGAACAGGGACCAGCGGGCTTGCCTGGGGTTCAGCCACTTGGCGGTCCGGATGTACTCCAGGTTCCGGTGGTCCGTAAAAACCGTGAAAGGCCCCGTAGCTCCCTCCAACAGGTGTCTCCACTCTTCTAGAGCCTCCTTCACCGCGAGGAGTTCTCGATTGCCCACGTCATAATTCCGTTCAGCGGGGGTCAACCTGCGGGAATAGTAGGCACAAGGATGGAGAACCTTATCGGACTCCCCGCTCTGGGACAGCACGGCTCCTATTCCTGAGTCTGAGGCGTCCACCTCCACTACAAACTGGCGAGTAGGATCAGGCTGCACCAGAACTGGAGCAGATGAAAATCGGCGTTTCAACTCCCTAAACGCGGCTTCGCACCGGTCCGACCAGGTGAAGGGGACTTTGGTGGAGGTCAGGGCGGTCAGGGGGCTAGCAACCTGACTGTAACCCTTAATGAACCTCCTGTAGAAGTTTGCAAAGCCGAGGAACTGTTGCAGCTTCCTACGGCTTTTTGGTTGGGGCCAATCCCTCACCGCCGCAACCTTGGCCGGATCCGGGGCGACGGAGTTGGAGGAGATGATAAACCCCAAGAAGGACAAAGAAGTGCGGTGAAACTCACACTTCTCGCCCTTCACAAACAGCCGGTTTTCTAACAACCGCTGTAGGACCTGACGTACATGTCGGACATGGGTCTCAGGATCCGGGGAAAAGATGAGTATATCATCCAGGTATACGAAGACAAACCGATGCAGGAAGTCCCGCAAGACGTCGTTAACCAATGCTTGGAACGTCGCGGGCGCATTGGTAAGACCAAACGGCATGACCAGGTACTCAAAATGACCTAACGGGGTGTTAAATGCCGTCTTCCATTCGTCTCCCTTCCGGATCCGAACTAGGTGGTACGCATTCCTAAGATCGAGTTTGGTGAATATTTTGGCTCCATGCAGGGGTGTGAACACCGAATCCAAGAGGGGCAATGGGTATCGATTGCGAACCGTGATCTCGTTCAATCCCCTGTAATCGATGCATGGACGAAGTCCGCCGTCTTTCTTGCCCACAAAAAAGAAACCAGCACCCATCGGGGAGGTGGAGTTCCGGATCAACCCGGCGGCCAAGGAGTCCCGGATGTAGGTCTCCATTGATTCGCGTTCAGGACGTGAGAGGTTGTACAGTCTACTGGACGGGTACTCAACGTCCGGAATCAAATCAATGGCACAATCGTACGGTCGGTGCGGTGGAAGAGTGAGCGCCAGATCTTTGCTGAAGACGTCAGCCAGATCATGGTACTCCCCTGGCACCGCCGTCAGATTGGGAGGGATTTTAACCTCTTCCTTAGCCGTGATCCCGGGAGGAACCGAGGATCCTAAACACTCCCGGTGGCAGGTTTCGCTCCACTGCACCACGGCCCCAGACGGCCAATCGATCCGGGGATTGTGCTTCACCATCCAAGGAAAACCCAAAATCACTCGGGAGGTAGAAGGTGTCACGTAAAACACTATCTCCTCCCGGTGATTCCCAGACACAACCAGGGTCACAGGCTGGGTCCGGTGTGTGATTAGCGGGAGTAGAGTGCCATCTAGTGCCCGTACCTTCAAGGGCGAAGGCAGAGCCACTAGAGGGAGCCCCACTTCCTTTGCCCATCTGCTATCCAACAGATTCCCTTCGGACCCCGTGTCCACCAGTGCTGGGGCGTGAAGGGTTAAATCCCCACTCAGGATTAACACTGGGATTCGTGCTGATTTGCGGGGTTTCCCCGTGCACATGTTATGGCCCACCCTTAGCCCAGTTTCTAAGGACGGGCGTTGGTGTTTGACCGTTTGGGGCAGTCTTTTAACAAGTGTTCACATGAACCACAGTAAAAACATTCCCCGCGGGCCAGTCTCCTTTGTCTGATATCAGATCTCACTTTGGCCCTGCTCGTGTCCATAGCTTCGTCAGCAGGGGGAGCTGTTGCCACACGGAGCCCACTGGCAATGGAGCGTGGGGACGACGTCACCCCTTCAGACCCAGAAGAGAGAGGGACGGCTTGTGCCCGGCCACGCCCCCCGGCCTGCTCCCGACGGTGTTCATTCAAGCGGTTGTCTAAGCGTATAACCAGAGTGACAAGCCCGTCGAAAGTCTGCGGTTCGTCCTTAGCCAGTAAATGCTCCTTCAGTACTGGAGACAGTCCGCTTATGAAGGCAGCGCGGAGCGCAACGTCATTCCAACCCGACCTCGCAGCCGCGATGCGGAAGTCGACAGCGTAATCAGCTGCGCTCCGACGCCCCTGTCTCAGTGACAGCAGCACGGTCGAGGCGGTCTCGCCTCTGTTGGGATGATCAAACACCTGTTTGAATTCCCGTATAAACCCAGCGTATGACGTCAGAAGCCATGACTGCTGTTCCCAGAGCGCTGTAGCCCAAGCGCGTGCCTCACCTCGAAGCAGATTAATTACATAAGCCACCCGGGTGGCGTCTGCTGCGTACATGACTGGACGCTGTGCAAAAACGAGCGAACACTGCATTAAGAAGTCTGCGCACGTCTCCACACAGCCTCCGTACGGTTCGGGAGGACTTATGTAAGCTTCAGGGGACGGTGGGGGGGGGGTAGTTGAACGGCCAGTGGAACATCTACATTAGGCCCCGGGCCAGCAGGAGGAGACACTGCAGCGACGCTCGACTCGCGTGCTTCCACTCTGGCGGTGAGAGCCTCCATCCTCTGATTAAGGATTGCATTTTGCTCAGTTACCAGCTGTAACTGAGCAGTGAAAGCGGTAAGGATTTGCTGCAGATCACTTACCACGCCTCCTGCTGACGCCTGCGCTCCTTGTTCTCCCATTGGCTGTTCAAGCTGTGGTTGACGCCCCTCGGGATCCATGACGAATGGCCGAGAAATCCTGTTGGGAAGGTGTCGTAACACGGACCCACAACAGGGGGCGCAAATGAACGGACAATGGATAAGAGAAGGAGTAACAATTTAATGTTGCGAAAGAACACAACGGAATATAAACAAGAGTACTGTCAATCATACACAAGAGGACTGCGGGCAGGCTTGAAGATAGGAGACCTCGGATGAACGAAGAGCCGGGGCCCACACCGCTTCTACCACCAACGGCCTGAAGAACACCGAAGCCGCCAAGCCCCGAGTCCCCAGGTGGTCTCTGTCTTCTGTTGTCGGCCCTGGTACTGCTGGCAGACAGAAACAGAAGGTGGTAAGTGTGAATCCTCACACCCAGCAACCTTGATTAGTGATTCCTCCGGGAGGGATAACCTCCACCTCCAGGAACGTCTTTACTTGTGAAGTTCCCGTTTGTCCCTCTCCTGGGTCTTCACGGGTTTGCAACTGCACACAGAACAATAATAGATTAATACGTGATCACAGCAGAGAATTACCTCTAATCGTAGAAGATTTCTCGGCGAGGAGGTGGAGTTGCCGTCCGGCCTTTATGGTGATGGTGATGAGATGAATGAGTGACAGCTGGTGTTGAGGATGAGTGACGACTGTCACTCCCAGTGGTTCTGGCGCCCTCTTGTGCTTGAAGCCCGCACTCCAAGCAGGGCGCCATCTGGTGGTGGTGGGCCAGCAGTACCTCCTCTTCAGCGGCCCACACAACAGCTATGTCCATATGGTTTTTTGGAACCAAATGACCCAAAATTTATCCTGCTATGGTTTATGGTTTGTCATTATATAAAAGCTAGTGAGAAATAAACACTTCTATAACTGAAAATACCATTTTTGGAACCTAATACCGCTGAACTTATTTTGCGGATGTTAATGTGGTGACATCACAGGCTGGCAGCTAGCTGCAAAACTCTGTTTCATTTGTGTGTAAATATATCCTCCTTGTCATTATGTAAAAGCTAGTAAGAAATAAACACTTCTATAACTGAAAACACTGTTTTTGGAGCCTAATAACACCTCCGAACTTATTTCACAGACGTTAGCATGGTGACGTCACAGGCTGGCAGCTAACTGCAAAACTCTGTTTGTGTGTAAATATATCCTCTTTGTCATTATGTAAAAGCTAGTAAGAAATAAACACTTCTATAACTGAAAACACCGTTTTTGGAACCTAATACCTCTGAACTTATTTTGAGGATGTTAGCATGGTAACATCGGCTGGCAGCTAGCTGCAAAACTCTGTTTCGTTTGTGTGTAAATATATCCTCTGTCATTATGTAAAAGCTAGTGAGAAATAAACACTTCTATAACTGAACATGGCATTTTGGGAACCTAATACCTCTGAATTTATTTTGCGGATGTTAGCATGGTGATGTCACAGGTTGGCAGCTAGCTGCAAAACTCTGTTTTGTTTGTGTGTAAATATATCCTCTTTGTCATTATATAAAAGCTAGTAAGAAATAAACACTTCTATAACTGAAAACACCGTTTTTGGAACTTAATACCTCTGAACTTATTTTGAGGATGTTAGCATGGTGATGTCACAGGTTGGCAGCTAGCTGCAAAACTTTGTTTTGTTTGTATGTAAATATATCCTCTTTGTCATTATATAAACGCTAGTGAGAAATAAACACTTCTATAACTGAAAACACTGTTTTTGGAACCTAATACCGCTGAACTTATTTTGCAGATGTTAACGTGGTGACATCACAGGCTGGCAGCTAGCTGCAAAACTCTGTTTCATTTGTGTGTAAATATATCCTCCTTGTCATTATGTAAAGGCTAGTAAGAAATAAACACTTCAAAAACTGAAAACACTCTTTCGTAACCTAATAGTACATTTTGCGGCATTAGCGTGCACACTGACTTCAGTTAGCTCAAAGCTAACTTCCAATGAAGTTAAATTTGTCTAATTAATACCAGCAAATGCACAGAAGGTGATCTACAAATATTCCTTGATTTGCATAACGTCTGCTTTTGTCAAAGGTTCGTGTACATGCACACACACGCAAAGCCTCCTGCAGACGCTTTTAAAACATAAATATTGTTTTTGATGGACTGATTAATAATCACTTAATTTTTGTACATACTGTTGGGTAGTAGGTTCCTAACCGATGTTAGTACATCCTGAGTACTCAGATGCAGGAATGGCGTATGCCGACAACCGACAGATAGACAGAAGGGGGTGATCACATGACCGCTACCCTCCTCTGCTGGGTGGGGTTGTTAATAACCACAGAAGCCCTCACGCATAAAAATACTGAATGAACCCACCAGTATCAATAAATAATTATCTTCATGGTCTCATCCATCACATTCTCACTCAGAAGTGACAAATGGTGAAGTTTGTCACTTGATGTCAGCATATTTCATATCGTTATAACACGGTACCTGGAAATGTGCTTTCTGTGAAAACCTCAGGCTATGCTCTCTTTGTTATTTCCCTTTATTATGAACAGGGCTATATGTTAATGTAAGGCACAAGTTGATGATAGTGGCGCTATTAGACTTTTGATCCTGGCTGAGCTCCTATATGTCTCTATACCAGCTGTAGGATTGTTTCCAGGCAGAACCTGACTCATCTGGGTTCAACTCTGCATCACGGCAGTTCCATGAAAACTCTGAAACGAGTAAACAGGCCTGCGGTTATAAAGCTTTTACACGCCAATCCTGCTCGTCGTTCCCTTTATGTGCAAGTGCTGCAGGGCTCAGATGCATAATACATGAGCACTCAGTTAATCTATTGATCTAAAATATGTCTTCTTTCTCTCATTCTCATTTACTGTCATATCCTCTCACTCACTGCTGTTCTCTTCCTTTTCACTTCTGCTCTTCTTCAGCTCTTTTTTTTACAATTACAGAAGGTGGAAGGACATAACAACTGATAAGCAGAAGAAGAGATAAGACGAAGACATGAAGTGGAGAGAGATACTGAATAAGAAAATGCAGAAACGCTATAAGGACAAATCTTAAGACAGAAAAGTGATCAGAATCTGAAGAAGAGTGCATGGTATGATGACAAAAACATCATCTGCAAGAGCAGTGATGATGCATAAATAAACAAGAAACACATGTGATGGTCAAGTGGTAAAAGCATTGGACTTGTGACCAGAGGATCCTCACTTCAAGCCCCCGGAGAATCCCTCAAGTCCATTGGACAAGGTTCTTAATCTCCAAGTTGCTTCTTGTGTATAATGCGCACCTTGCATGGCAGCACCCTCACACCTGTGTGTGTAAGTGAATATGAGGCATCACTGTAAAGCACTTTGACCATAGAGGTGCTATGAAAATGCATTCTATTTAGTACATTAGCACTGTTGTACAAAACAACTGTTAATACCGTATAATAAGGTCCCACTGAGCACAACAAATGATGTCTTATTTTTGATACACACTCCGGACCAATGTAACATAGGTGTTGTGTAAATTCTGAAATTTTCCACAGCAGTGGGTCAGGTTTGCCATCACTAACTTGTAGTACAGACAAAAAGGTTTGGTTCCATCCTGCACCACATTCTGTCAATGGTTTAATTTCAGTTGTACATTCCCATCCCATGCTATTGCATATTGTATCCTGTATTTGCCTGCATACTGGACAGAGGAAATTAGACATGGAGACTTTGTGGTGGAGTAAGGAAGTATAAGAATGTATAAGGAAGACGGCAGTAAAAAGGAATCTGAATTGTAAGCTAGATAGAGAAAGTGCACAGGAGGACAAGAAGATGTGATGTAATGTGAAAAGAGAGATGGGAGCCTAGGAAAGTAAGCTGTAAATGAAGATTAATACTAAGCAAAGAGAAAAGGACTTGTACCAGTTGGCTAGACTGAGGGACTGAGCTGAAGATTGATAAAGGATGCAGATGGCGTTTGAGAAGGTGGAGGGAATAATTTGAGGAGCTGATGAATAAAGAAAATGAGGGAGAAAAATTATGGATAATGTGGAGAGAGTTAATCAGGGAGTGTAATAGATCAGTAAAGACTAAATGAAGAGGATGAAGGATGGAAAGGAACTTTTGCTATGTTGACATAACATTGGAGGCATGGACTGGAAAATCACTAAGGGCCCTTGGGCAAGGTCTTTAATCCTCTAATGCACTTGGTGTGTAGTGACTGCCTTGTATGGCAGCACCCTCACATCGGGGTGAATGTGAGGTATTATTTGTAAAGCACTTTGAGCATCTGATATAGATGGAAAAGTGCTATATAAATGCAGCCCATTTACCATTTTTACAAGATTGTCTTTGAAAGTGAGAGGATGCCTGGAAGTGGAGGACAGATTTACTGGTAGCAATTTTTGAGAAGAAGGTTCATGTGCACAGCTTCAGTAACTACAGAGGCATAAAGTTGATAAAGTAGTAGAAGCTATGTGGATGACAACATTGAAGATCTGTGGGCAGCACTATGGTTCAGACGGATCACTGCAGATGCAATGTTTTGTTTGAAAGTGCTGATTGAGAAATGTAGAGAAAGTTCATGGTAAGGTGCCTGTTATGTGTCGGACGCAGCTCGGAGAACCGACCAGCATTTGAAGGACCCAGTATGAAATAAGCAGAGCACGGTACAAAGGCTAACTGAATTTAATACATAACAGTGATAATACAGAAAGGTGCGGTCTGGCGTGGTGCGCTCCCAGCAGCGCTAACGGTCCGGAGCCAGAAGCTGTTTCGGACCCAAGGACCCCGCCGACACCCCCCAGGTGGCCGCAACAACCGAGTCTGTGAAAGAAGGAACCATTATGTGAGTCCACACTCTACACACAGAACACTTAAAGGTGTACAAACAGCAAACACTTCCTGGCTTGATTGCTGATCAGCTTCCAACCTGCAGGCATGGAACATCCAGTTCACAAAACTCCACCGCAGTGGAAGCTGATACATGACTAACAAACAGCTCAATACAATAAGGTGTGAGGGACACCACATTTACTGACTGTATAACTGTTAGTCACAAAATCTAACGTACCTCAGGAAGTGTGCTGACGAGCGTGAGACCTCACCCCCTCCTCTTTCACAGACTGTGCATCAAACCTGGACGTTTCTCAGCATCCGCTGCTGATGAGATGGCTCCCGAGACGACGATCTCACCCGTCTGGTCACAAGGTCGAGTCTCTGGCAAATACACACTGTGCACTCCAGTCTTAAATGCCAACATGCTCCAATCCATCCAGATGCACCTCAGCTGTGAGTCCTGACGAGTCGCAGGTGATCAGGGTGAGGTCCTGACAGCCTCAGCAACACAGCCACTCAGTCCCAAATGCACGCCACCTGGGAGGAAAACAAAAAGACAAACAAACCGGCAGCCAGGCCCCCCCAGCCATATAACAGTGCCAAGACACAAGTTGTTTTAATGGATAAGAAATTGGGAGTGGCAGAGATGTATGTGAAAGCACTGCAGGATATGTACACCTATCAGTCATAACATTGTGACCAGCAGGTGAAGGGAACATTGATTATCTCATCACAATGGCACCTGTCAGTGGGTTGGTCACATTAAGCTGTTAGATATCATTATGTCCTTCAAGCAGATTTATTGGAAAGAGGAACAATAGGGACACATAAAGATTTGAGTGACTTTGACAACCAATGCAAGGGCCAAATTGCGATGGCGAGACAACTGGACCAAAACACTTCAAAACTGCAGCTCTCGTGGGATGTTTCCAGTCTGTAGTGGTCAGTAACTACCAAAAGTAGTTGAAGAATGGAAAATTGGTGAACCAGCAAGAGGGTCATGGCATCCGAGGCTCACTGATGTGCATGTGGAGCGAAGGCTGGCCCATGTGGTGGATCCAACAGAAGAGCTACAGGACACCATAACATGGTCCAAGTAGTTCAAAAACTGAACCTCAAGTGCTCACTTAAAAATGTGAATAAAACTCAACTTTAAAATAAATTAGTTTCAACTCAAAAGGTTAAATCAGGGCTGGGCAACTTGTTCCAGAAAGGGCCAAGAGGGTGCAGGTTTTCTTTGCAGCCACTGATTCCACCAGGTGATTTCACTGATTAATATCACTTTGAGCAGATGGAATCAGTTGGAGTCGGTGGCTGCAAAGAAAACCTGCACCCTCTTGGCCCTTTCTGGAACAAGTTGCCCACCCCTGGGTTAAGTTATAAATAATCATTAATTACTGTAAATCACTTTTATCATTTAAACCATTTCATGATTGGCTGCCATTTCTGGAATTTACTCTGTGTCAGCTGTCAACAGTATTGGGACTGGTTCATCCAGGAGTCAGTAATACTTAATTTACAATTATTTTGGTGATTAGGAATGTGGCAAGGAAAGGGGTAGAGATAACACTGATGGATGTGGATTCCAGCGCATATACGTATCCCCTAAATGAAAAGGTGGATAGGTTGGCCAAAAAAACTGTGAGAAATGAAAACAGACATCAATATCAGTCTTTCCAAAGCAGAGGGTAAGTGTATTATCAGGAGGGAAATTAACTTACAATGGCAAAAATGTTGGGAGCAGGAAACTGAGGGTAGACACTTATTTTCAATAGCTATGGAGTGACAGATTCACTAAATAGCTGTAGAAGAAACAGGTGGAAAAGAAAGGATGAAGTCACTATTGCTAGACTAAGTGGGTTAAGTGGTCTAATAAGTGGTCATGCTTTCTAGAACAGTACTTGATTCCTCCTCAGAAAACATCAGGATGGACTATGTTTGGAATGTCAACAGCCAGAGACAGTGCAGCACAATCTCATATTGTAATAAATATTCCAGAGAAAGGCAAGAGCGTCTCTCAGAATTTAGAAGAACAGGCCTGAAAGAAGTTTCTGTAGGAAGTATTTTTGACATGGATCAAGTGGGAGGGGGAAATGTTTGCTTTTTAACCCCTTAAGTCCTAGAGCCTATTTCACCAAAATCACATACCCATACATTATGATTTACTCGTATTTCTCAGCTTGTACAAGGTCAAAAATGCAAACGTTTGGATCAGCTAAAAGACAGGTCCTCGGGGATGTTGTGGATGCAAGAAAATTGAAAGTAAATAATACTTGGTAGGAGTAAATTAGGTTTTTTCCCCAAAAAATTAATTCTGATTTATGTCTTTATTTGCTTGGCGTTTCAGCTGTGGTTAGTTGATATGTGATTGAAGTGGATACTTTTGTAGAGACTTCGCTTGACATTTTGATGTATAATAAGTGTAAGCTGGTGTCAGCATTGGTTAGTTATGAGTGGTCACATGTTCCAAAACAGGGCAAGTCCCCAAATCTGGGGACTCTAGGGTTTAAGAGGTTAAATATTTGAAAGACACTGGACTCATCGAGAGGATTTAGTACTGCTATAACAGACAGATACAGAAGGTAGCAGCATTGCAGCAATGCAACAATACGGATGCTGGCTGCTGTTAAATACCAACGAAGAAGACTCCCGTCACAAAATGATTAAAATTTTCGTGAGTGTTTTTTTTTAACTCACTATTACTAATCCTACTCCTACCCCCAACCCTAACCTTAACCATAACCTAACCCTACTCCTTCCCCTAACCCTAACCATAACCACCCCCTGACTCCCCCGCTGCACTTTTAAATACATGCACCCATCACGGAATGCATTAGAATGAATTTGTGCTCCCATGATGAAAATGTTGCACTTTTCGTGACAATATGACGAACCAATAGATTAATGTATATTTGGTGCTGCTGAATCACGACAATCCGTGAGACTGGGTTGGCACTTGAATTCTTCACAGGGACACATTTTGAGGATGGAGTGCATTTCCACATTTCTAAAATGCCACAAGAAACCACCAAAAAATAAATAAAAGTACTTAATTTACTCATGTTTTGATTCAGTCTGGGTAAATTGTCGGACTCATTGATGGTGGCGCGAAGGCTAAGCTAACGTTAGCCGATAAAACAGTGGTGCACTAACGTCATGATTTTCAATTACTCACTCACCTCAGACAAATTTGCAGAAGCTCTGTTGTTCAAACTGGGTTTGTGTATATTTCCAAAAGAGAAGAATTTCACATTGAGTGTATCTCGCTGACCAGGTCTGTGGGTGTCTGGCTCCACCCGGCCAGCCGCACTCGGAATAGTGGCTGATAAAATGCTCCTCCCAGCAGGGTGATGTCCGTCACTCCGGTTTCTTCATTTTGCTCCTAATTTTCTGTTTATGACTTGCAGGGTGTGGTACCTAGACTGCACTCACCACTGTGAACTGTGACCTGGTGTGATAGTTCATGGATGCGGGAACACACTGCTGGTAGCTGCACGATATCGTGCAGCTACTGTGAAGAAAAAAAAAATACATGCTGTGACGGTTTTGTGCACGCAGGAAGACAGCAGCTTTTCACAGCTGCGTGATGTGGTTACACATCGTGCAGCTGTGAAAATTAAAAAAAAAAGAATTACATGCCACCCATGGGACTTGAACCTATGCCTTCCAAAACCTCTGATTGCCAGTCAGAAACTTTACCACTGAGCTACATTCACTGTACTGTGAAAGTTGCGGGAACCTGCCTGATATGAGGAAGCAGATGGACGTATTTAAAATGAAATAAACCACACACCATATAAAACCACTGCATTTGTCAAGTGGACAACACAAATATGATCCGTCTGTTCCTCTGTAGATGGCCCATGGTCACAGACATACAGTCATGAAGAGGCTGTTAAATAACCCTGGTTAAATAAAAAGAAAAAAACACCATGGGATTCGAACGTACACACTGTGATTACCAGATGGAAACTTTACCACTGCACTATAATCATTATCTTGTAACAGGAATGTGAAATGGGTAAAATCAACAAGCAGATAAACATATTTTCTAAAAAAAAAACTGACCAAACATTGTTTGGTACGGCGTATTTCTGATACGTGACTGAAAGTGGCATATTTGTCATACTATTGGCTTTTCCTGGTCACGCGGTGCACCGCTCACAGCCCTCACGGCCCGACATGCATCTCCTGTCAGACGTGACATTCAGATCACCTGCTGTGTGTCCAAACGGACTTACATCCCATTTCTCCTCCCATCACAAAAGCGATATATGTTTTTAAGTATTTCCACACAAGCACACACACGCGCGTGTCCGTTGAAACACTGGACATGTGCTGCAGCTGTGATGTCCAGGACAGTTGATGTCAGCTGTGGGTAGCCAGCCACTCCCCCTGTCCTGTCAGTGCACAGACCAAGATGTCACTCTGTGATCAGATGAGAGATGCCTCGCCTGTGAAACGTGTGAAACACATGCACACGTGTTGTGGGGGGAGCTGACACTCTGTCACGCCACATGTACACTCGGCAATTTCACAGTCGTGGGGCACTTAGACAAATTTCACATCCAGCTTGACAGTGATCGTCTGCTGACTGTTTTCGTGATGACAGTACGAATGGCCACACATTTTGTAAGTGCCAACAGGTGAATGAGGCATTAGCGGCAGCTACGAAATTATACGTTTTGCACACGATTCCTGCTTCATGCGCACTTTCTGCGCAAATCAACCAAATTCACACAATGTGTGAAGGGGCCGTAAAAGTTACAGTACACCGGCCCTCAAGGACTGGAGTTGAAGACCCCTGACCTACTTGACCCATTGCCCAGGTGTCATGATGCAGAGAGTGGTTGGATTTTGATACCCATAAAGATGTACATAGTACAGTTGGTGATCTTGAAAACTGTGGCAGCATTGTTGGAAGTCTAAGGAATGATAACATCACTTCCAATGGCATCATTACTAACAAATGATGTAACAACATTGTGACAACGTAGAATTTCTTTTTTTGGTGGGAACTTTGTGGTATAACATAAAAATACAACCTCTATAAATGCTACAAAATTACTTTGGAGCAACATTAAACCTCAACCAAAACACAGCATTGCCTTATGTTGTGTTTTTGCTGGAAATCTTGATTCTTGAGTTTGTTCCTTGGACAATTTTGATAGAAAGGACCATTACCTGTCTGTATTCTAATCACCTGCAAAATGCAACCCAGTCTCATGTTTTTTTTCGTGCTCCCGTCACGAAATCATTCAGATTTTTGTGACAGTGTTTTGTCTTTTTTTTAATCTCACTGTTACTAACCTTACTCCTACCCCCAACCCTCATCTTAACCATAACCACTCCACCACACCCCCACTTCACTTTTAATTTTGTACAGCCGTCACACAATGTATTAGAATGAATTTGTGCTCCCGTTACGAAAATGTGGCGCTTTTCATGACAATATCACGAACCAATAGATAAATGTATATTTTGTGCTGCTGAATCACAGCATGCCGTGAGATATGGTAGTAAAATGACAGTGTTCTGGAGTGTTAATGTTTTCTTTTATAGTAGGTGTAGCTTCAAAACTAAAGGTTCAGGTAAAGTGTGGAGAATTGTTCCCTGAGTGAACAAAAAAAACCTTTTTTTCAACCTTGTGTTTTTAATTTGCAGTGGCAGACACTGAAATATTTATAAGGACTCCAACAGGCAATTACATTAAAAGAGTGTGGTTAGACACTGCCAAGCCTTCGGCGGGCCCCCTTGGTGAGAAGCGGAGGCCAATTTGGTGAATGGTCACAAAGTTTACAATGTCAGATTTTACTCACTATCAATAATTCAAGGCTGAAAGGAGCAAAAAGGGGAAGACATGACATACAAGAATGAACAGAAAAGAAGGGGAAAAGAGGGGATGGTGAGACCAGGAGGAGGGAGGGACATGATGCCAACAGAAGGCGGCTCTTCAGTGTCCATTTGCTAAATGTGGCAGAAGTACACACTGTGAAGGCCATGTTCTACTTGCTGAAAGCTTCGCTGGACGTTTGAGCCCTCTTAGTCTGTCCTGCACTCTGAAGAATACACACAATAATACACAAACACATAATCCAAACCGTAGTGGGGGTGGGAAAGCTGCCGTTTTACCTCTTGATGATGACTAACTTTGAAAGCTGCATTTGGATTTTTATTGTTGTTGTATTGGATTAAATAAGTCTCACCAAAAGAAAACTGACCTGAATTTAAAACAGAAGAAAAACTAAAGTGCTTTACTGGAATGGGTAGTTATACCTTTATTGTATCAAAAGACACTGAAAAAGAGCTTATTGAGTCATGACGTTGTTGGACAGAAACTTGTGGGGTCCTGGTGCTTCTTATTGTACTGTATGGTTGTTACACCTCGACACCAACTAGCCACCTGAGATGTGTTTGTTTCTCAGACTCTTTAGAGCTGGGGTGGCCAAGTTCGGTCCTCAAGATCTACCTTCCTGACACTCTTAGTTGTCTCCCTGTTCCAACACACCTGAATCCAATGAAAGACTCGTTAGTAGGCTTTTAATGAGCCTTTCATTGGATTCAGGTTTGTTAGAACAGGGAGACAACTAAGAGTGTCAAGAAGGTAGATCTCGAGGACCGAACTTGAGCACCCCTGCTTTAGATGATCGTTGGGTACCACTGGAATAACTTTGCATCAAATGAGCGGTTACTTAGGGTGAGGAGCATTGTGAAGGGGTGTCAGCTGTGACATTCTGGGCATGATCCAGTGTGTAGGTGCCTCAGTGTTAAGACCCCAGTGGCTGTAGAAGGCCAAGGACACACCCACATTTCACCTTCCCTAGACCTGATCTGACCACCCAAACAGTCTTGTGATGTTCCAATTGTGTCTTTGTTTTATCTGGGATTTCATTACAGTTTTGCACAAAAGCTGAACAATATTATAATATTAATATTAATAATGAGAATGTCACCAAAATAAAACAGCAAAATGACTGTGTTTCCATTAACTGATGGAGGGTTTTTGTTTGGGGTTTTTTCCCCTCAGATTCAGCTTTAGTTGAGCTAGAAAATGGTGATTTTGGAGCAGGGGTTTCTTTCTCGAATGGTCATCTCAGTCCATGGGGACAGTCATGCTTGTAGACAGTGACACTGGTGTTCCAGCAGATTCCAGTTTATGGCAGGCCAAAGCCTTGATGGTTTCTAGGTTGTTCCTGACCATCTAAACCAATTTTCTCTCAGTTCAAGGTGACAGTTTGGGTCTTCTTTTCCAGAAAAATTACAAAATTAGTTTATTTCTCTGCATTTTATCCATTTGCAGAGAGGTTTTCCAACTGTGGGCAGCACGGTGGCTTAGTGGTTTGCACTGTTGCTTCCTATCAAGAAGGTCATGGGATTGCTTCCCACCTGTGACCTATCTGTGTGGAATTTGCATGCTCTCTCCGTGTTTGTGTGGATTCCCTCCAAGTGCTCCTGCTTCCTCCTCCACCAAAGACATGCATGTTCGTGTTAAACTGGAAACTTTATATTGTCCGTAGTTGTCTGAATGTGTTTTTTTGTCTATATGTAGTCTTGCGACAGACTGGCGTCCTGTCCAGGGTGTACCCTGCATCATGCCCTATGACTACTGGAAGAGGCTCCAGCCCCCCCCCGTGATTCTTAATTGGAGTAAGCGAGTATAGAAAATGGATGGATTTTCCAATTACCATGACTGACCAAAGCAAAGAGAGTAGGCTCCAAATTTGGGCAGAAATGGTCAAGACCTTAGCCAATGCACATTGGTGACAGGGATAAGGAATAACTCCTTAATTGTTTCTTGTTTCTCTTATTTCACAGGATAAAACTTCACGTCTTAGTAAGGTATTCATCCGCTATGACAATTTTATCAAGACAGAAGAGAAAGCACCAAAGAGAGGAATGGGTTACCATAGGAACCAGTAACTGATCTGTCAATTAATGAGGTCACGGAGCACATGATTATAATTAAGTGTGGGTCATTAATTACTGAGTGTCAATCAACATTAGTTTGGTGTCATTATGGTGAAGCTGTGAACCACCACTTAACAGGTCAGAACATCAAAACATCCTACTTGTGTTTTTGGCTCAAATATGTTGACATCAATGTCCACGATGTATGACTGGCATTGAAAACATTCAGTGGGGTCTTGATCATATGGTGCAACCTCAGAATAGTAATGTGTCATCCTGAGATGAAGCTGATCCTCAACATTATCTTGATTTACAGTGATCCTGCATTCTGACATGACCAGTGGACTCAAACCTCAACACAGGTTCATCATTATACTCCACCTTTAAATTGTCATCACTAAACTGGATCCACTTCAGCTATTATTTGGCTCACTTTCTCTTGATAACCGGACTTACTTTTCGACCTCTTTCTTATCTGGCCACCTACTGTTTTACGAGACCTGCTCCTCCTCTGACTCTCTCAGCCCAGATGGACTCCCTGCATGTTGCCAGGCCGGTGTCGCCTTCCCAGAGGTGCGTTCTGCCTACCGCTGATGTATTTTTGATGAGCGGGTGCCAGGGAGCCTCTCGAGGGCCGTGTCTACAACAGGACAATAGGCCTCGCTCAGGTTTCCACCTGGCTGTCACTGACACTCTTGCTCTTTTTGTAGCCGGACGTCTGAGGCAGGACTGAACTTTCAAACCAAGAGGAGGAGCATGAATGTGATGCAGTCTAAGTTCAAGTTGGGGGTAAAAAAAAATTGCTGACAAGACTCAAACCTGTCATAATCTAATTCAAACTATATTTTTTAAATCTAAAATGACATATTTGAATGTAGTTACTAACATGTTCTGGCATGTTTTACAATTACATATGTATTGCTTTTCATGTAAAACTTGTATGGGAACCCAATGGTGGCATCCATGTAGTAAAGCTCCAGTGAAGAGTCAGTGTAAATGGACTGCAATTATATAGCTCTTTTCCATCTGCATAAGAGGCTCAAAGTGCTTTAAAAATTATGCCTCACATTCACCCCAATGTGAGGGTGCTGCCATACAAGGTAGTCACTACACACTAGGGGAGCAACTAGGGGAATAAGGACCTTGCCCAAGGGCCCTTAGTGATTTTTGTTCAGGTTGGGATTTGAACCAAGGATCCTCTGGTCTCAAGCCCAACACTTAACCACCAGATCATCACCTCCCCTGTCCACTGTTATTATTGATCATTCAATAAATTTTAAAAGAAAACCTACTATGTTAACTGTTTTGGCTAATATTGAACAAGCACCACTTCTCCCAGCAGCTTATTGGAGAGGATTTCAACATATTTTATGTTGTATTCATGTTATTATTTCTATTGCACATTTAGTTTTTTATTGCTTGGCATTTGGCAACGTGGTGGTCAAGTGGCTGGTGTGCTTGTGACCAGAGGAGAAGGTTCCCAGTTCAATGTCACCCCTGCTCACTCTCCATGTAATGTGAATTTGTGTCAGGAAGGGCATCCTGTGTAAAAACTAAATTAACATGTCGATCCATACTGGATCTGCTGGGGAGACCATAAATGAAAAAGGGAGCAGCCAAAAGACTTTGTTTTGGCTCTAGATTTCTTCAACTGCTTGCAGTATTGTGTTTTCAATATGTTACTTTGAAGCTATGTAAGTAGTTTTTTTGTTGTTGTTGTTTTTATAAAACTTACAAGACCATTTTCAACATCCACAGCAAAACAAATTAAGTGGAACAATGTCAAAAACTGATACAGTATACAAATCAGTACAGGTACATCTAAAAAAAAAAAAAAATATATATATATATATATATATATATATATATATATATATATATATATAATGAAAAAGTTCAATAGTTTCTGTCAAGTATTTCAGAAAGTGAACATTTTTATGTGTTCTTGACTCATTACAAAGTAAAATGTTTCAAGCATTTTTTTTTATTTTAGTTTTGATAATTGTGACCTACAGCTCCAATAAATAAATAAATAAATAATGCTTATCTAAAAAAAAAAATTGACTATTTCACAAAATGATTAGATAAAAAAATACAGATTTATAATGCAGAAATGTTGAACTTCTGAAAAGTATGTTCATGTATGCACTGAATAATTGGTTGGGCTCCTTTTGCATGAATTCCTGGGTTAATGTGGCATGGCACGGAGGTCATCAGTTTGTGGCACTGCTGAGATGTTATGGAAGCCCAGGTTGGTTTGATAGCAGCATTCAGCTCATCTGCATTGTTGAGTCTGGCGTCTCATTTTCCTTTCCAATATCTAGGCACAGATGGGGTATCGTCTACAGTAGTGTTCAGAATAATAGTAGTGCTATGTGACTAAAAAGATTAAACCAGGTTTTGAGGAAAATTTCTTATTGTTACATGGGAAACAAGGTACCAGTAGATTCAGTAGATTCTCACAAATCCAACAAGACCAAGCATTCATGATATGCACACTCTTAAAGCTATGAAATTGGGCTATTAGTAAAAAAGTAGAAAAGGGGTTGTTCACAATAATAGTAGCATCTGCTGACGCTACAAACTCAAAACTATTATGTTCAAATTGCTTTTTTAGCAATCCTGTGAATCACTAAACTAGTATTTAGTTGTATAACCACAGTTTTTCATGATTTCTTCACATCTGCGAGGCATTAATTTTGTTGGTTTGGAACCAAGATTTTGCTCATTTACTAGTGTGCTTGGGGTTATTGTCTTGTTGAAACATTTCAAGGGCATGTCCTCTTCAGCATAAGGCAACATGACCTCTTCAAGTATTCTGACATATCCAAACTGATCCATGATACCTGGTATGCAATATATAGACTCAACACCATAGTAGGAGAAACATTCTCATATCATGATGCTTGCACCACCATGCTTCACTGTCTTCACTGTGAACTGTAGCTTGAATTCAGAGTTTGGGGGGTCGTCTCACAAACTGTCTGTGGCCCTTGGATCCAAAAAGACCAATTTTACTCTCATCACTCCACCTCCATTTCTCTTTAGGCCAGTTGATGTGTTCTGTGGCAATTGTAACCTCTTCTGCACATGTCTTTTATTTAACAGAGGGACTTTGCGGGGATTCTTGCAAATAAATTAGCTTCACACAGGCATCTTCTAACTGTCACAGCACTTACAGGTAACTCCAGACTGTCTTTGATCATCCTGGAGCTGATCAATGGGTGAGCCTTTGCCATTCTGGTTATTCTTCTATCCATTTTGATGGTTAAAACAACCATTTCTTCCATGTGTCTCTGTTTTGTTGTCCATTTTAAAGCACTGGAGATCATTGTAGATGAACAGCCTATCATTTTTTGCACCTGTGTTTAAGTTTTCCCCTCTCCAATCAACTTTTTGATCAAACTACGCTGTTCTTCAGAACAATGTCTTGAACGTCCCGTTTTCCTCAGGTTTTCAAAGAGAAAAGCATGTTCAACAGGTGCTGGCTTCATCCTTAAATAGGGGACACCCGATTTACACCTGTTTGTTCCACAAAATTGACAAACTCACTGACTGAATGCCACACTACTACAACCCCTGGCAAAAATTATGGAATCACCGGCCTCTGAGGATGTTCATTCAGTTGTTTAATTTTGTAGAAAAAAAAAAGCAGATCACAGACATGACACAAAACTAAAGTCATTTCAAATGGCAACTTTCTGGCTTTAAGAAACACCATAAGAAATCAAGAAAAAAAGATTGTGGCAGTCAGTAACGGTTACTTTTTAGACCAAGCAGAGGAAAAAAAATGGAATCACTCAATTCTGAGGAAAAAATTATGGAATCACCCTGTAAATTTTCATCCCCAAAACTAACACCTGCATCATATCAGATCTGCTCGTTAGTCTGCATCTAAAAAGGAGTGAACACACCTTGGAGAGCTGTTGCACCAAGTGGACTGACATGAATCATGGCTCCAACACGAGAGATGTCAATTGAAACAAAGGAGAGGATTATCAAACTCTTAAAAGAGAGTAAATCATCACGCAATGTTGCAAAAGATGTTGGATGTTCACACTCAGCTGTGTCTAAACTCTGGACCAAATACAAACAACATGGGAAGGTTGTTAAAGGCAAACATACTGGTAGACCAAGGAAGACAAAGCACCAAGACAGAAAACTTAAAGCAATATGTCTCAAAAATCGAAAAATGTACAACAAAACAAATGAGGAACGAATGGGAGGAAACTGGAGTCAACGTCTGTGACCGAACTGTAAGAAACCGCCTAAAGGAAATGGGATTTACATACAGAAAAGCTAAACGAAAGGCATCATTAACACCTAAACAGAAAAAAACAAGGTTACAATGGGCTAAGGAAAAGCAATTGTGGACTGTGGATGACTGGATGAAAGTCATATTCAGTGATGAATCTCGAATCTGCATTGGGCAAGGTGATGATGCTGGAACTTTTGTTTGGTGCCTTTCCAATGAGATTTATAAAGATGACTGCCTGAAGAGAACATGTAAATTTCCACAGTCATTGATGATATGGGGCTGCATGTCAGGTAAAGACACTGGGGAGATGGCTGTCATTACATCATCAATAAATGCACAAGTTTATGTTGATATTTTGGGCAATTGAAAGGATGTTTGGGGATGATGAAATCATTTTTCAAGATGATAATGCAGCTTGCCATAGAGCAAAAACTGCAAAAACATTCCTTGCAAAAAGACACATAGGGTCAATGTCATGGCATAGGGTCAATGTCAATGAGCAGATCTGATTTGATGCAGGTGTTAATTTGGGGGATGAAAATTTACAGGGTGATTCCATAATTTTTTCCTCAGAATTGAGTGATTCCATATTTTTTTTCCTCTGCTTGGTCTAAAACGTAACTGTTACTGACTGCCACAATCTTTTTTTCTTGATTTCTTATAGTGTTTCTTAAAGCCAGAAAGTTGCCATTTGAAATGACTTTAGTTTTGTGTCATGTCTGTGATCTGGTTTTTTTCTACAAAATTAAACAACTGAATGAACATCCTCCGAGGCCGGTGATTCCATAATTTTTGTCAGGGGTTGTATTATTATGAACACCCCCTTTTCTATTTTTGTTTACTAATAGCCCAATTTCATAGCCTTAAGAGTGTGCATATCATGAATGCTTGGTCTTGTTGGATTTGTGAGAATCTACTGAATCTACTGGTACCTTGTTTCCCATGTAACAATAAGAAATATACTCAAAACCTGGATTAATCTTTTTAGTCACATAGCACTACTATTATTCTGAACACTACTGTATATGGTGACAATCAAATATTGTAATACTATAGTTAGCAAAAGAGTTACGAGCAGTTTTGGCACTGTGGACAGGTGGCAAATCCTGCTGGAAAAGGAAATCAGAATCTCCACAAAGATTGTCAGCAGATGAAAGCATGAAGTGCTGCATTGATAAAACACAGTAGACCAACACCAGCAGATAACATGGCACCCCGAATCATCACAGACTGTGAAAATTTCACACTGGACTTCAAACAATTTGAATTCTGTTCCTCTCCACTCCTCCTCTGGACTCTGGGACCTTGATTTCCAAATGAAATGAGGACTTTATCAGAAGTGTCTTACCTGGGCTAAGGACAAAAGCACGGGACTGCTGCTCATTGGTCCACTGTTTCTGGTTCAGGAGTGGCTTGACATGAGGCAAGCAACACTTGTAGCCCATTTCCTGGACACATCTGTGCATGGTGGTTCTTGATACAGTGATTCCAGCCTCAGTCCACTCCCTGCCCCCTAGTTCTTGGATTGGCTTTGCTTGACAATCTTCTCAAGGCTGCATTCATCCCTGTTGCTTGTGCATCTTTTCCTACCACACTTTTCCCTTCCAGTCAACTTTCCAAGAATATGCTTTGATAAAGCAAAAAAAAAATAAAAATCCTTGAGTCATTTTAGTTTGTATGTAATCAGTCCAGAATAGATCAAATTTTAAATTCTGAAATACCTGACAACAAACATTGAACTTGTTCACGATATTCTGGTTTTTGAGATGTACCTGTAATAAGGAGGAAAAAAATAACCTAGCTGACTACATTTCCTCCAATATTGTACCACAAATGTACTGATGGTTACAAACAACACCCTGAACCTGCTGCCATTGTTTTATTGCTTCAGGATAGCAGAAGGTTGATTTTTGTTGCTTCTGGTACAGATGGCCTGTTCACTCTCTTCTGTTCCTTCCTCAGTTTATTTCAGACAAGCATATTTATTTCAGCAGAACAAAGTCTGAGTTGGGTGTCTAGAGTCGGGTAGATGCTTGCATGTGATATTTGAGAGAAACAATTAAATGTACAACCCCAGATCAAAAAATCTGGAACCATGCGGAAAAGTGCAAATAAAAAAAAGTAGTGATCCTTACATTTACTTTGACTTCTGTTTCATTGCAGAGAGCATGAACCCAAGATATTTCACGTTTCATCTGGTAATATACATGCATTCCAGCAATCCTGCAATTAATGCTTCCTCCCCCCCCCCCCCCCCAAAAAAGTTGGGGCAGAGGGCAATTTACAAGGATTAAGTCATCACTTTTACAAACAGTTTTCTTGGGACAACCCAGGGGATGGATACATGAACATTTCTGAGTCACTGAATATGTCTTGGACTTCATTACATCAATCATGTTCTCCCAGTGTCTGTGTGAGTTTCCTCCCAGTGCTCCATATCGTCCCACTTCCAAAAACGTGAAGGTTCAGTGAATTGGAGACTGCAAATTGACAGTGTGCATAGAGGACTGAATGTGCTTGTCTGTTTTGTCTGTCTATATGTGGGACTTTACCACAGTGCCACATACGGACATATAGACTGCCGTCCTGTTCAGAGTGTACCCCTCCTGTCGCCCTGACTACTGGGAAAGGCTCAGCACCCCCTGTGATCCATAATTGGAGTAAGCAGGTATTGAAAATAAATGAATGAATTAAATCAAGCAGGCCAGAAGCTCCGCCTATCATCCCTGTGACTGGTCTGTTCACATTGGTGATGCAGCAAATTGAGCTGAAGAAAGTCAAATTTCATTCAACTACAAACAATCCCAATTAATAAAAAGTACTCTTTTGACAAAAGTGAAATCATGTCATAAGGCCTGTAGTGAACTTAAATCATAAACCAACACCAAACACATCTGAATCTCTGAAATTCCTGAAATATCTCTTCATCTATTTAGCATTCTCTTTGAATTTCTGTATCTCATGTCATATATAAAACATTTGTTACCTTTAAAACAAAGATAATGTCTTTGCCTTTATTTTCAGAGAGTGTGAAATAGCTTCATTAATAATTAGCAGGAAAAAATTCCTTTAGTCTGTGAAGGTAAATGCTAGCCTATTTTTGTTAGCATTTATTTATTCATTCATTCACTTAACACATGTCCTCTTAAAAAGGAAAAGCCAAGACACATTTGAACTGTGCAAGGTGCTAAATTTTACTTTGGAAGCAAAATGTTTGGTTCTTCTTGTTTTGTTTTGCTTTAATATTTCACATTTTAAGTTGTTTAATCCTGCTTTTGTTAATAATAATAATAGTATTGTTAGTATTAGTGGTGGTTGTAGTTATAAGTACTCCAACCCCTCCGCCCTTTGACCTTTCACGCTGGAGACTCGTCTTCTGTTGGTGATTATCGCGATAAATAGGTAATTAGTCCTTGTATCGCACGCGTGGGAAATCCCCCTGTGATTGACAAGCCGCCAACCCACCCCATCGACCCCACAAGCTTCATCTGTAAATCATTCATCGTCCGCGGCTCATGGTCTTTACTCCCTGTTCAAGTCTGTTTATTCTTTAATTGAGGTGTGTGTGTGTGTGTGTGTGTGTGTGTGTGTGTGTGTGTGTGTGTGTGTGTGTGTGTGTGTGTGTGTGTGTGTGTGTGTGTGTGTGTGTGGCGTGCACCTGTTTGCGGGGGTCCAAGTACAGCTGCAGAATAACAAAGTAAATGAAGCATCATTAATTAATGTGTTAATTGGCAATAAAGTGAAGGGGCTGCAGGCGCAGGAATTCCTGTGCATCATCAATTAATAATCATAGCTGCTGTTTGTTGATCATTAATCCGTGGAAACACACTCTGATAAATTATGCTTATTTATTTTCTATTTTTTTTAAAAGCACAGGTTTTAAAGAACATCCTTATTATTGTTATTATTTGTCAAAGATCTGTCATCTCTGTCATCTATTATAATAAATAAAACATTTCATCTCATTAACTTTTTTGCAACAATAATTGAGCTACATCAAACTTCTGTCTTTAGTTTTATTGTTGTTGTTTGCTGGGATATAATTTGGATTTCTGGCAGTTATGCGCTCTGCCTTCATGAGACTAACTGTCCAGATTTGCACCTGCAAACATTTTGGTGTTGCCAGAATACACACACTATATCCTGATAGAAATTCAAGACATAATTTCTGAGTTTGGAGTAATCCTGCTGACACTCAAAGGTGCCACTTTTATTTTAGTTTTTTTTTTTTCCAATCAAATTTTTATTACAAGTATATATTGTAGGGGTTTCACGTTAAACGCCACCAGAGTGACACAATGTGTCCACAGTGTTAGATGCAAAAACCTTGAAATAATCTGTCATAGAGGCTCATCACAGAGACACATAAGGCAGACTCTTCCAACTCCTTTTCTTCTGACAGGAGGCGTGACTAAGAGCAGCTCCTTTCCATTTAAAGTGGCAGACACAAACAGGCTGCTCCTTCATACTAAAAGCTTGTGATGCATTACCTTAGTGTATGTGGGGTAGTTTGTCTACTTCTTGGTGACTCATACATTATCTTGCTGAAGGCTGAACGGTGTTTCACACCATTTCGTGATGGCATCACAAAAGTAAATTAATCTATAGTTTGTGATACTGTCAGGAAAAGCACATTTTCTTGATGGGAGCACAAGCTCATTTCATGATGGAAGCATGAAATGTGGGGTGATGCGTGTGTGGCGGGGGGGCAGGGGGGTTCTGTGGGGGCTATGGTTACAGTTAGGGGTAGAGTTAGAAATAGTAAAAATATGACACAATGCTAAAATACACTCGGCTGTATGAGTATTGTCTTCTTTGTAATTTGCAGTTATATACGTTACACTGATTGCAGTATACAGTAATTATATATATATATATATATATATATATATATTATTAAGATCCTATTGTCTTAGTTACAATTTGTACATGTTCAATGAAGCCCCTCTATCAATCAATCAATCAAACAATATTTATGTTTATGAGCTTTTGACAAGCGCTGAAGTTAGCTTTGAAATAGCGAACATTAGCATGTACGCTGACATCCATGAAATGTCTTGTAAATCATTCCAGGGGTGTTATCAGGTTATAAAAACAGCATTATCAGTTTTAGAAGTGTTTATTTCTCACTGCTTTTTTACATAATATATGACAAAGAGGTTATATTTACACACAAACCTACTAACCTGTGATGTCAGCACACTAACGTCCATGAAATGTCTTGTAAATCACTTAAAAAATATTATTAGGTCCCAAAAACAGCATTTTCAGTTTTAGAAGTGTTTATTTCCTGCTAGCGTTTATAGAATATATGAAAAAACATGTTAAGTAAACACATAAATTAAGTGCTTTTACAGAGACTTGCCACTGATGTGACAATGCCACTCTACTCTTATTGGCTGTCACCCCCGTCACTCAAAAAAAAAAAAAAAGAAGCAGAATGAAACAGAATGGAACATTTTAACCTCTTAAAATAGGTCAAGGTTAGCCATCTTTGAACTTGTCCAAGGTCTGTGTTCCAAGAATGTTCCCTCTGAATTTGAAGGTCCTGGCCATAATAGGACTGGACTTGTGCTGAGCACAGACAGACGGCTGGACAGACACAAAGTCTTTGCAATACCCGATGGCCATATTTGATGGGTTTGGGTAATTAAAAAAATAAACAACAACAACAAAATGCATCATCATGAAGGGAGCACAAAAAAGGATGTGCGGATCAGACAGAAGAGGTTATGTGAGGAGGTTCCACAATGTTTGACATCTCAATTACCACAAAGGCACATGTTACCAAATGTGTAGCAGGATATGTTTAAAAATGTTGTTTTGGAAGTCAGGTGATATGAGCACAAATCAGCAGTGAATATTTGCTGAGAACTAGCAGATTATCTCTAT
The DNA here is from genome assembly GCF_902500255.1 of Thalassophryne amazonica. Classification (NCBI taxonomy): domain Eukaryota; kingdom Metazoa; phylum Chordata; class Actinopteri; order Batrachoidiformes; family Batrachoididae; genus Thalassophryne; species Thalassophryne amazonica. The sequence continues at coordinate 38,421,889 of NC_047111.1, read as the reverse complement.
GCTGGACATTGTTATAACACGGGGCGACTGACTGCTGGCCAGCTGTATTACAGATAAAGAAAACCAAACCGTCATTAATGGAAATGCTCATGAAAACCACCATGATCCCCATATGCTAACATGAATGTTTGCTAATGCTAAATGGGATTGGCCTTTGCTATGTGGCCCATTAATAGTCAAACACTGCCGTATCCTCCACATTTGGAGATCCTGTGCTCCCAACCCACTTCTTTTCTTTCTTTCTTTCTTTTTTTTTTTTTTGCCTTTCACATCTCCTGTGTTCCACAGTGAATCCAGTGTGGATCTGCATGCTGATTTGTCACAGGTTTTACAACAAATTCCCTTCCTGATCTAATTCCAGACACCCATAGAGAATGTGCATGGTGGGCTTTGAGCCTGGGACCTTCTTGGTAGGAGATGAGTGATAACTGTTATCCCACAATGCAAAAACCTTCATGCCTGCTAAAACTTTCATCACTGGAAAATAGAGAGGAAAAAAGGAAAAAACCTCACATGTGCGAGCTGATGACAAGAAAACACTTAGTCCATATAAAATTATTTTATTTTGGCTGTTTTTTTTTTTTTTGTTTTTTTTTTGTTTTTGCTCTGATCACCACAACAGATATCCGCATAATTTTGCACAAGTTTAAGTTGGACGCCAAAACTCCAAAAAGACAATGAACACAGACTAATAATGCATTTTAACTCCCCCCCCCCCCCCCCCACCCACACACACACACACACACACACACACACACACACACACACACACACACACACACACACACACACAAACTGGCACGCCAATTAATATTAAGTGCGCCCCTGCAGTGCGCTTTCAGCAGCGCAGCCTTCCTTCAAAGCGACGATAACGCTGTGGGGCGTGGCTACAGCAGGACTGTCTCTCTGTGATTGGCGGCCGCCTGCAGTGGGAGGGAGTTCTGATCCACCAATGAGGATGAGGCAGAGCGCATTGGTCCGATATAGGAGTTGGAGGCGAGCAGCATCTTTACTATAGAAGTCATTTAGAGGAGAGGCGCCGGAGTCTCGGACTTATCTCTGCCTCTTTTTTTTACCCCCTTCTTTTTTTTGGAACTGAACCTCCGAGTCGAACGCGGCCCTGTTTCAGCCTGAAGTCTGCGCGCGGCAGGTGTTTCGTCCCCGAGGCGTTTCTTCAGAGAAAGCCACCAAAACGGAGCCGAACGAGGACGACGGACAGCGACCCTCCCTCACTTCAGCAATCATGATGTCGATGAACAGCAAGCAGCCTTTCAGTATGCACCCCATCCTGCACGAGCCCAAGTACACGCCCCTGCACTCCAGCTCCGAGGCCATCCGCAGGGCCTGTCTGCCCACGCCGTCGGTGAGTCCCGGTCTCGAACCCACCGACCATCTGTCTGTCCCCTACTATTAAAAAAAAGATAAAATAAAATAACAAGAATAATAAAATTAAAAAAAAATGCAAATTCCTTTTCACAAACGAAATATTCTTCTAAAACGTCGTCTTTAATTTAAATTCTGCGCTTTTTTCTTTATTAAAAATAAATAATGTCATTAAATTACATATTTTCACCATATAAGTGATTATATGATTGTAAAACATGTTGATGTGTACACTTTGGTACTAAAAAGTTCTATATAAATTAACTTATTTGTATTATTATTATTATTATTATATTATTATTGTTATTATTATTATATTATTATTATTATTGTTATTATTATTATTGAACTAAACATTGGGTGTTGTGGTGGAAAAACTGTAAACGCTCACATTTAAGTGACATATTTTTAAAGTCTAAATTTAAGAGGATGTATGTGAGTTAAAAAATAAAGTCGGAATGAAGCGTGAAGTTTGAGGTTTGTGCCTTCGGACGTCATGACGTGGATTCTCTCGGCGTGTGTTATCTCACAATCGTCCCATTCATATTCAAACTCATCTTCGTTTCATTGTCTGTAGAAATTATTCAGGAGATCGTAAATATTAATTTTACATGAACATCCGTCCACGCTCGCGCACTCGTACACAGACGAATTGAAGTGCATGTTGGAACTACGCTGTTTCGGAATTCAACACTTAATGTTTGTTTTATTGGTAACTGGAGGCCTCAAAATATGTAAAACGTTGCTTTTGCAAATAAGTGTGATTATTGTGGAAATGGACAGAAAAGATGCTGCTTTTTTATAATGCAATTATAAAACGGTAACACAGTTAAAAAAAAATAAATTACCAGTTTAAACGAGAAAATGTGTAATGAAACTGAGCAAAAATTCTGATTTTAAATTCTAAATTTCTTGATTGCTGTTCTTTGTTGTCACATTGCATTTCTTTTTTTTAATTCAGTGTAAGAAAAACACTAGGCCAAAGCCTTCTCAGCTACTAATTTGTTTCCTATTATTTATTTCGATTATTTGCAGACATTCTGCAGACTGGAAACATGTTATTTTATTTGTGTGTTTGTCTCCTTGTCCACGCAGCTTCAGGGCAACATTTTCGCGGGATTCGATGAGACGTTGCTGCAGAGGGCCGAAGCTCTGGCCGCCGTGGACATCGTGGCGCAAAAGAGTCACCCGTTCAAACCCGACGCCACCTACCACACCATGACCACGATGACCAGCATGACCTGCACCCCGACCTCCTCTTCCGCGCACCTGCACCACCCGTCCGTGCTCACCTCCCACCATCACCACCCGGCGCACCACCAGCCGGCGCAGGGCCTGGAGGGCGACCTGCTGGACCACCTCACGCCGGGCGGCCTGTCGCTGGGGGGCATGCCGGGCTCAGACATCTGCTCCACGGCGTCGCACACCGCGCACGCTGCCGCTCACATGTCGGCCATCAACCATATGCAGCACCACCACCACCAGCAGTCTATGAACATGCACCCGCACGGTCTGGGCTCCCACGGCGCACTGGGCACCAGCGGCGCGGACGCGGAGCCGGATCCCCGCGAGCTGGAGTCTTTCGCCGAGAGGTTCAAACAGAGGCGGATCAAACTGGGAGTCACGCAGGCGGACGTGGGCGCGGCGTTGGCCAACCTCAAGATCCCCGGGGTGGGCTGTTTGAGCCAGAGTACCATTTGCAGGTTCGAGTCCCTCACGCTGTCGCACAACAACATGGTGGCCCTGAAGCCAATCCTGGAGGCTTGGCTGGAGGAGGCGGAGCGGGCACAGAGGGAGAAGATGTCCAAGCCGGAGATCTTCAACGGCGGGGACAAAAAGCGGAAACGCACATCCATCGCGGCCCCGGAGAAGCGCTCCCTGGAGGCGTATTTCGCCGTGCAGCCGAGGCCCTCGTCGGAGAAGATCGCGGCCATAGCCGAGAAGCTGGACTTGAAAAAGAACGTGGTCCGGGTATGGTTTTGCAATCAGAGGCAAAAGCAGAAACGGATGAAGTTTTCTGCGGCGCACTAAAGACCACGTGTCCACTTTAAAGAGGGACAAAAGCGAGCTGCACCGATAACGTATACCGGGCCTGGTCCTGTTTGATTGACACACGGGTCCCTCAACAACTTTTGATCATCTTAACAAGTCACCAAGTCTTAACACACCTATTAATCAGGTTTTTATTTCCTGATTGTGATTGGACAAATTGGCTTTTATAACGCAATAAAAAAAACACACCTTTGACTTAATGTCTTGTTAAGATGAGCTGTTTGACAGTGTTGTAAACGGAGCAGGGTTCATTGCCTGAACTGTTTCACATGAAGTATTCACCACAGACAGAAAGCTTTCAATCCGTGGAGTGCTCTGATGTGGGACACGCGCTTTTCCACGCAACAGGAACTGGTTACCCATCTGGATTCAGCGGTGCACCAGTGGACACTTTATTGTCCAAAACGCTCTGAAAACGAATGTGATCCAAAAGAAAGGGGAGGAACGACGTTCTCATACGATATGACAATTGTTGTACAAAAAAATCAAGAGTAATAATGACGGAATCGGAGGATTATCCTCCTTTGTCTGAATAGTTTTTTTTTATATTTATTGTTGTACATATTGTGAATATGTTGCACTAGTGTGTGGAAAATCTCATTGAATCCGATTGAAACTTTCAGTTATTTCTGACCTCAGTTGTTATTTTTATTTATTTTCTTTTTGAGACACAAACGTAAAAAACACGGACAGCTGTGACCCGTTGCATGGTTTCCTCCTGAGGGGGCAGAGGGTTATTTTCTGGACATTAATCCCAAGTGAATGGATGCATTGCAATAAGAAGAATCACTGTATCACACGCACGAACACGCTGATTTCACACGGTTATAGCTGTGTGTCTACCTCATTGCGCAAAGTGTTGGCACGTCCATGTGATTTGGAACACAAAGTAACAGTAGGATGTTTTTCTCTTTTGTAGTTTTTGTTTGTTTTTTTTTTAATGTGTTTTTATGTTTCTGTTGCACCGGTTTCATGGTGAATTAGGTCTAGAAGAGTCACTCGTGTAAACGTGTGTGTTCACTGCAATGATGCTTTGACAATCGAATTATTATTTTTTTTCAACCTCCCTATTGTGTCCTCACACGAAAAAAAAACACACATTATTTATTAGTACTGACACTTTTGTGGAGCGCACTTTGTTGATATTCTGATATATTCGGCCTTATTTATACTGTTTTCTTTATTTTGTCCTTTTATTTATTTAATCTTAATTTATTTTAGGAGCGATTAAAAACACAAATCACCACTTATATTTCATTTGTGAAAGTGTGTTTTAATTGTGTCTGTAATAAGCGACAGAAGCTGAAATAAACCGTGCACGTTTTACTTCACGTTCTGAAAGCCTTTTTTTTATTTTTAAATAAATAATAAAAAATGCGGGTGAGGTTTTGATTTTGAAAGAGTCCTAAATGACTTTGATGTTTGTTTGCCCTCTGATCATCTTTTTTAATGGTCTCCACACTTCAGACAGGCGCTAATTATCTGTTTTTAAAACCAGATTTAATGTTGAAATGTGAGTTTGGAGGCTGCTGGTGTGAACAGCTGCTGCCGTGAAACAGGATTCGTCAGGAGGTCCGTTGAAACATGAGGGTCTCATTCCAGAGTGACTCTTGTATTGATCAGCATCACCGATGGATCGATCTTTTTTTTTTTTTTACTGTGTTTTCTTAAAAAAAAAGAAAAAAAAGAAGAAGAAGCAAAGAAGCAACATCACTAAACTTCTTTTGCCCCCCCCCCCCCCCCTTTTCCTTTTTGCTCGGGGTCTTCACATCATCCATCACTTGTTGATTTAAAAATCTTAAAATGACAAAAATAGTCGTTCATTCTAAGATTTGCATATTTAAAAATGAATTAAATGCAGATCTGATATATGGCCGTAAATGTAAAACGCATATGTAAAATGCCTTATTCGTACAAGTCACATAAATATGCACCTACAATACATTTATGGCTGTCATACAGTTCTAATGAAAAGTTTCTTTCACCCTGTACAAATTTGTACTATTTAATGATAAAATGATAAAAAAAAATCTAAATAAACTCATTAAAACATTTTTGTACTGTAGAAATTATGCTTTTTAATCTCCAAGTGAAAACAAGTCTTAATATAATATAATACACTTTAAATACACTGTGAGGTATTATCAATCAATATTTTACATCAATATTTCATTTCAAGCCAAATTGCTGTAAAGTGATTGTTATATTTGATTTTTAGTTTCTACGTTTAAGGTGGAGACTAATTATACAATATATTATTTTGTGTTCTATCTTTTAATTTTTTCCCATCATATAGAAATTTTTACTTTGCGATGAATGCAGCAATTTATTTATTTATTGTACAAAGGGGATGTGATAAACGTAAAAAACAACAAAAACAAGTAAGTAAATAAATAATTCAAAATAAAAGATAAAATTTATCTAGAGATTACCCCGTCTTTCACCCAAGGATCGCTGGGATAGGCTCTAGAATACATCTGTGTAAATTATAAATTTTTTTAAACTGCTGCTTAGATAATTATGAATATGTATACATAATATAAATATGTAAAATGCATGACCATACAGGGTTTAACTGAGGAGATAAAATTAGAATTTATTGTCAGTGATCTCCTGGAATTTGTAAAGAAAATCAATTTGTACCCTCTGTTCTGGGTTTTATGTTTTTTTACAATCCCTAACCCTAACCCCAAATAAAAGAAAAAATTATGGGGTGATTAAACATTTTTGCACAACACTATGGATACACTGTAATTTAATGTGCACCAATATATGCTGAGAAGTGAATTGTAGATATTTAGCATCCTTCACTCTATTTTCACTTATATAATTTGAAATCAGTAAACAGTTCATATTAAACATGTTGCCCATTTTCAGTAAGTATGGGGAGCAATTATAGTTGGAGCACTGGTCTCAAACTCATGGCTTATGGGCCGAACGAGGCCTGTGAGCCAGTATTTTTTGCAGTACAACACTACTTACAGTGAGTATATAATGTAATAATACAAAGTTGCAACAATTCAGCAAAATGTTTCTTCATACAGCAGTGCAGGTATTAGACAGTTGAAATATTTACATCATGAAAACATGTCTCACAGATTTCTAACTTGTTTCCAACTTCAGCCTTCATGAAGCCAATGACACATAAGATTATTTCTTTATAAAATTTGCAGATTGTCTCAGGACAACCCGAGTTATTATTATTATTTTCTGTAATGGTTCAAGCAGTATCTCAGAAGGAACAGAAACCAGACAAATTTGTAGACTTCTGAAAATGTGCTGTGACTCTGGACTCTTAATTATTTGTAACTTGTTTCAACAATCAGAAGAATTTTGCTTTTGGAACCAAAGTGTCAAGGTGCTGATAAAAACATAGACGCAGGACTGAAGTGGGGTTGGATCCATAAATATTTGGACACAGTAGCTCAACAAGACCACCTAAAAGAACAATGGAGTCTTATCATTTATATTAAAATAAGACTTTATATATATACATGTATGTATACTCAACAAAAATATAAACGCAACACTTTTGGTTTTGCTCCCATTTTGTATGAGATGAACTCAAAGATCTAAAACTTTTTCCACATACACAATATCACCATTTCCCTCAAATATTGTTCACAAACCAGTCTAAATCTGTGATATTGAGCACTTCTCCTTTGCTGAGATAATCCATCCCACCTCACAGGTGTGCCATACCAAGATGCTGATTAGACACCATGATTAGTGCACAGGTGTGCCTTAGACTGCCCACAACAAAAGGCCACTCTGAAAGGTGCAGTTTTGTTTTATGGGGGGGGGGGGGGGGGGGATACCAGTCAGTATCTGGTGTGACCACCATTTGCCTCATGCAGTGCAACACATCTCCTTCACATCATCCATGAAGAGAACACCTCTCCAACGTGCCAAACGCCAGCGAATGTGAGCATTTGACCACTCAAGTCGGTTACGACAACCAACTGGAGTCAGGTCGAGACCCCGATGAGGACGACGAGCATGCAGATGAGCTTCCCTGAGATGGTTTCTGACAGTTTGTGCATAAATTCTTTGGTTATGCAAACCGATTGTTTCAGCAGCTGTCTGAGTGGCTGGTCTCAGACGATCTTGGAGGTGAACATGCTGGATGTGGAGGTACTGGGCTGGTGTAGTTACACGTGGTCTGCGGTTGTGAGGCTGGTTGGATGTACTGCCAAATTCTCTGAAACGCCTGTGGAGACGGCTTATGGTAGAGAAATGAACATTCAATACACGAGCAACAGCTCTGGTTGACATTCCTGCTGTCAGCATGCCAATTGCACGCTCCCTCAAATCTTGCAACATCTGTGGCATTGTGCTGTGTGATAAAACTGCACCTTTCAGAGTGGCCTTTTATTGTGGGCAGTCTAAGGCACACCTGTGCACGAATCATGGTGTCTAATCAGCATCTTGGTATGGCACACCTGTGAGGTGGGATGGATTATCTCAGCAAAGGAGAAGTGCTCACTATCACAGATTTAGACTCGTTTGTGAACAATATTTGAGGGAAATGGTGATATTGTGTATGTGGAAAAAGTTTTAGATCTTTGAGTTCATCTCATACAAAATGGGAGCAAAACCAAAAGTGTTGCGTTTATATTTTTGTTGAGTGTATATATCATGGATTTCTGAAATCCCCCAGAAAAGTCTTTTAATTGATTAACCTAAACTGCTGTGGATTGTCTGTTTACACACAATATACTTGATGGGTTTTTCTTTCTTTCTTCTCTCTCTTTCAGCTCAGCAGGTGGTTTCAGCTCTTATTAATAAATAATATAGTGAGTCTTATGATACTATTGATTTTTGCGTGTTTGTTAAAAAGATGCTTTTCTGTGTTGTACGGCAGCAGTTGTGCCCCTGATCCCCTCGGAGCAACACAACACTGGTCTTTAAGCGACGAGTCCCACGGTGGGGATCAGGGACTGTTGGGACAGCCCTGATGAGGGATTTAGCAGGTCATCAGCAAGATGAAAATAATAATAATAATAATAATAATAATAATAATAATAATAATAATAATAGAGGGAGATGAATTTCACACTTTTTGATCTGCTGTAAAAAGTATAATAGCATAAGTTCTCATTGTGATGCTCAGTAATAAATGTTTCAAATTGGGCTGGACTGTTCCTTTAAAAAGCTGCTGCAGTCTGTGTAAAAATTAATGGGAACATTTCTCCTGCAGAAAAATTGTAGTGTCACAGGCATGTAAATCTTAAAATTTAAAACCACTTAAAAATTTTAAATCGCTTAAAAATTCACTTATGATGAGAACCTGCTGAGGTACCAAACAGGTAAACACAGAGGATTATGTCAAAAATATGTAAGAAGAATAATCACCCTACACAGACTTTCCAAAGAGAAGAGAAACGACTCAAATAATTCAAATGTATGTTCTGCTTAAATATTCCAATTTTGCATCAGCTGTAAAACAATCATTTGAATGTATTTTATCTGATCATTTGAATTTTGACAGTTGTGTTTGCAGCTGCTTCATAAGGAACTGTGCTTTTGTTATAAATGCAGTTTTGTGCTGTGCATTAGTCAATATTTACAGATATTTTTCCCACCAGACAGGGGCTGGCAGGTCGGTCTATAACAAAGAATGTAGTACATGGCTTCATCAAAGTTTAATCATGAAGTGCCTCCCCTGTTGACATCTGTAAATTATATATAATTGACAGTGTAATCAATGTGAACAGTGTATCAAGTTTTTCTCTGAGACAAAGCAACAACATGTAAATATATGCAGAACAATATATTGATAATGTACATCTATAGTTTCTAAATAGGGATGCAGATATTTTAAAATGTATTTGTGTTTTGCCAAAGTTTCCTTTAAATTTCTTTTGCATAATATTCTTAAAGCACACTTATTTCTTTTTTCTTTTTTTTTGTTACTGAATGTACCCCACATGGAGATATAAAGCTGTTCACTTTTTTTAAGGCAAATTTCAGAGGGAGAAGTTGCTGAAAATGAATTATGAGAGAAACATCAATAACAATACCAAAGTGCATGTTCATTAAGCAAAACAAGCTAAAATTAATACATATTAAAAGCTTAAATAGAGTTTCCAGTTTAATATATTTGCATGAAAACCTTTGGAATAATCTTTTTGGAGCGTTTCCTGCTCCTGTGCGGCACCTGTATAGTAAAAATAGCTGTTTTAATAATTAAACACCTTAAAAACTGACTGTGTTCTGTGTGATCTGTCCTCCAGGCTCCACCCGGGATAGTCGCTGTTGTCAGTGTCATGGATGAGCAGATAAAAGAACTTTTCCCAGGACAGCTGTAGTTAATTGTTTGATTTAAATAATTAAGAAATGGGAGGCCTGCTTTACCTCCCTCTGAGTTTTCTGAAGTCAGGTTCAAACAAGAGCACGATAGAAGCAGAAGCACAATTAGGATGGATGGATGGATGGATGGATGGATGGATGGATGGATGGATGGATGGATGGATAGATAGATAGATAGATAGATAGATAGATAGATAGATAGATAGATAGATAGATAGATAGATAGATAGATAGATAGATAGATAGATAGATAGATAGATAGACAATGCCAATCAACCTTTGTGGGACTGGTATGGTTGCGTGCCTGATGTCAGTGGTGGTGGTGGGAATGGGGGGGGTTCCCTTCTGTTTGCTCCAGTGTTCGGGGCTGAGCCTCAGGGACCGCTCTTGCCTAATGTGGGTGGTCTCCGGTGGGGCACTGCCCAGCCCTTTTCATAGGGTTGGGAGACCTGTCTGTTGTTGAAACGGGGGATCTGTTTCCAGTACGTTGTTCCCAGACAGCTGGTCTGCTCCCACATGTAGGCTGGTTATAGGTGCGCCTTTCTTGGTGGCTTCTCCCACTCCTCACACCTTCTTTTTTTGTATTTTTTTGTGTCAGTTTTCGAGAACTGCCTGCCCCAGACAGATTTACAATACAGTACATTATGTTTGCATTTCTTAATGATTTATGTAAATGAAGCCCAAGACATATTCTGTGTAAATCTCCATGTAACCACACTACAGTGTGTCAAAAGAAAACCAACTATAACTTGCTGTAAACTTATTAAAGGCTGCGAATAACTGCATTAAAAAAAATAATTTCATTACACTGGACATTTTGTAACATATCCTAAAACGTAAGCCCCTTTTGGCTAATCCTTTGTTTTTCACTCAGAGCCGCCACAACAAACCCGAGGTGGATCTGCATGTTGAATTGGCACAAGTTTTACGCCGGATGCCCTTCCTCACGCAACTCCACACTACATGGAGAATGGGCAGGGGTGGGGTTTGAACCGCAAACCTTCCACACTGGAAACAAGCACACTAACATATTCTGATTATACAAAATTTGCTATAATTCTTTTTATACGGTTTTCCCAATTTTGACTCACATACACGCACACACACACACACACAAAATGAGTCACATTTTCATGACACACTTTTAGTTAACTATTTCTAACCCTACCCCTAACATCACAAAATCAGTCACAAAAAGCTCCCCTTTTTCGTGACACGGTTTTTCATTTTTGCTATTTATAATCCTCCCCTTCTCCTAACTCTAACCATAGCATAAGTGTCTACCCTCCCCTAAGCCTAACCATAATCTCCCCAGACCCCCCCCCCCACCCCTCATTTTCTGCCCCCGTCACAAAATGAATTTGTGAGCCCGTCACGAAAAGTACATTTATTTATGGCATATATTAATGTACTTTTCATAATGCTGTCACGAATTGCCGTGAGACTGGGTTGACTTTAAATGGTATGTTTAGATATTTACCCTCAATTCTACCACCCCACCATTAAACTGTCACGCCACCACATAACCCCCCAAGAAAAAAAAAAAACTGGAGCCAGCAGTGGCTGATGCAATGCTACCCAATGTGCACACCAGTCCTTCTCCTCTGAAAATGTGCAGGTGCAGGTCAGCCTCATTCAGCACTGGGGAAAAATAAAACATCAAGTCCGCTGGAAATCGGTGTGTACATTTTGTGGTTCCTCCGCAGCAAATGGTCTGCCTTGTGATAGAACACAAAGCAGCCAAAAGGCAGCAGAATGTGTAGGAATAAGCAGGAGATGCTGTTAATTCCACTCTCTTTCAGATTACTCCATCCACTTCTCCCTGTCTAGTGTTTTTCATGAAGCGAGGAAGCGCATTTTCATAAATAGACCTTGGCCAAGCGCTGCAGCTATGAAAATTTAATGAATCTCAGAGTCTTGAGTGCAGCGCTGGGGCCTTGGAGAATCAGCCCTCTGTTACATTACTATGGCTTTCTCTCTCTCTCTCTAACACACACACACACACACACACACACACACACACACACACACACACACACACACTAATGCAAACACAAACACACATTCAAACCCAGCCCTGTTGCAGTGGTGCACTGGGCGGCCGGCTGCATATTTACAGTGTGGCTGGAACGGGACCAGACTGAGGCGAGGGGTGGTGGGTGTCTGAGGGGTGCAGCGGGGGTGAAGGAAGCAGTGGAGGTCTAATTTGCGTTTCATTTTTGTTCAATTATTATTCATTGTATCTTGACTGGGCTTGGCCCCCGTTATTATTGTGTTTTATTAGCGTGTTTTATTCATATTAGTGGCCATCAACATGCATACATCAGTCAGCTGCAGCAAACATATACACTCAAATGAAGGGGTGTTTATTTGGGGAAGATACAAAAAGAAAAAAAAGAAGCAATCTCCCCTCCCCCATCCTAAAAAAAGCAAGTTATTGATGTCTGGCAAAAGATGATGTAAGACTGATAAAACAATTAAAAATAATTATTAAAAACATAATAAAATGGAAATGATCAGAATCCGGTTCAACAAGCAGTGACAAAGCTTCAAGGTCGGCTTTTAAAAAGTTTTACTGCATCAAATAACAGCAGCAAAATGCAACATCAAAATGAAAGGCATCATTCCCTACTGTGTGTGTATATATATATATGCACACACACGCACATGTATCACTTCTGTGTGACTTTATTATGCAGTCATTTTTACCAATCAATTACAAATATTTGGCTGATCAATATATGCTTTAGGTCACTGTTGAGATATACATGTAAAAAAATGTGTTTCAGACCTTGTTTTCCTTAAACTTCATCTTTTCCCAAACTACTTCCAAAATTTCATAACCTCTAGATATCTATCCAAGTAATATTGCCACCACGTTTCAAGGAAATCCTTCAAGCAATTTTTGAATTCTCGTCCACACGTGTGCCAGTGAAAACAATATGCTGCTTTTGCCACTTCACTGACATGCAGGATATCAAAAGCAACAGAAAACCTGACTTCTTTCCCCAATAATTCAAAAACATATATACTATTTAATTACACAATGGAAAAATACAACATGGTCTGTAATACAACACATTAAATCATCACTTTTATGGCCAGTAGTTTTTAAATAAGTAAATAAGTTGGATTTCTGAGATACTGAACATGTCTTTGA